>NC_081526.1:26191524-26821524 GCF_030273125.1 Centropristis striata | reverse complement strand
TGGGTCACGCCCTCTCGTGTTTGAGGTTGTGTCGGTAATCCGTTCACTCTACCCAATTATATCAAGATTTGGCTTGTAAGATTCAAACATATTTGATTGATTGCGACTGAGGTCGGGTCTGTTCCCCTCACACACTAACAGATTGCCGAATGTCCCCAACTAGTGCAGAATGGTGCAGACTTTACCCAACTGGGACTCGTGCATAAAATCTGGCAAAAAATATTGTAGTGTGTCCTCAGCTTTAGGTGAAAAAGAAAAAAATGCCACTTCTTAGTGCCAGAATGAAAATATAGTTGAAGGCTTTACAAGTCTGCTACTGTTCCAGATGTATAACTCACATTACAAACACTAATTGTTTCTGAGTGTAAGGATACATAATGATAAAAGCATCTAAACCTACACCCTCGAGATGCAGGCCACTGACTTATTTATAATGAACAATTTAAACACAATTAGCAGCCAATCGATGAGCTGACAATGTCGACAAAGACGATCGTAACAAGTTTAAACTGCATTGAGTCTTATCAGAAGATATTTATATCCAACAGATTTAATTAGGTAGCCTAATTAACTAGGCAACCTAATTTAAACTCTCCTTTTCTCACTGTAGGCCTAATTCATAGTGTGTTGCTGCTATTTAAATGTATCCCCTGGCCTCAGGTGTTAATCAGTCACAACTGCACAGCGTCAGCACCTTTCACCTTCACTTTGATGCCTTCAAATAGTGATAACAAGTTAATTTAACTGGAGTGGTAGCATTTTCACCTCAAGAGCAAAGTGACATGTCTTAATTCAAAAGACAACATGTGACCGCTCTTTCTCCCCGAAGCAGAGATAGGAATGACACTGCTTAGATCTTTAACGCTTTCATTTTGTTATCGACTGTGACAGGGTTTGGATTATAGATGACTGATACAAATAGAGTCTTCCCCCTGTGTGATGTCAGGTGATATCATCTAGAGTCAAAATTGCCCTGTGATGATGAAAGTCTCAGTCATAGGAAGCTTAGCAGCGAGATAGTGTGTTAATATATGTGAAACACATACTTGCTCTGTGTCAGATCCACCACGATTAAGTCCTTCTCCAGAAGCACCACCACTGCGTAAGGCTCCTGGACCTCTGTAAGATACAAAGACAGATTTACATCAGCTACAACCACATGACTTGTATTGTTCTAAGCGTGATATTACAATCAGCTACAGCATACATTTTAACATTTGAGAGTTCTGTTAAATGATTGGGTCTTGATTAAATGTGAGTTGCTCAGCATAATTGTCAACACTTGCTGTTTACAGAATCCTCACTCCTTCCTGTAGGTGTGAAATGTTTTCAACCTGCTGCCCAAGAAAAAATAAATAAATCTATTTTTGCTGCAGTAGACAGAATATGTTTTATATACCTGAAGGACAGAAGAGTCTATGAGGTCTTTAAATATGTCATGAAAAGTTCGACTTGGGTGTATTTCTTTTAAATAAGTAATTTGAAACATTGTTGTTAAGATGAGATGCCTATCTAGGGTCAACTTTAATCACAGTAAATAATTGATCCACATAATATTCCTGTTAGATATGGACTTTTTTTCTATGATTGAGATTAAGTTTTGCACACACATTCACTGAAACAGCCAGCAGTGAGTTTGATCTCTGCTTTTAACCCATTGTTATATTTGAATAATTATAAAAAGGCAGATATCCAATGTGTTTTTCCCCACTGTAGCTTCCGTCGGTTTGTGTTTCCCAAAGAAGTTATCATGTTTAGGCTTTGTAGCTTATAGGTATGTGCTTTTAAGAACAACACACACAGACACACACACACACACACACACACACACACACACACACACACACACACACACACACATTGTGTATCACAATCTACGAACGAGACTTGGACAGCTGTTGGCCTGTCCATGTCATAGGTAACTGGCCAACTGTTGCATGTAAGTCCAACTTCTGTAGAGGATTAAATGTGAATTATTACAGCAATCGGGGCTCTTTCTCCAGCACTGCACAACATTACCTGTGGTCTAAATAAAATGCCTGCATTGAGACCAGTCGTTTCTCTCCGGTGTGTGTTTACTCTTGGGCTTCCGATCTACGAACCTGAGACCTTTACACCATCCTTTACACAGCAGTGAACACACCATGCACAGAAGCAGTGGGCAGCACAGTTCTGTTAGGTGCCTTGCTCAAGGGCACTTCAGTCCTTGACCTGTCAGTCCTGGGTTACAATTCCTAACCTCTAGGCCACTGGTTTTGGTTTATGTATTGATTATTTTAAAGTAATTTAAAACAGCACAAACAAGAATCCATTCCCATCTGTTCTATTGTTATGGCAGCAAAAAAATAAGAAATTATATACCTTAAATCTTAAACCCAATCAAAACCCAATCTTTCTGCTTTCTTTAAATCCATAAAAATCACTGAGCTAAATCCAGAAATGATATGGCAATGATTGTCATTGTCTTTGTATTGTGGTGTTTGCAGCCTGACACGGCGGGGGCTAGGTGGCGGAAGGATGAAGACACAGTGGCTGACGTTTAAGCGGGTTTTATTACCTCCTTTAACAGACTAAGAACGGGCTGGAAGAGTGCCCAAAATAAGAAACGCTGATAGCCGAACACTAGCTGTTTTTCTAACTATGGCGTTTAGCAGCCTCTCTCCTCCGCTGTTTCACTGAACTACTTCTCTTTTTCTCCTGCTTCCTGCTTCCCGCCCCCTTATCCCAAACTGGCTTATCAGGCTGAACTAGGGCAACTCCTTCCCCCCACAAACTCCCCATTAATCCCCCCCATAGTCCTGCAGGGTCGCTACAGTATGCACTCACCGTTGTTGTAAGGAGTCTCGCAGAGAGCCATGAACTCTACAATAGGATAGTCCATCTCCAGCACAGTGATGGCCTTTCCGTGCATGATGGTTAACGTTGGCCGTCGCCCTGCCTTGTCATATGAAAGACCCCCAGAGAAGATAACAAAAGGCTCGCTGTTGTGGAGGGAGAACATGAATTAATGAATAAATCAACAAATCAAACAAGTGAACAATTTATAGGACATGTATGTGGCTTACACTCTATGTAGAAGTCACTTACTATAAGCAGCTGGCCAAAAAAATAAATGAGTGAAAGAAAAAGATTATCCAATTCTCTAATTTATACCACAATGCCTCTAAACACTATCATTTATTACAATTAGAATGTGTAATTTTACTTAGCTCGCCACACGACCCCATTTTAGGGGGTTACAATCAAAAAAATAACATTATTCCACAGCTTTTTGCTTCTGTTGGTGACTTTGATGATTACCAAGTGGGGTGTCAACCTTCTTCACTACATGATCAAACAACCACAGGATAAATCACCCTGTGATTCTATTTAAATGGAATTATTTTGTGTGAAAAGGAAAGTGAATTCTGGAAATTCGGCACGTGAATGTTTGCCTAAAAACACACACACCTGTTCCTTGAGGTCTTGTACTCCACTTTGAGTATGGGTTTACATGACTCCTTTCTTCCATCCTTCTGTATCTTTCCTGAATAAGAGGAAACAGCAAAAGAACGGACAACATGTCAAAATAATACTACATTTACTGTCAACAACTCCTCCTAATGCACACCTTCTTTTTTTTTTTATCATGCATACAGTTTGAACAGGTTATTATCTGAGCAACATTAGTTGTTCTTACAGTATGCTATGCATGACAGTTCAATATACCAAATAAGAAGCACACAGCAGTACATATCATTTAAAAAACCCATAGGAGGAGATATATAAGGGCAAATTTCCACCTGAAAATTGCAAGATTACAGTAACAGTGAGTTATATAAATAATAGACAATGGCCTTGGGAAGGAAAGCACAACCAGATTACAAAGCAGAAAACAGCATTTCATGAACAAACACAGGACAACTATGTTCATACATTACAACTTACATTGTATGTTTTCTTAATCTGTTTTCCACATTTCATGCTTTTTATTTTACTCAGCAATACTTTCTCCATAGCTGCTTTATTGCTGATAGGTTTGGGTGGTATCACAGAATTACAGTGTATATTTTTTACTTTTATCCAATTAACTGAGAGATGCTGTACACAGAGCAAACAAAATTACATATTTTTGTAGACCAAATCAGAAGTAACATCACCATGGGGTCTACTGAGAATTCAGATTTGTGGATCATTGCAGAAAATCAGCTCTGTGGCATTAGTTTGCCACAGAGCTATGCTATAGTGAGCAACTCCACGGTCACATGACTTCTACGTCGCTACCATTAGCTTCAGACGCTCTCTGACAAGCTAACCAGCGATTTTGACAAACTAGTGTAATTACTACCTAGCCTGGCTAACGCCAGACTATACCACAAATGAGATCTAGTCTGGAAACAAGCTATTCATTTTCCCATAGAGGAGGCGTGGTTTACGATCGTCCAGAGCCGTTTCTTGGGCGCTACGAATGTCTATCATAAGCGTCTGTAGCTCTTAGCTAATCATATCAGTTATACCAGATGGCGTATGTGATGGCTCGTAGCGAGATCAGTGGCGTTACAGCAGCGATCGGTAGCGGGGCTATTTGGTAGATTAGGCTTTTGCCAAATAATGTTGGAAACAAGGCTAAAACATCCTTTTTTGTGGTGAAACAGGAGTGTAAAATCAAACGTTGTTCTTCTTTTAAAATCAACTTTGGCTCTAAACTATCTAGAACACTGTCTAGATCCAAAGACAGCTTGGCGTCTGCTGCAGCCATGTTGGATCTGTAAGAAAACTACAAAACTACAAGCTTCCGTCTGTCGAGTAGTACACGTCATCGTCTTGCCGTCCCTCCCCATTCTGTGATTGGATCCCTAAAACAGGGCTAAGAAACGGCCGTAGTTGCCAGACTGCCTGCAGGTTCGAAATGAAATCGAGCCCGCAAGGCAGTATGGGTATACCCAGGCTAATTACTACCTCTCTTGAGAAAATGAATCAAAGATCACGTTGAAGTTCCTTTTAGTTTTCTTTGTTATCAGACATCAGTATACACTGCCTAGGTATAGCAGAGGAGAATTTTGTCCAATCTTGAAGGATGCTGAAAAAAGGTGTCCCTCTCCAATGAAGCCCTTAGTTCTCTCTGCCTTTTCTGTGTGTGTTAGGGTGTTTTTAAGCAATTCTGTAAAACCACAATTGTAACATCCCACACCTCCAACGTATAGAGCATGTTTGTCGTGAACGCCTACGCTGCTAGGTCTTATTTTAACCTTAAAGGGAAACAACTTATACTGTTTATATTCTGCCCCCAAACACCTGTAATGTCTGAAAAATCCCAAATCCTACAGCACATTATTTCTGGTTTAAACCAGCTGTTACATGATCATAAGATCATACTGAGGCCTTTTAGTAAAGCAGAGAACTTAAAAGTAACAGAAAATATACCACACTAGTGAATCTGTAGTATAATACATTGTTTATTAAGCTAATCTACAATCTACAAGAGTTTGCAAGAGCACTGAAAAACACAAGGAGGACTCGTGAAAGAGCTGCCGCTGCAATATACAGTGAACAGCTGATCAGATGGCAGCTCAGAGAGACAACCGGGAAAAACACATAGAGGCAGAACATTTTCATATCTAAGATGGCAGAAAACAATTGAAACACTAAAACTAGACACTAGAACAGTGGAAAGACTAACCAAGACAGGTTTGGTGACTTTTTCTTTTTTCTGTCGAGCTTGAGTGAACTGTACTGTCTTTTTATGCCTGAACAACATGATTAAGCTAGCCTGAGTTCAGTGAAAGAGCAAAAAAAAAAGACTTCAGAAGAGTACAATTGTCTTAGATTAAAAAGGAAATTTGATGTTTATTTCTGGTCTTGACAAGAGCTTGTGGAAGGAAGCAAAATCGCTGCTTAAACGTATCTCCCAGCTGAAACTACAGCATGGTTGGGATGTGATTAAAACACTGTGATACAATGTATACCTTGGTGAAATGTCAGGCTATCTCAATATGAAAATATAGATACCACCCAAGCCTAATAAAACACAGATGTTACAAGGTCAGTTATTATACATATATTAGACAATTATAAGGTCAGTGGTAATGGCACCTAATATGTCTCTTTATTAAACTGACCATGGCATATACAGTAGTAGGCCCAGTGTTTCAGTATAACTTCTCACTTAACTTTCTTACTCTGTTTCCAATATTTATTTTTTCAGGGAACAGGGAGTTATTTTTCTTCTGCTTTACATAATGAAATTATTATGCCTATGATACAAAGATGATGTTGTTTAGCTGGAAGCCAGTGGGACCTTGGGTTATACCTAATGGGCTCTGAACAAAAGCCTTTCTAACAAACACAGAAAACCTTGAGACTTAAAAAAGTGGAATACAGCTATTTCAGATATTGGCTTCATTCTAGATTATATATCACAAATGGAACACAAATGCATTTCTTTAGTGACATGCACATATGGATCTATTATCTATATATCCCTTGTGATTGAAACCAGCTTTGTAGACATAGTAGTCAGGCTTTAGTTGCCAGGAACGGATATCGTAGTGGAAACAAATTGAATATATTTACAGTAAACATTTAAATAAGAATAAATATTTAAGCAATTAAAGGTTTTGTTACATTACAATTACAATCTAAGCGTCATTACATTTCCCACATAAAGTATATGTGATTTCAGGTGGTTTTAAGTTGTTTACACATTTCTCCTCATGCATAAAGTCTATCAGGCAGCCAAAGCTCTGGGTAACGGTGACTTATCATCATTGATAAGGCTCAAAGGCACAGGATTACACACCGAAATGTCAGAGCAGGAAAGGACAGAGAGAAGGGAAAGCAGAAAAATAAGAGCAAATGGCCAAGTAATGCTTTGATATTGGTTCAAATCCACAGAAACACAACATGTCCATGCATTTATTGTTACATCTGTTTTTATACTATGTAATGTAATGTGTAAAAGTCAAATTAAATGTAATATAATCACCTTTATCTCTTCATAATGACTAACTGCGAGCTAGGATGTCCAACTCATATATAGTTGTCTCTCATCTCCCCTCATGACCATTATAATTGTTTTTTCAATTTTTGTGCATTCCATTACCTATCATTATGTTCTTGTTATTCTATGTTTTCCAAGTGTTTCTGTTCAATCAGTTGTCTTTTCTCTTTAAATAAATGTCTCTGCTCTATTTTCTGTTGTCTCTATCTTCATTGTTCTTTTACCTTGTAGCCATCTCTCTGCTCCTCCTTCCCTTCAGGTTATACAGCAGCCCACATTTATTCATGCAAGCAAGCCATGTGTCTCTCAAGGACACAAATAAACTAAAATCTCTCCTGCTGTGTTCAAACACCAACCTAAAGTGCATGTTAAAGCTCCTCCCATACTGCGATTGGATTGATATGGATCTCATAGCCTAAATACGCCTGCAGTTACAACATTGCTGCCATGCTGGGTATTCAGCTGATTTGGATTACTTTCTGGCAACTACGTATAAGTCACATAGACACAATAGTGTCGGGAGTTATACAGTTTCACTTGGCTGCTCTCTTATGGACATATACAATAAAATTCAAGATAATTTTCACAGTCATTTTCCTTAAATACACTGATATCTACCTGTGTTTGGTACAGACACTTCCTATATCCCTATGCATATTAATTGAACCAATAAAATATTAATATTGCTGCAGGTTTGTTGTCATGGTGAAAACAAAATTAATCATATGTAAAGCTGAGGACTACTACCACTACACAACTTTCACAGTCTTTACAGATTTTCAAAAGAATTGGAGTACGCACTACATGAATGATTTCAGCAGATTTTTGTATGACGACTGAAAGATCACACACTTAACCACTGCGCCTGATGAGATATCACAGACTACATGATTTGTCAAACCGGCTAAAGCCAACTGAACGTATCAAACTCTCATGCAAAACCTCTTAAGTGCAACGGTTTAAATGGTAAACAAACATACCAGTTGGTGGCGGTAATGCACCAATTTGTTGTTTGCAAAATTGCCAATAATATTGAAGAAGTAAACAAATATGGACTACAATCAGCTTGCTGCTGTTGTCTGTGCAGCTATCTGCACAGAAACCATCAAGAAGAAAAAACAGGTTAACCCGATTCTTCTAAGTCTGTTTCCTCTGTCCCACCCTCTCTTTTTCATTGGCTGTTGGCAACACCTGTTTGCAGTTGGGTCCGTAATCACTTCACACTACCCGATTTTGTCCAAATTTGGATGAAACATTCAAACATGTTTGACTGCACCTGAGGTCGGGTCGGGTCTGTTAACCTCATCAACAAACAGATTTTTGTGCCATGTCCCCAACTAGCGCTGACTGGTGGGAATCGTGGGTAAAAATCTGGCATAAAATCTTGTAGTGTGTCCCTAGTTTAATTATATGATACAAAAAGTGATGCAGGGCTGGATGATTACTGTGTCTAATGGTGTTTCTGTAAATTGCTACTGCTCTGTCAGTGTTGTTTGTAATTAAAGCATTTTATGTTTTCTGTGTAGTGTTCCTACAGCAGGTTCAGACCAAGGTGGACAGCCTGCCTCGTGTCTTCCTCCAGCTCAGAGAAAGACATCAGAGCACAACAGATTGCACAGCCACTGACAGCAGCACCCAGCGATCAAAGCAAATACAGCAATGCAATACAATGAATGGATGGGAGCACAGAGAAATCTAAATAGGATGGCAAATCACCACAGATGTAATGGCTGTAGTGGTGTGATGATTGGCTGACACTGCCAGAATCAGTTCATTTATCTATTTTTAATTTATTTCCTATTGGAACAAAGGGAGATGGCTTTATTCCAAGGAGTTGACATGTTTACTCCTCTTATTTAATCCTCTTCTTTTCTCATATTTTTAGATTACTCCTATTCATTCCCGGCTCCCTCCGTCCTCTTCCTTCCTCTTCCTATTCATTCTCACTCGGTGCAAAACCAAATATCTGGCACATAAACAATATGGTTGCATTTAACCACATCTTCCAGCCTGTTGCCGTGTCCTTATCATTTATTGCCCATGTCCTTCCCTCTTGCCTTCCTGTTTTGTTATTTTGCCTGAGATCACAGCCCACAGCAAGAGCGTATTCATCACCAGAGATCTGACAAGGTCAGGATGCCCTGCCAGTGCACAAATCACACCAGAGAGAAACAGAAGGAGGACTCGAGTACACAGAACTGTTGGTTGCTTGTAAGTCATTTAACAAAACCTGTGGAAGTATTCTCACCTGACAGCTAAATAATCTAAAGTGGCGATGACAATCATCACACCTCACAATGACTGTCATTTTCAGATTTACTGTGTCATGCATTCTAGATGTGCAGACACCCGGCGATGGGCCTGGTTTAATAATAGAATTTGAATTAGAACAAACAAATCCTGACACCTAAATGAGAGAAAAGGCTGTTTGTCAGTGACAACATACATGACCAGTCTATTCATTTCTGTTTCTATGTGAAACAGAACTACCTGGATAGGTGTTGCAAAAGATCATGGATGGGTTAAACAATGTCTTTGTTATGTAGCCTACCTAAATACATGACATAATGAGGTCCTGACAAAGTTACATACATGAATTAAAACTTTTGATTTCACATACATGAACTGTGGTCTCCTGGAAGAAAAATCTTGTGTTATTTGAGCCATTCATCCACCCCGGCCTCCTCCATATGCAGACTTTGCTGCTCTTTATACTATGTCATCAAACTTCTTCTTCATACAACATAAGTAAATATGGTTTGCAATAAGCTGCTTGCACAGTGGGTGAGGACGGTCTGGTTAGAACACAGGTGAATCATCCCCTTGATGACTGATTAAACTTTTCTGTTACATATAGCACTTATACATTAACCCACTCTATAGCAGTTTCATGTTGCAGCTGACACAACTGAAATATTTTGCACACAGAAATGGGCACAGTACTACGTGATGTTTTAATTAACAGAAAATGATTTTCCTTTAACTATAGCATTATAACAAATTTGTCCTTTTCACAAAAATGATAAACATTTGCATTTGCATTCAAGTTGGAGTTCCGTTTGAAACCCATATACAACCTGTAAAGCAATAATTCATTGTACCATAGATGAAAAACCATGCAATCTGAGGTTCATGCTAAATGATTTCCACTTCTGCTATATAACAGTAGCTAAAAGCCCAAGGACGCAGTTTTCAAGCATTGAATCATCAAAGTTTAATTTTGTTAAGTAATTTAAAAAAGAAGAAAAAAAGTATACCGTGGGTGAGCGTCTCACCATGAGGGAAAGTGACCTGGAATGGCTTGGTGGTGTTTCTGAGGTTCCACATAGTCAGACTGCCGTCTGAGTGACTGCACATGAACTGCTTCCCTTCATGGTGCCAGCCGACTGAATGAATAGCCTGTACCAATGAAACAGAGAGAATTTATTTCAACGAACATGCCATATAGTACGTGTCACAATATTTAAGATTTGTCTCAGATATTTCAAAATCATTCTTTATTTCAATCAAGAAAGAAATGGATGGTTTGTAATTGATGCTTTTATGCAAATATGCAGTAGATGATTTAAGAGCTATGACGTGGAATGCCATTGTTAGTAAAATAACCAAAACGCATGCCTCTTGTTAACCTGCTATCCCACTCTCCTTCCACTTCACAGAAAATGCAGAAAGGGTTGCTTAGTTGTCTAGTCTGCCTGACTAATTGATCCTATGTCTGCCTGAGGTTTGTGCAAGTTGGAACCTATGGCCCTGACCATGGCTCTGAAATATCAGTAGCTGTGCTCTGTATTGATAAATCCATAGAACTGTCCATGGTGCTGAAGCAGCAGGCAGAAGGGCCCTTCTGTCAGTTTTCTCCAAGATATTCTTCAGAATATTCTCTTTACTATATAGCTGGTGGGAGTAATACACTAGCAGTTAATGCATGTATATATACAGTATCCACATCTGTGTAATAACCTGTTGAGCTATCAAGTAGACTCTCGTACACTATAAATAAATACTACAGAAGCTGCACAGCGTGGTTTCTACATGGAAAAAGAGTAAGCATGCACCATTTCTCCTTTATGCAACACAAAATAAGAGCAGTTTTATGAGGCTTTGACATGATTGTTACTTTATATTTATGTCTATATTGTCATGTTGGAGACTTAAAAACTGATTTTCGGTCCTGTACTGTCCACAGATGTGCAGGCTGAGACACCTCAGTTAGGTGCATGCAGTCATTTCAAAACAACAAAAACACATGGTAATAAGGCTCGGAGCACAAGATTGTTTTCCTCTCATTGCCATGACATCATTGCTTATCTGATGTTCTCTTTTAAGCACTCAGTATACCCGGCACATTAATCTGTCTAACAGCCAGCAGTCTACTTATCTGCCTATTTTAACGTGCCTACCTGATGCTCCCATTTTACTGCAATTTCAATGTTGTTTCCCTGAGTTTTTACACCAACACCCACCACTGTCAGAGCCATGTTCCTAAGGGGGATGACTCACGCCACAGTTGGAGAGGTCATTGGGAGATATGCCACAGAAAACTGAGATGATTTCACCTTCACTGCAGCACACCACAGGAGAGTGGACCACATGTGCAGCCATTAGCATTTGGAGATAGAGTTCTAACATAGCAATATCATTGATTTCTTTTTCTAAAGTGTCTCTTGAACCTCATCCCAGCTAGGCTATTTAAATTAGCTTTACCCTTAGTTGGGACTTCCTTTCTTGATATAATTAACCTGTCTCTATTGGCAGGCTATGTACCACAGTCCTTTAAAGCAGCCAATTAAACCTCTTCTAAAAAAGTCCAATCTTGATCCAGGAGTTTAAGTAACTACCCATCCTCTCTAAGATCCTTGAAAAAATCAGGCACCAATCAGTTCTGACTCTCTACATAAGTTTATATTAGAGTGCATGATAGCACAAAAAACACACAGGTGAAAATTACAAATGGATTAAAATGTAACTTGTGATTTTCCAACGAGAGCACAAGTATAAAGGTTTCCAATTTCACCAGTGAGAGTGCGTATACTTTAGTGCTTCCACCCTTTTGTCCGTGACATGTAACTGCTGCTGAAAAGGTGTGAGACAGCGATGCCATGCTTTGCTGGAGGTGATGCACACAAACCCACATTAATGAATGTGAGCAGGATGTGACTCTTCACAGGAGATAGGACAGGAGATGAGTGATGGCAGCGGATGCAGAGGATAAGTGCCACGAGGTGAAAATGTCTATAGCGGCATATTGGTTTTGAGGCCACAGGGGTTAAAAAAAGTAGATTAAATAAGAGTGATGTGTGTGTTTGAGAGTGACGCATCTGTGTGTGCGTGTGTAATGGAAATTCACAAACTGACCTTGAGAGAATGTCCAAACATACTGTATATATGATAATTTCACCATTTTGAAGTAATTCACTGTGCACTCAAATTAAGAAGACTTGATTTAGTCAGGCCTTAGGACCAGATTTAAGAAGAATGGGGACATGCCGGACAAAATCACCAAATTTTTTCCACATGCTCTCTATCACCATAGATTTCAAGATTGCGGATTGGTGATGGCCATATAAAGTCTATGAGAACCAATATAACTTCCAAGCCACTTAGAAGGTCAATCTTGGTGTCAAAATCTACATTTTCTGGGTCAAGGAATCATTTAACGCTATTGAGAATATCACGAGATGATTATTTGATTAAATAAATATGTTCATTTTTCTCCATGTATTTAGGTAATTTCAAATTTCCTAAGCGATCGGACATATATTAATATAGGTCATATTTTTAGCTCCACTAATATTATTTGTTACATTTGCAACTACAAAGATCTTTGCAATTCCAGTGTGCCTTCTTGTATGAGCGCCTTGCACCACAACCGCTTGCACCTTTACAACCACACTTGACCAGTTCACTGCAGGTTTTTGATGCGATTAGTAGAATGCTTCACACAGTAAGCCATATAATAGCTGATAATGGGAATAACAGGCAATGCATCGCTTACCTTCATTACACCTGTAAATCTAACTGCTAAAAGACATGATTTGACCGAGTTTTGTAATCAATGTAATCCCTTTTGTGACTAACCAGATTAATCCAGGTTTTTAATATATTTTTTTATTGCTACATGGCAAACAAGGTACCAGTAGGTGCAGTAGATTCTCAGAAAACCAACAAGTCGCCATTAGTTGAAAGGGGTGTGTTAAAAAAAATAGCAGTGTGGCATTCAATCAGTGAGGTCATCAATTTTGTGAAAAAACAGGTGTGGTGTTATTTTTTTGAACACACCCCTTTCAACTAATTGCCCAATTAAGAGCGTGCATATCACGGATGCTGGGTCTTGTTGGTTTTCTCACTTTGGACTGCTATTATTTTGAACACTACTGTATATAGAGAGCTGTTTAATAACAATAGAGTGGCTCAGGAGTTAATGCCCCTCTATCTTTAATTGAAAATGTCTCAGATCTTCTCCTATTATCACTAACTCTTCACATATCTTGTATACACATTGCCAAATGGCCACCTAACAGTGAAATGTACAGGGTACATCTGAAGACACCAAGAATAATCTCATGTTATGCTCCACTGCTTGTAGTCTTCACCTGTTTGAGCTGACAGCGCGGTGCGAGCTGTTAGAGGCAGCTTGGACCACCGTGAGCACACCCAGATCATCCAATTACTGCTTCTTGTTCAAAAAGCAGTAATTGGTTAGCAGGCACACATGCATAGAAACACAGCACTTGATGACAAAAACACCTTGTACTAAAAATAAGAAGAGTTGATTGTTCAAAGATGAAAATTATCCTCCATTTTGCTGAGATTCAACACCAAGGCAGACAAAAAGGCTAATTTCTGTCAGTGAATAGGATATGTGATGGGAGGAAGATGAAAAGAGCCCCAGTGTGCTTTAACATAAGAGATTTCCCTGTTCTATTTTAACTGATCAATGTGTTTATTGTTACTGGATCTCGGTTCTCTTGAAGATATCTACTGTGTTCATGGCTGTATGCATGGAGATTATGTTGTATAGGATGTTCATCGTAATAACTACAGGCCCCAAAGCTACAAAGTAGGGTTGGGTAGAAATGTGTCTACAGAATTGGAAATACCGTTTCTGCTGCGGGAGCTATTGTGGCAGGATCATGCGATTCTTGCATAATGTTGTGCAAGAAGCTTGAACCCAGCTGCATGGCAAGGTAACGTGATTTGGGCAGACTTGGAGAAGAAGTTGAAAGAAGAACCTGAAAATCTGATTTAACTTAAGTGTTGTTTCATGTGAGGCAGTAGGGTTTGTTTGTATGGAAGTTCCAAAAAAAGTAATCAAATGTGATGAAATTCCCTAGGGTTAAGAATTTCTTTATTGAATTTACAGAACAATTACTCCTTTGTGACATATACCGTAACCATGCTATAAAATACATGTACCCTGACAGAAGATTTGTCCATATTGTCCACCCCTCTTGGGAAATATGACTCATAGTTTCATGGAAATGGCAAAGAAACACATGAAACATATCTTTATATATCACAAGAGGTTTGTACATTTTGATTCCCCTCAATCATATACCCTCTCTGTGTAAACAAGGCTCTCTGTGGCTTCTCCTCACTACTTTCCAATTCACCACTCACCACCAATTCTTTCTTTCTGCTGCAATAACAAGGTATTCCCACAGAGATTGCTGAAATCAAACAGAATCTTAGCAAATAGCATGACCATCTCTACTTTAATGTCAGCGTGACATGGGTTAGAAACAAAACTGTTTCACGAAGAAAGTCTTTGATGCAAGAGTGAATAGTGGAGCTCACCTCATCATAGTAGATTCTGAAGTCAGCCTTCTTGAGCCGGAGGTCCCACTGTACCACTGTCCCGCTCTCAAACCCTATAAGCAGCTGTGGAGGGGAATGACACGTAATGAGAAAAATAATGAAGTGATAAAAGATATTTTTTTTATGCCTAATATGAGATTATTAGCAAAGTCTTCTGTACACCAACAGTACCAATGTAACTGACGATATTGCACTTTTTTGTAATGTGGGGAAGCTGTTTGACCCTGAAGAATAGTTTTCCTATTTCATCTTTTCATTCAATTAGCCTGCTTGTGATGTTTGTGGTTAATTGGGATAGGGAAGTGGGACTTCTAATGTGTGAGTACAGTTGAGTAGGGTTGCAAAATTCTGGGAATTTTCTAAGTTAGAAACTTTCCATTGGAATTTAATGGGAATAAACTGGAATAAACGAAAAGTTGTTTTAAATTGTATTAATTTGCATGGGTGTCTGCTTATGACAGAACAAAATGTTTATATTTATGTTTGGATATGATACAGTTTGTGTAAATTACCCCCAATTCCCATACATTTTCTAATTTGTAATTTTTCCAGAATTCCCCAACTTAACATCCCATGGAAAGTTTCTGGAAATTGGTTGAAATTATTCCACTCCCTTGCAACCCTAAAGTGCTGAGCATAGTTGCGTGCTTTCTGCCTGTGATCCTCAGAACATATAGCAGGAGATGTCAGAGAAGCTAAAGGAGGATGCCAATTCATCAAACCACTTCCTGCTATATTGATGACAGAATGTCTACTCCTGCAAACTGATACTGTTATGTACAAAGGGGACCGATGACTGACATTACTTGTCTTTGTGAGCACTTATCAGTTACCAATCTACCTTCAAGCTTTCAGACATGCTGTCATTTATATTTAATGTTAGATTAAAATATATACACATCCAGATTCATTGAATTTAGACGGTAAACATGCACAAAGGTAGCCTTGTTAGACCATCCTATCACATGAGCTCAACATTTCTGTTGGATCTGTGATGGTTTCACAAGACTAGCACAGAGTATGCAAGACACTTTCATTAACAGACACACACAATCTCCTTCTCCGTGCCTTCTCACCCACATTAGTGACACACTTCTACATAATACACTGCAGATGAAAACAGGCATGAGCATGCAGCTCCCACATGCATCTACAATAAAAACAACCTCACAAACAAACCCACACACTACAACACCATTACACACGCAAACACACAGGATAAGAGGGGAGAGCAAAGTCGACACAATGTGATCACAGATCAGAGGAGATGGGGAGTGATGTTGGAGGAGCACATCCTTAAAGAGAGAGTGGAGAAGACTGCCTTCCTGCTGAGAGGAAAGACTGTGTGACATCTCAACTTGTAAGATGGAAAGTAGAAGACAAGTGAGGAAGAAAAAAACTGCCTCTCATAAATTTTTCAACCCTAAAGCTTAACTTAAATAACACCAAGATGTCCTGTAATCAAATGCTTACACATGCATACTGTACATATATCCTCAAATGTATGTGGATGCAGATATACAGTACATGCAAATGATGCAAATGGTAAATGCAAAAAAAATTGCTTAATTATGAGTCGTGCACTTGCAGAAAGAAGCGTAACTGTAGAAAAAAGCTGATTTTCATTGCAGTGGAATATCAAAGGAGAAACATTAACATAATTAATATTAGCATTAATTATGGCTGCATTCAGTTATGTGAACCATTTTGAGAGGCCTGGGTTTGCAAATGACTCACTCACATGACTTGGTGGGACACCTAACAGGGCCATCGCTAATGTTATTAGTTACATCTTTTCCTATGATGACGAAAAAGGGCTATTAAGCATTTTTTGGGCTGTAAATATATCTAAGAAAAATAATGGCTGACAAATCTCTGGCTTATCAACTTGTTTTTGTGGTTAATGTGTTATCAAATGTCCCTTACTCACACACCCAGAAAACATGAAGCAGCATTATCTTTCCAGCAGTGTTTCTGGCCTCAAGCTCGTCCCAGGCTTGTCCGTTTTTTGGTGATTTGGACAAACTGACCTTTTAATGCTCTAAATGTTATTCATAACAGGCTGGGGAGTCTGTAAAGTCTGTTCTTGGAAAACATTCATCAGTGTCAATTGTTTTTTTCTGTTTAAAGGGAAATGTTTCCTCATTGCTTTAGTGAAAAATACAACTGTGATGCCGATACCTTAAAGGTATCAAGTACCAATGCCCCTGCCCTTTTTAACAGTATCTTGTTGTTTTCCAAGTGTAGTCAGGGTTGTTTTTTAATGATGTTTAATAAGGCTAAGATATGAAAAAGTGTGTGCATTATTTGTAACAGTGGTTGTCATTACTAGCGATTAGTTTACTGGGGATCAAGGATGATTCAAATTAAATTTCTTCACATTAAGGCCTCTTCCCTGCTTCCAAACTTACTTTCTAAGTCATAATTAGTAAAGTGGTACTGTGGGCTATTGAATAATTACAACGTATTAAACACAAAATGCACAGGCTTTCAGAAATATAAACAAATGCATCCTGGCCATTGCAACCTGAAGGTGAAGTTGCTACTTTATTAGGGAAAATAACGCTGCAAAGTATTATTTTAAAAGCCTCATGCAGAACTTTGTCTTTTCATGCAGTGAGTGATGGCAGTGTGGGACAGCGGCTGTCTCATTTTTATGTCTTCACAGCTTGTCAAGTCTGGTTTCACACCGAGGCAGCGAAATCTATTGGGAAAATCAATATGGACTTCTCTTTTACAGCAACCTCCACCTGCCACTTTTTCAGCCAATTTGACTGCAGCTTGACCCTGAGAAACTCTACTCCCCTCAAAGGAGGTAACCTGCAGTTCCTTCCATACTGGCTGTGTATATATGTGAAAATGGAGAAAAAGAACATAGGAGCAGCAAAAGGAGGGGTATAGTGTATAGATGGAAGCCAGGCTAAGAGAGTGAGAGGTGGCTAATTAGAAAGAAAGTATGGATCACAAAGAATGAGGATACAAGAAAAGCAAAGTGGAGGTTTGAGGACATGCGGGGGAAGGATGAGAGCCTCTGTAGATCGGCGTGACGTTAGACTCGGTGCTAGAGGAGAACCAGGAGGTGTTATGGCGATTCTTTTATCAGCCTACTCACCTTGCCTTCATCCTTTGGGCTGTCACTCAAATGAACCACTGGTCCTGGATGAGTTTTAGTTGATCTGTGATGAAAGAGAAAGATACGAGAGAGGTGAAAAACACAGCAGCAGTCATGTAATTCTTTGAGAAAATCCTTACACCATTGTTCAGAGATTACATGGAAGTAATGAGTAGAGTGCTGCACTTCACTGCACGCAGTAGAAATCACAGTTGACTGTTCAGGCCATAGGTGTAAGCTAATTGTGTCCTGTAATGTATTTATGTTGTACGTGAATGCATCTGTGTTGTAGAGGCTCTGCAGTCCCCTGTGGGATAATAATCTGTCTGCTGTTAAGAAGCATTACATTTATATTTGCTGAGCAGAAGATATGTCACCCACTGACTGCATTCACATTGCTTTGCTTATCGTCATGTGTGATGATGTTAGTCCCCATAGTATCCTTTTATTGCGCTGAGAGCATCATTTGAAACTTGACTCTGAACTTTTGTGACCTCTGGGATAACCTCAGCCTCATGAAACTTTACAACCACAAACTCAAGACCTAGGACATCCAGATGAGATCTGGCTTTCCTATAGTATAAGGACAATGAGGGCGATTCTCTGCAGGAAAGTAGTGGTTGCTATCATATTGCCAAAAATACAGAAAAATCTCCAAAATGTGAAGTCAAAATGAATCTTTCCAACTTACAGGTGTATGCCACTTCGATGTGACATCTACATTTGACCTGTTATCTCCCCCTAAAAATCCCTCGATTCTCTTTAAAATGGGGTTGAAACCCCCAGTCAATTCCCACCATGTCACAGTTACAACCTGTTCTACCTTTAACTGCAATGTTATTCCGAGCAAAAGGCTCGGAATAACATAGCATATAGCATTTTACTGGATTTAAAAAAAGAAAACAACTCAGAAGGTTTAGATTTTGCTGAAGTCAGAGAAACAAATCATCCATCTATATTGGGCTAATAACAAATTAAATCCATTCAGAATGAAGGGGGATGTCATTGTTTTCTCCTGACCAAAAATTGCAGCTGTAAAATATATTGTATTGCCAGCCACTGCCCACTGCATCTCAGGGCCCAAGAGCCCAACAAAGGCCACTTGGTCACCAGAAAACTTCACTGTAGCAGACACAATCATGATACTTTAGCACAGTGGCTGAAATGCGAGCTGATCTGGGAAGCTGGGGTTAAGTGTGACTGGCAAGTTCAGATATGCCCATTTACTTAGGCCTGCTGCAGGAAGGCGATAAAAACATAAAACCACAGCTCTCATACCATTCTATTCAGCAGTTAAAATAGTAATAAGCCAAGGTAACAAACCATCCGCAATACACAACACCTGTCCAATCTCTGAAGTGCAACAATGGGCGAATGCCAAGAGCTAATCTTGCTTTACCAGCCATCCAGAACAAATAATACACTAAGCTGAAATACAATTTCTGATATAACATGCATATGCACTTTTGACCCCAGACCTTGATGCACAACAAACAACATGTGGACACGGACGGCACTAACTTCTTTTTGAGTGTATTAGTACAAAAACAAGTTATAAAGATGTTTGAGCAGAAATGTTCACAGCAGTTATTGCATTTTTGATAGAGATGGCTGTGACTTAAAAGGGAAAGCTTGCTATTGTATGTAGAAGGCCATTTCCTTGGTTGAAGAAAGCCTCCACACTGTGCAGGCAAATATGTGAGCTGAGATTTGCTGACTGACTTATTGACTCCTGATAAAGTTTGGCTTTCAGTCGACAAGGCCATGCAATGAAATGTTCACGAGGTGTTTTCAGTATAATTATTAATTCATACACTGACGGACAGTGTTTGCCAACGCTGGGTACAGCAATATGTTCTGAGACACTGTGAGGCTATATTGCTGAACATAACTCATACATTTCTTAAAGATAGAGACTGTTTCTGCTGAAGACAATAAAAGCTGACAATACACTATAAAACTTGGATAGTGCCTTATGATATGACAGACACAATATGAAAGGTGTATATTACTTTAAAAACACATTACATCACTTTAATGTTGCTTACCTGATAATACAAAACTTATGGTCGATTACTGTGCTATAAACTCAACATTCATAAAATAAATAGAACCAGTTAGTACAGCAATTTTCCAATCTGATCAGAATTCTGACTTTATTGTGGTTGGTTTCTGAGTTTCTTTGAGGCGGTGGGAATGTTTTATACCGTAACAGTAACAAGCAAAAACAAAATGTGACGTGTTTTGGTTTTAGGGCAGCAAGCTTAATTTGATTACTCGGTTTCCCTGCAGAGATGTAATGGTATTGTTGAACTAATAGATGAGCAAATTAGCCGGTCTGAAAGCCTTCATTAAAGGCACTACTGTCCCTGTGCTTGTTAGGAATTGATGTTACCTGATCATTTCTAGGACTGTGCCAAAAAACACCAACTGTTAAGTAAGCCTGCCTGTTGGGACAAGCTCAATTGCCTGCTTTTTTATTTTTCATGCTGAATAGGCCCCAGCAAACACTGTGCTGATTTACAGGTGTACATACTCTGCATACATGGCAACACTGAAATGATAAAGATTAAGGAACACTATTTTTAAATTGCAGCTAATATGAGAACAACAAAGTAAATCAATGAATATGTTTTAAGGTCCGTCTGAAGACGTTGGCAGGGAAACAGAAATCCGGAAATGGTTTTTCATTGCAGTCACCCAGAGATTGACTACTGAGGCGAAGGCAAATACAAATGGACCAGTGGAGCCATGGCAACCCATCACTGTTAAAAAGAGTAAATAATCAACATGACAGATGAAAAGGAGGGCGGCAGGAAATAACAAGTCAGCTGCAGGGACATGAAGGTAAGTGTGTTGTTACACACTCACAAATATTCACATAGCATCACATGCAGGAGCTTCGTATCACACTGTGATGTCTCCTTCACATTTATTATCAGAGATATCGGTGTAGTGGTTTGAACCTGCTGCTTTTCTATGTGGAGTTTGCATGTTCTCCCTGTGTCAGCGTGGGTTCCTCCCACAGTCCAAAAACATGCAGCTTAGGTTTAATTGGTGACTCTGAATTGCACGTAGGTAGGAGTGTGGATAAGCGGTCAGAGATAATGGATGGATGGACAACTATCAGAGGTAAACAAAGTTTCAAATTAAATATGAGTACCACAGCAAAACATACATACAAAAAGTATGGTGTGAATGTATATCCATTTTGCTTTTATCCAAAGCAACGTACATTGGAGATTTAACCCTCTGGGATCTATGATCACGCTGGTGTTTGGCTTTTTTCAAAGCCCCGTAACAAGATATGATTGTTTTAATTTGATAGTACAAAAATACTTATTCAAGTGTAAAAGTAGGATGGGACGAGGCAGGCGTGGCATTCTGTAAAAATGGAAAAAAGGGGTCTAATCATCTAACACTGTTCCTATAAATCAACATGTTTTATGGTAATTTTTTATGTATAGTTTTATTATATTTGAATTTTACCTATTTATTTGTAACCTATGTTTTACATTTTCCAGGTCTTAAACAGTTCACTGAGCATATTTGTGGTTTTTATTGTCATAAATAGTAACATTTTATTTCAGATTTCAGGATTTTTTATGTATTTTTGGGCAATAAAGAAAAAAAATTGTCAGATCATGTTGAAGTTGTGCTGAGAAAATAACAAATAACAAACATGACTATAGTAAATATTATGTGGTATATAAAGGGCAAATAGGCTCAGACCCCAGAGGGTTAATACAGCACAAGCAAAGATGAGGTCAAGAAACAGAGCAAGAGTAAGTGCCATGGTGAGTGTTATGGTTCAAGTATGAAGGTGTTCAGTAAAGAGTTGGATCTTCAGTCTCTTCTTAAAGATTGATAAGGACTCAGCAGATCGGATGGAGTTTGGAAGTTCATTCCACCACCGGGGCTCTACAAATGAGAAGAGTCCGGTTTGAGACGTAGAGCCGCTCAGTGGCGGAGGAGCCAGACGTCTTTCACTGGAAGAGCGTAGTGGGCGGGAGGCTTTGTGGACCTGAACAAAGGAGTTCAGATATGCAGGGGCTAATATTTCATTTTTTCATTAATTTCTCCTATATATATATATTTATAATATATTTATTTTCTCGAGGAATCATTGAGGGCAACCCCTCATTTGCAATGATGTCGAGAGTACAGAGAGAACACAAAACAGAATACAGAGAAAACATGAAACAGTACAGACAAAACACATGCAAAAACATTAAAAACAGTTACAGTGAAGGCAGAGTTATTGGTTATCATAGATGTAATGTGATGAAGAACACTTCCTTTTCACTTCTCTCAGCTCCCCTACGTGTCATTTTTGAAAATATTTGCAACAATAATAGGGTGGATAGAGTGGATAGTCAAAAACATTATGTGCATTATATGGAACAGAGGAGTCTACCATCAGGGAGTTGACATTATCATCATCATCTGTTTGCATCCTTGCTAATTATCAATCTTTTCTCTCTTTGATGTGCTATGGACTAGGACAGACTAATTGCTAAGATATTTTCTGAAGCCAAACAAACATAGTGCTTCAACATGGACCTAGAATGTCCACAGAACCTACTTGGGGTACAGGTACATAAGCTGATAATGTCCAGGAGATCTATATGATTTCAGGTTTCATTTGACCCTCAGTGTAGGGTCAAGTTGAGTCTTGCCAATTTTCCATTTTTCCATTTGTCTAACAAACAAAAAACACTGAGACACTTTAGAACTTTAGAAACACTGCAAACTTTTCTTCAAGGACTGAACTTTTCTCCAGCTGGAGGACACAACATTAAGACAAGTAGCTGCTGTTTTACTTTGTCTCCATAGAGACAGTGCCCTTAATGATCCTTCAGTCTTGTAGCAGCAGGTGATTTTCATTCTGCCCACCACATCATTCAAGCCCCGCAATTTATGGTAATGGATTACTGTGTACATGTAGTCTGCAGCTTCGGCAACGGGGCTTTCACACTATTTGTTAGGTAAGATTTCATTTACGCTTTGTTGTGATTTAAATGTGTCCTTATTGTGTTGACAAAACACAGGCAAAGCATAAAACCAGGCAGCATTACATTTCCTTCCAAATTTGCAAATTAGTGGTATATTTTTAGGAGACGGGGTTGCTGTTGCCACATATTTCTGTTGCCACGTATTTCTGGAGCATTTTAAGACTGCTTGTTTATTTTCCCAAAAAAAAAAAAAAAAAAAAAAAGGGATCAGGAGGAAGCTAAAAGCTCATTGCTTATTTTATAATCTTAATAACAGAAATAGCGAAACATGCCAATGTTGATTATGGCTGACATGATGCTCAGCGTAAACAGAATTCTGCTCATCACAGGGTTCTAAGAACTGAAGCAGAATGTGGACCGGGCTGCAGTGTTTTTCCACTTCTTCTTGCATCTCATTTGCTTCATCTCATTTTAGAATGAATTTCCTGAAGATGAGATTGTGCATTAAATATATTGCACAGCCATTTGAATTTCAATGAGAGATAGATAGGCCCTCCTGTTTGGGTACAATGGCCCCAGTTGAATTGTTGCTATAACAGATTATTTTCAAGAGAGCATACTTTGGTTTGTGTGAAATTAATGCATCCGTCACACAAACAAACACTGTGAGAACACAAATGCACACACCGGAGTAAACACAACAAATGCTGTGTGACTCACACTGATGTTTGTACACAGTGGAACGAGTGGATGAGTTCTCCCTCGCTCACTCGACGTTCCACTGCAGGAAAAACAGAAAGTCCCCCCTCATCCCTATTCATGTTTAGTGGAAAACCTCCCCAGACAAACTATGAAACTCCCCAGTCGCTGTGTGTGTTGATGAGAAAGGATTAATCCTCTACTAGTTCAACTTCCCATGAACTCCACTTCAGAAAGGTGTGGAGTGCTGACGGTTACAAAGTACAGAATATATTATAGTGTATGCTCAAGCAGAACATAATGTGAAGTGTAGAGAAACCTATTGTTGGGGTGCTTGTGTGCTCTGCCTTTTTTTTTGTCAGAGTGCCGTTCTTATTACCCATATTCTTACATTGGCTATTGTGTGCAAGCCATCTGTAGTTGGTACTGTATTTGATCTAGCTGAAATTAAAAGAGTCTGTCCGTCTGTATGCCTGTCCTTTGATTTAGCGACAACCATTCATCCAATTGACTTTACACTTGGCAGGTGTATTGCCGAGGACCCAAGGTAGCGCAGTGTCAAGTGCAACCTTTGATATCTGTGGGACATATTTATTAGTGATGGAGTAGCGTATTGGAAGGAGGCCTCGTATTAACCCGACTGGCATGCCGGGTACTGTTCCTTCTTCATCACTTGCTCCCTGTGGTGGAATGTAACCAAGTACATTTACTCAAGTACTGTTCTCATTTATGTAACTTTATACTTTTATTGTAGCCTACTTTTTACTCCACTACATTTAGCTGCCAGATTTAGTTACTTTTAAGGTCAATTTTTAATATGAAAAATGTGATCAATTTAAATAATTCCATCACATATAGATTCATTAATTAACCCTTAATAGGGCACTCATTGAAATACTTGCAAATTCCAAATTTCAAACCTAGAGAATATTGGAGGATATTACATACAGCCAGAATGTGTAAAAAAACATACGGACCTGGGGGAGGGGGGTAATATTTTGAGAAAAAAGTTTATGAGATTAAAGTGGTGACTCTGCGAGAAAAAAGTTGCTTTTTTTCACCTTTTCTTGTAAATCTGCGACTTTAATCTAGTAAATTTGCAACTTTTTTCTCAAAATATAACTTTATTTATTACTCATTTTAGATATCCGCTGAAGTTACCAAATATAGTTCTTCGCCTGATAAAGGGTTAAGATTAATTGCTTTTAAAAAAAATTAATCCCACAATGGGAAATTCAACCTCTCTGCATTTAACCCATCCATTTTACACACAAGTGAACGCACCATGCAAGGAGCAGTGGGCAGCACATTACTGCACCCTGGGAGCTGTGCAGGGGGGTTAGGTGCCTTGCTCGAAGGCCCTTCAGTCCTGAACATGTTGGTCCTGAGATTCAAACCAGCGACTCTCCAGATAGAAGCTTGATTCCTAACCTCTAGGCCACAGAGTGCCCAAAACAGCTCACATAACAGCATTAGTTAAAATTAGCCAAACCTCAACTCAAAGACAGTATAATGCTGCTTACATATATGCATTAATAATAATAATAATAATAATAATAATAATAATATTAAATATAACAACAACAAAAACAACAACAACAACAACAACAATAATAATAATAATAATAATAATAATAATAATAATATCTTCAGAATATATAAAGCAATCTCTGCTCTTTTACTTTTGATACTTTAAGTACATTTTGATGCTGGTACTTTTGTACTTTTACTTCAGTATGTTTTAAATGCAGCACTTTTACTTGTAGTGGAGTAATTTCACTGTGTGGTATTAGTTATTTTACTTGAGTACTGGATCTGAATACTTCTTCCACCACTGCTTGCTACAGTCCATTCAAGAACAGATGAAGAAAGAGAGGCCCGAGATGTTACATTTTAGAAAACTCAAACATGTCAACACTGCCCAGTTCCAAATAGTTTGTAGGGTAGGAGGAATCCTTTTGTCTGTGTTATGAAATTAACATTTCAGTAGTAGTAATTGATACCTACATCAGAACAATTTTCTGTTCCGACGCCCATAAACTGAAAATGTTCTGTGTGTGATGTACAAAAAAAGTCTCTCTGTTGACTCTGTATCAACAAACCAAATATCCTGTTAAAATCTCTCCCCCTGTCTCAGCCTCCGAGACTTTAGAAATGATTGGCAGACATCCCTCCCACACATACACATCGGTGTTATGACTGCTCACCAAAGTTTGGGCTGTCACAAGGCAACAAGATGGCTTGGTATGAAAGTGACTTGTGACTGACACTGCAGCAGGGGACTTGTCAGGGTAACACCAGAAGAATGGCGCGTAGGTGGGTGACACCAAGACAAACAAATGGGCATACAATGCAACCCGGCACCATTTGAGTACTTTATGGCACTTGAAGTTGTCAATCTGCAGCATATGTCAGCTACACACAGTCAACACTTGCAACAAACAAAAATGCACGTGAGCAAATAAATAAAGACTTCTATTGACTGAGGCATTCTGTAACCACAGTGGAAGGATAAAGGCTGCTGATGCAATGCAATGTTTTTTTTTCCTTCATAATTGGTTAAGAGCGCACTTTGAAAGGCTCAGATCATTGTTCAGATGTGTATTAAATGTGTTTCAAACTCGTTTGTCTTTTTTGTTACAATGAACATGGTTAAGCCTGGCTTTAACTCCAAATATCAGACAGAACATTGCTCAGTTTGCATACATAAAAAACACATGATCACTCAAAAGTCCCTGTTAATTTGGATAGATTTCAACAACTAAACCTGGTTTGGGGCTACACGATGGTGTAGTTGTTGGCACTCTTGCCTCACAACAAGAGGGTCACTGGTTGGACTCAGATATTCACATAGCATCACATGCCGAAGCTTAGTATCACACTGTGATGTCTCCTTCACATTTATAATATACACAGCTATCAGAGATAGTAGTGTAGTGGTTTGCACCTGCAGCTGTTCTGTGTGGAGTTTGCATGTTCTCCCTGTGTCAGCGTGGGTTCTCTCCGGGTACTCCGGCTTCCTCCCACAGTCCAAAAACATGCACTTAGGTTTAATTGGTGACTCTAAATTGCCCGTAGGAGTAAATGAGAGCGTGATTGTCTGTCTCTATGTGTCAGCCCTGTGATAGTCTGGAGACCTGTCCCCACAACCCGAGTGTGGATAGGTGGTTAAGGATAATGAATGAATGAATAAATGAAACCTAGTTTGAAAATTCATAAACCTGTCAATAAAACATCAATGGCAATTGCAGAGCAGAGTGGGATAAGGATTTGAACAATAAAATCAGTTCAGACCAGTTTAGCTATTCTCCCAAACTGCTTATAAACCAGGTTAAAGCTAGGGGAGGCATAGAAATTTACCATATAGGCATATATTCCATGATAATGTCAGTATATTATGATTCAATGCTCAGTGACATCAAAAATAAATTGCCTGCCCCAAATTTAAGTTATGTCACCCCTGTTTACAGATGTTTTGTCATATATTTTAATCATATTTTAGAGAAAACATTGCATTAAGACTACATACAAGGAAGGAAACTGCCACTCAATATTTAGCTACCAACTGATTGACACACTGCCATTCACACCACCAGCATCATAAACGATCACATTAAAGTGTCATCACTGTCATCAGTAACTGTGAGCATTGTTCTGGTGACTCCAGTATTTTGGCACACTTACAGTTCTATGGCCTTGTTCCACATGATGACATATCCAGACAAAATGAAGGACTCGATGTTGACGATGTGTGTGTTTCCACGCTCTGTCCCCACATACAGCCATTTACTCTGAAAAGGAAGGTGGCAGAACGTGATCCTGGAGAACAAGAAAGAGGAAAAGACACTGTTAGAATGTGAACACTCACAAAATGATTGATGTGTTAGTTTGTTTCAAGGACTGAGCTATTGGTGGATGTGAGTGTTTCTATTCAGCATGGTTAAACAGTGTAAACTTTTGTTCATATACATGTTTTACATACACATTGATCTATGCCTCTTGGAGTTAATCTCTCTGAATATTTTACACAATGCTGCTTTCAGACAAGAAGAGGACTTCGAGCTGTCAAGGTTTGCTAGGTGTGCTATATAATGCAGACATAAAAACTGACAAACACTTATCTTAAAAGAAGAGATTTGCACCTTCTAAAAAAACAAAAAAATGTAGCATGGAGGCATTTTGTTGGAATGACATGTTCTTGATTTGTTTATTCCAAAATGTTACCGAAATCTGGGATATGTCTTTAAAAAGAAGACATAGACAAGGGCAAAACACAATCAATCAATCAATCAATCAAACAAACATGGTAGGTAGTTATTGATTGGAGGGATTTAAACTGCATTCTAGCTATGAAGTCACCTACTAAGCAATGATGTAAGCATTTTACAACTTTCAATATGTACGCAGTATTGTACATTATACCCTGACTCATTCACGGATGTTGTAGTCTGATTCATTCTTAATCGAGGTTTAATTTAGCACTCAACAGGAAAGTGAAAATCCATTTTGCTCCACAGTGAAGTGCCTTATGTATAGGTGTGCTCGCCTACATGTGCTCCTCCTGCCCTTTATCCTGCCACTCCTGCTTCTCGCTCGTCAGAGATCTTTTGCACTCTGCGTGTCAGCTCGCTTTAAGCTGTTATAAATAGTTGTTTAAAGAGCCCTTCAGAACCACTGCCAGAAGTACAAGCCTGGTCCACCACTTCACACATACTCACTTCTCTAACGTTCAAAGCTTTGAATAGTATATATTCTTGTTTTTTATTCAGAGCTCAACAAGTTATTCAACCAGAACAACAGAATAACTTGTCCTTCAATACCACCCATAACAACACATATAGTCATGGAAAAAACTATTAGACCACTTTTTTTCTTCAATTTATCGTTCATTTTAATGCCTTGTACAACTAAAGGTACATTTGTTTGGACAAATATAATGATAACAACAAAAATAGCTCATAAGAGTTTAATTTAAGAGCTGATTTCTAGACATTTTCCATGCTTTTCTTAATAATAGCCAAAATCATTATAAAAAAACCCCCATGGAAAATGGCTACATATGTATTTGCTATTTTTGTTGTTATCAATATTTGTCCAAACAAATATTGTACCTTTATTTGTACCAGGCATTAAAATGAACAAGAAATTGAAGAAAACAAAGGTGGTCTAATAATTATTTCTGTGACTGTATGAGTGTTTTGCTGCTTGCGGTACAGGTTGGAGCATTCTAAAAATAGCTCACACATCACTCTACATACACGTAGGGTTCACGGTTGTAAAAAAGTAAATAAATGTACGCAAATTCCAGAAATTAAATAGCTCTGACGGTGAACTGAGCCAAGGAAACGTAAGTTGTGAAAGAAATGTAAGTTAGGTAAAAAAAAAAATTTCACACGTGACACAAACCCCGTTCCTGGGTGAAAGTCTGTAATTTGTTCGACCAATCCACCTCCCTGAGTGCGAGAGCCGCCATACAAACTCCGCATTGCTGTTGCAGCAAGATGGCAGCAAGTGAAGGACAGTCTAAAACATAAATGTGAGTCATATTTTTCTGCCTGTACAAACACCTTATGTTGACGTTTGTGAGGGGATTTGATCATGTTAACATTTTATAAACCTCCACTAGCCAAAACTATTATTTAAAGCAACTTAACCAATCACTGAACTGGGATCTCCTTCAATAGTATAAATCTATGTTATCAAGATAAAAAGAAAGTGCACACATGTTCAAAAAAGACAATGTAATGAAAATAATGCATAATTAAAGGGCCAAAGCAAGAAACAGTGGCTTCAGTAGCACAAAATGTGACGTGTGGGTGTGACGATAACCCCATCAGTGCCGTGTGATGCTCATGTCACTCCAGTGTAAAATGCGTTTGAAATCAGAGCTGTCACCTGCTGTCATTCCCAGTAAGGAACACTAACGACAAAAATGGATGTTTTCAACCCGAAAAATGTATCAATAAGAGATTATGTGTTAAGCTTATCATTATAGATTTATTTACTAAGTCTCTAAAAAAATACACGGCTGGATTAGAAAGCTTCTGAACGGGATGTGAATGCGCCAGAGCCAACGCTGGAACAGCACAGTACTGCTCAGCTGCTTATCTTCAGTATTTATTAAGTGACAGACTGTAAACTATGCATTACATCTCCTGCCAGACTGATAACTTGCCACTCCCTCTCTCCCTTGCTCAGACCCACAGTGTTAACATGATGAATCCATGGCTGCCTCTCTTGTGCTCTAAATGCAGAATATATTTTCTTTTTTCTCTCTTTTCTCTGTTGTCTTTGAAGAATTGATTGAAAAAATGATCATAGACAGATCATGTTCAAATCTGATATTCATTAAACATGACTTTTCTAAAACCTTATGGATTTTCCATTTTCTAAGAGTATTTCATATCACCGAGAAAACCCTGATTACTTTTTGGAAATAAATAAATAACTATAAATACCTGAAAGTTATTCATGTGGCAAATAACAATAATCATGATGTGATGCAAGGCTGCCTAAACCATTATTACTCTGGCATAGCAACTATCATCTTCATAATCACCTTAACCAGGGAAGAAAGATCGGCACACGCTAAGTCACTTGTGTCCATGCTGATTACCTTGTAAAGGTGGCAGAATCATTGGGCTCGAGCCCCACAGCCACCCACCCAGCAAGCAGCAGGATTATTAGATAGAAGACAAATGAGATGGCAGACAATTCAATAAGGATTTTAGGGGCTTGGGGAGATGACAATATTCATACTAGCAGAGGGGGAGCTGAACAGCTCTTGAGCGATGAAGGATTATAGAGTCTTCAGTCTTTTACAACATGCATTTAGCCTTAGCACATCAAATTTACATATTTCTTTGTTTAAGGAAGCGACTGACCTTTGTGGGTTATTAGGTCTAAACAGGCGGCAATCTCCGTGTCTGAGCATGGAGGCCAACCAGGAAGTGCCTTAAGCCTACTGAAAATTCTAAGTTTGGCTGCAAAAAAATCTGCCCATTAATTTCAATGCAAAATTTGAAAACTTCTCACTTGATTTATTACCTCAGAAATTTTTTTCAGGACAACAATATGGTCTCAATCTCAAATAAAAAAACATGTTCAAGACAATTTGATATTAATAGTTCTAATAATGGCCCCATTTAGAAGAAAATAGAAGATAAAGAATCGTATGATTTGGAGCGTGGCTACAGGTCACTGACAAGGCGAGCCGTCACCAGGAGAGAAGCAGAGCAATGCGTATCCACGGCAACGTGTCAATAAAGTTATATATAACGTTATATAGATTTATATATATATGCCGATTTGGTCTCATAACTTTGACCCTTTCACACTGTATTTTCACTTAATGACAGTTTATTTGAACGTTTTGTAAAAATGTCTTGTTCAGCGTTTGGTTGGACTAACAGACACTGCAAGGAGTCGCTGCTCAGTTTTCTGAGGTAAGAAAGATACATTTTGTTTTTGTTTTTTTGCTAGCCAAAACTAACATCCCAGTTAATGTGCCAAATAATGCTAACATGAATTAGCAGCGGCTTCTCTCAGTCGGGTTGCCGGTGTAGAGAGGCTGTAGTCAGTGATCAGATCCCTCACGCTCCGCCACAGTCCAAATATGGTCTGCTCAGGGTATCGGAAACAAGATGGCGACGCAAGATGGCGACGAGTGTAACGCTGAACTCGAGGCTTCCAACGGGCAGTCCACAAACCAATGGGTGACGTCACGGTGACTACGTCCATTATTTATATACAGTCTATGGGTCTTTATCTTTAACATTAGAGATCTAACCCTCTTCACAAATTTGCTTGTAGTGCATACAAGTGACATTTATCTAACAAATAATTAGTGCCAGATATCCAGTCTATACAGCAGACAAATACTTATGAAGAATATTGCTTGTTGGAGGGAAGAAAGCCCTGACTAGATGTCCCAACTTTGGAAGATTGGTTGAAAATTGTACACAACATTTACATAATGGAGAAACATATTCTCTATAAAAATGTAATCAGGGAAATTTGAAGGATTGTAGTCAAAAGGGGTCCAGTGCATTAAACCAAGGAGACTGGATTTGCATAACCCCCTAAAACCTGAAGTTTTTCTGGAAATTCAACAGAAGTGTCAACGCCTACTAAATGATAGATTTTTCAGCCTCTAGCAGATAGAAATGAAATTCAAAACTTATTTGAGAGCTTATGTGATGAAAATTCTATGTGCCAAATTGTATTTTTCAGTTCCTGGACTATGTATGACTTTCCTAACAAAAATAAAATGATTTAAAAAATAAATATAACAAATGATGTGTCAATGTGTAAAACTATATTAATCTACATTACTGTTTTTAAAAAAGACAGTAATGTCTGTCTGCTGTAACCAAATTAGTCATTTTTTCTTCCATGTTACAAAAAGTTGTTTTTATAATGAGACCTCTTAGTACTGGTTTCCTCAGCCAACAGCTGTCCATTTTTACACAAAATGTCACAGGAAAGGATCAAATAAAACAAAAAATCAAAAATCGATGAGAGGGAATGAGGAGATGAGAGCAAAGGGAAGGAGATAAGTAGTGATAAAGACAGATCCGGAGGGCAGTTTGGAGACAGTCAGATGTATGGTTCTGACTCCATACAGTCGGACCAGGCTCCATCAACTGGCCTCATAATTATCAATCAAAGAGGACAGGAAGAGACGTGGGTTTAGCTGCCAGCTGACCAGCCACTGCGAGACCACCCTTAATGAAGTAAATAGATGTAGAGATTAATTGAATTGGTGACATCATCTCTGGGAACTGGGCCTGCCATCTGCTCTGCAGGAGACGCGATACAGCTGCTCAAGGAATTCACAAGGACTCCATGCATCAGCAAAGAACAGTCGTGTTGGGTAACTCAGATGATTACATTAGCTCAAAGAAATCTTTGCACTGTGGAAACAGTAAGCGTCCAATGTTTCTTGTATTTTGTTTGGACTGATTGTCTTCAAATTGTCTGTGACTACAGCACGACAGTCGAGGAAGGGTGGCAAGCACGAGCCTCTGACAGTTATCACAATTCTCTACACCATTTCCAATGATTCATGCGTTATTCTTGGGGGATTCTGAGGGGGTGTTAGGGTGCTAATTGTCAGATATTCAGTCTAGAGACACAGAGCTAAATGGCAAGTCGCTGCCCGGCCTCTGACAGATGACTCATGATGCCCTTTTTCTCCTTTCATCTCAGAGCATGATTCACTGCTCTGTCACTGGGAGCGAGAGGTTCTGCTTCCTACCTCATCGCACTGCAAGACAGGTAGAAATCTACTGAAACAGGCTTTCAACACTTTTGATACAAAATAACATTCCCAACCTTCACCTCTGTGTGTTTGTGTGGGCATGTGCATCACACAGTGATGGGTACAGCTGCAAGCCTATGAATCTAAAATATAAATCTCTAGCGGACAGTTATACAAGGACTGGTATGTGATGATTTTACAGGAATCTGCTTTTTAACTTTATTTGTTGACTCCTTTTTTGGTTAACGCCAACTAAATCCTGGGACCCACAGCTGCTGCAAATTTAAAACCACCCACTCCCACGAGATTTCTGTCAATCCCAAAGCAGTCCTCTGTGCCCTCTCTGGCAGAGCTGATGAAACAGAAGACCTGTGCCATATGCTATATGCTGCTGCTATATTTACTCTCTCTGCTCTTGTTTGTCTGTTGCCAACAAGTTTGGCTGTAGCTTAAAATTGAGGCAATGCTAAGCAGCATGGAATGATTAACAAAGTTTGTTTAGCTAACTTAAGTTTCAGACTGGTCTCCTCTCAAAAATGTCAATATAAGGCATTTGTACAGGCAGAAAAACACGACTCACATTTACGTTTTAGACCGGCCTTTGCCGCCATCTTGGAGAAGTATTTCTAATGATTGACGGTGATGCAGAGTGTAAATGGCTGATATCACACTCGGTGGGAGGAGAGGTGGTTTCCCCCAGGAGAACAGGCTTTGTGTCCCGTGTGGAAACAGAAGTAAAAAGTTTTTTTACGTTTTTTTTAATGTAACTTCCATGGCTCATGTCACCCTCGTAACTGCTTCACTTCCAGCATTTGCGTACATTTATTTACTGTTTAAACTGTCTTTTATAACGCCTTACCAGGAGTTTTTTGCCCTAAACCTAGATCAGTGGTTTTGTTGCCTAAATTCACATAAACTGCAGCCTTTTTTACAACCCCGAACTGTACGTGTATGTAGAATGACTTGTTTGCTACATTTAGAACGCTTCACGTTACCGTGAGAAACGAAACACACATTTGTGTTGTTATGGGTGGTATTGTCAAGCTATTTATTCTGCCATTTAGTTTGGAGATCTTGTTGATTGTTAATTGCTAAAGATGTCAAAACTCCAGCAAGTTGTTTTTTTCTGTTATTCTGGACTCTTTTGTAACTGTGAATTTAAGCAAGCAATACAAAAAAGGTAATTGTTGTCATTCTTATTATTATTATTATCATCATCACATCCCGATTCCAAGTTGCACACTGTCAAAAACAATAAAAAACTGAATAGAATTTTTTTATTTGATGCATATATTTACAAGTACAAGACAAGATATCAAATGCTCAAACAGGTACACTCTTGTTTCTATATATACACTTATTTTGAATTTGTTGCATTCTCTTTTAATTTACATTTTATACAAAAACTAAACTTTTAGGGAATTTTGGGTATTAATAACATTATTAATGCCTGTTTGTGTGCACAACAGTCAGTGGCGGAAAAAAGTATTTAGTTCCCTTACTTAAGTAAAAGTGCTAAGACTGCACTGTGAAATTACTCCATTAAGTAAGTAAAAGTCCTGCATTCAAAACTTACTGAAGTAAAAGTACAAAATTATCAGCTTCAAAATGTCAGACTGTTTTATATATTTCCCATATATATTATTGGATTATTATTTTTGATGCATTTATGTAAGCAGTGTTTTAATTTTCTCAGGGCTCAGGGCTGGGCCCTAGGCAGGGCTCATTTTAACTACTTAATATAATCTTATGGTGTTTTATTTAAAAAACATGTCTAATTTTAAACTGATTGCGTTTTTATGTTAAATCTTCAACTGAAAGTAACTAAAGCTGTCAGCTAAATATGGAGTAAAAAGTACAATAATTGCCTCAAAATGTAGAGTAGAAGTATAAAGTTACTTTAAATGGAAATACTCAAGTAAAGTACAAGTACCTCAAAATTGTACTTAAGTACAGTATTTTAGTTACATTCCACCACTGACAACAGTGTCAGTCACCCTGTCCTCTTAACATCATGGCTGGTTACCGCTTCATGTGGTTTGAAAGTATCTTTAGGGCTTAAGCTACATGATTAATTAGTTTAAAAGTCATCAAAATTTGAAAGAGGTTTTGTGTAAATTTCTGAAAAATGTTTAGAGTTCTTACACAAACTGCTAATGACTTAGACACCAAGTACTTTATCAAACAACTTGCAGCCAGTACATAGATTTAAAGGCTTCTCCAGCCCATTATCCTTTAAGACTTTTGTATTATGAAAGGGCCCGGGGTCAAGGTTTATGTTCAATGCACTTTTCCATAGCAAGGTGGAGATTCTTATGTCTTAAGAAATATTTTTTCTCTCTTGTGAAGGAAAGTTTCAGGAGAGAAAAACCCTGCGCTGTGACTCAGCCAAAGTCCTTGACTTGTAATAGCAATCAGAGTGAGCTTGCCATTACTTGCGCTCATCAAAAGGAACACTTGAATTTACACTGTGACTCCGCATTTTAATGAAAAGGAAAAATAAAGTGCAGTATTATACAAAGTTTTCTTTATATGATTTTTTAATCTCCATCATATTCAGTGGGCATGCAGTCATATTCATCGGATGTCCTTGCCCACGACAGAGACGATAAAAGGTGGAAATGAACTTCAGGTTACAGCTAATAGACAGAAAACATTAACAGAAAACTTAAACAGAAAAAAAAATCAAGCACTTTGAATATCTATCCTGTCATTCTGTCTTTTGTGCATTTCTGCAGATACATCAATATGCTTTCCCTATAAAGAAAGTTTATTCACTTGATCTCTGCCAGCTTTCTTTAGCACTTTCTTACATTCTGGATAAGAAAGAAACTGGCTATACGTCAAGTCAAAAGAATAATCCTTAGTTAAGCATATCACCCATTAAATATTTGAATCTTACTGCTAATAATACTATTCTCCCAAAGTGTTTTACCAAAACCCATATAAATCTCTTTTGTATGTAAGGAGCAAAACATTCATCCTGAGGTAAACAATGTCACATTATCTCTCAGGTGAAATTTTAAACTTGCAGTCAATGTTATTTATTGAAAGCCTTATTTCTTGTAAGTAGAAAATGCCCTACTACAGGGATACATAGGCACCAAACTATTGTACAGTCAAACAAATTAAATCATCAAACTTACCAAATAGTCAGTTAACTGGTCTTGATGTTATTAGCCTATAGTTTACATTCGAGCATGTGACATTGGCTAAGAAAAAAGTTAGAGATAGCGACCTAAAACTAGTACATGTACAATGTAAAAAGGGTTTTTTTTTTTTTTTTTACTGTTTACACATACTTAGAACCACTACCATGAAACTGTAGTACTCCCTTGTCATCACACCACTAGCTTGCTATTTTGCCCTGTGGACAGGAATAGTGGACTGTGCATATGGTCTTTGAATAGTTAAACAACTGCAGTGGCCACCCCCAGATTGAACAACCTGTTTCTGGGAATGCTCAGACAGGACATTAAGAATGATGCACCAGTTGGCACAGCCAAAGGTGTTGTTTTTATCCACTGAGTCACTTCTGTGTACGGCCAGAAGCCCCAAAGGTTTTCTCCAGGGGAAAAGGAAAGTTTTCTCAAGGAAAGAGGGGAAGATGTTTCCAAAACTAAGCATCCGCATCTGGAGGCCACTGTTTGCCATTAAAGTTTAATGGTGGAGAACAGAGACTCAGTGGTCTCTGGTGGAAAAAAGCAAAGAGCAAAGCCCTTGCTTATCACCACACCCCACAAACTGCCAGATGAATTAAGGCCAGAGATATACAGTATATGCTTTTTAACCACATGTTCACATCAATAAATCGGCTGTGTTGTGAACAGAACTGACCCTTTTTCGTAGCCCCACCAGCAGAGAAGTTCTAGTTATAGATAATGATTGATGTTCTGAACTTTGCTAATGTTAGCTTCATTTCTCCAAGATGAGCATGAAAAGGTGAAACCAGGCTAAAAAAAAAAGGATAAAATCTCATCTGACCTCATTAGAGTCTATGAAGCAGACCCTGGTCCAACCTGGCCAATGCTATGTTATGACTGGTCAGTCTGAGTGGGAGGGGCGGGGTTTAGTTGGGGCTGGATCCCGAATATTTGAGCAGTTGTTCTTTGGGTTCATATTTGTTTTCAATTTTAAGATCTGGATATTTGTTTGTTTCTGGGGTTTTTTTCACAAGTGTAGTTTAAAATGTGTAAATATTACACATTTTAACAGTGATTTTGGTCATTTGCCATCTCTCTCACCAAACAACAGCAGTGACCGTAGCACCGACAGTGTTGCCAAGGTTTTTCCAAGGAATTGGGCTACAGAAGTGTTGCCATAGCTTTTTGTCCCGCTCTGGATATGTAGACCTATTTTGCATGCGAAATAAATATTTTATTTATGATATAAACATATTAACATTTTAGGACCAATGTGCAAGAAGTGTTTAGGGAAAACTTTTACTGCAGCAGTGTTTCTGTTTTGGAAGGGGCATATTTTAATTTCTGTTTTTGGGGTTGGTTTGGCCTTTGGGCTGGTTTTGTCAGACACACCTGGCAATCCTAAACCCTTAAGGAAAGACCTCAGCTGTAACACTGTAACGCTAAACACTTTAAACTAAGCAAGACTTGAAAGGCATTGTTTCAAATATGCAATCTGATACTTGCTTACCATTATGGCATATCAAGTCTGAAAAAAATCACCTGAATGTAGTAAGCAGTAATGCAAATTTGGGCAGTTTGTTTACTGGCAGCTTGCAACGTTAGCCAATGTGTGTTGTCCAATAGCCATGATGAAGTTTGTAGTGAACATGCAAAAACTGCACTAGTTGTCTCGCGGATTTTGGTGGCAGAATGTCAAAGGAGATGGATTCAGCTGCCTAATAACCACTGAAAGTCAGCTCACTGCCTGTGGTGGTGGCTCACAAACCAGAAGGGTCACCAGCTGAGACAGAAGTGAGAGCTTTAAGCCAGCGTATCCTCCTTCTCAGGTCTGTCAGACAGGGTGATAAAGAATCAGAGGCAGAGGCAGGACAGAGGAGCTGGCCTTGTCCTGTCAACACTCTGCTACACTGTCTTTCAGATTGAACTAATTGAATGTGTCTTCCTGGTGGGAAAATGTTTGACTGCTGCTGCTGCTGCTGCTGCTGAAAACTGTTCCAGCAGCAAGGATATGCTGGATAGTCTTGGATTGTGGTCTGAGTAGGGCTCTTTGTGGAGCATATAGGGCACGACATAGTGGCATCAGTGATTTATGAAGATAGTTCTGTAAGTAATGCATCTGTAAAATAAGGGATAACTCTTTTGGATACACAATAAGTGCTTTTGAAGTTTCAGTGTGCTGAAAATGATTGGGGTGTACCTGTGTTTGCTGTGTGTATGTGTGCATTTGTGTGTATTGTATCCACAGACTGTATATAAAGATGGACAATGTGACAGCTTCCCATAAGTGCATTATTATCTATAGGTCATAAGTCCCGCCTCCTTCGAGTTAGGATCGGACATGAACCAAACTTAACACATTAAATAATTTTTTCCCCCAAATATGATTTCAGTATTTTACGTGGTTCATAACACACTAGTGTATGTTTAAATTCTATTTTTCTGATGAGTTAGCCTTCAATTAGTCATTTGACACAGGGGAGTGACATCATGATTGACAGCTGTGATTGACTTTCCATTGGTCTGGCAGGTGTACAGGCGGGAACTCATTACTGCGGCTCCACTGACCTTTCACTGCTGTGCAGACTCTGGCTCCATGATGTCAACAGCAGTGGTAGAAAAAGTGTTCAGATGCCTTACTTAAGTAAAAGTACTAAAACCACACTGTGAAATTACTCCACTACATGTAAACATTCTGCACTCAAAACTTACTTAAGTAAAAGTACAAGTATCAGCATCAGAATTTACTCAAAAGTAAAAGTACTGGGGCGTTCCTGGTGGCACACCTGGTAGAGCGTGTACCATAGAGGCATCGTCCTCGTAACCGGGTGGCCCGGTTCTGAATCTGACTCGGAGCCCTTTCCAGCATGTCTTACCCTCTGTCTCCCCCTTCACTCTGTCTCTATCAATAAAGCCCAAAAATTGCTTTAAAAAAATCTAAAAAAAGTAAAGGAACTTGTTATGCAGAATGAACCAGAGTGTTTTATATCTTCTAAATATATTATTAGATTATTTATATTGATGCATATACGTAAGTAGCATTTTCCCCTCAAGATATGGCTCATTGTAACTACTTAATATACTGTTATGAGGTTTAATTAAAAAAAAAAAGTCTAATCACTTTAAATGTATCATGTTTTTATGTTAAATCTCAACCTGAAAAGTAACTAAAGCTCTCAGCTAAATGTAGTGTAGTATAAAGTACAATATTTAACTCAAAATGTAGTGAAGTGGAAGTATGAAGTTACTTGAAATGGAAATACTCGAGTAAAGTACAAGTACATCAAAACTACATAAGTACAGTACTTGAGTAAATGTACATTACATTACATTCCACCACTGGTCAACAGTGCTATCCAGGATATTTTGGCTTAATTTTTGTACTTTAAGTCCATTCTTTTTTACTATGGTTCTGATACTTGGTTTTATGTAGTGTAATGTACTGTGTACTTACCTCTCTCTGTTGAATTTGAGTGAATGGAGGACAGCTGGTCGCCTCTGACGGAGATTCCACAAGTGAAGCGTGTCATCTGCACAGGCTGTGACCAGCGCCCCCTAAAGGTAAAAATAAATAAATATATATATCATTATAAAAAGTACAGAGACCAATAGGCAACAGCAAAGAAACAGCGAGAATTTAAAGTTAACACCTGAGGGAAATTTGGAGTTGCTTCCCTGATTCCCCTAAACTTCTTGTGAGTGCACTCCATTCTGGTCTGTTGAGATAACTGAAGTGGTGCAATTGTTTTTTCAGCCTCTTGGGTGGCAGAAGGTGGAGATGTCTTATTGTTGAAGGCATTCCAGCTATTAAGCTCAACTTTAACTGCAGTATAAATATCTCATATCACAGTTGTATACGGACACATTGAGGGGCTTTATTTACAGAATATAAAAATGATCACAAAGAGGACGTGTGAGTTTAAGATCAAGTGAATGTTAATGTGTATATTGGAGAAAACACACATATAATCAAGTGTCCAATGAACTCATAAGACAGACATGGGGTGCACTTATATAGCGCTTTTATCCAAAGCGCTTTACACTACACACTACGCTCATTCACCTATTCTACTACACACATTCATACTGGTGGCAGAGGCTACCGGGGCACACTGGTGCCACCTGCCACCATTGGAATTCATTCACACACAGATGAACACAGCATCGGGAGCATTTTGGGGTTCAGTATCTTGATCAAGGATACTTCGACATCGAGGGATCGGGGATCGAACCACCAACCTTCCGATTACTGGACAAAAGCTCTACCAACTGAGCCTCAGCCGCCCCAAAATGGTAAATGGGGTGCACTTACATAGCGCTTTTATCCAAAGCGCTTTACACTACACAGGCACAAAAAGAGGATGCAAATGCATCAGAAGTAAACACACCAGGTATGACACATGCTGTATGATCTTCTCTCCAACCCTTGTATGCTCTTTGTGTACCACTCTTGTTTATTTTTTCTTTCCCCCACAGATTAACACAATGCTGGGCAGCTTAGATCATCACAAGAGGATGGAGTTCAGGGAGGATAGCACAGGGTCTGGCTGAAATGTGATGGGCAAATATAATAATATTTGTATTTGGTGTTTGAGTCTAGGAGTGTGTGCTGAGGGGTGTGTTAGGTGTGTGCAGTAATGCCATGTTGACTGCAAAGCCTCACCACTATAGTGCAAAACCCAAATAATATTGAGTATGTGTATAGTCTGTAATCACTGCAGGGTTACACAGTGTTGTCAAGCCAGCCGTTCCTCTTTAAAACTGTTAGGATGTGCCTTAATATTAAAAGAGTTAGTTCACCAGAATAATGAGAATATAACCAAACCAAAGATAATCTGTTCATGTTCCACAGATGAAATTATTTAAGGCATTTAAACAAACACAAATCCATGGAAACTGTCGTCTAAAAAGCATCCTTTTTGTGTTTAAGCACTAAAGTATACCGGCCACTATTACATACAAATTATCATTCATTCAAATCAGAGACTTTATTTGAGTGGAACAGTGTTGAAATAAATAATTATATGTACTCCGACAGTCTTGATTTAGTGCAAAATCACAGAGACACCATATAAAGTTGGATGAAAGCTTTAGTAGTAAAATTATTTCATACTGTATGATGTCGCCTAGTTTCCTACTGTAGTTCTGAGGATTGTAATTACAGTGAAATTCCCAGCGCTGCTTTGCTACCAGGGCGTACTGTGAGGACTGGAGCCCAGGGAGAATTAGCTTTAGATTACAAACTTAATCGTGGGATTAAAGACCGTACAGTGAAGGGGGGGATGAAAACATTCCTCCCAGTGATTTCCATATTGGTGAATGTGATACACTACTCACAGAGTCTCTTATGCTGTATAGCAAAAATATTTATTGGGTAACAAAAAAAGTTAAGAGGATGAACACTGTACTTCACAATAAATTGGGTATTTTCAGCATCAGTAAAAAGATTTAGCATTTTTTGGTAAAAAAAGAAAAAACCCTTCATCTGTGACTAATTCCCTCCCTCTACCCCTCCCACATCCAAGTTCTAAATATGAATGAATGACCTCCACATTTCAGTGCCACCTGTGACTCTTACATCTCACTTAAAAACAAGACAGCTACTTCACAAAAACCTGTTTGCAAAGTGAGCAATGATGCCTTGTTTATGAGGCAAACATAATTGATCTTCCTAAATTAATTCAACAGGAAATAAAGATTTAATGAACAAGATAATTATTTGAGCTCTTCCGCCTAGTGTTTCCTATTTTGTTTGATGCCCCTCTCTCCATACATAATAAAGGACGTGCTCCTCTTAAGCCAAGTCAAATTTGACAGATGGGGATGTGATGATGATTATCTGGCACTTAGGAAGGAAATAAGGAAATTAGAATGTCTGATAGAGGCTTTGATTTCTTTTTTCCTTTCCAAGATTTTAATAATTCTCTTTTAGTTTAATTCTCATCTTGCCATGTAATGTAATTGCACCTGGATTAGTTTAAAATGGTTTTATTTTGGTGGAATTAAGTATAACTTCTCATTAATTTCCTGAATTTCTGCTCCACTTTGCTCCTCAGATTTTGAACTACTAATACACTGTAAATCTTAGATGAAAATTGACAGTGAAATCTGAACAGTATTCTGCTGTATTAATGTCACACAGATTCCTACTGTATGTTGCAATGCAATCTGGGAGAGGAAATATGTGATAACAATATTATAATGAAAGTTAACCAAATGTTTTCTAACAATATTTCATAAAGGAAGCATGTATAGTGTGAATAAAATTGGGCCGAGCACAGAACCTTGTGGAACACCATGACTAACATTACTGTGCAGTAGCATTCTGTATATTTTAATGTAATTTAAGTGACATAAGTGATTTCAACATTTTAAGAGAATACTGTCAATTTACACTGCAAAGTTTTACAGTATACTATGAATATTCACTAAAATACAGATAGAACTGTGAACAGTACTATGTTGAAAATGTACAAAAATACAGCAATGTACTGCAAATGTATTTATAGAACTACACTATATTTCAACAGGATCAGTAAAGAAAATACAGTACTTTGCAGGCGAAGCTGCTGCAAGTAAATTTACACTAAAACGTTTTACAGTGTATATAATTTAATTCTACAGTGATAAAGGATCATTTTGAAGATTCCTTTCTATGCCGATGGAGTTTGTTTCTGTAACCGAAGGAGTGAGAGGAGATGGAGCAGCAGGTAATAGAAATATAATACCAGATGCGGAGGAAAAAGACAGAGGAGGCAGACAAGGTGAGAGCTGAGTTCAACACTTCATTTTGGTATAATTATCTTGATGTCTTGATGCCAACACAGGCGAGGTAACCAGGTGCATGTACAATACACAGCAGGAGTGAAATGACAATCAGCAGGGTCATGAGAAAATTGCAGGAAAAAACCCCAAGAAGGTGGCTTCAAGTGTGTATTTATGTTGAAATAATGGACAACTAGCAGTCTAATAAACTCATATTCTCCTTTTACTTCTCTATAATTAATACCATAAAGACATGAATTTTATATTGACAATTTTTAAACCTCACAAAGTGAACACTTTCATATTTTACTTCTCTATAGATTTGGTCTTTTGGAATCACTGATAGCACTCATTAAACACTGCGTGCATCAGAGTGTATATTATTAGTTTAATGATCAATATATCAGCCAGTGGGTGGCCTGAAAAAAATCCAGTTCTTTGCTTTAAGTGAACTCCCTGAAGTGTTGCATGAAACTAAAATGATCAAAGCTCTCCAAAGCAGGGCACAGTGTGTGCCTGACAGCTTTCAATACATGATATCATACTGTGTTGCAGATTTGACACTCATCAGGACTTACTAAAACATCCATAAACTTTTTTTCTTCAAGTGAGTACTCTGTGTTTTTCCATCAGCTGCAATGAGCTAATTTAGTTCTCCAATCTCATGTTATTCCTGCTCATGTCAAAGGTTAATGAGGTGTGTGTCTGGCTGCCTGGATGTGTTAAACATCTGTTCTGTCCTTCTCCTGCTTCTCCTCTTTGTCCTCTCTGCCTCTTTGCACATAGAAGAAATAAGATGTATTGTGGAATATGAGATTTACACTCATAAGCATGACTCTTAACATTTTCTTCTGAAAACAAATTTATACTTTTTCCACCAAGGAGAGAAAATGAAATAAAAGGGGCTATTATTAAATAGTTTCCCCTGCACCTTATGTCTGTTATTGTTAAAAACAGTAATTAACATGCCAGTTTAAATGCTACTCAAACTTGGGGTAGGCAGTATTGTGATTTGACTTCTGCACGTCATTCTGGATATGTTTTGACAAAATATAGCCCGTCGTGGAAGAATTTGGCAAATCATTGTGCATGCACGTCTCTTCAGATGATGAAAGCATGTTTTTTTGGCAGAAAAAAATGGTATTCCAGCATTGCTAACTGCCTACATCGTAAACCAGCCCCCCAAAATGGAGACAGACTGAAAAAAAAAGTCAAAATCAGAGTGCAACAAAACACCTGTCATTTTTGGTGAAGCATTTCAGAGACAGAGAGAAAATGCTTTAGCTAGTAGCGAAAACCGTAATCTCTGAAACGCTTCGCCAATATTTACACATATGTAGCTAGTGAGAGCCTTGAATGATAGTTTGTCATCTGAAAGGGCTGTACAGTCCCACACGTTTGCAAAGAAATTAGAATTTTAATAGATTTTCCACTAAATAATGTCATTGGGTTTCCAGAAAACTGCGTGCCACAGTTGAAAAGACATTCCCAGTACTGATCTCTGCTTCTACGTATCTCATTAATGCAGCAGATAGCAAAGTTCGCCGAAAATATCATTTCTTGTCCGCTTCATCAATTTTAAATCAGTAATATCTCACATTCTTTTTGATGTTTGTGTCAGTTTAGTCTGATTGATGTATTCTCTGATAAATCTAAACTCTACAAAACGAGTTCCTGTGATTAGAGTCAATTATGGGGAGATTTTTTTACATTTGCTTTAAGGAATATCTTCCCTTCCATCCAGCCTTCAGCTCAGCACAACAATCCTCTCACCTTTTCATCCCCTAAGCAGTCTCCCCCCACCACCATCCAACCTCATCTGACACCAACCCTCAGCAGCCCCCTCAGCCTCTTTAGATTTATTATTCATCAAGCAAAATAATGAATTCAGAATAGGCAAACAAACACATTAATTAGACTATTCATACCCTCCATCGACACAGAAACAGAAAAAAAATCCTCACAAAATAGCAAGAGGGAGAGGTTTACGAAGACAACATGGTACGAGATTATGACTGCATAATATATCGATTGACAGCTAGATGTGTTGTGTGAGAGAAGATGCATATCCTTAATAATGCACAAGCTCATCATTCACAGGCACCTGCAAGAAGTGGTCTCTTTTGTGGGTTCATACGTCTAATAGGAATAAGTCATTACACCTCAGTGAATGTCAAGAGGCTGGTCTGAATTTGCAAGTCAACCATTAGCAGGGCAGCCAACAGCCCACACACTAAATCCAATAGAGGGCATTGGCATACAGCACTGCTATTAGTCACTCTGTCGTACGATGAAAAGACTTACTGCGGTCACTGTTATTTGCTCGTTGTTAGTATAAGAGAGACCAGTGGGGTGGGTGTGAATGGACACATGTAGCACACACACACACACACACACGGAAACAATAAACACGAAAGTGCAAAATTCACAACATCTCCAACCTAAACGACAGAATAGACCATTGGGCAATACCACCCACAAGGACACACATGAGTGTTTCGTTGTCCTAAAAGTAACACAGGTCATTATACATACATGTATGGTTCACGGTTGTAAAAAAGGCTGCTGTTTGTGTGAATTTAGGCTACAAATCCACTGACCACCTAGGTTCAGTGGTTGATTGTAACTAAGTACATTTACTCAAGTACTGTAGTTAAGTACAATTTTGAGGTACTTGCACTTATCTTGAGTATTTCCATTTTATGTAACTTTATACTTCTACTCCACTACATTTAGAGGCAAAAATTGTACTTTTTACTCCACTACATTTAGCTGACAGCTTTAGTTACTTTTCGGGTCAGGATTTAACATGAAAAATATGATAAATTTAAAGTGATTCGACATTTGTTTTTAAAAGATACCTCATAACAGTATATTAAATGACTTTACAAAATGAAAGCACTGCTTACATAAATGCATGAATACAAATAATGTAGTAATAATAATAATAATAATAATAATATATTTTGAACAATCTGAGTGAGTCCATTCTGCATAACGAGTACTTTTACTTTTGATAATTTAAGTGCATTTTGATGCTGATACTTTTGTACTTTTACTTCAGTAAGTTTTGAATGCAGGACTTTTACTTGTAGTGGATTAATTCCACAGTGTGGTGTTAGTATTTTTACTTAAGAAAGAGATCTGAATACTGTCTAGGTTTAGAGCAAAAAATTTCCTGGTTAGGTGTTATAAAAGACATGGTAAAAAATAAATGTATGCAAGTGCTGGAACTGAAGTTGTTATGAGGGTCACGTGAGCCATGTAAGTTATGTAAACAACGTATGTTACATAAACAAAATAAGTTACGGAAAGAGTAAAAAAGAACAACACCTCCCCTCCCTTGAAAACATATTTTGCCGCATGTACAAAGGCCTCATATTGACTTTTTTTTGAAGATATTTTTTGGGCAGCTCCGAGCTGGATTCGAACCCGGACCACCCACTCATGAAGATTGTACCTCTATGGTATGCGCTTTACCAGGTGTGCCATCGGAGACTCCTATCTGTGGCTGTGGCTCAGTTGGTAGAACGTTCATCCAGTGATCGGAGGGTTGGTGGTAGGGATGGGTACCGAATTCGGTACTTTTATAGGTACCGACCGAATCATGTCAAATCAAATGGTACCATGTTTCGGTACCTAAACGGCATTAACTTTAAACTGATCATTGATTTCAACCTGTTTTCATTTGAGGTCTCTCATTAACAAGCGTGCTGACGATCGCACTATTTTTTTTTATTTATTTACCTCCTCGTCTGGTCCTGTCTGCTCACCGCGGCCACTAGCCACTAGCTGCTGCCCTCTTCCAACCCGGCGCAGAGACGAACAGCCCGGCTCTCGGCCTGCTAGCCGCCAGCTGCTATCTCTCCAATGTCTCTACCCGGGCTTGGCCTTCATCTGCCTCCAGATTGGACCTTCCTTACTCCGTTTGCTCTCTCCATTCTTCTGTAGACCAGTCATTAACAGCTAGCAGCTAGCTGCTGCATCTCTGGTCCTCCGCTAATACTCCGCTCTTCAACTCAGGAATATTACCTGCCCCTTTACTCCAAACTGCCTCGCTGAAATTAAATCCCTCGGACTCCTGCGTCATCCTCGATATGTGCACAGAGCAGCCCGACTCAACTTTGTTTATTCCAACCATGTTATTGGCCACAATACTGTCTGACCGGTGCTGCGCCGCACAGCTACGACGTCATCACAACAAATCACACGTGCCAACCTTTTTTTTTTTTTTTCTCCTCCGTGCACCTGAGAGCGCTCCTCTGCATTCTTTGATAACACTGCAACCTTCATGTTACAAAATGCACGTTCACTCAACAATAAAGCACTGCTCATCCTGGATTTTATATTCTTTTGATATATTTTTTAAAGTTATTATTATTTTGAGAAATAAATATGTTGAATTGAAAATTTTTTGTTATTATTATTAAACAAATTAACATTTATTACCACATAAACAAACTCAAAAGTACTGAAAATTGGTACCGTTGAGTACCGGTACCGATTCCCAGGTACCGGGTATCGGTACTGTATCGGTTCAAATGTGAAAGGTACCCATCCCTAGTCGGTGGCTCGATCCCTGACCATGGCAGCCTACATGTCAAAGTATCCTTGAGCAAGATACTGAACCCCAAATTGCTCCCGATGCTGCGTTCATCGTGTGTGAATGAATTCCCAATGGTGGCAGGTGGCACCATTTAGGGTAGCCTCTGCCACCAGTATGAATGTGTGTATGAACGGGTGAATGAGTCAGTCTGTAGTGTAAAGCACTTTGAGTGGTTGCAAAGCAACTAGAAAAGAGCTATATAAGTGCAGGTCCATTTAACATTTACTGACGTTTTTGAGGGGTGAGACTGTGAAAAATTAATTTGTAAACATGACAAGAAAATAAGCAAAAAAAACTGTGTCAGTGGCACAAAAAACACTCTCACCAACACGCTCCCCCTTCCCCACACACACATACACACACACTGAGTCAATCTAACATGCGTGCTTTACAAACCCTTCTATTAAACTCGACACACTCGAGCCCACATAATGTTGTAGCAAGCAGGCTCACAACCAGATACACAATGACATTTGGGTGCTAACACACATTCTGAAGACCCACACACATACGCACATACACTGTCAATACATGTCACAAAAGCACAGGCACACCCCTCTTCAGGCCCGTCCACCTCCATTCGCCTCAGACACGTCACAAGAGGGCCAATGAGTGATGGAGAAGTGGGCTGAAAGAGCCAGTGGGCTTCAAAAGAAATATAGTGGGCAAAGAAAAAAAGCTGAGAGAGACAGGACGAGTGCGTAGATTACAGTAGAATACAAGAGACACACACAAAAAAGAAACACAAAGATGAGGGACAGCGTTGTGTTCGAGACCTGTGTAATTCAGTTTCTGCTCTTGAACTTACAACCCTGATTCAAAAAAAGTTGGGGCAGTTTTTTAAACAGCGTGCCGACTTCTTTGTAATCAAGTCTGTACAAGAGAGCCTTTTTTCTAATACATAAACAGTATTTTGTTAGTAAACAAAACAGCACTGAGATTGAGTCTTAAAATCAAGTGTCTGATGCAGAGCACTGCTACGTGTCAACCCACACAGTACTGGCCTGTCAGTAGAAAAACGTGCAGTGAGGGAAAACGGTTTAAAGGTAGAGAGGAAATCTTGAGTTCTTGAGCACATCATGATCACATGGTTGTGATCCTTAACTCTAAAGAGGTCAGTCTGTTGTGTTTTGGCTCCAGCTGTTCTCTTTGGTACAGGTGCATCAGCACCTCTATATGGAACAGTTATACCATACATTTAATAAACATTGTACTTTTCAAAACAATTGCGTTTGACTCCGAAGGCTGACTTCTTCAGAACAATAACAGTGGTGTAAAATGTAATTATTAATTTATGCAATTACAACCTGACCCATTGTGCTCCAATAAGCCACTGTTTACAGGATTATGGTTTTCCTGTCCAGCGACACCAAATGGAAAACTGAGGGTTTTTTTTTTATTATTATTCTTTTAAGTGTTTAGACAATCTTGCTTTCAGTTATGTTGATTTCTGGCCGGTGTGTCCCATTTGATAACAAACATCACTCACATTTTCGGATTTACTTGATGACATAGGTTTTAAAATGGTATCTAATTGATGTTTAAATAACTACATTTTACAGTAAATATGTAACAGAGACCAGAAATAATTGTCAATGTCATTGTGCAACTCTACAAGATTTGAATGTTAAACTCTAGCCATCACATTAGTACGGAAGAGGAATGGGGCCAGGTAGGAGAAAAAAATAAGACTTTTTTTTTTCATTTCACATGTAAAAAAAAGAAGTCAAAATTACCAGAAAGAAGTCAAAATGTCAAGAATAAAGTCAACTTTTTGTGTTCGGTAAAGTTGGAAAGATATTCATAGATGGTTGTTCCAGTGTCAAAAAGTCATCAGATGAACATTGTTTAGGGAAACGCCACGTCAGTCCAAAGAGTTAGGTAGACAGCAAGCTACAACCTGATTTTCATCAATGTCATAAAATGAGCAACAACCACAATATTTAATGGTGCAGTAGAATTAAAATCCCATACACATGAATCAGCTATAATTGGTAGTATGTTAATACAACAATTGTTTTGTGAAAATCTGCTTTTATGTAATTTATGTGAAATTTTAGACATATATTATTGAGGAAAATCAGGTTGTAGCTTGCAGTCTACTTTACCCAACTCAAAAAGTAGAGTTTATTCTCGACATTTCAACTTTTCCCCCCCTTAACATTGTATTTCATCTTTATTCTAGTCATTTGGATTTTTTTCTCAAAGTACATAATGATGTTTTTTTTCCTCCTCTCATTATTTTTTTCTCCTACCTGGCCTTAATCCTCTTCCATACATTAGTCTAAAACAAGAAATGGGTTAGCAATTATGACAAAGGTCCCATTCGCTTTATCAGAGCTGCTGTATATATTTACCAGTTTGCCAAATACATTTCAGGTGTCAGAAATCAGTGAAGAAAAAAAGGTCTGTTATTGCTTTTATCAAATCACATTAAAATATCCCTATACAATTGCATTGGCTGACATAGTTCTTTCATAGTCTCAAGGTAAAGTCATTAGGGCCCACAGTGAGAAGACATGAATCAAAGGAGGTTGCAGATAACGTGGATATGATAGTGACTTCAGGCGTCCAAAGTGTAATGAGAGCAGCTTTAGGAAAACACTGTAATGGCTTACCTCATTGATGAGGAACTGCAGTTGAAGAACAGCTGCCCCGCTCTCATGCTGACAGTAGCAGTCCACCCCGGGTCGTCCCAGTCTGATTATCATAAAGTTAAGGAAGTGTACAGGAGTGTTTCAGCAAAACAACAGCAAAAATAGCACATATTAATGGGTCAGTGATCGTGGTGTACTGTTAGAAAGACAGTTAAAAGAAATGGATGATGAATAGACCTGCAACAAATCACAGCAACACACTGCAGGTAAACAGTCACTTCAATGGGTTTCTGAAAACATTTGAAGAAAGAAATAAACACAGTGGCAGAATGTTGGTGTATTTTTGATCGCTGCTGCCTAATTTGAAAGTTTGATCTCAGGTTTATGAGTTGAACTGGATGTCACTGATCCTATTAAACCTGCTGATTGGCCCAGTGGGGAACACAGTGGCTGGAATTCAGTCTGAATGGGAGAGTGACAAGAATCATCTGCCAGAACTTTACTAATGAGCTAGACAGATTGTCTGGTTTCCATGCTACGAGGGTGCTTAGAAAGACAATATCCAATCAACATTTCAAGAACTTGAAGTAGAATATTACATGACCATCAAATCTTGTCTGCTCTGAAGGGCATACCATTTATTTTTCCTTAATTTCTTTGTTATCAGTTTAACAAGTAATCAAATCAAATATATCACATTATTCTGTAGGTTATATGAGGATGCACCTGTGGTTCTACTGATGATTTAGGGAGGCAGGTGGTGCAATGTGAAATTGGCTTATAAAGGATGACATGTTCTGAAAAGGTGCATTGCAACGCTTAATGATTGCTGACACCCCTCCTACTGTGCCTCTCCTCCCACCTCGAGCAAGTCAAGTTCATAGCCAAACATCCACGCAAGCACACATGAAGAGCAAAACCTGTGTGTTTCAGACTTTACTTCACTCCTTCAGGCCTCTACTCTGTGTGAGGGCCCCAGAAATGTACACGGTTTAATGCCATTCAATTGTCAGAAATAGTTATCTTTCAAATTGCCACTGGAAGTATTTAAATTTCAATCAACTTAGACTGTGATGCTCGGGCTGCGGAGGTGTTGTCCACCTTATTTAGGTCAAAAACTAAATATCAGAACACCTTTAAGTGCAGCACAATATAAAAATAAAACGACAAACTATAACCTCCAAACTGATCATAAAACAGATTCAGCAGATTTATTACAGGACTGTATTCATTTTAGCTAGGTGTACCTAATAAACTGGCAGCTGAGTGTATAAAAATGTTAACAGCCATGCAAATCATGTAGAAATACAAGAAATAATGCGACAGATGCTTTAAATAGCTATGATTTAAATACTGGTTGATTTTGTTATTGCATCATGTCGTATAGTGTTTGTTTTCTTGCGTTTTGAACCTCAAAAGTATATAATTCCTCAATTTGTACTAGATAACAAATTCTAGCATTATAGCCTTGCTGGAGAATGTTGTACTGAGTGATTGTGGCAGTTTGGTTGGAGAACAGGTATGGTTACCACAGGAAGTAAAATCCCCAAGCGCATCCTTCAAAGCAGGTGGAAATCAGCAGGAGGGGGATATGACACAACATGAAAACAGCGCCAGTTGGATCTGGTACAGGAGCAGTTATTTAATCACTACATGTTGTTCAGAATTCACAGTGTTGCCAACATAGCTTAAGGTACAGCACAGGAGTACACATGACCAGTCCTGCAATGATGGAAATCACCCTGTTATGCAGTAGCATCTTTCTATGTGTAAACCTAAACCACCTGATTTACACCTTTTAGTCATAGAGCTAGAAAAACTTCCAACAACTGGACATGAACACCGTGGACAGGCTTTTAGTTCCTTCAATAGATCTTCACTTAAATTTGTCGTTATTTAGTGCACTAGACAGTTTTATGCAGTGTCTCATGACTGCGTGTGTACATGGAATGTGGAGGTGTTCCAATACAAAACTTATGATATGGTTACTTTGCCCTCCCGTCGTCCCTCCAGGGATTTCTGTCCACCTCACTTGGCATCAATGGCTACCTACACCTCGCAAACAGCTCAGGGCAACAGCACTGCAGACAAAATCGTCAGTGAGAACAAAATGGGTGTTCAGTTTTAATAAAACACGATATGAGTAATGATGGAGAGTAGGAGGCTACAGCACAAAGGTTTAACCTGCTGCAGAGTAACAGGGCTGAAAGAGGGGGAAGAAAAAGAGATTTAGTTGTCCTCCTGTTGTTTTGGATTCTCAGTGATTAAACAGATGTGTTGAGAAAAGTTATTTTCACATATAGTGTTTTCAGATATAACAAAGGCAGTGATTTGTTTCAAATCTGCAAAGATCTTATTGTACATCAAGATCTCCAACCTAAATAACAGAATGGACAGTTGTCAAAGTCAATACCACCCATAACAACACGTACGATTGCTTGTCAAAATTAGCGTTTGCGTGTCACGGTACCAACGTTCTAGAAATAACCAGTTTACCAGTAAATAAATGTAAGTAAATGCCGAAAGTGAAACAGTTACGATGGTGACGTGAGCGATGGAAGTTACGTTAAAAAAGGAAGTTAAGTGAAGGTAAAACTTAAGTTACGTAAAAAAAAAAAAAAAAAAAAGGTAATTTGCAAATCATGAGCCACATCAGTAACGTAAAAAAACATAAGTTATGTAAGAGGAATTTACATTTGTTTTCACATGATGTTTGTTTGACCCATCCACCTTCCCTACCTCCCACCCCAAGTGTGACATCTACCATTTAAACTGTGCATTGCTATCAGTACAACTAAGTTCGCTAGATGGTGACGGAGGACAGTCTAAAACGTAAATGTGAGTTATATTTTGCTGCATGTACAAACGCCTTATATTGACATTTTTGAGGGGCGACCAGTCTCTATCTTAAGATTAATGTTTGCACTAATTTCAAAAGTGTTAAACACAGAAGATAACTGTATATCAAGCTTTGATCCCACACTAACAACACTAGCCGAGTTTGGTAATGTTTTACATATTACTGATATGCTAGAGAACTCAATCAGAAATCCAACAGATTGACAGTATGCAGAGTGAGCACATCTCATTTCACTTTCACAATGTACTCTGAAACCAGCGGGGCAGAAACATCCAGACAGTCTCGCTAGACTGACTTATCATATCTACAACTGCAGCAGCAGCAGCCATGGACTCTGATATGGTGAATTGTTGAACCAGGCAACAGATCTCAGGTGCACTGGGGAGGAAAGACTCAAGACAGCTCATGACCTGAGGCAAAAGTTCATCTCAAGTCTTGTTTCAAAATAATTCAGAACTTTTGTATGTTAGAAAGTAGAAATATCTTCAAGGCTGCACTTGTTTGACACAGAGGACCTGGTTCTGGGTGGAGGCTCTGTAGTATATGTCCAGTAAACATACTTACTCTACATCCAGTATATGAAGATCTAATACTGTATAATAACCACAATTTAAAGATACGTCTAAATGTTTTTTTTTTACTATATATATATATATATATATATATATATATATATATATATATATATATATATGGACTATAATTAATACATGTTTGTTCCCCAGTGCCACACAGTTTGTTATTATAGCATTATATTTTAAAAAGATGACTGCTTTAGAGTTTTTCAATGCATTTAACAATCAGCACAATGTCTGGATTGATGGTCAAAGCTATCTTAATATCTCCCTGGCTGGATTTGTTAAATGCACTAAATACATTTCATTGTCAAAAATTGCAAGCTGCTGTCATTGTATTTGATACACTATCTTTCATGTAGAGTGAAAAAAAAGATTTTCAAGGCCTAATTTGTGGGGGGTCACGCTTTCAAATTTAAACTGTGTAATGCAGAGCACTTTGTCTCAAAAAATGTAATCTCACGCAGTTAAATAGTGTTTGTGTGTCAGTATGTATTTGCTTGTCCCCCCACATATATCTGCTGATTTAGTGTGTGAATGCATACGTTTGTATGGTCTACCTACTGATATGAAAAGAAGTCCCAGTGAAACAACTGCTTGCATCAGATGAAGTTTAGTCAGTGGTGGAAGAAGTATTCAGATCCTTTATTTAAAGTAAAAGTACTATTACTCCACTACAAGTAAAAGTCGTGCATTCAAAACTTACTTAAGTAAAAGTCCAAATATATTATCGTATTATTATTGATGCATTTATGTATGAAGCATTTAATTTTCTCAAGGTAGGGCTCATTTTAACTATATGAGGTTTAATCTAAAAAAAATCGAATCACTGTAAATTGATCATGTTTTGTGTTAAATCTCGACCTGAAAAGTAACTAAAGCTGTCAGCTAGATGTAGTGGAGTAAAAAGTACAATATTTGCCTCAAAATGCAGTGGAGTAGAAGTATAAAGTTACATAAAATAGAAATACTCAAGTAAAGTACAAGTACCTCAAAATTGTACTTAAGTCCAGTACTTGTGAAAATGTTCTTAGTTACATTCCACCACTGAGTTTATTAGTCATACATTTTCCAATCAGTGGTGTTTCTATTGATTTTGAGATAAATAAGCAGGTTTCCTTTGGGCTGTTAGTAAACCACAATTTCTACTTAAGATATTTCAAATGAATACAGGCTAAAACAAAGTCCATAAAAATGTCTTAAATAGGTGAGTTATGTTAGTATTATGTAGTGGCTGAAATGTCACTCCACAGAAAGAATAGGGGGCCACTGTTGGAAAATGGATGTCAAATTGGAAATTTCCAAATCAACTGAACTACATCAGTGAGGGGTGGCAAAATAAGAGAAGGAGAAAATCAAACACCAAATAGTCAAGCTTACTTGGAAGAGAGAGGCCTTTTGTGCTCCTGCGCCCACATTGAGCCGCCACACTGAGAGAAAAATCAGTTTTTGACCCGTGGCAATATACTGAGCACAATCAACAGGCCTGTCCACTTAGTCAGCCAGTCTATATGTATTTCTTTTTTGAACACCCACACAGTGGGGGCCTTCCTGAATAAAAGAGTTGAATAAAAACCAGTCAGAGGGGGCTTATGAGTAAGTTATAAAGTTGACAGTTTGAATTAACTTGTCACAGTGGGTGCTATAAGATTCACAAGCCTCTACTGGTCTGTATACACTGCAACACGCTGCAGGATGCTTTGTTACACAGAACCATCTGAGAGGTCGTCATCGGAAACTGTTTGGAAAAGGGCAGACGTGTTCAAAAAAATACCTGGCAGGTGATTGGATGAACCACGTGTCTATCATCGTCACACAGAGTCGGTGGTGAAACCAGTCGTGAGAGGAGCAGAACCCTTTCAGTGCTGTTCTGATATTCTTTTAATGAAGAAATACTCTAACTGATGATGTCACAGTGTCTGCGCTGACCTCTTCAGAAGTCGCCATTGTTGTTTAGAACAAACAGTCAACTCTCTGTTGTCATGGGACACGTTGGCAAGATGGAATTGCAATTTCTAGATTTAGAGATGAATCTTTTTTTTTTGTCTTACAAATTGATTCTGCACATTACTGGCTGTCATTGCGTATTCTATTCTCTTTTTGCTGATCATCTCTTTAATAGATAAAATATTAAAAATCACTAGCCGTGTTTCCAGATATGAATTTTGACACAAGATTTGCACAAGAAAAGCTTGATGGAAACACTAAAATTCGTTACAACTTTAGAAAATGTGCATAAAAATTTCTACACTTGCTCAAGGTGGTTTTTGTGTTTTTCAAAAAATAGTTAATGTGCTAAACGGGAGATGGAAACTTTTTTGTGAATAAGTTTCTGACGTAGCTAACATTTAACTCATGACCAATCAGCTGTTTCTGCACTGCCGGTCAAGACGAGCTAATAGGAGAGAACTATTATAAGCTGCTCAATTGAATCTAATTCCTGAAGACATATTTTCTCTCATTATCGGCCAATTAGCAACCTATTTTTCATTATTTTATCTGTCTTGCTAAATCTCTTCTTTTACTACTCCTTGCTGATGTATTAGCCTACAGCAATACATTACACTGCCATCTTCTGATGAAAGTACGTTTATGAAGCTTTGTTCATTTGATCTAACTAGTTGATGAAAACATCCCTAATTCACATTTTCTTTAATGGGACATTTCAAACTTTGGTTTCAAAATTAAATGTACCATTAATGGAAACACTGCTTTTGATAATAATAATAATACATTTTATTTATAAGTGCCTTTCTTAACACTCAAGGACACTGTACAAAACAACAAAAGTGAGGTGCGGTAACAAAAAAACAAACAAAAAAAAGTGTGATGCAATCATACTGAGTAGGCTAATTGGAATAGATGAGTTTTGAGCAGTTTAATCCTTTATCGGGCGAAGAACCGTCTTCGGTAGCTTCAGCAGATACCCAAAATAAAAAATAAAACTATTTTGAGAAAAAAGTTGCAAATTTACTAGATTAAAGTGGCAAATCTACAAGAAAAAAAGTCGCAGATTTAAGAGATTTAAAGTGGCAAATCTGTGTGAAAAAAGTCACAGATTTACAAGAAAAAAACTTTTTTCACGCAGATTCACCATTTTAAATGTCATAAATCTGCACATTTTTTTCTCGTAGATTTGCCACTTTAATCTCGTAAATTTATTTCTCAAAATATTATCCCCCTACCCCGGGTCCGTATGTTTTTGTTTTTTTACACATTCTGGCTGTATGTAATATCCTCCAATATTCTCTACGGTTGAAATTTGGAATTTGCAAGTATTTCAATGAGTGCCCTATTAAGGGTTAAAAGTTGGTAACACCCTTGTTTTGTGTATAGTTTGACAACCAGAATTCAAATATCTCCTGGTGCGACAGGCCTAACACAAAAGTATACAGTGTTTGTTTCTGAAAATAAATACTGTTCAAGTTGTCAGGTAGAGGAAAGTCACTGGTTGGTTGTGAAAGCAAGATCAGCAGATCAGCAATGTGGCCAGATAACCTGGGGGCGTAAATCATTTCAAATGCAATGAGTCTTTGAGTCCAGTCACTCAAGAAGGAGGGCTGACTTGAATGGAAATGGTTGGCGACAGACTCAAATCATCTCTCTGTCAGTCTGGATCATTCTCTCTCTGACAGGGGAGTCTTTGTACACATCCCATTTAAATTCACATCACACTCGAGACCGCATCAAAACACATAAGACGCTGTCAAAAGCACAAAGATGATTGGAAGGTGAATTCGCCTACATCCATACAGGAGACAAACTGTATTGCTGCCAGCTGACAGGAAACAATGCAGAAAAGAGAAATTGTTAGACCTGCCTGTTGTATTTGGTAATTTCTGCATTGAATACCAATAAGTGACAGCCAATAAATGCCATGAATTTAGATAAAATACATATTGTTTGACATGAGTTGCGAGCTGTCAAACTTGGGCCTGATTTCCTCAAAACATTTTCAAAGTAATACAGTGGTAACATCTACAGCTCTTAGGATTCAGATGTGTTGGAAAGACAGCTTGAATAAGCATTAACTGTCAAAAAAAATGTTCAATAAGATAGTGATGTGAAGTGAGACCTGGCATGTCCAGTATGTGAATCAACTACATCAGCTTTAAATCCTTGCTTCCACGTCCTGGTGAGTGCACACAGTAAGAATCATCACTTCTAAATCTGAGCTTATTTTCTGCTTCATAGCTTGATTAACAGGGAAATCAGTTACAGCATACATTAACATTTAACAAACAATAACAAACAGCTCTTGTTATTTGAGACAGTTGGCTCGAGGCTCTCGTCTGTGTATTGTAGCATATAATCGCATATCATTGTTTGTGTGTTTCCTTTTAGTTCAGCGTTACAATTACGATGATCAGCTGCAATTAAACTCAAAAAGAAGTGTCAGTTAGAAGTGAAGTGGGTTCAAGATCCACTTAACCAATATCTTAGTCCCATCAACAGCAGCTTTAAAAAAATAGAAAAACTCATATGCAAATTTCCAAATTGTCATAGGTGCACACTCATCAACACTTTATACTATTAAGAGTGATGAAGGAAGCCAGGAACCCATCACCTTTGACTGAAATCAGGGACCCTTGAAAAATAACTATGAACTAATGGTAAATCTAGGGAAATCACTGCACAATGCTCATGTGCTAGAAAAACATCCTTGCCAGGCAAAGCTGTAGTAACTCAGGGAGGTGGGGATGAAACACCTGTCAGTTAAGCAGAGACATGACACTAAAAAATGGTTGAGAAAAAAAGCTGACTTTGTATTTTAAGAGAGAAATAATGAGTTTTATACGGATATATTTCAATAAAGTTGGGGCTTTCATGGAGTCAGTAGACTAGACTTACACTTAGAGCACTTAGTGGAAATGGAATGGAAAAGTATCATTCATTTACAGCTTTGGATATATTAATCTTTCCTTTTACATATAATTGACTCATTCAGTTCTCACAACCTGTACTACAAAAAAAAAAAAAGCAAATATATTCCAGCCCACAGCTCTTGTCAAGCATATTAGCTAAAAATAGGTGATGACGTTGATCATGATGACTAAGTGAACAAAAACCAACCCTTCAACACCTCTTTATGTAATATTTAATTACAGTTGTGGCACTAACTGAGTCAGATTAAATGAGTCAACAGCATCCAGTGACATTGGACACATTAAAGAGACAGTAGTAGAAACAGCAAGTAGAGACAGATGTTAGGTTGCAACAATTTAGTATTAATCTTCTCCTCTGTAACCAGAGACCAGAGACCAAAGACAAATGACAAACAATGCTGTGTTTTCTGTGGTTGAAGCATGTGTGTAGCCAGTCATGTGTAGTGTGTACAGTGTCTGGCTTCCGTTCAGTGCCTGACAGCTGAATAACAGCCTGTGACAGACTTCTCTGCAGTCACCTGGTATTTTCATCCTGTTCTGTCACCTCCACACCACTTATATGTCTTATTTAAAAGTGGATGGACAGACACTAGAATTTACATCTATCTATACTGGACAGTTCTTGGTAACAGTGCACAACTAAAATTAGCCGTGTCCATATGTTTCTACCAGATGATACCAATGTAAGTGATGAGTAAGGAGTGGGTATATAAATACATCTTGGGGATATGTGGTGTGATGTATGGTGGCTAGCAAAGTGTTTTCAGCATTCAACACCTTGACTAGTGTAATAACACATGGAGCAAGTGATTAACATCTCCCCCTGTACATAGTGTTTGGGTTCAAGAGTGTTAGCATGAGTTTTTTCTGTATATCTGTTCAAATGAGTATCTACGCCTTATTCCATATTTCTGCACCTCATCTTGGCTTTTTGACGGACTGTGACGCGGATTCGGGCTCTGGTCCCCCTAGCAGGCCAACCCTGCACAATTTTCTCTTACCCCTTTTCAACCAAGGCAGTTCCAGGGCCGGTTCGGAGTCGGTGCCTAATCTTGAACCAGTTCCTCACTTGTCGATTGCCAAAGAACCAGCTCTCGGCCAGGAAAACGGGTTCCAGAGCGGCACCAAGTCTTTGCTGTCTCGACTGACGAACTGGTTACTTCAGGAGCAAGGGGCGGGGTTATCTGACCTACAAGACCAACTCAAACGTGCATCATTCATTTTATTTTATTTGTTTAACTGCAATGTGATTAATACGGGCTTCTGTTACAACAAAGTCTAACACTGACATTTTACATAGTTAACCCTTTATAGGGCAAAGAACCATATTTGGTAACTTCAGTGGATATCCAAAATGAGGTCCCCATGTCTCTCTGTGAGCTCGTAGAAGCACACGGATTTTTCAGGCTACGTCACAGTAACATTCAGTATGATAATAATAATAGAATATCAACTTTATCGACCTTGACCTCCAATGTAAAAATGAAAAATTTTGAAAAAAAATCTGCAAGAAACAGTTGTACAAACAGAGTTATTCTTCAATGACTTTGACGAGAAGAACTTGACTATGATGGCATATTAGGGCCAAGTATGAACAAAAATATTATGACAAAAAAGTTGCAAATTTGCTAGATGAAAGGGCCAAATCTACAAGAAAAAAAGTTGCAGATTTAAGAGATTTTAAGTGGCAAATCTGTGCAAAAAAGTCACAGATTTACGAGAAAAAAGTGGGGAAAAAAGCCACTTTTTTCTCGCAGATTCACCACTTTAAATCTCAGAAATCTGGGCATTCTCGTAAACTTTTTTCTCAAAATATTACCCCCTCCCTTGGGTCCGTCTATTTTTTTTTTACACAGAACACATTCTGGCTCTATATAATGTCCTCCAATATTCTCTAGGGTTGAAATTTGGAATTTGCAAGTATTTCAATGAGTGCCCTATAAAGGGTTAACAGTGTTCATAAGAACATAATCGCCCTCCAAAGAAACCAAGACGAGCGGCACAGATGTGTTGTACATGTCGTGTTTGGATGTCAATGTAGGCTCGCAAGGCCAGGAGCAACATATGTAAAGAGACGATGTGGTCTGCCGTTGTTGTTATTATACATGGTCGCCCATAAAGTTGGAATCAATTGTTTTCAGACACAATCCTCTGTAAATTGTGGTTTCATTTTCATTGTGATATGAAGAGATTGATTAATAAAAAAAGTTTTGAGACGATATATACTTTATCTGTCAAGAATAAATCACATTGTCACAGTCATCTCATGGAAAAAAAAAAAATCATTAAAACTTTATGGGCGACCATGTACATGCTGAGGGAGCCGGGACATAATAGAGACAATATACAGTGACGTAATGACATGTCTCTCTAGCCTGTGGAAAAGCAAACAGGTTCTGAGACGGGTCGCAATTGCAGATCAGCACCAGCACCAGCAAAATAACTAGATTTGCATGGGTCAAAAAGGGTTATCTCTGATAGAGATTACAATATTTATGTAGAAGAGGGCTCCTTTTCCAACATTTTTGCCTAATGTTGCCAAATATTTACATTTCCCTTTGCTTTAGGTTAGAACAGCAGAGCAGAGCAGTATACAGTACAATTAATATACATGGTGTGCTCATCAGAAGTATTTTCTTTTCCTGTGAAGGGTAAACAGTAAATCTACAACAGTGATGTAGTCTAAATATTAACCAATGAGACATCAAAATGTTATATACTGCATACAATCTCACAATTTCTAATGTAATGTGATCAGACTGACAAACAGCCATTTTTTGTCGAAAATCACGAAACCAGCAACAGCATCTACATTTTACTAAAACTAACTAAAATCTAATCTTCAAATCACTCTTCCAATCACAGAGGACAAACAACAACTCTCAAACTATAATATGTCATCACCAGTTGGCAAGTTCACTGTCACCAGAGAAAAGAAAAAAAATTTAACTGAAAATGTAAGAGGGGCTGAGGTGTGTTGGTTAAGTGCAGCAGTTATAATGATTGAATAATTCAGTGATTGTGATTGTAGTAGTCAACTTCCATTATTATGTTAGACTTTGATTACTGCATTTTCTTCCTTGTAATCTTCCTTTAGAAGAAAGATTGATGTAATGCAATAAATAATCAAGTGAAAGCCAGAATCTTCCCACTGTATAAGTGTATGTTTGTGATTCTGGGTGGGGTTCACATATTGGCAATCACAATCAACCTTGAGATAAACTCAGTGGTGATTGCCCACTTTTTCCATTCACTTCTCCATGTTTGCCAATGAACTCCCAACATGTAAAAATACCATATTTTCAGTTTAATTGTGGATGCTTTTTTTGTAAATCCCTCAAAAGGATTGTCAACAATGTGAGCCTGGATTCAGTGTTGAACTGGATAAATGCAGGATGAATGTCTAATGTCTAATCTCATCTGTATTTCTGTCTTGTTTCTATCCCCTGTCACCAGCATGTCACAATTAAATGCTAAACAAGGGAAGCATCAGATGATTGGAGTCTCATTTGGAGACTCCAATCATCTGGAGTTTGGAGGAGGAGTTTGGAAATAGGACAAAGATACCACCAGCTGAGGCTTGATGATGATGACGCATTATCATCATACAGCATTTTGATGTTTGAGTGTTCATTTGAACTGTGATAGTACTGAGTCCACTTTTAATCTTCAAATATAATTCACATCCATTTAGCCATTACTGGCTACCATCACAGCAGAGTGGTGAAGTCAAAGTTAGTAGTGCTTTAGGCTGCAGTTTGTTCTGTCCTCTGTCACTTGTGTCTTTGCTTAATAAGCCAGGTTTCCGATTGCATATTTTTAAGGGCATTTTGAAGTATCACATTAGAAAATGTGAGTAGAAACAGCAATAGTCAATACTGTACAAAACACCCTCAATGGCACAAAAGAATTAACGATGGTCTGCTTACATTTAACTCACATGACTAATTAAGATAAGATAAGATATGACTATATTTATCCCGCAGTGGGGACATTAAGTTGTCACAGCAGCTCAAAGATATAAAAAACAGAATATAAAAAAATAAGACTTATACATACATTACATACACCATATATCCATAAATTATCTATATGGCTGCTATTTGGCATTTATTATTTATATATATATTTTTGTGTTTGTTTGTTTTCCTGTGAGAATTTATGCAGAGGATATACACATATAAGTGGTATTGTATAAGACATAGGGGTGTGACAAGATCTCGTGCTAAGAGATCTCGCAAAATTAAAGTTGACGATATTTCTCGTCACGTTAAAATTCTGTCTCGCGAGATTTGTGAGTTATCTAAACTTCTATTTGTGACCTGTGGGGGCAATTTTAGAAAGAAAGAATAGAAGAGGAGGAGAAGGAGGGGAAGCAGCAAGAATGACGTCACAGGGGCCGACGGCTCCTTAAGAAGAGTAATAAACGAATCGAAGCGGCACAGTCCTCCTGCAGCAGTCTCTCCCAGCTGCAGAGCAGGAGTCTGCAAATTGCTAAAAGGCTAACAGTTAGCTCTGTAGCAATACAGTGTGTATGTGCTGCTGCTACAGGAGGTGTTCACTTAGCGATCTCTGTTTGTTTACAACAAGAACCGGACACTCTGTGCACAGTTAGCGATGCCGGTTAATTCACGATCACGATGTTTACGATCAGCGGAGACTCCATAATCTGCCATGCTGGTTTGTTTATGATCAGCTGCTGATGTTGTGCACAGTTACCGGCGGCGGCCACAGTTTCTTCTCCTGTGTTTAATCCATCGCTTATGTGATCACGGTCGAAACTGTCGTTAATCGATTATGCGACGGTCAAAACCATACGTCACCTCCGGAGTCTCGTAAATCCCTCTGGGGGCCTTTTTGTAATGAACACACACAGAGTGAACGGACATTTGAGAGGGAGTGGCCTGAAACTTTCCCGGTGGTCACTCTTCCCCCTAAAGGAAACACGGCTTATATTGTTTGCACTTGAAAAAAGAGAGAAATATTTAATTTAATTCATTTTAATTTTTTATAAATTTTAGCTTTGGTTTCAATTTGTGGAAGGAGAAGTTTATTAAAAGCTCATGCTTACATCATGCATGTAAAGAGTTATAATAAAACATCTAAAAATGCATGTGCAATTCAGTTAAATAAAAGTCTGTTGGTCAAGTCATATATTGTCTCATTATATTATCATATTATCTCATCTCGTCTTGTGAGCTGAGAGTATCGTCACACCCCTAATAAGACATATATAATAATATAATAGAAAATATAAAGAAGGCCTAATATACTTTCTGTGGTCGGATGTAAACAGAGAGAGTACAAATAAACCAGTAGTGTAATTAGCTGTTTCCTCCATTGGCAACTTCTTGATAATAATTTGTCTTTTTCTCCAGACAACATGAAACATGATCAGTAGTTGCTGACTTGAAACAGTTGAAGACCTCTTAGGTGTGTCAGATGGCCAAGGCGACTTGTTGTCATTCCAGTTTACAACCTAAACTCTCTCCTAAACTGGATTACAGCCGTGCATTCATATCATGCCAATTATTGAAATTATACTGTAGCATCATTTCAGAAGTTGACTAATAAATGAACACAAAGCTATTGACGCGCCCCTCAGATTATCGGCATGGCTGCGTTGACACTTGTCTTTCTCAGCCCAAATTTGAATTTTCTTGCTCCAAGATTGAAGCTGTTTGCAAACCCAAACTTCCAAATGCTCCAGAAACTCCTGGTTGGCAATAAAAGGTGTTATCATGTTTGTCTACAAGCAGTTGTTTTGGTTGTCTTTCAAAGTGCTGAGATTTAAATTAAATCTTGATTAAAGCCAGGCCATTTCTCAAAATTACACCTCGGTGGTTTTCACTTCAATTGATTCCAAAGTGAGACCTTCTCAATCTAATTGACCTGCTATCCACTCATCCTCTTTCTATCTCCTCCATCTACACTCACAATCTCTCCTGCATCCTGTATGAATCACAATTATTCTCGTCCTGCTTCCATTACGGTTCCCCTTTTCCTCTCGCTCTCTTTGTGTGTGTATGTGTGTGAAAGGGGTGTATAATAACTGTTTTGTGTGCGTTTAATAATGTTGCTGGAGCAGTGGGGACACAGCTGGGCAATTTGGATTTGAGTATAAACATCTCACAGCAGAGTGGATACAGAACAAGGTGTGTGTGTGTGTGTGTGTGTGTGTGTGTGTGAGTGACTGGCTGGCTGGCTGGCTGTTTGTGTTGGTACAGACAGATCCACCACAGTCTCATAAAACTTTGAGAAAGGGCATGACCTCTTGCATATGATGTGGATGGTGTTGTAGATGTTGCAACCAAGAGTATGCACAGAGCTGGGTCAGTTGTCAGTGTGTCTTCCTGAAACAGAGAGAGACTGAGTTTCCACCTGACACTGCTGCACCACAACATGGTTTTGGTTTGTCTGCCTCTCTATGTTTGTGCTTCTAACATAAGGGAAAAATGTAGTTTAAATGTAGTTTAAATGTATTGTTGTTTGTTTGCTTTTGTCAATCACTTTTTTTGTTAAATTGCAAACACAACATATTTGAAGAATTATTTATTCTGCTGTAGTTTGTTTTAAGAAAATAAAAAAGATTAAAACCCTAAATCAGGTTTGGTGTGATTTTTTTTAAGATTATAATTTAAACAATATTGCCCATCCTCACAAGGAAGGGCATGCACTGTTCACTGCTATACAATTAAATAAAATTGTACCTATTCTAAATGTTAAAAAAAACAAACATATAAAAATAAAATTAATATGTTGCAGCTTATGCTCATATTGTTGCATGCCTCCACAAATAAATCATATAGCGATTGGAAAATATATTGTCTGAGGAGTTATGTGTCAGGCCAACAAGATCTCCAAACTAAACGTCAGAATAGACCGTTTGTCAATACCACCCATAACGACAAAATTAGCTTTTCGCAGCTCACTGTACCACGGATTGATCTAAAAATAGCACACACATCATGACATACACGTACGGTTTGCGGTTGTAAAAAAGGCTGCAGTTTCTGTGAATTTAGGCTACAAAACCACTGACCTAGGTTTAGGGAAAAAAACTTCCTGGTAAGGCGTCATAAAAGACAGTCTAAACAGTAATTAAATCTATGTAATTACTGGAATTAGAGAAGTTACGAGGGTTACATTAAATAAAAAACGTGAGCCACAGAGGTTAGGTAAATGACATAATAAATTATAATTCACAAACCATGAGCCACGTAAGTTACGTAAAAAAAAAACACAAGTTACGTAAAAAACAATTTACTTTTGTTTTCACATGGGACAAGCACCCCGTTCTCCTTGGTGAAAGCCCGCTGTTTGTTCGACTCGTCCACCTTTACTCCCTCCTGCTCCGAGTGTGATATCCACCATTTAAACTCTACATCGCAATCAATCATTATTGCTACGTTAGCAAGATTCGGCGGACGACAGTCTTAAACGTAATGTAAGTCATATTTTGCTGCATGTAAAAACGCCTTTCAGTGACGTTTTTGTGGGGAGACCAGTCTTGTGTCAGGCCATGATGGTTTGTGAGAAACTGTAGCTTGTCCAAAGAAAATACTGGGTGTCAAGCTAATGTTAGCCAATGTCAGTCAGCTGACTTTGAACTTATATGAGTGTGTCACATACTGATATATGAGTAACCCCCAAATGTGTCCTTTTGACCCATGGGAGGGAGTGTTTACTGTAGCATGGAAGGATCTTTTACTTTCTACTTTTCGACTGCCATGGTGTCAAGCTGCACTGGCTTCAGAGAAAAGCCTTTGCTCTTCATGTGAGCTACTGCTCAGTCACACTGCTGACAGCTGGAACTTGTTAGTTTTTGCTGGTGGATCATTTAAATAAAAAATGATTCTCTTAAACAATGTGTGAATCTCTACATAATTACACAATCCAGACTGTTCATACAAGCAGTTCACATGTGGTTTGTTGGGAAATAAACACCAAAAAGCCTAGTGTGATGTAAAGATCACCCTTATACAGCTTGAACACACACACACGCCTCTTCCCTCTGCTCTCCTCTGATGTGATAAGAGCACAGAGAGAAGGCATCTGTCTTGCTCAGGCTCTTATAATTTAAATATATGTGCATGTAATTGACTGTTTGACTGTTTCACATCATTGTGATTAAAATGCTGAAGCACATCTGCTCTCTGCCTACCCCCTCCTTCAGTTCAAGGACACACAGGCCACAATCTGTACCGAATAAAGGTTCAGCGGATTTTCAACTGCCAAGCCTGTTGTTTGGAGATTATGCCTAAAAAGGTCTATTCAATGTTATTATTTAAAACTCATTGTATCCCTGTGGCTTTGGTAGATAAATCTCACATTCTGCCCTTTTATTTTATTTTTCAAACCAATTATTATTTTACTGTAACTGTGCTTGAATTTCATGTCTTGTCTGAAATCTTAAGCAGCGGTTTTATGGATTTCATTCTTTCTACGTCTAATTGTATCATTCCTTTCTTTATCTTTGGACTGTTCACTTTGATTTGTCTTAACATTTCAGTGCCTACAATCATTAATATTCAGTATTTTACCCAAAATTCAACTCTTGGTGAACCACATCATAAAGCCAATTAGTATGCATGAGCAAATGACACTAGGCTGCTGCAAAACAGCTTTACAAATGTACAAAATACAAAAATACTGAGACAATTAAATCTTCTCGTTTCCACTAATTTCCATCTCTCTCCCTGCCTCATCTAAAAACACCACATGACTGGGGGACAATAATCCTGTTATGACCTCCTTTTCAACTTGTATGGCAAAAGTGATGTATCTTCATAATTCTCCAAATCCATTTTAATTGCAATGCGATGTGACAAAGCAGAATTATTAGTGAAGAAGTGCTGGACTGAGCATATGAATATATTTGACTATTATTGCTTCTGTTCATTCTATTATGTAAATCACTGTATTGCAGATTAGTGCAAAATTATGATTAGAATACATAACATGACAGGACTTTTAAACACAATCTTTGCTTTGCCACTGGTATAATGTAACTTATCGGGAAATGCTGGCTGCTCTCCATTTTCAAACCATTTTTGACATATGCAACAATAATTGGCAGAGCTGTTAATGAGGAATGAGACAAAATCTGATTTATTGTCCATTTCACCCCAAACCTTTTCACTTCATACTGCTGCACATGCATGAACAAACTACAGAGGCATACAATCCAAGGACCCCAGACATTGTACTTTATGCTAGTTCTCACAATTGTAGCTGTAAAGTTGCAGACTGGTCTCCTCTTAAAAAAACAACTAAGGGCATTTGTATACATGCAGCAAAAGGCACCATCTTGCTGACGTAGTTGTAATGATTGACGGTGATGCAGAGTTTAAATGGCAGATATCACATGGGCAGGAGGGAGTAAAGGGGTCAAATAAACAACAGACTTTTACCCAGGAGAGCATGGGTTCATATCCCTAGTGAAAACAAAAGTAAACCATTTTTAACTTAAGTTATGTTGTTTACGTGAATCGCGTTTTTGAATGTAACTTACGTAAGTTGCGGCAGTCACATGACCCTGTTAACTACTTTACTTCCGGTATTTACGTACATTTATTTACTGTTTGAACCGTCTTTTATATACTTACCTGGATTTTTTTTGCCCTAAACCTAAGTCAGTGGTTTTGCAACATAAATACACAAAAACTGCAGCTTTTCTTAGAACTGCGGACAGTATATGTGTGCTATTTTTAGAATGTGTCATTGTACCACGAGCTGCGATACGTGCATATGTGCCGTGAAACGTGATACATACCTACGTGCCAAACTTGTTGCACCCTCGTAACTACTTCACTTCTGGCATTTACGTACATTTTCTCGACTGTTTAAACTGTTTTGGCCTAAACCTAGGTCAGTGGTATTGTAGCCTTAATTCACTGAAACTGCAGCCTTTTTTTACAACCACAAACCGTATGTATGTATAATGACGTGTCTGCTGCTCTGCAGCAGCAAAAACGCTCATATTGCTAATTTTCACAAATGCCCATGTGTGTCGTTATTGGTGGTATTGACAAATGTTCAATTCTGTTGTTTGAGTTTGAGTTTATTTATTTAAAAGAGAGACAATACATATTAATGAACATATACATGTAAATATGCAAGATTATATCGAAAGGCTAATTTACATCTTTAGTCCTTTTGGCAGGTTGATGTCAATACCATAATACAATAAAATTAATGAAACAACGGTAACAACAAGTAGAACAGTTGGCCTTCATGGCCAGAATGAGCAGGAGGAGTAATTACTGAGAGAGAAAACGTGTCCTTGAAAACTCAATAGAACAGAAAAGAAAAAGAAAAGCAAGAACAATGAAAAGTATAGTGAATCATGGAACATACAGGCCAAGGGTCAGGGCACCATACGTATTTCACTAGTGTTAAATGCTAAATTTAGATATCAAAGGGCTGATTAAAGTGCAGAGGGCTGAAGTGTTAGGTGAGTAATTATATTGCAGAATGCCCGATTGCACAGTAAATATAAAGTGCTATTTTAGATGCACAATACTTAATACACATTACATTAATTAAATACCAGCAATGGTAGTTATATGATATTGGGAGTACCCATTTTTAAGAATATAGAGTGCATCTTGCCTTGCACGTAGCCCTAATACCTCAAAAGTAAATAAAGATATAATAAATAGGTTGGAGATCTTGTCGAAAGATATATTCACTTGTTAGGTGAGTTTGTGGTAGCAAGAGGAAAATGGTTAAACAGAGAGACTGCAAGACTGGATGAGATTATCATTAACAGCACTCTCTGTACTAGCAACGCCTGCGCTGTTAAGTGACCTTGAGACAAACAAAGATGCATTTTCATGTCCACTGGTAGAGATCTGTGAAAGGGTGACCAAAGAGGGATAGTCATCTGAGGACAAAGCTTAAACGGCCATGGCTCCATCTTTACCAATCATCATTTCAGTTTTCTTCAATTATTATTAGGGCCGGGACTTTAACGCGTTAATTAATATGAATTAATTACACAAAAATTAACGCGTTAAAAATATTGCCGCATTTTAATCGCACTTATTTTTGCACCGCGGAACGTTTCTCGCTGGATGAGTTTCAGGCGGACCGATTATACTGGAGCACCAACTAGCGTTCATGAGTTCAGACAACAACAAACCACAGTGAACATGAACGAAGAAGCTGATGAGACGCTTTGGTTGGCCCCGTGGATGATGGGACATTTTGTTACAAAAAGCGAACGGATGGAAGCGTCGATAAGAGCATGGTTGTGTTGCTATGCAACAAGGAATTCACATATCACCGCAGCACATCGAGCCTCAAGTATCACCTCAATGCAAAACATATAGCAGCTAGCGGCTAGTGTGGTAGCTACCTGAATTTCTGAAATGTATTATATTTCTAAATATTCTATTGCTACATTTAATGGCAAAAATTGCACGGGTCTGTTGGACTTGAACAAAAATAAACAATATTTTTGTTGCTTAAGCTTATGTATTCAGTCATTATTCAATGGTATACTAAAAATCCATGTGGAAAAAATTACTTCTCACTGTTCTCAGGTCAAATATTTATATGCGATTAAAATGTGATTAATTTCGATGAATTAATTACAAAGCCTCTAATTAACTAGATAATTTTTTTTAATCAAGTCCCGGCCCTAATTATTATTATTATTATTATTATTATTATTATTATTATTAGTTGTAGTAGTAGTTGTAGTAGTAGTAGTAATAGTATAAGCAGCATTTTGCTCTGACATTCTGGGCACAATGATATCTTTTTCGATGTATTTAGCATTGAAATGGTAAAATTGCATGGGCCACTGCTAAAAACACTGCCAAGAATGACTATGGTGAGCAATTACACACACGTACACCCAGGCTGCACACCATTTTGACACTCTTGTGCATCTTAACGAGCAGCTCAGTGAGTAATTAACCTGCAGATAACCTGCTCTGCGGCAATAAAATTGGTGCTCTAGAAGCTGGAAACATGTCTGCAGTATTGAGACTCTTACAGGTCACAGAAAATGACTGCAAACGCACCAGACTGAGAGAGAAAGAGAGAGAGTCCAAATAAGCCTGGGGTGAATCTGTCCCCAAAATAACAGTGTGAAAAGTAGCACTCCTTGAACTCAGAATGATTAAAGCTTCTATAAGTGGAATCTGAATTTCTGGCTTAGGCAACTCCAAATAGAACGAACAAAGAAAATGCTGTGGCTGACAGTAATGCAAACTGATGGACTTGATTGTAGCAAACGTGACAGGATTTTGTTTTGTTTCAATTTTAACTGTTTCAAAATGCTTATATATTTTGATTACATAAATCCCAACTCCTTTTCCACACTGCTGTCTGACAGCCTTTAGACGAGAGAGGTATATGGTTCTTAAATTCATTTTTACACTCCAGGACAGTATTTTATTTGTATTTTGTAATATCTACGTATGCAGATCTCTTAAAAGGCATGTTAGTGTTGAAATAAATATTCCTCTACAAACAGTAATGTCTTTTGTTGTAATGGTCAGCCCTCTAATGTACATTAGGTGCAAAAATTGCTATTCAAATAGTTTAAACCTCAGTGTTTTCGAAGGAATATTCATATACTCTTTATTTAATTTTGACAGCCCCAGTAAGGGTTTTATAGTTTTCTCTACAGATACCACAATCAATCTATAGAACTGGTACTGAGTCAACAATATAACAATTAACAATTAATGACTATTTAACCAAATCTCTTCCTCCATATGGTCCCACATTACAACAGAGATGTTTATTCTTTTAGAGATCATCAGTTATTGCTTTACATTCAGAAAGAGACCAAACCAACATTTCTATGCTTATTTAAAGGCTGGCATCACTTGACTTCTTAGTGAAAAAATAATTAGTGTCAGGGTTTCTAATTAGCTGAATATTTGCACAAATGTGATAATGCCCAGTAAAGGATAGAACAGCCAATGAGGATTCAGTGTGCTAATGTAATATTAATTGTCAGATGCAGATGGCCACATGTGCTGAGCAAAGCAAACACAGCAAACAGGTGATGAAACGAAAAGCCGCCTGACAAATTTACAGTTTCAGCCCTGTTGACTTTGGATACATGTCGGTTCAGATCACACAAACACACACACACACACACACACACACACACACACACACACACACAAAGTTGTACAACACGCTCGACACCAAAACAAAACGTTAACCAAATCCTGCTTATGATCTTGATCTTATACAAGTTCAATCAAACCAGCTAGAACCTGATATGATGACTGGCAACATAAAAAACATTCCCGATCTTTCTATCCACGATGAATGATACTTTTTTCATACCAGTCTATGGTGTTGATAAAAACACTTACAGATTGCAACATCCAACATACATAAACAAGTTCATTCTGTGCAGATAGAAAAAATAACTTTCAAACAACAATCTGAGATCTGGCACAAAAAAAGAAGTGATGAAGATAGGACGGATAAGTTGTGATAAAGATGGGGGCCTTTCCTTCATGAACCCTACTTATAAAACAGATGTATGATAGTATGTGAGGTTATAAGAGGCCTCTTGACCCCGATAGACCACAAAACAAAATAACCAAACATCAGCTGATTTATAATTCAAGGGAGGGTTGACAAAGAATACTTTTATTTTATAGTTGCTGATTATGAAACAAGCCACAGTCTCAGAATTTGCCTTTCCATATAAAGCACCACAGACCTGCTCTACAAAACAGCTCCTCTATCAGACACAGATGATCAGACGTGGCACGCTGTCCTCAATATGAACCCTCTGTTATCTGACAAAGTTAACCCAGGGGAAAAAAGCTTTTGCCTTTCATACTAGAGAAAGTACTTAGCACTGCAGAGCAGGCACAAAACCAGACCCTAAATGACTCTTTTAACACAAGCTCAGCATGAAGTTGTACATGTGACTGATTGTTTAAAACCATACCACAGTACAAGGATAGAGGGAAATGTATGTTCTTTTAACAAGGTTTCTTCAACATTAATTGCCATTTAAGTGTGCGTGTTCCAGGCCTGTGAAAAGCAGGGCTCAGCTGTTTGTCGAGTAGCACAATGACAAGCCCAGAAAGATTTTCTGCTCCAGAAAATTAAGTGCAGTGTACATCCCCTCATGGGTGAAGGTGTAACTGGTGAATCTGGGGACCTGCAGCCAATGCCAGTCCATCTGGGGTCAAGGTTGAGGGAGTTACACTTTCAGGCCTCTTGGCCAATACAAGACTCCAGAGTCCAGAGTCCTTTTAATGTTGAACTTAATGTCAGAAATGTAGGGATTTAATGAGATTTCAGTTAATTAACCCTCCTGTTATGTTCGTTTCTCAGCAATAATGTTCTTGGGTCAATTTGACTCGGGGTATGTTTAATTATCCAAAAGTGTCAGAAACTGAAAATAAAATAATAAACATTGTTTATATTTCACTAATAACTCCATTACTAACCATTTCAATCAATATTTATATATTATTTATATATTAAATATTTTTCATTTGTAATGGTGTTCTTTACCTCTCACGGATTATGGTTCAATGAGGATAATTCACTCATTTTTCATTAAAAAAAAATGTTTTATGTACATTGGAAATACCTACATATAAAATCCAATAGTTTTACATGATTGATTTTTTTGAAAAATGTCTTTAACATATTTATGTTTTTTTCTTTTATGGAGTGATGATGATAAATTAACACAAGTCACATCTTCTGTTCAGTATCTATGTAATATAAACATGCAATAATGTGAAATGAACCATTTTCATTTTATATGTTCATTGAAGATATTAAGCCAAGCCAAAGAAATTTAATCCCGAAAAACATACTTTAAACTATTTTTTTTTAGATTTTTAAACTTTAAAATAATTCAATTTGACCCGCAACATAACAGGAGGGTTCAGTTACATTCAAATATGGTTAAGTTTTTCCTTACTCCCCTTGAAGAATGTGGGGTCTTTACAGCTGTTGATATAAATTCCTGCTGTGGCCAAGCCTGCCAGGGTACATGCACTCCCACTCACAATCACACAGATTCAAGAAGCACACACAGCTCAGACACGGCAGCCAGCAGAAACTCAAGATCCTCAGTCGCTCTCTCTGGGTAAGGTGCAATTTGACAACAGGAGATATCGATTCAGCTGCCTGCAGGCTTTTTATAGAAGCCAGCACCATCATTACGACCCATAGCCCGGCCTGCCTCTTTGCCTGCCCTGATGCCTCCCTATCTAGGCGGAGACGTTGTGTGGAGAAAGAGAAAGAGCGGTGACAGAAGGAGTAAGAGAAGGGAAGATAATGAGGGCTATCTTAAACATAGTTAAATGAAGGGGAATGGGAGGAAAGAGAGAAAGGGATGCAGGGGGCAGAGAGGGGGAGCAAAATAGTATATATATATATATACATATATACATATATATGTATATATATAGTTTGTTGCAATATAATGGAGGCAGAGAGGGTGATAGCAAAAATATAGGAAAAGGAGATCACAAATGTGCTAACATGGGTCATTATTGTCTTACTGCACAGAAAATAAAAAAGGTGAGAGAAAGAAGGAACAGGGGATGTTGAGTAGAGCAAAAACGATAGGAGAACAACCCAATGTGTTGCTATTACTGCTAATAAACGGTAGTGTTGCTCGGTACACGTCCTGCATCTCCAGCGCGTTAACATCCAAAAGGAGGCAGTAAACACACTATTGACGTGTTGCAGGGAATGCACCTTATTTTTCCCCTGATAATGCTACATTGTGGACAACAATCCCTGTGGACATCAGCAGGAGGAGGGCTAGTTAGCTGTTAGCAGCCAGTGGGCACCAGAGTCCTGTGGTGTTTGGCTACGGAGCTAACAGCTGATTCCACCAGACACAGCTGTGCTGCTTCACACCACACCAGGAGCGTTTCAGAAGTGGAGCGTTTGCCTGCCCAATTTTGTTGACTTGCAGATTTTTGTTGATTTGGTCATGTTCCCTTGATGTGCTGTTATCGCTGTACTATAATACAGCAGGAATGATGGTTTCTGTTCAGAGTCATGAAGCGTTAAACATTGAACTGCAGATTAATGTGACAACACAACATGTACACTGTATAAATGTACTGTAGTACTTCAGCTGTAAACTGTTTAAAGTATACTTTGACTTACATCTGTGTTTTATTTTACTACACTTCTGTCAGGGATTACAGTAACGCCATACACAAAGTAACTGAACAAAAACTGTATGCAGCGGTTACTGATTACAAAGTGCTTTACATAATCTAAATATAAAACAATAATAAACAGCAGTTAACTGAAATATAATCAGGATTATTTAAAAAAAATCTCCATCATCTATAGGCTAATATGTTAGACAGATTCTTGTAAAATCTTTCCAACAGTCTTTTTGAAATCTCTTTTTGAAATAGTTTTTTACAGATCTTTCTTTGAATGGAGCAAATAGAATTACTTAATTCCTCGAGATTGCAATAGTTTTTTTATTATGCCACATACAACGATAGATGATAACAACGTGGAGGGAAAAAAGATTTGGGGAAAGTTTACATTAATTTCTGAATGGTTAAAATTGTTTTCTGGGGATGGATGTATATAGAAGCTTGCAGACATTTTAGTGATGTGCTGAGGTGTTGAAAAGATCTCAAGCAATGTTTTAAAACCTAATGTTAAGTTACAGCACTTTTCTGCATCAGTGTTGGGAAAAGTGAAAAAATAGATAGGCTACTTGCCTTTAATCCCTAAATTATTCAAAACACAGCTGAGGGGCCTCTTGCTGCTACTTACATTATTTAATGTAAATACATATAATATATAATCCTAAATGCTTGGGGACTAAGATTAGTTGATGTTTGCGTGTAAATGTGCGGGGGAGTAACGTATGCACATAGAATTCAAGAGTTATGCTGCCGTGCTGTGTATTTCATATGTATTCTATGCATGCCTGACAGTTGTTCTTATATGTTTAAATGTAACTCCTAAACATAGAATCCAAACAGTTTTGAAGTCCTGCTTCTTGGGTTCTTCAATTTGGCAAACTAATGCTGTAAACTTCATTGTTTAATTGGAACAATATCCAGAAATTCCCACATATATCCTGGCAAATGTACTGAATTATGTAGATATATAGACAGACTGATATATAAGATTAAAGAGATAGTCCGCTTATGAGCAGGACTAGTTCTGTTACCTCATTTCTTTAACCAGCAAATGATCTTAGTATAAATAGGACTTCTGCTATGTATATACTTGCTAACTGTAACACCTCCTCAGTGTCTGCTTAAATTAACATCACAGCAGCTGATGCTAATGAGCGGTTAGCACAAAAACAAACCCCTCCCACTGCAAAAAACAGTTAACAAGAAGCTAATGTCAGACTGAATAATGTGTGCTAACACAGTGGCAATTCAGTTGGACTTCCAGGCTACCACAATGTGTTTGTGTGTGTTTGTGTGTTTCCAACAACCCTGCTCAAGGCTAAGGCTTAACGGGTAAGATGTGTGATCCATCCACAGTTGCGTATATCCTGTTATCCTTCATAGCACTCACTCAGTAGGAGCTCTGCCAGGTGCTCAAAAGCTGCTGACAGGGTGAGCAGTAAACAACTCTCACAGAGGCAAGTAGGACAAAGACAGTACTGAGCAACTAAAATATATATATATTTTTTCTATTGAACTCTGACCCATTGTTCTGCCCTACAGACACATTGTATACATACTCTACAGGCATATATATGTATCAGGTATAAGACCAAATATATGTGGATGGTGCTCAGCAAGGACACTTAGGGCATGTGGTATTTGTTTTCTTTTATGGTATGTTCAGTGTGTTGACAGGCAGCGTATTGTGTGTTTGAATGTATGCCCTTGAAGTAACAAAGTCTGCAGCCATGCTAACAGCTCTGTGATGCTGTAGCTAGGCACAGCAGTGCCTGGAGCTAAATGGAAACATCAGCTGCATGGCAACATGTTCACAACAAACATGTTACTACGCTACAATTTAGCAGCATGTTGCAAATTTACAAAGGTCACAGTGTTACTGTAGGCTCACTGGATGCCAATTTGCAAATTAGCACTAAACAGTAAATAAAGGCTCAACGTATACCCAAGCTGTCCAGAAATGTCACCAATTATTTTCAGAAGTGCTGTTAAACAATGTAACCTTTTTTGACACATTTCTGACTTCCTTTCTTTTTAACAGACAACAGGATTTATTGTTTTATTTCTAACCTGAAATTGTATTCCATCAAAACTGAACCCTAGAGTGTCAATCTGAAAATTCTGATAACCATAATTGCCTCCGAAAACACAAATGTGTTCCTCCCATTCCTTCCGAATGACTTCTTCTCCTGGGCTTCAATTTTCTTGTGATTGGTTCACTGATGAGCCAAGCCTATGTCAGTGCATATTGATAATCACTTTAGGTGTCAAACTCCAGTCTTGCTGCAGTTCGCCGAGAATCTGCAGTGTCTTTGCACTTGTCAGGATTGCTAAGTGTGGTGCTGCTCCAGGGCCAAACAGCAGAGAGAAAAGCTGTCTGTGGCACTCACCGCAGCTCATGCTGTTAGTAATGCTTGTCGCCTGGTGGAAGAGCTCAGCCAATGACTGGGCTTGTCCAATCTGATGTCGTTTTCATCTGTTCACTTATGTATATAAACTGTCTTTGTTTCCCTAAACTGTGTGGACACCTGTCTAGTGTTGTTTGTCTACAATATAGTCATACCATGAGCAATGTCTATGAGTGCATTTGATTTAGGTTCTTCATTGCCATTTTTCCTGGACTTGAAATTCAGTGTAGTTTATCAGCCACTGTAGGGTTTGTTGTTGTCCTGTGTACCTCGAGAAGGTTTATTAATAAACCTCTGACTCATCATTAAGTCTGGACCTGGCTCTGTATCACAACACCTGCTCTCATCTCTCAGCTTAACGGCCAAACTGCTCCCTTCATGTAGCCCTCAGTTTAATCATGCCAGAAGAAAAAAATCCCATGTTACAAACCTAAATAAGCTTAACAATGCTGCCAGTGTGAGGCAATTGGATTGGTTGTAAAAGGCAATCATGTAAAAGTAGGAGAGGCACTAGGTTTGAGGGCCGCAATCATTGGCCGGTCATCTTAGAAAATGCCTCAAAATGCATTTCTGTTTCGTGACAGTAAGTGTTCTGTGGTCCTCATCAAGTGCTTTTAAGAGTCATATGTGAGACACTGAGTGGTGGGAAATGGAGACACATGTGAAAGTGTATAATGGCGTTGGGCAATTGGAGAAATATATCAGCTATCACCAATTGGTTTGGTGGTTTTTTAAGGGCATTTTTGAGGCAATTTAGCCATTTTGTCTTTCTAATTTAATGGTCTGCCTCAAAAGAATGAGTAAGAGCTGCAGCTCAGTGGAGAATTACCCCAGCCAATCAGGAAACAAAGACATGCTGACATACGTTACAAAGAAGTTCTTCATGCAGAAAAATGTCAATATTATGGCGAGCCGGACTTTGCTGCTGCTTGGTGTGCTTTTCAGCGTTGTGTATGTGTGACTGACACATGAGCTAATCATAGAAAAACATGATTTTACTATTCACATTCAAGACCACTCACACAGAAATCAGCTCCTCTGTGACTGCTCACATACAAACACATCAATACACAGGCAATCATGTAGAAACATGCATGCTTTCAGTGTACATTAAAGAACATAAACCTCTGAAACATTTTAAGATATGACTTTTATTTATTCTGCAGTTAGGAAATTCAGTATTTTTTTGTGATAATTCATTAATTACGTCAGTGCTTCATGCATAGAGGTTTTTTAAACCATACTACAACAGGAGTGTAATCTCTGCCAGCTATTTACTGTACACATTTGCAACAGTGACACATTACTTGGCTCACACGATGGTGATTGCTTAAGGCAGTCGCCCAAACACTGCAGTCCTCCCACACACTCACCGTCAAACAACCATGTCTAACAAGGTTATATTATGCTATCTGTATAGCCCTTACACTGTGCTCTTGGATCTACAGTCTGACGTGGACACTGTATGAACACGCTCTTCATCAAAATACATCCAGAAAAAGCATCATGTGATGTTGATGTTAAAAGCCTATCAGGAATTTTCACAACCTCATTAAGCTTGATTGGGAAAGATTTTATCTTTATGAATTTAGTTTTTTCTTAATGGATTTTTGATGAGGATGGTCCAGCCAGCCATCAAGCCAGCGTCCAGTACATTCAACCTAATGAATTTCAAAGACTGAACACATTTAAAAATAGACACAAACACTCTCTGCATCTAAAAAACACTGAGTTATCATTTTTATTGAAATTATACAGTGCTGCTTTTGGCTTTGTTTTTTTTAGCACACTACAGCAAGACAAAAGTTGATGCCCTACTTTCAACATTCTCAACAGTCTTTTCCTCTGCTTCACTCTCCTTTCCCCCTTCCTATCCCTTTCCCCCCCAATTCTCTTTCCATGTCTTTCTTTGTGGCTTTCAGTAAATGCTGAAATGTAAACTGTATGGTTGACAAATGGTGAGTCACAATGTGGGAAGATAAATCAGCCCAACTCTGCAACGCTGCCAAAAACCTATCTCTCTTTCCATCCTATTTCTCTCCTCCTCTCCTTGCAGGCATCTTTGCACTTACCCTTGTGTTCACACATGCACACCTACACCAATCGCTTGCTTGCACTTGGAGGCGTGCATCCTTTTCAAAAGAGCCTATAACACCCCCTCCAACCTCTCTCTTGCTTTCTCTCTCGCTTGCAAGCAGGCTAAACTGCATGCACAAGACATGTTTAGAATGAGTGCACCGGCTGTGCATAAACACAAAGACGCAACACTGCACTTGTATCATTGGCTGCATGTTGGAGTCTCTTTAAAGCTGCAGGTGGTATTATGGAAGAGATTAAAGTGCTGCTGTATTGAGGCATGACTCATTCATCCCAGAAATTACAAATGTTTCGAAGAACCACAGACCAAACATCCTATTTAAACGGAAGGAAACAGAAGGGAAGGAAGGAAGGAACATTGAAAGGAATAAAAAAAAGAAAAAGGAATGAGATCAAAACATTTCACACTGACAAACAGCTACAAATAATATCACACTGATTCACGCAAGAACACAGAAATATGGGGTTAGAAATAGAAAAGAACATGGGAAGACAGAATAAAAGGCAACAGGTGGAAGACAGAATATAAAAATTTTGCATGCCATGCCCATTATGTCATTAAAAACCATCATATTCAACATTCAAAAGCAGAGATGGAACATAACAATATGATGGTGATGATGGTTGACAACATCTTACATAGGGCAGTAATACCGATCAATATCAGTAAAGATGGCAATGACACTGAGTCCCATAGCACTAATAACTTATTATGATCCAGATGGCCTTGGAATTACAGCATGGGAGAGCTCATGACGTTGCTCCTCACAAGTGGCATGCTGCTTAGACCCATGAGACCCAAATCAAAATCTGACCTTTATTTCAAAGGGTAATTAGATGAAATCTTAGTTGTTGTCTTTTTCATTTTTAAATAGTTCCAGTTCCACTTACTGCTGTCTAAATTGTTTTCTTATTTGTTGCTTATTTCTTACAGTCAGAAAGTGTCGGATTACTCCACTAATTAACAAATTGACAACAAATTGACGATACAATCATCAAGGAAGTGGATTGGCACAGGAAACAAGGTAATTTCTTCTCCCTAAGTGGATCAATATTTCGCACTGTGTGTGTGTGTGTGCATGTTTGTTGCGTTCATGCTATGAACACACACAATTATCACCTCCAATCTAATCAGTCAACAACATGGCAGCCCACAGAAATTTCCATTTAGACAGAATTCACTTTCACTTTGCACACAGTGCCTCTGCTCTTCAACGGACTCTGCCCACATAAACCACACCTGTTTCGCTCTCTTGCTCCCCTTATCCTCCTCTTTTAGGTTTCTCTTCTACATCTCCCTTCTTCAAAGCCTGACCCTGCAGTATCCTCTTATCTGTCACTGGGAATTTGTTTCTCCCTGATCTGCCCTTTTTATCATTCCTCCTCATCTTTCAGGGGCCAGAAGAGCAGATAAAATAGCCACCTATCGGCTTAAGCATGAGATGAAGAAGCCAGGGGAAATAGCAGCAATTGCCGTGCCGTGTTCTAGCCTTCTATCTACACTGCTCTGAGGTATGACCGCCAGGATAAAAGAGGGTTTGACATAAAGTCACAGAAATCAAGTCTTCAAAAGGCAGCACATGCTGCGCATATACAATAGGCCCAGAAAACACAAATGGAAGAAAAGACAATGTATTGCTAATAATGTAATACAAGGAAGATCATATATGAAAGATAATAGAGAAATTGGGTATTGTTGTAGGCCATCCAGGAAGCAGCATCACCATAGGGTCTAATCAGAATTTCTGCATTGGATTTTGGATCATTGCAGAAAATAAGCTCTGTGGCAAACACATGTTTCTGATGCTTACACGTTTTCTTCACAAATGAACACCACTTTTATTATGTTTGAAGAATTAATGAAGGCGACAGAAGTAAAAAGCTAACGTTTTGTGGTCTCCGACAAGCTAACCAGCGTTTTTGACAAGCTAACATAACCATAGCCTTACAATATGCTAATTAACCTAATCTATAATCTACAAGAGTTTGCAAGAGCTCTAAAAACGTGACTCGAGACTGTGAGGGGGACTAGTCAGAAAGTTCCTGTCCATGTCCAGCGTGACGACGTTTAATGTCCCCAACAACTACTTTAGTCTAATTTAGCCACTTATTAGCAATTGACTTTTTAATGACACTTAAAAAATGTTATGTCATACAACAAAACGCTAAACTTGTGTTAATCACAGACCTTATTTCAGGCATCTAGCCACCAGTGCATTCAAAATCCTCATTGAGTTAAAGAGGATAGACCTCAGGGCGTTAAAATGCTAACTTACTTCAGGGTTTAAGAACTCATTGTGGTGCCCTTTTATCTAGCAATTTCACTTGTGTTTAAGAGCACAGCTGCCAAAGTGGAGCTGCAGGCCAGAGGAGTTTTATAACAAACACACTTTTATGCTGATTGTCATACAATGACACAGGAAAGGTGTTCAACAATGGCCTCTTCAACTTAATGATTTGTTTGGCTAAATATGCTTTATCGGGCTGCTCTACAAACCTGCTTATTCAGACATCAGTGTTTAACCACATTAACTCACTTCAAGGCACTTTTGTTCACCAAACCGCTCCCTCATAAAAAACACACTTGTTTAGTTTGTTGGTCGCAGTAGTTGGCAGAGCAATTTCATGAGTTGGAGCTGTGTGTTTGGATGTCACCTGGCAAAAAACTTTGTTTACTTTTTCAAAAGAGCGTGGTCTAATTTATTCATTTCTCCCACATCCACCGCCTACTAATCTAAAAACGCAGGTGGGGAGGTGTGGGTGAAGGCCAGCAGTCCTGTACAACTATATTGTGGGTGGTATGGTGCTCCGAATCACTGTGCTTTTCAAAATGGCACATGCTCACCAAGACATGGCCACTTTGAGAGATCAAATCCCTGAGAAATTGGATGAAATCCCTAGAAAATGACACCATGCTCACATCATCCATTTCTCTCAAAAAAAAGACACATTACAGAAGCTAAAAATGCTCCAAATGCTGTTTCACTGAGACTTTGGACCTGAAAATTAACTTCATGTGTTGTACTGTGATTTCTATATGATACATATTGCACAGATGTTACTATTTGGGTAGTTTCAGAGCTAACTGTAACTAAAGGAAAATAATGTCATGTACTGTACAGTACTATCTGACAGAAAGCTCTAAAATAAAGCTTTCAGAAACTACACACAATGAATGTGTTTTTTCCCCTTATGTTTTTTTTTTTATTTAGCTTAATCCTGCACTACCTCCTCCAACAATGAGCTATACTCCCTCTAATACATTTTTTTTATTTTTGATCTCTAGCTTCTCTGATCTGTCCTGTTACAAAAGTGACTAGAAGAAAACCGTATCCTTTTCTATCACCTGCAGTCCATTTGGTCAACACCAACAGACACTTGTGACCGAGAACCAAAACCAGAGAAACAACAACAAAAGTCCTTTTGTCTTCACAAGCAGATGTCTAGACAAAACGCCTGGACAGCTCAGTGGCTGCCTGCTACAGGCCGGCGCGATGAGGTGAGGAATCAAATTAACGAGGGAGGCAGCTGGCAACGGTAGAGCCCTTTGGCTAGGGTCTGTTGTTTTCGTGATAGACAGGATGAATTAAAGAGATATGATGTGCTACGCTGCACTGTCTCACCATGTGACACTGTCATGGCGGTCACAGCACTTTCACTGCTCACCAAGGACAAATCTTTTGTGTTTTCTTCAGAGTGTTGATAAGCAACAATGCTGTATGTTTGGAGTGCATGTCCTTGAAAAAAAACCCGAAGGATCCTCTGCAGTTTTGGCCCATTGATGCATGTCTATTCTTTATTGTTCTTCTTTGAAGCTATTATCATAGCAATGAACACAATCTTTGGGTCGACGATGCACAAAAACCATTGAATTGGGGGGATATTACGGTGTAGAAATCCAAAATTTGCAAGTATTCCTGCTAACTGATTTGCAGCAGACCATGATCTAACGCAATCAAATACACTGCATGCAACAGAAAAGACCCAGAGCTTTAAGTCACCCGTTCAGGTTAAAGGCAAAACTTCAAGCACAGAACAATAAATCTTCCCCTCACAATTTCACAATGTCACTGCAACACAAACACACAGCATTAAGGCACAACAACACATGTTGCATCACATATATTTTTCTCTTTTTTTTCTTTGAGAAAAAACAATGGAAAATGTGTTATGTCTGAGGCATTAAAAAACAAAAGAAGTTTCACATAGCAATGTGTTCATAAAAAAAATGGAGGCATCTCAAAACAAATTTCAGAGAAAAGATACGATTTTAAGTTTCTCAATGGTTTGGCTTAGCTTTGAAAAGTTGTAAGTATACATTTTTGTAGGCAAGAAATAAAGTGTTTACACTATGTTAAAGACATAGATAATTGTAATGTCTGCGTTTGTGTCATTTAAGGCGACTAGCTCATAAAAATGTATTGGACTGCTGAAAAGGGAGATGACAGTTCAAAAGCTATCCCTCATTACCGTTTCTATTACGTCTTGACTTTTCAGCTCCACTGTAATGCAACACAGACATAGATCTAACAGCCCTATCATCCATTGTGTTGCAATGCACACAGTTTCCCACGTGACATCACTGGGCGCCGAGATAAGAATGCAGAGCAGCTCATTGTCTCTTATCTGTCACACAGACTCCAAAACATCCCTCCGTTTTTTCACTCTCTCTTCTTATGCTGCCTCTGATGAAGTTAGTGTGTATTACATAATTTGTTTACACGTGGCAACACAGTGGAAAACACACACACACCTCCTCATCATCACGTGGAGTAAACATCAAGTCCCAACATGCCAAATCACATAATTCAAAGGGACATGTAATCTGATCTAATTAAAGACCAAAAGATTACATGTACCATTGCATTGGCAGCGCAACTAATTGCATTCGCTGAATTTCTTTGCTGTTTGTGATGATAACGGCTTAAGCACCGTTCAGTCAGACCCTGGCTTCATTTGCATTAATTTCACTAAAATATAAATACGGGAAAATTTGATAGTGTGAGAAAACAGAAAGAGAAATCAAACTGCAAGAGCATAATATTATATTGCTGAAGATGATTAGAAGCCATAGTGGCTAAATACCCAAATATGAATACAGGCCACATTGACAATGTTATACACTGTAATGTGTAATTACAACTAATGCAGCTTAAGAATGTTCATCCTTAGGGTTTACTGAGTGGGTGTGAATCTAAGTGGATTTAAAGAGGTTCATCAAACAGAAACTATATAGGGGCAAGCAGAGAAATCTGATCACATTAGTAGCCAAACTTCAATTTTCTAAATTAAGGCAGGAGACATGCAACATAGTCAGACGCACCGAAGACATGTAGGTACACTGGTAGTCCTGCTGCCAGAGACACTTACAGGATCAGTAGAGTTTAACAGATGTGCTTGTTAGATGGTCAATAGCTTTGGAAAATTAGTCAAGTCAAGTCAAGTCGAAGTTTATTTATAGAGCACATTTAAAAACAACCTCAGTTGACCAAAGTGCTGTACCGTTATTAAAATAGAATAAAATCATACACAAATAGTTATAAATAAAAACAATAAAATACAAAAAACAGTAACGATAAAATAGTAATAAAAACCCAATCCAAAAACAGAAAGAAAAATAAAAGGGTAAAAAAAGTCAAAGAAAGCCAAGGACTCCTGCCTAGCTGGGACTGAGCGCCAAGGAGAATAAATAGGTTTTTAATAATGTTTTAAAGTGCTAAACAGACTGTGCAGCTCTGACCTGGAGAGGTAGGCTGGTCCTCAGCTTTGGGGCCGCCACAGAGAAGGTTCTGTCCCCACGAGTACAGAGTCTGGACCGCGGTACGACCAGAAGCAGCTGGTTAGACCACCTAAGTGCTCTGGAAGTACATTAGTGCAATGTACATGAATGTAACATTATGATTTACTTTAAAAGTGTAGTTTTGCCTTGCCTGCTGTTTTCAAACAACATGCTGCATAAAGTAAGAAAAATATACAACACTGATTACAAAAAAAATGAGTTTAAAACATAAATAAAAATGGAATGCATCACATTCAGAATGAGAGAATATATTTACAAAAATATCAGTTTGAACATTAAAAATATTCTCTTCTGTGTTCAGTGGTGAAGGAAGTATTCAGATCCCTTACTTGAGTAAAATTACTAATACCACACTGTGAAACTACTCCACTAGAAGTAAAAGTCCTGCATTCAAAACTTGCTGAAGTAAAAGTACAAACGTATCAGCATCAAAATCTTAAACTTAAAATATCAAAAGTAAAAGTACTCATTATGCAGAATGGACCTACTCAGATTGCTTTATATATTCTAAAGACATTATTGTAATATTAGTAGTGATGCATTTATGTAAGCAGTGTTTACATTTTTTAAGGTAGTGCTAATTTAACTACTTAATATAATAATAATAATAATAATAATAATAATTATTATTATTATTATTATAATAATAATAATAATAATAATAAAGATGTGATCTAAATGTAGTGGAGTAAAAAGTACAATATTTGCCTCAAAATAAAGCAGAGTAGAAGTATAAAGTTACATAAAATAGAAATACTCAAGTACAAGTACCTCAAAATTCTACTTAAGTACTTGAGTAAATGTACGTAATTATATTCTACCATTGACTGTGTTCAATTGAATATCGATCAAAAATGATTTGCAAATCATGACAACTGTGGCCATTCCTATCAACTACTTCTACAACTTTGTTGTCTGCAGTAATCTAGTGCTATTGGATGAAAACACCAGGAGAGGGTTGATAAGAACAGACAATCTTCAGGGATTTTGTGAAAAAAATAATTTTAACTCGGTATACAAAATTACAAATGAATGATTGTTGCGTACAGTCAGTCACCAACCTTTGTGTTGCATTACACTGCATAAGAAATTGTGTAGTCTATTTAGTCTGTGGACAAAAGCACAGATGCATGTGTGGTTATTTTGCAACAGTCTGGTGCTGGTCTCTCTAATTTATCCAATGGATCTGATATGCATAATTGCAGCTTGACAATGAGCCTGACTCCAATTAGAGACTCCAGATGGATCACAGACCTGCAGTTAATCAGCAGAAAGGGGAATGCCTTCATACAGCATGGTGTGAAAATGGCACTTTACCTGAGCTTTGTGTTGTACCTTGTGCAGCAGTTTGCACTGTGTGTCGTCACAAAAATAGAGCAATTTATCTTTCACATTCAGCTTTTATCCCAGCTTCATTTCACTCTCTCTTTCTCCCTCTTTCTCTCTCTCTCTGCATTACTTGCAGTACTTTTTACTCACCAAAGGCACCCACCCGTTATGGAAGCCCTTATTCAAGGCTCACATACTGTATATGTATAGACACATGCACAAACAAATGTATGCAGGTACACTGAAACACACAGTCCTCTTTTTCCTATCGTGTCATCTTCAAGTTCCTCTCAGCTGGAGGGTACAGTACAGTCGATAGGATGTTACTGAATTCTCCAGAAAACTGTTTGTTTGTGTGTGGGCACATGTGAGTGTGCACAGCCTCATGAGCCAGAGGGCCGATGAGTAACACATCTCAGCAACACTGTTACTTTACTCAGAATCAAAATACTATTTTATTTACACAACAAGTCCTCATAACTAAACGTCAAAGGAAGCTGTTTCACAAAATGAGAAAAGATCCACGCTTCAGGAAACAAGTCATGAGAGCAGGCAGCTGGAAGTAAGAGTCTGGTCTCCCCTCAAAAACATCAATATAAGGCGTTAGTACATGCAGCAAAAGAACAAACAGCAGACTTTGACCCAGGAGAATGCGGTTGTGTCCCGTGTGAAAACAAAAGTAAATCTTTCGTGGCTCATGTCACACATCAGTAATTTAGTAGCCTAAATTCACTGAAACTGCAGCCAAATAAAAAATAAAGAAATAAATGATATATATATAATTTTTTTTTATTTTTATAAATATATTATTTATTTATTTATTTTATGACTCTATGACTATGCAAAAGCCTGTTTTGATAACTGACGCTTTTATTTTGAAAGGACCAAAAAAGACTTCCTGTCAATCGTAAAACTAACTATAGTGAGAGTAAACTGTAAAGAAAACGTCAAGGAGTTACATTTTTTATTTTAGTTAACCCCTGAAGAGACATGAGGTTAGTTTTCACAGTTATCTTGCATATTCAAGCGTGTTTTGTGTTTAAATAAGTTTCGGATTAAATTAAACCTAGTAATTCATGCAAGCAGAGTTTGATGCAGTAAGGTAGTTTTACTCAAATTAATACTCCTGTATTTTTGTGTGTTTTATAATTGTAATTGCAACTTTCAGTTTGCAAACTGTAGCTTTATCCAACTTAATTCTCAGCTCATTGGCTTATTGACGTACGGCCGCAGAAATGAAAGCTCAGCGTGTTTCAGTTCACTGAGTAGTGATACGCAGTCAGAATAAAATTAAAATTAAAAAATACACAGATTGATGAAAAATTCCACGTGATCGACCAAATTCTGAACGACCATTAATCGATCATCAATTCATTACTCCCATCCCTACTCTGTGGTACAGTAAGCCACAAAACCCTCATATGTGTCGTTATGTGTGGTATTGACAAATGCTCTACTCTATCGTCTAGTTTGGAAATCTTGTTAGGTGGCCGTAAGTATGTTTAAAAACTTTTAGTTAAAATATTATCTTTTAGCACAGAACAGTGATACCCCAACCTTTCTGCCACCCTCCTATTCACACTCTAACTTCTGACTTTTCACAGTCACTAATTCCACAGTATAGTAATCACAGAAGCTTTCAGTAACCTTTGAGCAGTAAAAGGTTAGCAAGTCTTTACACATCAGATAAAGGCAAAGGTCAGCCTGCCTGCCTAGGTGACACCCTTTTCTTGGTGAATTACACATCTGGATTTTTTTGGAGAAAAATACACGTTCCCTGCTTGACTTATCTTACCAGCTTCGATGTATACATATATTTCCATAAACCTGTATCATAGTGCTACCTGATACAGAGCAAGCAAAGAATGGTAGTAAAACCTGTTGTGCTGTAGTGAGTTTAAAACAAACAGCTGGTTCTGTGAACAGAATGAGATTTGAAGAAGCTCAGCTGATCAAACAACATGTTTTTCATTCATTCATGGCACTTGTATCATATCTTGTTTATGACAGGTAAGAGTCTGTGCAGATTGTCCATAAATGTATTAAAAGGCCCATGATTTTTGTTGACTCTAGCTGAGTCAAAAATGTCACCTGTCGTATTGTGTGCATTTTGCAATGCATCACTTAGCAGAGGGTGGACTGTGAATATATACCAGTGGCAGGGCTGCTATTAATAGGCAGCTGACCTTTCATTCCTTGACTGCCTCACCATCTCTGAGTGGACAAAGAGCAAAGACTGGCATACGGGGGTAAGGACAATAAGGAAGAAGAAAATTGGGATGTAATTATTATTGAAACCTATAGTGATACACAATGAATTTAATTACGAGTAGTATATTCACAATATAAAATAAGCTTGTCCAAAATCTAAATCTTATATCAGATATACCCTCAACAGCTGCAAATGCCATGACTGGCGAGGCAATGAATTTTACTTTTAAATGTTTAAGCTCCATATACAAAGTTCCAGTTTTTCCCTATATGGATTCAACAGAATCTCAACAAAACCTCCCCAAACTCCCACAACAACAAACCCTTGCTTTCTACTAAGCAGCTAGACGCAAACAAGCTAGACACATCGCCACAGTGTAGCATGCTGTTATTACTGTAGTTATTGGTTGTTTGAAGGTTCCAGTGGTGGAATGTTATTAAGTACATTTACTCAAGTACTGTACAATTTCAGGTACTTTTCTTGAGTGTTTCCATTTTATGTAACTTTATACTTCTACTCCGCTACATTTAGAGGCAAATATTGTACTTTTTACTCCACTACATTTAGATCACATCTTTATTATTATTATTATTATTATTATTATTATTATTATTATTATTATTATTATATTAAGTAGTTAAATTAGCACTACCTTAAAAAAATGTAAACACTGTTTACATAAATGCATCACTACTAATTTTACAATAATGTATTTAGAATATATAAAGCAATCTGAGTAGGTCCATTCTGCATAATGAGTACTTTTACTTTTGATACTTTAAGTAGATTTTGATGCTGATACGTTTGTACTTTTACTTCAGCAAGTTTTGAATGCAGGACTTTTACTTCTAGTGAAGTAGTTTCACAGTGTGGTATTAGTAATTGTACTCAAGTAAGGGATCTGAACACTTCCTTCACCACTGAACACAGAAGAGAATATGTTTAATGTTCAAACTGATATTTATTTTTTGTAAATATATTCTCTCATTCTGAATGTGATGCATTCCATTTTTATTTATGTTTTAAACACTGTGCCATTTTTTTGTAATCAGTGTGGTATATTTTTTCTTACTTGAAATTAATTACTTTATGCAGCATGTTGTTTGAAAACAGCAGGGAAGGCAAAACTACACTTTAAAGTAAATCATAATGTTACACGTACATTGCACTAATTTTCCAAAGCTATTGACCATCTAACAAGCACATCTGTTAAACTCTACTGATCCTGTAAGTGTCTCTGGCAGCAGGACTACCAGTGTACCTACATGTCTTCGGTGCTTTTTGACTATGTTGCATGTCTCCTGCCTTGATTTCGGAAATTGAAGGTTGGCTACTAATGTCCTCAGATTTCTCTGCTTGCCCCTATATAGTTTCTGTTTGATGAACCTTCAACAGAATCTCAACAAAACCTCCCCAAACTCCCATAACAACAAAACCCTTGCTTTCTACTAAGCAGCTAGACTCAAACAAGCTAGACACATCGCCACAGTTTAGCAGGCTGTTATTACTGTAGTTATTGGTTGTTTGAAGGTTCCGGTGGTGGAATGTTATTAAGTACATTTACTCAAGTACTGTACAATTTGAGGTACTTTACTTCAGTGTTTCCATTTAATGTAACTTTATACTTCTACTCCACTACATTTAGAGGCAAATATTGTACTTTTTACTTCACTACATTTAGCTGACAGCTTCAGTTCCTTTCAGGTCGAGATTTAAAATATATAAATGTAAAATGATTACACAGTGTATTAATTAGTTAAATGATGTCATTGATAAATGCATAAAAAAGTAATTAACTTATAATATATTTGGAACATATAAAACGACTGACATGGTCCATTCTGTATAACGGATATTTTTACTTTTGATACTTGAAGTACATTTTGATGCTGATACTTTTGTACTTTTATTTAAGTAAAATATGAATGCAGGATTTTTACAGTGTGGTATCAGTTCTTACTGTATACTTAAGGGATCTGAATATTTCTTCCACAACTGGAAAGTTCATTTGGTGGAAACAAAGGCTCTCTATCGACCTTTTGTAATTAAACTGATCTTGTTTGTAATGTGGCAACAGCTAATAGTGTTCAGCAATAATCTAAAAATCGGGGCATCAGCAATCACCACCAATTTCCTCTTTATTATCATTAAACAGCTGACAGAATTGTAAATATATTTCAACTTGTGTATTAAGAATGAATATTTGAATGACAGATGTTGACAGACTTCCAAAGCACACATTTTTCCAAAATGTCATCACTGTAAATGTCGGTACCCTGAGCCTGTTAGTCAAGTGATATATTTTAATTTTTTAGATAGGTTTGTCAAAGTGACTGGTAAGGGATATAAAAAACGAGAAATCACCATTTAATCATCTTTTTCTTGTAGTAAATATACAGCATTGCATTAAAACACAAAACAGCAAGTGATCCTGTTCAAGCACAAACAAAGTAAACACTTTCTGAGCCTGTTGTACCACTGGGTGGAAGAGACAGCAAACAATGAAAAAATATTTTCAGAACTTTTGCAAAATGCCAGGGAAGAGGGGCCCAGGATGCATTGTGAGCACACATTGTTCTTATGGTTTTATGACAGAATTATTGTGAATTACAGCAATCATTTGTGATTATTTTGACACGAACACACTGTACGATATAATGTTGACATAGAGCCATATCATTTTCTGACTCATAGGAAGCATTCAGAGCTCCAGTAGTTATGTTCTGTCCACAGACTTTCCTACGCAGTCTGGGCAGATTTTCATAGAAAATATTTCATCAACTCTCTCTCGCTTGCACACAAATAAATGTTCAGAGAGATACACCATCAGAAAAAAGGGTGTCCTTCAGAAAATGTGAGGAGAAAAGACAAAGGAGGAGAACAGAAACAAAAAACACCGGATAACCTCCCAAGTGACATGGGGCTGGTACAGAGACAAAAAAAGTGTAGAGCAACAGGGGGCACTGCATGCTTTTCTCTCAATGGTAGTGTAGATTGGATCATTATAGCAGAAAGGTAATGAGTGGTCTTCCAACCAAACCAGAAATACCAGTGATAATGGAACCCAGAGGAAGAGTGAAGGCTAATTAAAAGGAGGGAGGGGACAAAGAGTCAAAATGAGACCACTAAAACGCCACATTCGCCAGCTTGCGGATTGAGCCCATTAGCAAATATATGTTAAGACAACATGTTCCCGAAACAGGAACCAAACTGCATTTACTGTTTGCATACCTGCTACTATATGTGCATGATGAAGGTCATATGACTTTAAATAGTAGAAAGAGAAGAGGTGTAAAGTGTGGAAGTAGAATGTGTAAGGTAGAACAAATAAAGGATGAGAGGATAAGAGAGGATACAGAATGGTAGACAATTGTGTGGTCGCATTATGAAGATCCTTAAATCATCTGGTAATAAAATATGTGCCTTCACACCACAAAAAATTAATACATCTGACATCATCTGTTTAGTTGAGGTGGATACAGCAGATATCTATGGTGTTCACAGCAAACTCAAAGCAACTGTTTAAAGCAGTTTGGTTACACACAAAGTGCAAAGATGGACCTTCCACTTATATAGCGATTTTCTAGTCGCTTTGCGACCACTCAGAGCTCTTACACTACAGACTACGGTCATTCACACGTTCACACACACATTCATACTGGTGGCAGGAGCTACCCTAAATGGTGCCACCTGCCACCATTGGGAATACATTCACACACCGATGAACGCAGCATCAGGAGCAATTTGGGGTTCAGTATCTTGCTCAAGGATACTTCGACATGTAGGCTGCCATGGTCAGGGATCGAACCACCAACCCAAATAGATGCCACATTCACATGTTTGGAAGTTCACAATTTCCAATTTTCCTGCATAGCCTAGCTCAAATCAATCCCAATCATTTAGAATACAAGCATTCTAAAAGTTATATGCCTATTAACGTGTGGATAGAGTAGTAATAAACTAGTAATCTGCATCATGATGTAGTTATTTGGGTGGGCTTTTGACCCATTTATTGCAACTTAAGTACAGCATAATCCGTTTATTATGGGTTCCTACCACTGCAATAGTGCTACTCATCCTGATGCCATTCTAGGAAAAGGTGGTAAAATTCACTGAGTTGCTTGCATATCCAGGTGATGTTACGAACCAAGACACTGTTTGGTTTGATGATGACTCTGAGACTTCCTCAACAGGTACAAAGCAGTAATAGAGATCATTTCAGCCACAGATGATAAAAGAAATGGCAGATAGAAACGTTGTTGGTATCGACACATCGCAAATAAACACAAATGATCCCAATATGCTCCAGCAGTCAAACTAGTAGCAAAGTAGTAAACTAGTAGGAAAATTTGCTTTGTGGGTTTGGATCATGTTCAGACTGGCTTAAATACTGGACAAAAACACAGCCCCCTCATTCATTTGTATCTGGGTATGCATGTGATCTCACCATATGTGGAAGTTTCCATAGTCACAGCCTAATATGACTCAGTCAATATCTGCTGCTGTTTATTCATGTGTACAAAAAAAGAAGAGAGAAAAATGAACAGGAAACATCTAATTAAGAGGTGTTGTGCAGACTAAGGGTGTATGTAACATTAACTGATCAAGCATGTGATTTTCTGAATGAGAGGTGTAATGACAATCTATCATTAATTAGAACTAAATATGTGCACCTTTGTTTAAAATCCTTTCAAATCAAATCAATTTGGAATCATAGGAATAATGATCTGAAGATATCTTCTTCAACTTTGGAAACTTGCAAGGGCATTTATATTGACAACATGATTTATTAATTAATACAACAAATTTAACATAATAGACTTCATAAAAAGTGCTAACTCTAGAATCACAGAAAAATAAACTTTGCTATACTTCATTCTGATTCACTGCCGTTCTCTGCCATATTACTTTTCTTTAATCCTGGGGTAAACTACAGGGTAGAGCCATTAATTCTATTATCGCGCACCCTGCAAGGGTAATGTAAGGACAGAGTGCAGCTTGCGGTTATGAGCAGCTTAATATTGCTGCTTCATCCCTTTTCCGTCCCACTACCAGAGCAGCACTTTTGCTTGCTCACCTTTGGCACCAGTAAAATCTGCCATTACTCTAGTTTACAAATAGAGGGCTGCAAATCCTATTAATGTGTAATTCAATCAAGACCAAGTGAGTCACTCGGCAGGACTTATATCTCGTTGTGATTATATGTGCATGCGCCTATATCCATGGCAACGGGGGTTTGAACTCAACTCTTGTCAGCAGAGTTTTAACAGTGGTGAGAGAAATGATGTAAATAGAGCATGGTGTGTGCAGAAACACTCAACAATCTTGATCTGGGAAGCATCTGATTATGGCCCTGGTCACTTTCTGTAGTAACTCAGCTCCTGATTGCAAAATATTCATTATGTTTGCAGGCCTGCTCTCACAGTCAGCAAAGCCAATGACACAGTGTGACAACGATGAATCCCTAATTGATGACTATCTGATGGTACTGTTTGTCGAACTGGCACTGCAAAGCTGTTCTGTCACACACACTGTAAGACTGTGTGATTAATAATGAACTGTAACAGTAGCTGTGTGTTTACAGAGAGTGACCTCCTCCCATTGTCCGCTCACGCTCTATTGGCCAAATTAGGTTTACTAATTGTTTGCTGCTGGTCACTGAACAACATGTGGCTGCTGATGAGAGAATTTGCCCGAAAAAGCTGCAGTCACCTTCTTACTTAGTGACAAGCAGAGGACTGTTGTCAACTGGCTAACTTATCTCCATTACACTGAAAAAAGTGTAACATGCAGTTGTTCATTCAAACTAATAACTGCGATTTAAAAGAGGATAAAATGATTGACTTGATTGTAAAACTCATTCTTTTTGCATTTAGAGACATCAAGTTTGATTTATACTGAACTAAATATATGTCCTAAGGACCCAAAACAAAGTTCCCTCAAGTTTTAATAAATAAATAAATTTAATATAATCTGTTGGCCAAGTGTCTTTTTTTATAGAGTTTATAAGGTGGACAACAAAAATTAGTTAAGTCAAATAAAATGTGAAAAATATAGTTTGGGCATATGTAAATAAATTAACTGGTGTCAATGCAAACATTAATTCAGTTAAATAATAACTCAAATGTTAAGAAAATAATTTGGATCAAGGCAAAGAATTAAGGTTGAGTCAAGTGCAGTATTATTGTTTACATCAACATAAAATAATCAGGTCATAAGAAGTTACTCAATGTAGATTCTCTGAAGTCAAATATTTTAGATGTGATATCTGGACATTTTTTTTATTAGTTTGAGCAAGGTTATACTTTTTTCAGTGTAGACACTGTCAACAACTTTCTTGGCAGTGCCTTGAGCTGAAAAAGGAGGATGTGCAACATCAGCTGTAGTCAAGTCTATTGATATTGTCAGTGCTGATATTCATTTCAGAGACATATAGAGTATTAATGATGTCTAGCACAGCTTGCAGTATCATGTTTCAGTATTATTTAAACAAGATTTCCAATCTAAACGACAGAATAGACCGTTTTTTGTCAATACCACCCATAACAACACATATGAGCATATGAGTCTCAAGGTACCGCGGAGCGTTCTAAAAATAGCACACATGTCATTATACATACACATAGGATTTGCGGTTGTAAAAAAAGGCTGGTTAGGTGTTATAAAAGACAGTTTAAACAGTAAATAAATGTACGTAAATGTCAGAAGTGATATAGTTACAAGGGTTTTAGCAGAAGTCGTACTTTTGTTTTCACATGGGACACGAATCCTGGTCTCCTTGGTAAAAATCTGCCATTTTTTTCGACCCATGCACCTAACCTGCCTCCCTCCCCGAGTGTGATATCCGCATTTAAACTGTTCATCAATGTCAATCAGCCATAAAATGAGCCTTACTATGGATAAACCAGCCTACTAACTCTTAATCTAGGTCATAATGAGCATTTATTAATTTGATTTTGTCAAAATGCAGCAAGGACCCATGTGCAAATGAGAGACACCGAAGAAATATCTCGAGAGTATTGGAATCGAAAGCTAGTCTAGATAGAGAAACTCAAAACTAGACTTGAAGTTAGCAAAAGTTAGACGTTAAGACACTGAACTGTAGACTTTTCATAAGATATGGTGCATATTTTTGGTGAATAAAATAAATAACCTTTTTTTTTTCAGGGCCACAGGGAGCCACTGCAGAAGGCCTGAAGAGCCACATGTGGCTCCAGAGCCACAGGTTGCCTACCCTGGTCTAGAACATAAACGTCAATTATATTTAGCTGCATTTACAAGTAAGCCTTATCTTGTGTTTTTGAGTGGGGACCAGTCTCTATTATTTAAACTTTCTAGCCAGTTTATTTAGTGCACAAAAGTAATGCATTAGCCCAAGACCCTAGTAATGTCTCGAAATGTATCTGACAATGGTTTACTGTATTGCTGACACATGGATCAATGTTAACTGTCACGTTTTATAAACAAACTGTTGATATCAATATGAAGGCTCTCTCTGTCCTCCTCCTCCCTCCCTACACTCTTTTCCATTTCTCTCTCCATGTCTTACCTCATTCTTGCTCCCCTGTTCTCTGATCATATTGACTGTTATGAGAACTGACTGTCTATCAGACTCTGGGCAATTCTATTACCCGACCCTTTTATTGAAACTACATCCACATACACTGCACCAACACACACACACACACACGCACACACACACACACACACACACACACACACACACACACACACACACACACACACACACACACACAATATTGACACAGGTAGACAGCGCACATGAATGCACACACAGAAAGCAGACACCTGTACACACATGTACACACACATATTCACACATACACTTGTCATGCTTTTTCGCTGTTTATATTATATTTGCTCTCAATAAGCCAAATCTCAGCATATTTTGGTAATCTCGCCCCAGGCAGGGGGAGGAGTGTCCTAGGAGCCCACTGCAGAGAGCCTCATTGCCAACCCACTGCGCCAGCCCTGATGACATCGTCACTATGCACCATTCACCAGAGCAGGACTAGTCCTACTACCATTGCCTCAGCCTTTCATATCAAATATATGACATTTTGACGCGCTGCAGTCTTTAAAAATACTCACCAAAACAAATCACTATGCAATAGATTATAGCAACAGTCAGTGTGCTCATGTAGCTTTTGTGTTCAATATTCACAGTCATGATCTTAAAGGAGACAGTTTGCAACCGCCTCAAACGTTACCAGACAACTGAACGGTTAGCATTCCCATAAAAGAGTGCAGCTAAGGGCCTACTCGACCTCCGGGCAGGTTTAGGTAAGAGGCTGCAGTTACCTTACAATACCCTACAAAACTACTTATCTAAGGTTAGGCAAAAAACGTCCTTGTTAGGCATTATAAAAGGTAGTTTAAAAGGTAAAATAAGTGCACGTAAATTAAAAGTTATTACAAGAATGACATGAGTAACATAAGTGACATTTGACACGGAAAAATGTGAAGCACGACTGTTAAATGACACGAACGGATCAAAGACCTTGGTTTGTTATCATTGGAGTTTTATTTGCTGCAATATACCAGCGTGCAAAACAGACTTCAGCAAATCAGGACCAAGCAGAGAAGCACAATCCATAGTGGTTACATTATGGTTTGACATAATTACACCACATTTCATATGCGTTCTGCATCACACTGACATAGTGATCTATCAATATATTCAATATATGCTTCTTTTAAAGCCAGCGTACACAAATGTCCAGAGAAGACTACAAACAGTATATTCTACTGCAGGACTAATAGGGGTGGCAATGCGACACAGTAAGTGCTACTGTAATTGCACGGCTTCGTCAGGTGGCACTGTTAACATGATGTTAGAGATTGAGTGTTACCTATAGAATGACGTCGTTTCCAAAACAGCTGATTATTGAAAGGCACTTTAGGCAATTTAATCAAGGCAGAGCCTGAAACAACAATCATGACCAGGTTAGCCATGCAGCATAAGATACCATGGAAATCTAGCCAGGTTAAGAGAGGGCCATCTCTGTGACAGGAAAACTCTCTCTGGTTTAAGACTCAACAAACCAAATCATTCTAAAGCCATTAAGCTTTTTAATCTGTTTGAGTTAAACAGTTCAATGCTATTTGGCATGCTAAGGCTAATAAACAAGCTAAACCCATTTATTTGTCAGTCTTTTTTCATAGTATGAATGTAAATGCACTCATTCTTTAGACAAAATCCAAAGCTTTTTTTTTTTTTTTAACTTTTGAGGCTTTGCGGTGAAAATTAAATCGACAGGTTCATTCTATCATAAAAGAGAGGCAATGCTCCTCACTGTTCACTTTGCGGTATATGTCATGCTGTGCTGTAATCTGGAGAAATGCATATACAACAAATCTCAACCCTATAATTAAACTTCAAAAAAGAGCTATTAGAATAATAAATAAAGATGGGTATTGTGAATCAACTATTCTTTTTGTAAAGGATCCTTAAAATTTCCAGACATTTTTTTATTTAAAAACAATAGAAATACTATTTCGTGTTGTGAAAAAAAGCCTTCTTGTTTGTATTCAGACATTTTTTTAATTAAGAGAAGGAATTTATAATGTAAGAGGGTTGTTTTTTGTTTGAAACATGTAAAGTAAGAAAAAAATATAAAATACAGATGTGTTTCAGTTTCAGAACTTGTAGATCATGAATTATATTATAATGTAGATGTTTATTTTTTGAGATATTTTTTTCCCTTGAATTTTATAGGACAGGCAGAAATAAGCCATGTGCTTCAGCCTACTCCTTTCTCCGGTTTTTAATTATGGAAAAAAAAATGTGATTTTTAAGATGAATATCATAAAGCCGAAAATAAAGATATTTAATTCATTCATTCAGTCATTCATTCATTCATGTCTGCATGAAAGGCAGACAGCCAACAATATGTAGACATGGCTCAGACAGGGCAATAGATAAATCACTACAGTACATCAACTAGAGCCAGTATCAAGGTTATAAACATGTCACTTTCTGATGAAGCAATCGACTCTATGGAAGATGTATTGATCACTCTTTTGCCTATACTAACACACAGACACACAAACCGTACATACATGCACACACAACACACCGTGGGAAAAAGGCACCTCCCACAGAGATCCCACATAACTGCAGTCGATCAATAGTGCCATCTGTACCTTAGAGCACCCAGTGATCAATACAGATAACTTAACAGGAACAAAATATATATTTCTGTCAAATAATGATGTGTTGCTACAGCGTCTATGGTGTCAGGTCAGTGATAGCAGACAACTAGGGAAGCAAGAGACAGGATGATAGCTGCAAATTGCTTGTTTTTTACACGGTGCTCCATCCCGGAGAGACCGGGTGATAAAAATAAAAATCTGGTGAAATGGTAAAATAACCTTGGTTGGTTGCGGCTGCAACATTAACATGGCATTGATGGAGAATAAAAGCAAAAGGCAGGACTTACTATTGTACCACTTATAAAGTAGAAATGGACCATGAGAATCCCCTGCAATGACTACCACTGTGTATAGGACTAACATGGCTACAAAGGAAGGAGCGTGGATAGAGAGAAACGCTTTAGAAAAGCAAAGAGGAGAAATACAAAGAGAGACCATGACAGTAGATGACAGGTGGACGTTCAAAGCCCTGGCAAGAAAATGAAGAACATCCAGACAGGCTGTGAAGGACAGAGGAAGGGTGAATTGAATAAATAAGTAGAAATAAGGTAAAAAAGGTCCTCCAGACACAAGGCGATGGAGGGCGAGGCAGAATGAGAAACGGCAAAATAGAGAAATGTGTGTATGTGAGAGCGTGCAATTGAGAGAGAGGGAGAAAGAGAGGTAGAGAGTGGGTGACAGGCCACATGGGAGCAGATGAAGGTGTGTGCAGCATGTCAATACAGATGCTAAGTCACTCGAGGGGCTTTCATCCAGCTGAAATCACAGCTTTGCTTCACAGTAAGGCATTCATTAGCCTCCTTTGTTCCTTTTCTTTTCCTCTCTTTCAAATATTCAAACAATGATGCGTTTTCCCCCTTTCACTATCTCTTCTTTTTCTCTGTTTGGGCAGAGACATCACTCTATCTGTCCATCTATTACCCCAGTAGGACCAGCACTGCGGCTGCTGCAGCATCAATAATTGCTTGCTTCCCTAAAGGCAAACTGAGAAGCCTGGGTATTTATGAGGGTGTAATCTCCTACCTGGGTCGCACTCGCACGTCTTCTCCCATCTCTGTGACCGAGTGACCCAAGGGCTGAGCTGTTTTATGGACAGTTGTGAGCCTGCGACATGACAGCCGAGCAACATGAAATGACAGGCTTGAAGGAGGGATGAGAATTAGAAGATAAGGGGGGAGGGGTGGAGGAAGGAAAGCCTCTGTCTGGAGACACACTATAGCAGTGGCACAAGTTTGTGTCGGAGTAGATAAATTATTTCTGTGAACAATGTTGTAGCTGTACTAAAAAATATATCAATATATTTTTAAATGTGATATGGAATTAGACCATATTGCATATATCGATATATATTTATTTCAGAAAAAAAGATTGGCCTATTTTATTTCATAGGCTATTTTTATTTCAATGTGCACTTTATGGAGCTTTGATTTAAAAAAAAAGGTTCTCCTTATATTGTACAGTATTTATGTTCACTTAAATAAACGGTTTCAATAAAACTAATTGTGACATGACACATTTGGCTTTGACTTTGACTGGACATTTGCTCTCACTTTGCGATAAAAATATTGGAATATAAATCGTTAATCAGACTAACTATATTGGGATATGACTTTTGGTCCATATCGCCCAGCCCTGTGTTATAGCCAACTGTGATAGATGATGTTTTATGTCTTTTGTCTTTTGATAATGCCCAACAATAAACAGTGGTTACGGCCAGGTAATGCATTTACTATACACTAAATATAAAATGTATTCACCCCCCTTGGATGTTTCACCCTTTTGTTACTTTTAAACATGAAATCATGGTCAATATAATTTTTTTTTTTTTTTACTAGAATTTGAAAAATTTGCCATTCCCTCTTCAAAGTGAAAACAGATTTTTACAAAATAATGTTTTCACTCAATTTTTGAGGACGGCCAGCTCTAGGCAGATTTGTGTGCCATACTGCTTCCATTTCTTAATGATGATTTAACTGAACTCTGTGGGATGTCCAGTGAGTTTTTGTCACCATCTCCTGACTTATACATTTCAATGATCTTTTCTCTGAGTTGCTAGGAGTGTTCTTTTGTCTTCGTGTTGCAGTTGTAGCAGGAATAGTGATGAACCAGAGACTGGACCTCCCAGACACACATGTTTTTATACTACGATCACTTGACACACATCAACTCCACTCAGGTGATCTGTATTTCACTAGCTGTGACAAAAATTTCATGATGATTGATCATGATTTCATGTGTAAAAGCAACAAAAGGGTGGTGAATACTTTTTATAGGCATTGTAAATACAATCATATATATGTATGTATGTATTGTTGTCTAGTGTGTATCCAGACAAGAGTAAGGGGGAAAGTGAGCAGAAGAGGGTTAAAGGATACATCCGTACACCTCCTGTCCTGGAGCCAATCGCCAAGATCTTCTGCACAGGGTCAAAGGCCAAAGCAGTGGGCTGGTAAGGGAAACCATGACGCACCGTCTGCAAGGAAAAACACAAACAAGATATTAATTCAAATAGAAAAAACAACAACTTAAGGACGTAGATAGGGTAACAAAAATGATTTTCTCTAGATGATTTGCCTGCCCCTATGACAGTCTATTGTGTGGTGAATCCAGTTTCCAAGCTTTGTCATTTTGAAAAGCTAAATGTCGATTTCTATTACGGTGACCTTCAATTCTTCTGGGAAAGAAAAATGACCGTTTCTGATGAAATGGTTAAAAATAACTAATGATGTCAAGGATACCGCATGATGGGTTTACTTTACTTTCATCAAACATGTTGTCTAGTTTTTGTAACTAACAACAAATATCTGTATGACTGCCACTTCACTGTGAATCAACCAAGGCCACCAAAAAAGAAAGGAGTTTAAGGATTTAAGAGGATTTTTAATAGTTTCCTGCAACATTTTTATGTGTCTGATTGTTGCGGTGACAGCAGACACACTTTTAATAACCAACAAATACATCCATAAACATTTTTGTAAATGCAAATTCCTACTATTACTTGCATTTGCACATCATTTTAACATTTATAAATACAGCACACGTAAAGCTTATTTAAATTCTAACACCTCAGCAAGGTCAACATTCTTCTTTTGATAAAACTAATTAACAAAGAAACTGCAGCTTCTGTTAATGTTGTATCCAGACTGAATTGCGAGTGAACTAGGCTTAGCATTAATAAGCTAAGGCCTGAATAGGCAAAACGACACTGTCTCTCACACTCCCACTCTGAGATGCACTGCATGCACTGAAGCTGTCTGCCATTAGTCATGTTAAATTTCCCAACAGTGCCTCACTTACAGTTATCTGCTCTGGAGGGATGTAGAAACATGGTCATTGCTAGCGTTAAATGGAAATGGTACAAGAATAATATTATAGTTTTACCAGAAACTGCAATATGAGAAATTTTAGATTTAAGCACTGTAACAAAGTAACACAAGAATAAAAATGTTATAGATATCAGGTGATAGTTCCATTTTCTTACAAAACTGATGATTACACAGCATCAACACTGTCTGTTACAGATGCCCTGCTTTTACAGCATTGTAAGAAAAATAATATAATCCTGACTATTTTTCCTTTTATCATGGTACCCCAGAGTATTCTGAAAATAGCACACGTCATTATACAAGTAATGTGAGTTATGTTAATCATCAATCATCACTACTACGTCAGCAATATAGCAGCTGAGGATAGTCTAAAACGTAGATATGAGTCATATTTTGCTGCCTGTACGAACGCCCTATATTGACGTTTTTGAGGGGAGACATGTCTGCATAAATGGCTAAAATTCCAGTTTAAGAAATAGTCAAGTTTATTTAGCGCATTTTATACTCAATGTGCTTCAATGAATGAAAAACAAAACAAACTAAAGAAAATAGGCAAATATATATGACAAATTAAACAAAAATACAAATACAGAAGCAGGTAGTATAAGGTTAGATAACATGAAAAAGGTTATTACAGAAATAAAACATAATGAACAAACATATATGATGCAAATGTATTACAATTAAAAGGTAATACAATTTAAATAAGGGAAATAAAAACCTAATTATAAGCTAATGAAAACAAATATGTTTTTAGAAGAAGACACAGTTGTAGCAGACCTTATTTCATGTGGTAGCAAGTTCCAGAGAGTCGGGCCATAATGACTAAAAGCACCATGAGGGTGATTCTCATGAACATGGCACAGCTCAAAGCAAAAATCAAAGAGCATTGAATTCATATTTTCATATTAAAATCTATTTTTAAAAATGTAAGGTATTTTCTGACATTTATAGAGACACTGTGAGCTAAATTTATTATCATAACACATTTTTAAATAGAAATAAAAAAAAAACAATAGGTTTTTTGTTTTTTTGGTTTGGCAGGCAGGCACTTAAATATGCTCAAGGTTAGCAGGTATCACCAAAATGTTTTTTATTAAAATTTACACATATTTTAATTCAAACAATTTTATCATTACCGTAACATCTAACCATTTTTTCCTCATCAATTTTCATTCAGATTTTGTTCTTTATACATACTTTATACCAATATGTTTGATGACATTCTGTTAAATTATACATTTTTAAACAAATGTATATTTATTTTCATAAAGTTTATTCAATATTTATCGTATATAAGTGTGGGGACCATTACATTTTTATCTGGACACACTACGGTTATGAATTTGTGAATCAAAAAGATGTTTAAAAATATATAGAAAATATTATTTTAGCACAAAACATGAATTGTGCCTCATTATTGCTATATTGTTAATTCATGCAAAAGTGAAATATATTTAGTTTAATTAAGTATGTCCTTATTATCTTCACAGACATAGCTTAGACTGGCTTCATGAGAATCACCCATGAGCTGATTTTGAATTGATTCTTGGTATAGTGAGGAGACCTTTAGTGAATGGGTGAATGAAGAAGTGATTTTAGACAACCAGAGTCTTGTCACCTCTGGCCAATAACACGAGAAAAATTCCCAATAACCATCACAACCAAATATTTTAAAAAAGCTTCAATATTTTATCTGTAAATAATAATAATCCTCGTGTTCTGAGCCCACAATAAAGTCATCGTTGGCTTGTTTGTTCATAACATAACACCCATGCTGCCAGACTCCTCCACCTCCCAGACACCTTTGTTTGGCTTCCTGCATTGTTGTAACAGGGGTTTTGTGCTCTCATTAAAACTGCAGAGGATGAATTCGGAGAGATAACATGAGAGTCTGTGGATGAATTAAATGGTTATAAAAGACAGAATGAAATCACTCAGCAGTGATCAGATTCGACAGAGGAAAACGAGAAACAACACAGATACACTGAATCCCACAGCAAACACTGAGCAGAGTGTGAGTCTGTGATTGTTTGTGTGTGAGAGTATGTGATTGTGTGTGTGTGTATAATTAATTCATACTGTGTATTTATGAGTACATGACGTACTTAATTCACATTATATTAAGAATAAAGATACCATAACGCATACAATTTATGTAACCTTTATGTAAGATTTAAAAACAGTAAATATAGCATCATGCAGTCCAAGGAATCTGACTTTTAGATCAGGCACATGATGTCATCTTATTCTTTGTGAATTCCCTTTAAAATACACAATTCCTTAGTTTAGGAACTGGATCACACAGCACTGCCTGGTATTCTCCTGTCGCTTTATTTTTTAATAATGCACATTTTAAATACACTCTCCCTCATTTAATAACACTGAATATCAATACATGTATTGCTAAGTACATCATGTAAATCTCTCACAATAATGCACCTAATGCATGTGGGAGGCATTAGCTGCAACATTAAGATGCACCACAAGCCAAAACACCAAAACCTCAACACACATCCACATGCATTTCAAAATAGCATGACTTTGAGAGCGTAATTGTCCTCCATGATTGAATATATTGTTGCATGAAACAGGATGTTGGCGTGGGACTTGATGCCAGAAGTGACTACATTTTAAGGGGTTCAAAAGTAGATGTTCACAGAATGGGCAGTGACACCCGCCTTCACCCTATCGTTACGAATCACTTGCCTCCCCCATCATCCCCATTTATTGAAGAGGACAAAGAGGGAAGGTCAATCGTTTTTCCGAGTCATCAGGCAATAAATGTTTAAGCCCCATAGCAGTAAAGAGAGCTGCAGATAACACGAGTGATGTTTCATACTGAAAAACACTTCTAACACTTAGACTGATCAGATTATTATGAAACAAGCCAAATACATCAGCAAACGGTTCATCAAAAGGAGAAAAAAGTTGGTCCCTTATACACATTCATACATAAAATCATTCATGTGAAATGGCCACACGCAAACGCCCACATATCTGTTCTATAACGACCTGGCCAGACACACAACTTCAGGCATTCATCCTCCAGGCCTTTAGGTTCTCTAGCCCAACTCTGATAAGCTGTTGCTCGGATACAGGAGATCCACCCCCCACATATACAAACAAGAGAGTCGAAGTGGATGAGAAACACATTTATTCTGGCGAACCTCACAGCTGCTCATGTATATTTCAAGGCCAAAGCCATTTACTCCCTCTTTCAGTGTGTATTTGTACTTATAGTATACATACATATATGTGTATAAGTTCACCCATACTACTATCTATCTATTAGGTTTTAGGTTTTTTTTTTATTTGCAGTTAGAATTACATAAAATGACAAAGATAACATATAATGTGAAGTGCAGGGAGAGGCAGAAAGTGTAAATGTAATGTACTGTGGATATGTCATTAAAAAATCAGAGCAGTGTATAAATGAGACATGGTGGGCACCACTAGGTGTTTGCCCTCCTTTGTTGTGGAGGGTTTGATTAGGTGGATGGACAATAAGTTTGTCATATCTCAAATATCTCGAGCTGCCTTCATTGCAGGGAGTAGATCTTTCCTTCTCTGTCGGACGGTTTCAGGAAAATCCTCATTGATGAAGATGCCTGAGCCCTTCAGGTTTTTAGTTTTATCCAGAACAGCAAGTTTGTCCTTCAGCCGCAGGAATCTGACCACAATGGGTCTGGGCATTTCTGATGGTGTTCCCGGCGTCCCAATTCTATGAGCCCAGTCCAGCTCTATTTTCAAGTGATCCAGTTGTAATTTTTCACCAAATAGTTTTCTCACTTTTTCTTCAGATTCAGACACCTTTTCTTTCACAGACTCTTTGATGCCATCCACAACAATAGTATGCCATCTTGTCTGTCTCTCAAGATATTCAGTCTTGTCTGAGACTGAAATCAAACTTTTACAAATTGTGTCCAAATCTGTTCTGGTTTCATTACAGTTCTTGGACAAAGTGCCACAAGAGATTTTAAAATCATCAAATTCCTTTTGGGTCATTTCCAGACTCACCTTGAAATCAAAAACTTGCTTTGACAGATCATCTATCCTCTTATTAGAAGAATCAACTATGATCTGTACACAAGATTTGAAGCTTTTTTCCTGTTGTTCAAGCAAAGTTCTCTAGAAGTCCTTTTGCTGATCCAGTAATTCACGCATTTGAGCCATGGTAACATATTCCTCGGTGTTGTGATTGGAAGCTTTAGGTGGCATTGTTTGGTGATCAAGGCCTACTAGGCCTGAAGATTGTGCAGTAGAGTCCCAGTCCTAGAAACACTTCACAAAATACAAAAAATGACCACCAGTTTTATCTATCTATCTATCTATCTATCTATCTATCTATCTATCTATCTATCTATCTATCTATCTATCTATCTATCTATCTATCTATCTATCTATCTATCTATCTATCATCTATCATCTATCTATCTATCTATCTTATGATCAGTCCCATGTCAAAAACAGTCCAAAAATTAACAAGAGAAAAATAACCACAATGAATGACCTAATGTATATCCTCTCTGTCGAAGCAGTGAAGATGTACATTTAGAAATGCAGTCAGCCGTGCAGCAACTGTTGACCTGCTGCTAAGGACCTGCGTTATGGCTGCCAGAGGCTGCATTACATCAACTCCACTCTTCATCCATCTCCTCCCCTTTTCTCTCCCTCTGTCGTGTGGTTTTCTCCACACAAACACCACCTTTTTGCACACAAGCCTGGTGTTTAATCAGATAACCCCATACAGACATTCCCAGCCCCCAAAGACCAATACCTCCTCATGCCACCCACCATCCCCTCTCTCTCTCTCTCTCTCTCTCTCTCTCTCTGTCTCTCTCTCTCTCACTCTCTCTCCACAGCATTCAGCTGCAGGGCTGGTCTAGACCCCTGTTTCTATAAATAGCAAGCAACACCCATGTCTACCACTGCCAGCAAAGTGTGCATTAAGCAGCAATATCTGACATTAAATATGACATTAAACTCTCCAATAAATCTTTATTTGACTATAGACGTTGTTTATAATGTGTACAAAAGCTAACACTTCTAATAATATTGCGGTGCAGCTTATTCAGTATTATTAAATATTTCACATTTACTGTTACCATATGGTATTGAGTATCATCTCTGCAGTGTGCAATTTTCTCGCATGTGTGCAAGTGTGTGAATGTTAAAAATCATCTATGGTTTTGGTTTTCTATATTCTTCATGCTTCCTTATTAGCAAAAACTTATGTATAATATATCAAGGTAGTAATGCCAATTAAAAATGACAAATGTGGTCAGTGTCGCATTATATCAGCTGAAGCTAATTAACAATAATTTCTGGAGCAACTTCACAAAAATAAAAACATATCCTGGCTGGAGTCTGTACAAAAAAAAGGTCCAAAAGCAAAAGTGCAGTGTTAACAAAGTTTACAGGGATCATTTAGGAAAATGAGTCTGAAAAATAGAAACAAACGAGTTCAGTAACTATTAAAATAAAAATAACCACTACACACGGTGCACGAGCATGTCTGTATGATTACTGACGAGCATATTGTGCTGGTGTCACATGAGCCATGCACCAGCTGGATGCAGTGTTTGCCAGGGTCATGTAGGTAAATAAGAAACCTGAACCTGAAAGTAAACTTGGTGGCCATTTTATTAGGTACACCTTTTTAATCTAATGCACTCTATTACAACGGCCTATGTGAAAAACATCTATTCTTTTATGCTGTAATTATCAGCTTTAGGTGAAAGGTGTTATTTAAATTGTATTTTCCTTTTCTAATTTAGGTCAAATTTACTGATGCTGTTGTACTGGACTGCATTGGATTATATATTGAGGAGTGTTTGTACACTCACCACCTCCCTCATGTAAAGGACAAAAATACACAAAAATATAGAAAATTATAATCTAATCTCCACATATTAATATGGACAAGAGGTGCACCTCAGTAGCCCCTTGTCATATTTACAGCTGTGCAGGATGCAAATGAATACTCCTTTTTTAGACATGTAAACAACTGAGTAGGGGCAGTTAAGGCATTATATGCATGCAATTCCCCAAATGTTCCCACTCTATCTCTGTAGCTCTTCAGAGAGAAGCCGAGACAGGTGGGCAGCAAGATGAAACTGGCCGACCTTAATGATGGATTCACTGCTTCGGCTCTTCAGTATCTCACATGGCACTACATGAAAGCATCACTACAGGATCTCTACTGTTGAGCAGGGATTCAGGTGTAATGGACTGAGCAGGCTCTACAGCCCGACCTTGATGGTGCTTGGATACATGTACTGTATCTATACAACAAAAAGGGACACAAGGGAGGCACATGGAGCAGGAATAAATGGAGAAATGGATGAAGAGGCCACTTGTACTGTGCAGTTTGAAGCAAGAGTACTGACAAGTGATGAATATTGCATGGTGAGAGTAGCATGTATGTGGAGAGCAGAAAAAAGCCAATGGAAGTGATGAAGAAAATGGGAAAAAAAAATTGACTACATTTCTGATATCATTCGAAACAATGTGCCAGATTCTAATTTTATCAGCAGACACAAAGCAGAGATAGCTTTGTTGTCTTTATAATGTAACCCAACTCTGGTCTTTCATCTATAAAAATGTATAGTTTCCAAGCACACTGAGGTAGACTAGACATCAGGATGAGAGCACCTTTTCACAGCAGCCATTTTAACATGGGAGAGTAAACACAGGTGTGATTGATAAAACTAAGTGAGCCAGCATGCACAGTAGCAGGGCTCTGGCCCACCTAAATGGAACAGGGCCGTAATTAATCTCATTAATTACACCTGTGTTTACTCTGCAAGGATATGTCCAAATGGCTGCTGTGTGAAAGGGTCTATGGATATATCCAAAACGTACTTTTTATAATTAACAGCAGGTGCGCTCAACTTTTTAAAATGCTGTGTTAGCTTTGGCTCAGCTTCCATAAATGTCCATTGGAGGAGAACTATCACACATCTAAAACCAAGCCTACTGTATTATTGTCTATTCTTTTAGTGCTGTTGAAATAGGGTCACTAACCTTATAATTCTCTGTAGCTCGTCAGTACTTTAACTATGTGCTTGGCTAAGTTACACACATTTTCTTCAACTAGTTAACTAGTGAAGGCCAAAATTGTTCACTAGTGAAACCTTTTTGACCTTACTAGATAACTAGTGATCCTCAAAATGTTTAGTAGTTGAACTAGTGAAGCCAAAATGAGTTTCTTTGAACTTTAAGCTTAAGTAGTTCACAAATTGTTTACTAGATGAAGTAGCGAAAGCCAAAATGCTCACTAGTTACACAAAATGTTAATGAGGAGGCACATCGGGGCTTCCTATTGACTTTCCAGTTCAATTTTTTTTTTTTTAAATGAACCAATCAGGACTCAGGAATATGTCATTATCCCACCTGCTTCATTTGCATATTGCACATGTTGGTTTGGTGAATTGCAACTAGTTAACGAATGGCTGCATGTTGCAGCTTACATGTTAACTAGTCAAGGAAAAATTAACTAGATTGGATCTATTTTGCACTTACTAGTGAGGCTCAAATGTTCACTAGTTAACTATTAAAATGCCCACTATTTACACTAGTTGTGGATGTTTTGGCTGTACTAGTTATCTAGTTAAAAACACTTACTCTCACTAGTTAATTAGTCAAGGCTAAACTGCTTACTAGTTAACAAATTGGGGTCTTTTTTTTTTACCCGACTACTTAACTAGCGAATCAAATGTCTCTCACTAGTGTTACTAGTGGACATTTTGGACCACCACATATGGGGTTCTAGATGAATACAAACCACATTACCACATGACCTGTAATTAAAATTCAAGTAGGAGTGTTTCAGTGTTGCCATGACAATACCATATGTAAATCCAAGAGGGCAAATCAACCTTGAATCACACAGAGTGGGAATCTGTCCACTGTTGGTTAAAGCACACATGTGGCTAAAAAAGATTGCGCCCTGTTTCGTGGCGGTTTCATAAAGGAACAGTTGTTAAAGGTCAAGATGAATGCAAGTTGCCATGGGGAAAAAAAGGAATAGTGTTTTTTTGTAAAATAATTAAACACGGTCAAAATCACCAAGGAAAACGCTGGTCTTATATTCATTTTGGTATAAGAATTTAGTCAGCTAACATATGTACAACTGTAGGTGGATAGACTGTTTTAACAGTGAAATATATAGTATGAATATAAATGTCAGATTCAGACGTATTGAGCATGTATCTGCTTGCATTACGTTGAATGCACTCATGGTAAGTCACTTTGGATGAGCATGTCAGCTATAAATAAAAGTAATGTAATATATTATACATGCAGTTTGTCTTTGTGTGTGTTAAGTGTTGCCTGTGTGCATACAAAATGTGCCTCTGCATCACCCAGGTGTTTTAGCAGCTGTCCCTTCAGGCTAAACGTCAGGATGAGAGACAGTAGTGCAGAAAAAAGTAGAGTATTCCCGTCACATAACATCAATTCCAATTTATAGAGACGTTACAAAGTCAGAGCGCCCATCAAAAAACAAAGATACACAAGGCTTCCCCCACCAGTGTTTGAAGGGAGATATTTTGAGGTTGCTCTAAAATTCCTTTGATCTGGTCGGGAGCAGCCCAAAATAAAAAAGAGGCAAATCAGAACGTGGGTAGTAGAGAAGACATCGGGGGGAGGAGTGAAAGAGGAGATCAGGGGTTTCTGAATGTGTGGAATGAGTTGAAACATACATTTGTTACACAACACAGCAGGAGCCCATTCAGTTCTTATCAGATATACTCTTGCCTGTATCTTCTTTTTACTGGTCTATCGTGTGTTGTTACTACCCACCAGGTCCACCTCAGGGTCTATCTTCTGTATCTCTTTCTACCAAATCACCAAAACAGCTAATTACGGGGAGATCTAGCCCACGTCCACTCATATGGATTTCAACCTTTATTTTTAAATTTACATTTTTGACCTTATTAAGTTGATATAATGTCGCTAACTTGTTATCACCAATGGTGGAATGTAACTAAGTCAATTTTCTCAAGTACTGTACTTAAGTATAATTTCAAGGTACTTGTACTTTATTTTTTACTCAAGTAAAGGATCTGATACTTCTTCCACCACTGGATATTCTTCTGTTTACACATCCAACAGACACAAAACATTAGCATTTAGGCATGTTTCCAATTGTGTTTGTCCTTGTAGCTCTGTTTTGTTCCCCACCATCCCCTGAGGGAAATATCTGGCTGTCCACTATGTTCACCAGCTAGTCACTGACTTTTTCCCTTTGATGCTGGCAAGGTGCAGCAGGTTTCGTCAGAGCTTTTTTGCTGAAAAATGCTTCTGATGAGAACTGTGAGAATAAGTGAAACATCAAAGATGTGATCTGAAAAGAGACACTAAATGCTCTGCAGGGGTGAGGGCAACTTCACAGCCAGGTGATAACTCTGTTGGTTCAAGTGAAACCGCTCACGTTACAGTTATCTTACCCAATGTCAATACAAGATCATGAAATATAGCAGCTTTTTCTTTTTCTCAGGCAACGGATATATAGCCTCTATTGTTGTAAATCTGTTTGCATATTAAATAGTTTCAAAAACACTTAGAAGCAACATTGGAAGAACGTGCAAATATAAAAGTGTCAGCTCCAGGAACTATTTTTATTAACAGAAAATAAACATGCACAATAAAACACCAACTCTTTTTTTAATTGACAGGTGATCTGAAGAATTCACAATAATTATTTTGTGGCAACCGGAATTGATAAGGATACCAAAAACACTTTGTTTAATAAATGCAAATTTTTATATTAAAAACTGCTCAGTATATTTTCCTTTAACCACAAATAAATCATTCAAGTCATTCAGGGTTTCCAGGTTGTGATTCTCTATCATGCTGAAAGCAAAAGGATGAAGGGAAGGACTTCTATTCATCAATGGGGCTAAGGCCGATCTAATAAGCACTTCCTCTGTGAACTTGCTGCACAGCACATGAATGCACACACAGCCCAGCACACCAATGCGAACAGGGTGAGAATGCAGTGTGAGAGCTCGGAAGTATGAAAACGAATGAATGAGCCTGGGTAAGCTTCCCTCCCTGCTGACTGTAGTGGGCTCATTTATATGAGAGTTGCAGACTACACAGTGTTATGTGTGGCCAGGGGGAGTGGGGAAGAGACACTTGTATGTGTGTATATAGTATGAATGTGTGGCAGTTATGCATTTATATTGCATTTTAAGGGACGATTATACATATAAAAATACTGCAGAAATAGGTGCAGCCTACAGTTTTTATCCGGCAGCATTTACCACGAATGCTTTAAGGGTCAAATGTGCAGAATGTTAAGCATGTGTCTCTTCAGATGAAAGCGTGGGCTGAACATTCACATACACATAATTTCTATTATACAAGAAGTGCAGAATAATCGTCTGTGCTTGCGTGTGTGTGGAGGAGGTGATTGTTGTGATTGTATGCTGGGGCTTCATGCCGTGCTTTCATGCAGACGTGGGGGTCAGAAACCAGCCATGTGTGGATGTACTGTATATGTGGTTTAACCTTTTTAACCACATCAACATATCAGTGAATCAGCCATGACATCAGCGTCATGCCTCAGGCTTGATAGAAAAAGTGGGAGTCACATGTCACTACCCACAATACCGTGATAACATATTCCTCTGCCCCCTCACAACCACCCACATCCACACATGGCTGGTTTGCAAAACAGAAATTTGATGTTTTTATGGATGTTTCTTAATATTCTATTTTTGCATGGTTTGCCTGAATTCTTTATGGCAGTAAATTTGAAATTGACTTGGATGTCATGTTTAGTTATCAGACTGTGAGCTAATGTGGTTAGCTTGAGTGATTGGCCTGCACACTACCATGGCACTGAACCCACTGATGAGTTTAAAATGCATTTTCTATGTCAGTTAAGCAAAACCCCATCACAGACAGTCAAAATTAACACAATATTTGCAGTTTACTCAAATACCCTCAATGGAAATTATTGATTAAATCTAGAGGAGAAATGTACAGCTCGCTGTTTATCACTGAAGATGCATTAGACTGCACTTTTAATGTATTCCTCCCTGAGTATACTGTCTCTTACATATTGGATACTCTGTCTGCATTTTTTTTACCCGACTTTCTAAAAGAAAGGACCCTTAAGTCCTCTAACAAGCAGTGTCGCTATTAAAAAACAAAGAAACTCATCTCTGGCTTCAGCATACACCCTTTAGATACTTCTAGAGAGACATCAAGTAGATGAGGTTTGTCAAGTGCTTGAGAGAAGCACTTAAGAGCAGACAGATCCACTAACCACTCAGAGAGGCAGGGGAGAAACTATATGTTGGTTTAAAGCTTTGTGGAACTGCAGTTCCAAGTGCATTGTTTTCCATAATAAAAGGTTCAACTCAGATGTCTTAGTCATGCCTGTTTTGGCTCATATTTTCTCTCACAGTGAAGTGCACATAAAGGGCAATAAAAGTGTGCAAATGTACATCAGTGGAATAGAGGTTAAAAGAAGTTGGAAAAACAGAAAGACTCTTTTCTCAAGAAGACTTTTTCAGACGTTCAGACGAAAGCAGACGTTCTCTTTCATTTTTATATATTGCCTTTTATCATGAGTCACTGCAGAAATTGATATTATGGGTCAACAGTGGATTTAAGATTACTGACTCCCACAATCTCATCTGTCCTCAGAAAATTGATGGAGCCACAGAAACACAAGCGATGATGACATGAAAAAACACAAGAAATGCATTATGGATTAGGCCTCTCAGAAAAAGGGTGGGGCCCTGAATGTTGTTTTCCCTCATAACATCTATGGTTATACTTTGACCGGTAAGGAAAAAATGACGAAAAGGGAAAAGACAAAACAGGTTTTCTGTTAGAAATAAAAAATAAAATTGACTAGAATATTGTTCTCACTAAGCGCCTCACATCACACAGAAGAGGAATTACCGCAGTGGCTGATTAGGCGATGCAAAATGAAAGCAGATTTCATGAGAGTGAAGTGATGGAAAATTGAGTGAAATGAAGGGCTGTTAGAAAAGCTCACTCCATTATATTTGCACAGCATGAGGTGAGGCAGGCGGTCTGCCGTCACCTACAGACAGAATGGACAAACCAGTTTGAAAGCCCACACGAAACCGAGGGGCGGCTGTTTCTCCTTCTCAAACACACACTGACGCAAACAGAAAAAATAATGTAGAATGTGATACAATAGCTAATATTTTGACAGCATCATCATAGCATAAAGATTCTGTCACAGTGGGCTCTAATGCTGCTCTTTTGAACACTTCAATAATGCTTTATCTTTTTTTCCCCCACTCCAGACACACAGCCACAGCTGGTGTTTCATGTTATTTTAATGTGCTCATGTAATTTCTTTCATATAATTCATATCATTTCTAGAAAAAAAGTAAGCCAGATGCCCCCTCAAGCATAAGAAAAAAAATGTTTTTGTGCCACATTTGGTGATTTGTTGGGATGGATACATACTGAACACACACACAGACACACAAACACACACTCACACACACACACACACACACACACACACACACACACACACACTTCTGACACAGACCTCTTCCTCTAACTCACTTGTACACAGTTTACTGAACATCTCTCCTCTGTTATTGCTTTTTCTGAGATCTTCTCTTCTCCGCCTGACATCAACTCCTCCTTAATTGATCCCACACTGTGGCTTCTGACAGGCAGTTGACACATGGTAATGTGAGACTAGCTGGAAGTCAACCCACTGAGTCATCACACCCATGCAAGCTCATGGGGTTGCTTTTGAGGGAGTGAGGTGAAGTCATATTTCCAAGCCCATACATCATACAGTCAAAGGGACGACACAGGGGATGGCAAAGTCCTAACCTCTGAGATTCAACCATGAGTTTAAAAAAGTTGCATTTCTTCAGTAAAAACTTTACACTGGATCAACTGCTGGTGGTTTATAACATACTGCTAATAATATCAACAGCTACTCACTACCATTGTCTGGAACTGAGGAGCAAAAATATCAATTAACAGCACTACAATTAAGAAGTCTCCAGGAACCAATTCAGTGAATAACATATTTTGGGACAGCTGATGCATACGGGCTAGTGTTAGCTAAGATACCTTGTCATAATCACTAATTATCACCTTCTTCTACCAGACACATTCCCATGTGCAAAATAGATGTAATCATAACACAGAGCATGATCTAACAAGCTCACATTTAAAAAAATTAGATTGGAGATTCTACTGAAAATATTATCAGATTAATCATTGATCAAGTAAATCAGTTCGTATAGGCTACTATACTAAACTACAAAGACAGTATTAAAGACGTAGCCACTGGACTTCATCCACTGGTTTGTGGACTACTGCTAAATGTTGTTTTATGGAGCCAGAAGTGGCCATATTTGGACAAAAAAGATGAATCTGTACCTGTACTGGCAACCTGACTGCACCTTGCTTCTGGTTACATCAAGAAAAGTTGCTACTAAAAAAAAAGATAGTTTCCATTAATTGAGTCCATGAATAAATAAAAAGTTCATAGCCTCTGATCAGTCAGGGGGACTATCTCTTTGCATTGACTCCTCACTTACGCTTGCTCATATTTTCTTGATGTCATTGTCTGGGACTGTCAATCATGTTATCAGATGTTCTCAACAGATATCCAGTAGCTCAGTGACACACTTTTGTTAGCCTACCATTTTGCTGCTGCCTTTAAAAAAATGTCTGTCTGCCTTATGCTGGGCTTTCACCAAAAGATTTCCACAGTCCCAGACTAAAAACTGAAAGTCTTTAGTAAATCTAGAAGTTTTACTGGAGTCACGGCGCTCCCGTCATCTCCATCGTTAAGTTTAAGGTAGTAATCTGCTCTGTTTCATATCAGTCTTTTCCTAGTCTTGGGTTTGGATCATATCAAACGTGTTTGATATTATCTCAAGTCTCAGTGATGTAACACAATCAACAACCAATAGATGAGCGGGGGAAAGGTCCTTAAGGGAAATGCTAGTAAGCTCAGTCCTAAATAAAAATATAGTGATGTCATATATTTAGATTTTTGGGGGCGATGTTTTTTAGTAAAGAGAACAGTAAGGAGACCCAGTTAAAATGTATAAATAAATGTATACATAAATAAGTAATAAATAATCGATGATTAATGGATGATTAACTAAATGAAAGTTGATAGAGCTGATACATATTATTATTATTATATAATATATTATAGGATATAAATGTACATTATGAATTCATTTCTAAATGTTCCTTTCCTTTATTCTTCCTTAAATCTATTTTTACTGTAAAATAATCAACTTTTCATGTCAGACAAACAGAAACCCCTTTACAGCTTTGTGAGGGGGCATGTTGTGGCGTCTTCTCCTCTTCTTTTTCTTTTGTTTTTCAACACAAACCACTGCACACACTAGAGCAGCTGGAGACAAAAGCTCCACCATTTGTACGTTTTTACTCAGAGCATGATGGGGAAAAATTGCATGGTAGGAAAAAAATGCTAAAAGAATCTAGTTGTAAATAGTTTCACAGTCTGTCTAAAATCTCAGTCTGAGACTAGGCTAGGACTAAAACTCTAAACACTTGTCTTTAGATGTGAGCTGAGAGTTTCCCTGATTCTTTTCCAAATCTTTTCAAAGTCTTCTGGTGTAGGTAGCATTAGCAGTTCATGCTGCTGTTAGACGCACATGGCTTCCACAGCTGTACAGTTAATTTGCTCTCCTTGGTTGTTTTCAGAAGGCCTACTAATCGTGGCAATTGCCAAACGTTATATAGTACCTCTTCAGTCTCTCGTTGGAAGTAACAAGCACATATCCTGTTATTCAGAGGAGAAACATTGCCCCAATCACACTTCTGTTCAGGTAGCTTCACCTGCTGGTAGCAGGCTGCTACTCAGGACACTAACCTGAACGCCACTGCGCAGTTTCCGGAAATCCCATAGGGAAATCCCAGCCAAGCTATCCATGTAAGCATCAGTCCCTGGGAATGATCAGCCTCTGCCTTATTCAGCCTCCGTCGTTTCGCCACGCCTCCACGCCTTACCAACGGTAACGTTATTTTAAACACGGGAAAAAAAATCAACGGGAAACAATTACCGTTAACTCTGTAATAGCGGCAAGCTTTTTCTTTCTTTTTTCTACTTGCTCATATTTAACAAAAAGCTCATTGTTCCAAATCTTCAGCTTTAAAGTTTATATATATATAAGGTTTTAAAGTGAAAGTCTTTTGCAGTCACTGGCCTGGCAAATAATGCTACCTATACATCAGAGGACTTTGAAAAGATTTGGAAAAGACTGCTGGAAGACTATCAACTCACACCTGCTCACGTTTAAAGGCAAGTGTTTATAGTTTTTAGTCCCAGCCTAGTCTCAGACTGAGATTTTAGACGGACTGTGAAACTATTTACAAGGCTACAACTAGATTATTTTTGCATTTTTTTCCTACCATGCATTTTTTTTTCCTCATCATGCTCTTAATAGAAACTTACAAAATTGAGGAGAAGCAGCTTTTGGCTCCAGCTGCTCTAGTGTGTGCAGTGGTTTGTGTTGAAAAACAAAAAAAGAAAAAGAAGAGGAGAAGATGCCACAAAATGCCCCCTCACAAAGCTGTAAAAGGATTTCTGTTTTTCTGACATGAAAAGTTGACTTTTTTACAGTAAAAAATAGATATAAGGAAGAATAAAGGAAAGGAAAATTTAGAAATGAATTCATGATATAGGCCTACATGTATGTTCTATCTAATTATAATGTGTTTAATTGAATAATTATATTTATCAGCTCTATCAACTTTCATTTAGTTAATCATACATTAATCATCGATTATTTATTACTTATTTATGTATCATTTATTCATAAATTTTAACTTGGTCTCCTTACTGTTCTCTTTAATAAGAAACAGCGCCCCCAAAATCCTGCTTGTGGCCTTAAATATATGACATCACTATATTTTTATTGAGGACTGAGCTTACTAGCATTATTGTGGTGTTCCTTTTTCCTGTGGAAGTGGTTTTACTGGCTGGTCTGGAACCGGGGACCTTTCCCCCTGCGCATCTATTGGTTGTTGATTGTGTTACGTCACTGAGACTTGAGATAATATCAAACACGTTTGATATGATCCAACCCAAGACTAGGAAAAGACTGATATGAAACAGAGTAGATTACTACCTTAAACTTAACGATGGACATGACGGGAGCGCAGTGACTCCAGTAAAACTCCTAGATTTACTAAAGACTTTCAGTTTTTAGTCTGGGAATGGAAAAATCTTTTGGTGTAAGCCTAGCATTAGAGTGGCGGTTTTAGGCAGGGAAATTTAGGGTCTCTTGTTCCCTCAACAAAGCTAAATAAACACATTCATAAAGCAATTTATGCCTTCATGGAAATATACCATAATTACTATTACCACTCAAGCGTGTTACTAGCTTCAGCTAGCCTGTAGCCATAGTCATATCATCCTCATTCAAGCATGGGTTTATCGAGACCTCTCCATTTCAAGTTTTTTTTTATTTTTATCATTGCACTGGTCTATCATGACTTTACTCATTGTTGTGGTCTAACACAATCAGAAGGCTCCATCCTCTGGGGAACATGAATGTTTATTGAAATCTCATGACCATCCTTTTAAAAGGTGTTGAGATATTTAAGTTTGCACCAAACTGGTAGACAACCGACTGATTAACGATTGCCATCGCAAGATTCATGCAAACAAAAATGTCCTAGACTGTTCAATCCGAAATAGATACCAGCTTTAGAAAATCAAAACTGATGCATCTTACGGGCATAAGTACTTTAAAATTTAAATTTTTCCTGAAGGACTGGCTGTAAAATGTGGTACAAAGCCATTCAATTCTTCAATGTATTACATGAATCATTCTGAATCATCCTGTTTAACCTAATGGACTTAGAAAGACTTTTTTTTTTTTTTTACAGTGAAATCTAATTTTAAATGTAATTGTGATGGTATTATATGTAATCACACATCCCCTCTTGAGATTAATCATTTATTAAGGGAGATTAGAAATGTGAATGGGGTCAAGATGTCTCAGAAGATCACTTTTTTAACAAGCTCCAGATCCAAAAATATTTAAAGCACTTAAAACCTAATTGAATTCAGACATGAAGTTTCAACTTCAGAGACCTGAGACCACCAGTAAAACATATTTAATTTCTCCAAACAAAAGTTAACTTTATGTTATTTCTGACAAGTGACCCTTCATGATCATGCAAATAATGGTTGTTGTCTCTTGTAGAATGATGTGGTTCGAGCACCACAGGACCTCTTACGGTGTGAGGCAAAAATGTTGTTGTTGTTTACAATGGTGTGTCTCACATGATTCATGCAATAAACACAAATTATATGCTATATGGTGCAAATTCATCCTTTTTAAATGGTTTACCATACAAAGTATCTCACTTAGATTTAGTTTTTTTCTTTTTATTTCATACTTTTGCAAGGCTTGGAGTGGGAATTTGGAGTGGGATCCTGGCAGTTAGTTACTATTAATGCAACCACTCAAGTGACAAAGTAGAGATCCATTCAGGTATGTGCTCATCTGTCAGACCAAGGCAACAATAACTAATCATATATTTTCACATCCATTCATCCGTGACTAAGAATATATTCAGAAACTCCAATTAATGGGGTTAGTACCATGTTCTTCACAGCGACGAATAGAACTTAATGAATATGGAAACCAGCACTTTCCATTGATTAAAATTCTATAGTCGGAGCTCCACTTAAGAGAGGTGATGGGATTCAAAAAAAGAAGTGGCACATGCAATATGAATGAAGTCAGCTGAGGTAAAGACTTCCCAGAATGCAAATGACAGTCACTATGACAGACGCTGGCAATGATTAGCGTCAAACATTTGGCTGTTACTAGTTTTCCAACTGTGAAGAGCTTCTATTTTCAGATATACAGACTGTATGCAGCATTTTGGAAATTCAGTGCAAAAGCTTTTTGTGAAAGTTATAAATTAAATATTTAGTTGACACTGTATCATTAAAAAAAAAAGATACAGTGGTCATTTCTGAGGATCTCTTTTGTGTTGTTGTATTGGGCCATTTTTATGCACATTATTTGAGTTCTTTTTTAAATGTTGGACACTCAGTAGTAGCCCAATTTACCTGTGAACTAAATGTTGGCATGACAAGACTTTTAATGTATATGGTGGACTCATACATAAAGCAGATACAAAGAAACTGTATTAGGAAAGAAGGTTGTGATGCAACAACTTGATTCTCAGTGGAGAGCTAAACCCAAAATCCAACGATAATCTCAAATAAATAAGTGAAATGTGAGTATTTCGTCATTTATAACTGGAATTTTGAAATGTGCTTCCTTTCCAAAGGAACACAACCAAAAATTAGCATTTTTTCTTAGTTGTATTTTTTGTCCCTTTGAGTTCACTGATGGTTAACTCTGTTTTGGTCATCAGCAACTCCATGGGGAAATACATTGTATGTGGCTTTTTAGCTGAGCTGGGTGTTGAGCAGGAATTGATTGACGGTGGCTTTTTAAAGCTTTTTCACTGAAAACCCCAAATCAGTAAAATTGCAGGCTGAATACCATGACAACAAGGTGAAAGACCATAAAAACTGAAGCTTAGAGGAATTGTTGGGTGATACTTATTTTTATTTTTTTTACCTTTATTGAGATTGTGAGATAGGGCATTTGTGCTTCATTCATGTGGTGCCGGAATAATCAGAGAGTTTCCAACTGGCAAAATTCACATAAACGCCCCCTCAAGTCAGAACATTAACATTGTGCAATGCCTTGGTGAAGGTCTGGACTCTCTCAGTGCCTTTCTAGTTAATGTTAGCATAATCAGCGTCTCTTTGGAAATATTCGAATATTTTTCTAGCTAAAGATTTTCTGCCCTTGCCACAGGAGGACCTTGCAGTGAAAATAAAGAGCAGAAATACCTGAATGAATACGACTTTTCAAATCAGCTTTCACCAAATAATGAACATTCCTTAATTGAATGCTGAAATTGCCGCTTCATATTTTGTGTCCTCCAAATGTTGCCTTCAGAAAACCCTAACCTTTTTAAAGCCATGGATTCAACTAGTTTCTGACTGAGGTTGCAGTGTGTTCTGCAGGGCATTCATGCTACAAACTTTGTGTTATACCTCTTTTCAACATTGTTCTGCTACATAGATATCTGAAAATTGCGCAGGACACCCAAGCAAAGTAACTGCCATGTTCCAGGAACTAGGCAGAGATGATGAGTGCTGAGAATATCCATTTGAGACTGGGCATGAAGGGATATACCTGGTCAGCAACAATGTCAGCAACTGTATGAACTGTATGGCACTCAAATGAGGCTCCTTTGGAATGAAAAATGTGCATGCAATTACACCACCATCACGAGCAGCTTGAATCACTCACACAAGGCAGAACGGATGCATGATTCAAGCTGTTTAAGTCAATTTCTATTTCTGTCATCAGCATGTAGCACGAGAGAAACCAGTAAGACCGCCCAATATGGCCTTCTCTGAATTACCTTGCCCCAGTCCAAGGCATGACAACTTTTCAGACACAACCTCATACCACTTTTGTTCTGTGCTGTTATTTGCATAATTACAGCTTTCCTGTCAGCTCAAACAAGCCTGCCCATTCCCTCTGATCTCCTTTCCTGTAAGAGTGGTTTTTTATAACTGCTACGGCCTGTGAGTTTTCTGTTTGTCCGTTCTTACATACAGCATCTGGACAATACAGAGAACACATTGTGCCCTCTTGCGCCTGCAAGCTTTTTATACAGAAACTGCAGACGCACACCCTCAACATCGTTTACAAGCTTGTGTCAACCCCTGCAGCTTTGCTGAACTAATATTGAGCTCCTCTCGTTTGGGCAGCTGTACTGTAGATTTAACCAGAGGGAAAGTGCTGTTTCGACTCTGGTCTTTAGTTTAGATCGCCAAATTCTTGTTTTACTTTTATGTGGCACAAAGAGTTTTGTATTTACACCACTTCTATTGTTGAGTTTGTAAAGGCACCATACTGCTATTCTAAGCAAACTCAACACATTATGGCTTCCTATTCAGTCTGTTGGTTTTCAGGGAAACCTAAAATAAACCTGTTTTTCATAAATCTGAAAGCTGCCAGCGTGTTTTGGGTGGTGGAAGCCAGTAAATGCATAAAGCTTGCTTGGCCTCAACCATTATTTAGCCTCCTGCCTTCCTTCTGTCCTTTTTTACCAACAAAACACTGACATGTGGGGGATGGGGCTGACTGGGAGAGAATTATCCTAATGTAGAGTCATAAGTTTGTATTTCTTTTTACAGAGATCAATATAAATCTACATATACTATAAAATAACACAAAAAGGGTTGTGAGGTTGGTAGTGTTAGTGTTTTCTTTTCAATTAATTCTAATGACCTTCTTTTTGTTCAGTTAATTCAACTACCAACCAACACAATGCAATTCAGTTCAGCCTATCTCCCTCTCTATGTTTCTTTGTTAAACTTCCTCTCTCTAACACACAATTTTGCTGTTAACTGAAATTGAAACTATAGATTCTAAGTGTCCCTGCTTCCCCCCTTTACTCCTTCTGAGTCTAACACCAAAACCTCATTTCGGCACCTCTGCTACAGCACTTTTCACTATAAACACATAAAAATGCTGCAGAATCCAAACAAAATGAGTTGTTGCATCTTCCCACACGGCACAGTGAGGACAGAAGTCATGACTAACTTAGAGAAGTTAGCCAAGATGCCAAACCCTCCCACACACACTGCACCAGCTCAGATTTATACCCCTGTTAGAGAGTGAAGACCAGATCTAAAAATATAAGGGGTAATGGATGGACATGGGGAAAATGGGTGATTGCCTTGTATTTCTGTCTACTGTGTTCATATGAAACATTTATATGTTATTGGTGACTACTGACCCAGTTGGAGACATTTAATTTGAATAAAAGGAACATGCTTCTACATTTACATTCATTTCCTTTAGGCATGTACAGTCTGCACATATTTCATTGCCTAATGAAAGGTCATGGGAGACATCACATGGTTCTTACGGACTCAGTGTGTGCATGTCTACATCCCACATTCTGTTTGGCATAACATGAGAGAGCAGCCTCCTCCTTAGACGAGGAGAGAGACAAAACCAAGACAGACAAAATACTGACTGTATCCAACTTTTACTATCCCATAGTGTTCCATACTTATTTAATATACTTATTATAACAACTCTTCTCTTTTTTTGTTAAGTATAATGGATATGTGATGGACATAATGGCTAAAATTTGACATTTTAATGGATCAATAACACATAAATCCCTTCTCCGTCCCACCTTGAACCCCGTCTGCCATTGACAGATATAACAGGTGCATCTATACTGCCTCGTCCCTCCCTCTCCCTCTCCGTCTGCCCCTTTCCCTCACTCTCTGACACACACACACACACACACACATACACAGAAACATACAACCTGCACCTGCACAGACTTGAATAAAAACCCTGAGAATAAATGTGATGTTGGTGGAAATGGAAGTCATTTCTGTACACTCATTGCTTTTTCATGAGAGTTGATTCAGTGTCCTTTAAAAACAGTCATGCATTAGGCCACTCACTAAAGGAGGAGCAGCTTCCTGCATGGGACCAGGCAATCATGCTGTTCTTTTCCAGCACTTTCTCTTCTCTGTCTGCCTGCCTGCCTGCCTGCCGAGGGTGCTCTGCAGCATCCTTTTCAGCTTGTGAATCAACCTCCCTCCTCTTCCTTCCTCCTCCCCCAGCTCCTCTATACAGAAATGATTAAAACAACAACCTCCCCCTGCACTAGTGTAAGTCTGCCCAATAATAATATAGCTCCGTAAACAACCCAGTTTCTCTCGGGTTCTCAATGAATTATTCACAATTGTATCCAAAAAATTACCCCGTTTCTTTAAGGAGTGAGGAATAATCGCTGCAGTCAGCTCCAAAATGCATCCAGAAAAAAAGGGCTGCAATGGGCGGCAGAGGCTGCTATAAATACCCCCACCCCCCTCCTCCCCCTCCACCACCCCCACCTTCAACCGTCCACATCCCTCCCTCATTCTCCCTCCTTCTCGGTGAAAAGCACATCAGCTAGGACAGCACTGCAGGGTCCCTCCGCTGGCTTGCTGTGCACTTTTTTTTCTTTTTTTTATATGCAAGGGAGGGACACCAGTTATGTCATCGCTCCTACTCCTATTCGTGCCTGCTTGCTGATGCAACGGGGAGGCTGCTATTCATTGACTTCCTTTGGATTGTTTATATCACATGTGTGTAGGCTGCTGCAGCCTGTTACAGCATGCTGGTGGCGGGGCGCATGTACTGGGGAGCTGGAGTGGGTACAAAAAAAATTGCACACACATGCCAGCTTCACCCGCCGTGCACACGTGTCCGCGGGGGCCAAGCCTGGTGTCGATAAACAAAGGAAGACTATAGCTGCAATTTAAGGCCCTAAAACAAAAAGATTGAAAAGATGCAGAAGCTTTTGTCTGATGATTCTGTTTTGTTGGGAAAATTGGAAACGAGGAGCTCTCCATGGTGCTGAACTTTCAACACAAACACAAAACAGCAGGCCACCAAATCTAGCGCAGCAGCTCAACACACCGATCCAACTTTTACGGTCCCCCTCCACTTCATTTACACATCAGCGTATCATTTTGTTTACAAATATCTTATATATGGATGATAGAATCCATACATGATGTGTGGACCCCAGTCCTTAGTGTGATATTGGCAGCCCTACCCTCTCTATCTACTCACCTTACACAGCTGAAAGTTTTCTGACACTAACGTCTCCTGGATGTCGATTTCCTTGGGAGTTGGCGTCGCTGTGGGAGTCCCGGCCGCGCTGCCGCACGATGGGGATCCGATAGTCCCTCCCGGAGAGGAGGTGGTCAAGCCGTCCAACACCTTCCTGAACTTCTTCATTTTTTAAAAATCGTGTTTTTGTAAATAAGATAGAAAGAGGACCGCTCTGCTTCCTTTGTTTTCCCTGAGTTCCAGGTCTCCTCTCAGACGTAAGATACAAACTCGTTTGGGCAGCTGGAGAAAGAAAACGTCGCTTCCTGCAGCGGTAGCAGGGTAAAAGATCTGTTTCTCTCCCTTACGTGCAATTTAAAAAGTCATAGATGAACCTCATCTTGCTCGCTGGCTGATGTCCACAAAAAGAAAAAAAAATGAATGCGTCTGATGTGGGGATTAGAGCCAATGTTGCAGATGCAGGTCGCCTATCTCATATCTGCACCGACTGAACTGAAAACTTCATCTTCCTTCTGCATCCTAAAGTAACGTCCGCTTCCGGGCTTTGGAGAGAAATCCCACACCTCAACATAATCAGGGAGACATATCAGACACACGTGGACACATCAAAAGAACTTCAGGTCGATCCGCTCCCCCCCTCCCCAAAAAGACAGGACTTTCAAAGCGCGGTGGCTTGCCAGGAAGAGGAAGAGACGGAGGGGGAAACAGGCTGGAGACGCAGAGGCAATGCAGTTATACGCGGTTGGACTCCACAGTCAGGCCGGAAAACGAGACAACTCGTCCATCGAGGTGAAGAAGAGGGAATGAGGAGAAGATGCTGTGCAATGGCAGTGATAACTGGAGATTAATCTATGGATGGATGTGTCGGGTTATTTCCTCTATCAGCCAGCTGTGTTTCAGCGTTGCTTCCCTGCAGTCCAGAGACAGGAGACGGGAGCTGTCCGCGGTGCTGAAAAACCATGACAGCCAGCCCCGCCTCCCACCACCTCTCTCTCTCTCTCTCTCTCTCTCTCTCTCTCTCTCTCTCTCCTCCCCGTCCTCCCTCACCAGTGATTGGGTGAAAGCAAGACACACAATGATTATGGGAAACGAAACCTGGGAAACGGCAATAAAGAAAAAGTGCACCCACAATAAATTAAACATGAATTCCTCATGCATCCTGCCATACCTTTATGGAACTATCAAATAAAGCATAATTATAAAGAGAGTTGCATCCTACATCCATTTGCAGCTTCTAATTTCCCTCTGAAGTCTCCAACCACAGGTTGTCAGTCTCAGTCCCTCTACATTCATGATCACTGTGAGAGAAAGGACTGTAGACCCACTTCAGTTCAAGACCAGTTCTTCTAAAACCACCCAGATTTTATCAGCATATGACAACAATAAATATTTAATATATTCATGTTATGCTGTATGGTTCACTATCATATGGTTTCAGTGAAGTTGTTTGAATGCCCTGTACTTTTGCCACCATATCAACTGAAAGTCCACTGAGATATGCAGGTTAGTTTAGTTTTATCCTACAGGTTATACTTAGCTCCAGCTACTCACATTTGGGAAAAGTTAATGGATATATTTGTTTGGAGAGGTAAAAGGATACAGAATAAAAATATCTGTTTGGTTAATGCTTTCAGTGATCGAGAATCCTGATCAAGAGAATGAGCCCAGTGTGGTTCTTAATGCATTATGAGTAGTTTTTCACAATACAGTAATGTGCTAAAACCATTAACCACCAAGAAAATATCCTTTACATTAAAACCAACCATTTTCCAAAGCTTACCATTAAGTGTTTAATGGCTGTCTGACCTTCCAGGCAGCTAATGGTTTCTATACATTTCTGAACATTATGAAGATCAACCAGTTGACTTTCACAGGCAGTTGTCAAAGAAAAAATAATTATTGTTGACTGGCACTGCCTGAAGAACAAGTTTTTGTCAGCTGAGATTTATGCACTGTGTTGTCAGGAAACTGAACTGAGGAAACAGACATGGATGCTGTGAAATGTATAATGTTAATTTGACTGTTTCTCACATTCTTGATTGCCAAATGGTCCCTTCATCTTCAAAGACATATGAATGTAGTGTGTGTCTCCTGCAGACTTATAAAAATTACTGATAGAATTTAAGAATAAAAAATTAAGCCAACTCTGCTATTACCACCACTATTGAGCCCACACTTGGGCAACAAAAATTGGAAAGAATAAATATTCAAATTTTGTAAAAAAAAATAATAAGCCATAATTACCTCATTTAAATGTTCAGGACCAGTGATATTGCATAAGTACTTACATCACCGGCCTCTGCCCCCTGGCAATACTTGATGTTACGGAGACAGAGCACAGCACACACGGTCAGTCTGTCCTATTCTCCCGTCTCAGAAGATAAAAAGACTACACTTTGTGGTTTGTGTCACTAATGCTGTCCAGAGTACTGACAAGACTGCACACTCTGCAGATGTCACAAGAGAAGCGTGCTGGCTGTTAAGCTCCTTTAAATTGGTGAGTTTCTGCACTTTTTTCTTGTATTATAGGTTATATTTATTGCCTTTAGAACCCTTTCATATGAGATGAAAAAAAAAGACCTATTACTGAGGCTTTTAAAAGTGTTACGAGATTTCTTTTGGAGTACCACAAGAAAATGACAGGGGACCCATTCTTGAAAAATGGCATAGCAACTGCAAGGCATAGCGGTGGGCTATGTCACGTCACAGAGGTCGTCTGTGCAGCCTGTTGCTAGCCATACATACAGTACATCACCTCAGTTGCCATAATTATGATGGGAACAAAGGAGGAAATCAGGTGATAGTAGTATAGTCAGTGCAAGGAGGAGGTTGGGGTGAGTGGACTTTGACGCAGAGGCCAGTTTTTTATGTGAAACAAAAAGTCTATATTATTACCTACCTATGTAGCAATATGTAAGTATATCAAGTTGATATTTTTACCCAAACCGTGATATTTTACTAAACTAAACTAAGCAGTTTTGTTGCCTCAAACTAACCAAGTAGTTCCGCTTCACAACATTAAACACTACTGTCACTGTGACCTTGCAACTGTTTCACAACATTAAATATAATTGTCATATAAATGGTGATCACATATGTCGTTTTGGGAGTCAGTTGCAAACAACCCATTCCCTCGCTTGGGTACAAGGACTTGTTGTTCAAACATAATTATCAAACTCTACAGAGGTTCTCTTTGCTCAGCTCTAAACTGTGCTAATGTCGGTGTGCTAATGGATTGATACATGCTTGGCAGGAAGAAGCAAAGCATACATATGGAATGATAAGTGTACTTTCGATGCTTCATAATGACTGCTTTATTAATATGCATGGTCATGAGCTCAGAAAATAAATGGAGCTGGAACAGTGCTTGAAAAAATTGACTTGTGATGTGGAGACATCATGTCCTGTCTGTTAGGTCTGTGTCTGTCATTCTGGATGGATACACGCTATAATTTTCTCTACATGTGGCAAGGCAGGGGAGCGGCTGAAATGACCAGAAAGTGTCTATAAAGTGGCTCCAAAGACTACACAAATACACCAGCCCATGAGATATGTTACTTGTTCCTCGATATACAGGGACTCAACCCTTAGGGGGCTTTTTACATAGGATGTTCAGAGCTGTCTACTTGACACTATGCAAAACTGCCCTAAAAAAACAGTTCTATCATTATCGTTTAATGTTTGTGTTAGGAGAGATACAAAGAGGTAGTGCTTGTGTGTGTACAGGCACATTTGAGCATTGTTTACAACACCTCCAGCGATGGGGAATAGACACAAATGCAGAAAGGGAGCTTGATATTGTGTTCAGCACAAACATGCACCCACAAAGGGCTTTGTTTTGGATGGTACATGGTAATTACGCTGCTAGCTAATTTATGGCCACAGATAATTTGTGACTTTCATTGTAGAAAAAACAAAAAACTATGTAGAACGGACAAAAAAAACACAGGAATGTGTAGTATTTCATAAAGGAGATGATCGGTATTAATTACAACTTCTGATGTGGTCTCTGTGCAATTACTTCAATTGTGATCGTTTAATTTCTCAGTAATAAAATGTCTCCCATACTGTTCATTGTTCTTTTCCTTTGCAACGAGATGTGTAGCAAACAAGAACAATCTCAGGGTGTTTTAGAGGCCATTTTGGTAATTATAACTCATTTCTAATTGAGGAAGGAGGGCAAGTTTGAAAAATAGTTCCAAGGTTGACCTCTGTATCATGGGAATATATCAGCCCTGTGCTCTGTCTGCTTCATCTCACAGATGATTTGCAGAGGTTGATTAATTTTTAAGAACAGATGTAATTAAAGGTCATTGGAAAATATTTTAGCTCAAAAGGACTTTGTGAAAACACACACACACACACACACACACACACACACACACACACACACACAGCCCAAGTGCAGTCGTAAAATGACTATTGATTAAGTTCAAGTTCCTCGCTGATTGTACATGACAGATAGTCATGGCTGCCTAGAACCCTCTGGGTCCTGACACATCAAGGTGAACTCAGAGAGTTAGTGCCAATAACAAGTGTATGGTCGATCACATGTTATGCACATTAATTACATGCAAAGACTATTGACAAATGTGTAGAGCTGATCTCTATCCACCTTGGTCTGTACTCAAATAGTTCAATAGTTACTGCCATTGCATTTGGTAGCCTGCAAACATTATATACAAAAGATGAATCCCTATCATTTTAGTGTTTTTATCACTTTTATGATCAGCTCCTAAATTCCAGTGGCTGACACAGCATCACTCAATTTTTTTCACTGGCTCCCAGTTGCAGCTCGTATCAAATTCAAAACACTGTCTCTTGCCTACCGCTCCTGCCTACCTGAATTCTCCCACTCCCTACGCTTTTCTAGTGAAAGGTGTCTAAGTCCTCCACTGCTGCAGGGTTCTACATCTTAAACTAGACTCTCTGTAGTTCCGCGGTGGTGGAGCAAACTTTCAAACTCCATCCAATCAGTTGAGTCCCTCTCAATCTTAAAGATACCAAAGACCCAGCTCTTTACTGAACACCTTCACACATCATCGACACAGATGAAAAAAATAAAAAAAACGTAAGTATTTGCACTGTCCTTCTGCACTACCTGATTTGCAGATGAACTCCACAATGCTACAAATCTCTCCGCAAAAGTCTGATTTTTAGACTAATCAGAAGACAGTCTTATTTTTATACATTCCTTTAATGACAGATGTTAGATTTTTCTGCATTTACTGCAGTCAGAGGCATTCATTTAAATCCAGTGACAGATGAGACAACAGTCTCTCTGTTTGAACAAACATCACTATGAAGTGTAGTGGTAGCAAATCATCTGATGTCAAAATCATGTCAGAGAAAAGATGAGAAGTTCTGTTTTGAAACAAAATTTTGAACTGAGCCATGTTGGTTTTGAAAAAGCTGACTCTTCAGAATGAAACAGATCATTTTTCCTAATGGACTCAGACTTAACCCATGGCACTTTCATGTGTTGTTGTTTGACTTCATCTTTGCTTGTCTTGTATGAACTCTATGTTGCTTTGGATAAAAGCATCTGCGAAATTGCATTGTACACTTGTAGCATCAGTGGCTGTGAAACAACAATAATATCTGTGATTATCTGTGAGATTTCAGGTTTCTTTTCTGGCTCTTCATCTGCTTTTGAACTTGTGATGTACCTAATCAAGCTTGCCTGGTATTTGAATCTGAGATTACAGGAAATGCACAAACATCTGTGTAGTGAAAGTGCAAACACGTCTCTAGTGACAAACTGTGCACTGATACAAGTCAGTATAGTATAGTCAAGGTCAGGCATTTAAGGGGACATACAAAATAAAAGCACAATCATCAGTTCAAAATTCAAACATTACCTGTAAGCTAATGTGTTTTCCATGGAAACTTTTACTCTACATGTGAGTAGTGCAAAACTGCATTACTTAATAACAGTAAACACAGTATATTTCAATCTCAGCAATACATTTTAAAGCCAATAAGTAATGATGAGAATAATAAGAATAATATTTATTTATCGAGCACTTTTCTAAAGGGATGTTACAAAGTGCTTTTCAAAGACAAGTTGAAAACAGACATAAAACAACAGATATTCTATGAAATTAAAAGGCAGTTCAAGGGAAGTTAAATTTCAGGAAAAATCAGGAAAGGCTCTCAGATAAAAGTATGTTTTAAGAAGAGACTTAAAAGAGATCACTGACTCAGCCGACCTGATATCCTCGGGCAGGTTGTTCCAGAGCCTCGGGGTCCTGACTGCAAATGCTCTGTCCCCCTTAGTTTCCAGCCGGGCCTCTGGAACAGTCAGGAGACCTCTGCCCGAGGATCTCAGAGTACAGACTGGTGTGTAGGGTGTTAAGAGGTCAGAGATGTAGCGGGGAGTGAGGGCAATAAGGGCCTTAAAAGTAATCCGTAAAATCTTAAAATCAATTCTAAAACATACTGGGAGCCTGTGTAAGGATACTAAAACAGGAGTGATGTGATCAAGTGTTACACTAAAATGATGAGAACCTGGTCTCACAGGAATCCGTGAAATAGCCACGGATTCGTTTAACTCAAAATCCATGGAATAGCCACGGAATCACTCAAATTTCCGTGAAACTGACACGGGTTTCGCTACAAAGCAAGTTAATGACAGTCATATCCCGTGGCTATTCCATGGATATTTTTTCCTTTTGGTTTGTGTCCAAGTCACGTGACTTTCAAGGTTCCGGCGGTCAGAACAAAAAGCATGACGGTCAGCTCTCTCAATTTTAGTGAAAAAATCAATATTTTGACTTAGTTTCTGCATAAAAATGGATTTTGTTTACATTTCTAGCGAGGAATATATGTTTTATTTTCTAAATATTCACTCAGTGAATGTACATAATCACTTTGTATGTTGGAATAGCCACGGGATATGACTGGCATTAACTTGCATTGTAGCGAAATCCGTGTCAGTTTCACGGAAATTTCAGTGATTCCGTGATTCCTGTGAGACCATGTTGAATGATGAATATGATAAGATTCTCAAGTGCTTAGTATCCACATGTTACAACAGTCACCAGAGAGAAAAGAATTGCATTTGGATACCTCTGTGTTCCATGTGGGGTGAGAGTGAGTGCAAAGGATGAAAAGGGATGCAGTATTGACATAATAAACTATTCAGACTTCAACATTTCAATCACCCTGAGACCAATGCTGACTGTCTCAATAATTCTACTTGAAGACACAAACCCCTGTTGTCCTCTTGTATCTACAAACAAATCAAAAGAGATGCCAATCATTTTCAGAGTGATAGCAGGTTCCAGTCCTGTGTTTTGAATTTTTGATGGTGGGCAGGGCTGACCTTTGGTTTACATTTGGATCACACGTCGGGGCTTTAAATTATTAATGCGTTAACCTGTATGCAGAATTTTAATGTTGTCTGAGCGGTGCTAAAGTCAAACTGCTTATGTTGCACTGGGTAGTTTACTATAGATACATGTAATAAAGAAGTGCAGCTTTTCTCGCTGAAATGCAATGTGAAAGTATACAGTAATACAAGATGAGTACACATATCTGAGCGCATCACATCCAATGTGACGACTCCCTGAAGATAAAGAAAACAAACATTCCTCTCAGTGTGTAATCAATACCTCATCCACTTCTGGCAGGATGCTCTGAGATAGTCCTCTTATTGACTGAACCTCCCACACACTGTACCTCTGCCCCCGTGTTTGTCATAGGAAGTTATGACTGCTCATCCACCCTTCGTCTTTGATGTGAAGATGTTTGTTCTTGACTCACCTCTTGGAGCTGTTTGACCAGAAACATAAGTACAGAGTTACAAATGTTTTTCTTACTGTGATCTCCAAGAAATTGCTGCTTCTACAGCAGTGGTGGAAGTAACTCAGTACATTTCCTTAAGTACAATTTTCTTGTACTTTACTTGAGTAGTCCCATTTTATGTAACTTTTTACTTCTACTTCACTATATTTTTAGGCAAATATTGTAATTTTTACTTCACTACATTTAGCTGCCAGCTTTAGTTACTATACAGGTCAAGAATTAACATGAAAAGCATGATCAATTTAAAGTGATTAGACTTTTTTTTTAATTAAATCTTATAATAGTAGTTAAATGAGCCCTGTTTTTACAAAATGAACACTGCTTACATAAAAGCATCAATACAAATAATGTAATAATATATTTAGAATATATAAAACAATCTAAGTAGGTCAATTCTGCATAATGAGTACTTTTACTTTTGATGCTTTAAGTACATTTTGATGCTGATACTTTTGTACTTTTACTTCAGTAAGTTTTGAATGCAGGACTTTTACTTATAATTTCACAGTGTGGTATTAGTACTTTTACTTAAGTAAGGGATCTGAATACTCCCTCCACCACAGTTCTAAAGTGAAACAGATTAAGTGAAGTTAATAAATATGCAGATGACACACATGGCAGCTCTACAATAACTAACCTAAGCTATATAATGTATTGTATCTGTGAAGATTGTGGCACAGTCAGGGATCAAGTGTCACTTTTACAGGTCCCCGAGCCACATCTTTGGGCCATCTTTTTATTTGTTTTTCTTTTCAACATAGACTAAACTCTAAATATAACAAGGAAGTGGAAAGTTTACAGAGCACATAAGGGGCGGGACTTAGGGAGGGTCAATTACAGGACAGTCTCAATGGATGTTAGCCAGAGCTGTAGCCACCACTGAGGACTTTGAGGTCATGTCCTCTGTAATAGTTCTGGGAAATTGGGGTTTTAGGAACATACAGGGGGTGCACTCTACAGTGCACACTGAGGTATTATACCGACTCATTAGTATTTCCACACTGAATATATTTAAATTTTTACAACTTTTAGATTACCAAAGAAAAAAAATTTTATTTTGATTTTGAATTTCCCCACCAGAATTGTAAACAGTAATCAGACTTAAATGTGCGATTGAACCTTCAACAAAATAAAAGAGTTTTTCGGAGGTAGAGTTTTGTGCTTAGGGGACTTGGACTCATGATCTCACCAGTTATAAAATCCTGAAAAGAAAAGCTCCTGTAATCAAGGTTTGTAGCACTGGGGGTTTCAGTGGTTCAAATGAAATACATCAATAATTTCTTTAGGAGCTCTTAGAAAGTGGACCCAAACTCAGAACAATTTTAACAACTCTTAAAAAGGAATGAATTCACTCCATTCCTGCTGTGGCCGTGACAATAATAAAGATAGTAGGAGAAGGTTTCCAAGGATTCTCACTTCATTAAAGAGAAATCAAACAAGAGAGTCCAGCACAAAACAAGCTGAGAAAGGAAGGAAAAGAAAATGATCAATGCTGTACAAGTCATCATTTAATGTGTTTTTTTTTTTTTCAAAGAATATCTGAGCATACAAAAACAAATAATTCAGCCAATGAATGCAAATTCAATGCTGGCACTTTGTTTACCTTTTCTTTTAAATGAATGAATTCATTGAATGTATTTTTCAAATTCATTGATTGGAGAACGTGCCAGTGGGAGTTGCTGCTGAAAGCTGCATGCAGATTTGAGTACACTGAGTCTACAAGTCTGTAGAGCCCATTAGACGTGCAGGATGTGCTTCTGCATAGCATCCAGCTTGTTGTTGCTGCACTGTGTACCTCGTCAATGAAATATCCAGGTTTTCATGTATAAAGTAAACATATTGACCAGTTGGGAATGAGCACATGGAAACACACACTCTCAGTCAGACACATTCTACCTTTAACTTTATAATTACTTCCATGTACCCCATGGACCCTGCTCAGTGCCCCCCCAACTGAGCTGATTAACACAGACTCAGACCACCTACCAATCTGTTAAGTCACTTTGGCCCAATTAATACCTGCAGGGTGATTTGATAAAAGTGCACAGGAGCAGAGTTTAGAAGCAAAGTGAGGCCACAAAAAGTTGTTTTTAATCAATTTCCAATTAAGAATTCATTCCTGTCTGTGGGACCACTGGTAATTGAGTAAAGGTGCAGGAAGTGAGGGCCAGAGAGGCGGGGCTCATCCTACAGGGGCCGTTCATTTCCATATAAATGAGCTGGTAAATGCACGCCTGATTTCAGGATTCATTATTGACCAAAAGACGAGGACGAGTAATGACCACTTTCCTTTTTTACTTAGGAGCCGTTTCTTGTTTCAGAGCTGATAAAACCAGTGTTTGATATTTCTCTTAAAAAAGGTTGTGGGATGCAGATGGTACAGTATGTTTCTTATCAAGCTAGTACTGAGCAGTTACTCACCACCCCCAAGCCTATAAAAACCTTTAATTGAAGAGATAGTGAGAGTCACAATGAGCCTAGGGACCCGATGGCATTTCCTCTTGGTAACTATCCTCTGAAATGAGTGTCAATACTTGTAAAAGAAGGACACTTTTCCACATTTCCTCATCCCTGTGCCTACTTCAGGATATTTGATTCACAAACAGCAAACAGATGGTGTGAATTAGATTAGGAATATTTTGAATATGTAATGATGTAATATTCAGTATTCAAATAGTGTGTAACCTCCATTCAACAGAAAACACACAGATCTGTGTGATGTGATTTACTGGTGCTGTGTTGCAGTGTGTTACTGGTATTTACTAGTATTGATTGATTCATTCATGGATGGATCAATAAAGCACATGTACAGCATGTATCCAAACACAACAAACCTCCATCATGACTTCCAGTCAGCACTTCAGTATTCTACCAACAAATCTTAGGAGATAACCCTCTACATTTTATTATTTATCACTTGTTGTATAAATTGGAAATTACTAAGACTAAGTAACTACCTGCATTATTTTGATTGGGACAAATCTACATGATAAAGATCTGTTTTTCTGTTGCTGTCAACTGCCCTGTGATGCTTTACCTTGTGTTTGAGTCATAGACTGAATAAAAGATGTTGGCGTATTGATTATCACGTCACCTAGTGGTTTGTGGACTGCCGACTTCACACCTCAAGTTTATCATTCTTACCGCCATGTAGTGGAAATTACTACCTCTCTTGAGTGAGAAAATGAATCAAAGAGCACGTGGATGCTCCTTTTAGTTTTCTTTATTATCAGACATCAGAATACACTGCCTAGGTACAGCGGAGGAGAACACTTGTCAATTTTAAGGCTGCTGAAAAAAGGTGTCCCCAAGTCCAATGAAGACCTTGCTCTCTCTTCTCTTTCTGTCAGGGCGTTTAACAAATCAATTGTAACATCCCACACCCAACGTATGGAGGACGTTTTTTCGTGAACGCGCACGCTGCTAGGCCTACTTTTTAACCTTAAAAGCATACAACTTATACTGTTTATATTCTGCCCCCACAGAAAATACACCACAACCACCATCTTGGTTTTTAAAAGCCTGAAATTACAATATTTGGGTAGGTTACCAAGGTGCACCTGTAATTTCACCTGCATTTGCAACAGTGGTAGCCAATGGGATGCTGAGTTGGCTATCAAAAGAACAGGCTTAAAAATGTATTTTATGCAAAAACAGCTGACTTTGAAAGGCTCGAAAACAAGATTACAGATATTTAAATGTACACAATGCCATGTATACACATTTCAACAGGCTATATAGGCTCTGACTGACAGGTTGCTGTAGAGACTTTTCAACCACAATCGATCATTGACAAAATGAGCATCCCAATGTATTGAGGAAGACTTGAACTAGTGATTAAGACCATAAACTCATTAGGAAAATGTTTGCTCAGGTAATATATAAAGTGAGAAGTATGGTCATTTTCTCATAGACTTCTATACATTCAGACTTATTTTTGCAACCAGTATAGTCGCCCCCTGCTGGCCATTGGAAATAATGCAGGTTAAAGGCACTTCTGCATTGACTTCACTTTTCATCACTGGAAGCTACGTCCATTTCTTTTTTACAGTGTGTTTAGAGTGCAGCCGATCACACACTATAGGAGGTCTAATTGACGTCTTTGACTCCTCTGGCCCAGGGGGTGGAGTGGTTGTTCAGTCATCTGAAGGCCGGAGATTCAATCCCTGGCAGCCCACATGTCAGAGTGTCCTTGGGCAAGATATTGAATTCCAAATTTCTCTTGATGGATCGGACATTGGAGTGTTATATGAGTATTTTTTTGCTCCTGAAGTGCAGTTGGCACCTTGCATGGTACCCACTGAACGAGAGAGAGAGAGAGAGAGAGAGAGAGAGAGAGAGAGAGAGAGAGTGTGTGTGTGTGAATGGATGAATGCTGGCTTGTGCTGTAGTTTGCTTGTGTTGCGCTTTGAGTGGTTGCTTTATAAATGCAGTCTATTTTATAATGGACTGCAGGTCTTCAAGGTCACCTGATTACTGTAATTCATGGGCTGTAGCATCAAGACCCTTAATCAGTTCTCGGTTTTATCTGACATCATGAACCTTGTGATGCAATGTCAGATTTAGAGCAAAGAAGAAGTTAGTTTTGTACTACTCAAGAACTCCCATGTTCATAGTCTGTGTATAAAATTGAATTTTAAAAAAGAAATTTCATGGATGAGAATATAAATTCATGGAAAGCATACTGAAATTGTCTTTTAAAAACAATTATATATATAGTTGATGTTTTTTTTTTACCAATTTGAAAAGCAGTATGACTCCTTAATTTTTCCACATGTGTCCAATATAAAAAAAATGTTAACTATCCTCTTACACTGGTTGGAACACCAGAACACAAAGAAAGAGGTGTTGAAAAATCATCATTAGAGTGAACATGGTCTCAGAGAGACACTTAAGTGGAAAATTACAGGAATCGATTTAGAACACATTACATCAAATTAGAGGACCATTATGAACAACTGTTTGCTTTCAGCTACTAGTTTGGAGAGAAAAATCTAAAAATGCTTCGCCTCTATTTGGTGAATGGTTCATTTTGTTTACTAATATAGTACTAATATATAATTTTTGGTTTATTAAATTATATGTAGGGACGTTTCAATGATTGATGTATGTATGTTTCAGCTAATGAAGGCCTTTTTTATTGCCTCTTGCGTTAAAAATTATAATAACTGAAAATGTCTTCTCCCCCCTTACTCTTATGCCAAACATAACATTTTGCATTAAGCAAAAAAAGGCCAGACAGCACGACAGCAAGGACAAAAAAGGGACAAGATCCATCGATCCATTGCTCTCTTGCTCCTTCTTTGTCTGCTGAGGAACATCCCCGCTGTGTTCATCTAATCCTGCAGGGTGCCACTGTTTGCAAAAAACATGTGAAAAAAGGATCACATTTAATCTTTTCCTGTGGTATTAATTTCTTTTTATGTGGATACTGTAACCACTTCGTAAATGTACATATTTATAGAAAAACAATCATCCAAAATGCTATTTCAAGTATATACTGTATATTATTATCAGTATGTAAAAATAATATATAATCTACTATATATCAGTGGCATTCTTCATCTTTGGATTCAGCCACATTTTTATTGTTAAACCATTCAGTGCATCAAATATGGCATATTGGGGATTACAGACTGGATCTGTGACGTTGACTATAAGGCACCAGAAAGTGCCTATGACCTGCAGGAACCAGTAGGGACCCAGTGAGGAGGCCAGCTGTGACCTTGATCCGGTGCCATCATCACAGCATTCCTTATCACCTCTCAAGCACACCTTAGTTAACAGATCATAAATCTAACGCTACGTGACACAGACACACGTAAATTATGCATTTTTAGGACAGAGAGAGGCAGGAAGGGATCCTGCTGATATGTCAAACCCTAATAATGACATAAGTGACTTAACCCTCTGTGGATGACCTTTCAACTTTGCATAACATTAGCTTATGCTATGTTAACTAATTAAATGTCTGAACATAATTTCGAGACTGAAATTCACCTGGGTGGGAAACCAAGAGGCAGACCTTTAAAACTGTCAATCATGTGATATAATGAATATAAAGTCTCTGAAAATGATCAGAAAAGCCGCATGTGCGTGCTGTGCAGGCTGCTATTTTTGACTACTTGCAATTTTTTATTCCAATTAAAGCACATTATTTATTCTACCTTAAGCTACTGCCCAATTAAAAATATTACCAGATGAGATGAAGGCAGGCAGCAGATTGTGCCCTGCTGTCTCCAAACCTGGGCAGCACAGGCAGCGGGGGCCACTCGAAGCTGGCTACCTGGAATATTTATTGCCCGTTTTATGTGTTAGCTGGTGCATTTAAGTGTCGATTGTGAATTGTTGTCAACCACCAGCATGACAAACTAGAAACCATCTTGCAGTGGGATCACACCAGCAGTGATTCCAGATCGCACCATGAGGGTAAAGTTGACCCCTTCCCTACTCACATGGATTTCAGGCAACATAGGGTACACACTGTGTAGAGAAAAAGGCGGGAAAAGAACAATGGCAGGAAGCACCAAACAAGGACATGGGCGAGGCCCCGGGCACATGACTAAAACACATGGCTGTGTAAGCCAAAACAAAGTTCAGAACTGTCATACTTGACAGGTAGGGGGAGACAACACTAATTGTCCAAGTGGGAATCCTGACAAGAATGGAGCCGCAAACCTTATAATGAAGAACAACATACTCTAAGTCTGAATGAGCCGACCAACAGTACTGATTGGTCTCAATGAGCATTAATTAATAGGTTTTTGTAAGAATGCAGCAGGGACCCAAGTGCAAATGAAAGGCTTTTGAGTAGACTTTCGAGGCTAAAATGTAGAAAAAATAAAAAATAAATAAATAAATGCCGTAAATAAACTAGACATTTTTACAATTGAAGAATATAAATGGCTTTGGGCCTAAACCAATGATAAATAAAAATAAATATGTCAAGTTATTTTCATTTCATTTTGTATAATTTTTTTGTCACAGCCACAGGAAGCCACTGCAGACGGCCTGAAGAGCCACATGTGGCACTGGAGCTGCAGGTTGCCTACCCCTGTACTAGTTGGATTGAAGGTCAGAGAGGAGGATAAAGTCAAACTGAAAAAGTATGGTGAGAAAAGCATTTCATTTTTTTATTTTAGCCTCCTTAAAAAGATTTGCCACCAAATTGCAGGCCTACGCTTTTGCATCATCATGTCTAAATGCCAAGTGATTTAATTAAATTTAATGTAAAAATAGCCATCTTATGAAGAGTGCCACACAGAGAGCCAAAGCTTATGGTTACTGAGTTTTTGGCACGTACCCTGAGCTATTAGATCAGGGGATAAGGTTGGTAAGTAAATGCAAAAAACAATCAGAACAGACAATCCATCTATTCTTAATTAGAGTTTGATTTAGTTCAAAGAAAAACAGCAAATAGTTTGAGATCAAGATGAGACGTTTAACCTACTGAGAGTATAATCATCTCTTGATATTATTCATTTCATGATTCATCCATTTGCTGAGCACAGATGAGTGAGTCGATGTTTTGACTTGATTGGTGAATCATTGTACCATTAAGTCGAATAAAAATGGTATCAAATCACACTTTAATTCCGTTTTTAAAAAAATGGATTGAGACAAACAGAATGGAGCCCTGAGTTAATATGAACACACTTTAGAGATAAATGAGTCACACACTAATGAATAGTTTCTCTCCTGAGGGTCCTGAAAGTTTCATTTTGCCAGGAGACAAGGCTTTTGTTTGGTGGCATAGAAACAAATCTCTCTGTTGGACAACAGTTGGCATAATAAGGAGGTGACGTCAACGCTGCACACTCATGGGACTTTTCCCGTAGGGCCTGCAGGTGGGTGGAGGAGGAGGTGTGAATCCAGAGATGCACCAGACAATGAGAAAGAAAAAAAATTAAATCAAAGAGAAACCTATTCACAGGAAAATATATATTAAAGCTTCTGTATTTTCAGCATTTGATGTACAAAGAAAAACAACCAACATACTATCATGAAGACCTAAGTGTTGCCTGTTCGTCTTTGAATAATGATCATCTTCATATCAGTTATCAGCATCACTTTTTCACCACCTAGTCCTGATACTGATGCATTCAGAATCAGTGTCACAGATAACACAAAGATTATGTCATGACAAATAGGATATATAGTAAATTCTGTTTGACATGTCCAGACATTCCTCACAAGTAGTCACAAGTAGAATCATAGTATCACTACTGGTTTCAATGATGGACATTAAAAGTTACCTTTTTTTTAGCCGAGATATGAATAGGAAGGAATTTTGCCTGAATATGACTGATATATGAATTTTAGGAGCCTTCTTATCATGACTACAAGAAAACAACACTATAGGTTGTTCGTTGGCCAAAAACACCCCACGTTTACGCTCTGTAAACAAGACACGGCCATGCTCGCCGGCACGAAACTAATAACGGACGCACGCAAAATGCAGTGGGATGTGGCTCTCACTTGTTTGCAGGAAGTCAGAGTCCCTATATCCTAGTATGGTTAGGTGTAAGATAAGAGTTGGGTTTAGAAACTTAAATAAGCTAAAATAAAATGTATTAGTGTATTAGTTATTAGTTGTTTTCCTTCTGGCAGCAATACAACTTCCAACTGAAGCTGTATCCTTTCTAGACCTTCCCCTCCGTTTTGACTGTAACTGAATAAATTACAATATTGTTTATTTACATCCTATGTTTCATGGTTTGTGGCATATCGCTTTGTGTTGTTTAGTTTGGAGATATTGTTGACCTTCCCGGTGTCTCATGACCATGCAAACAAAATTATATATTTTTTATAAGTACCTTTTAGAAAAAAAATTGATAAATGGACAGTTGGTCATGGGAAATAAACTGATAGCAAATGGTGTGCACTTATATAGCACTTTTATCCAAATCGGTTTACACTACGCTCATTCACCCATTCACACTGGTCACCGAGGCTACCAGGGCACACTGGTGCAACCTGCCACCATTGGGAATTCATTCACACACCGATGAACGCAGCATCAGGAGCAATTTGGGGTTCAGTTTCTTGATCGAGGATACTTCGACATGTAGCTGCCATGGTCGGGGATTGGACCTTCCGGTTACTGGACGAAAGCTCTACCAACTGAGCCACAGCCATACTGTCAAGGACGTAGCACAGAAGGCAGGACAGAGACCTGGTTGCAATACTTCAAAGGTGTTTATTCCAAAAAGGGCCAGTACACAGGTAGGCAGTCACACAGGCAAAGGTATCCAAAAGTGAGAGACAAAAAGGCAGAATAAAAAAGGCGAGCAAGGTTTCAAAAAACAGCAAGACTATGATTATGAAATGCTGGACCGTGAGCTTGGAAGAACAATGAACTGGCAATGAAACAAGACACAAAGGGGGTTATATACAGGGCTAATGGGGAGTGATGAGAAACAGGTGTGGAAGACACAATCAGGGATCAGGTGCACACAGGTGCAGACGGGGTGAGTGATCACAAAATAAAACAGGAAACACCAGACATGAAACATGAAGTGAAAATGAAATATAACTTCACAGACAGTGGAATCATGACACATACTAAAGCACCATAGCCAATATGTATATGCATATGTGCATAAACATGTGTTCCTTTATATACCTTATACTTAGAATTAGGGACAGTAGGAACACCCATTAAACTTTCATTTTAAATGCTAAATGTGTATAATTATGTTTCAATCTACACAACAATAGAGCATGTCTGAAAATCACTCAAAAGCTAATCAGCCATGAGAGAGGCTGAGTGATAGTCCCAATTCCCCAAGGAGAAGGGAATGATCAAAAGTCCTGGAAGGTCAAACCATTGGTCTTTCTGTCGATAGTCCTCTCAAATCAACTCTCAGGGGTCACTTGGCCTGAGGCACATTGAGCAGTGACACACCATGGCAAACAGAGACGCGTGGAGGAATGAAAGTGCAGCTGTTTCATCACCTCATTGATCACGCTCTTCCACATTCCTCAGGCTGCAAGGACTTCTGGGAAAGAAACAATGATATTAATAGTATTGGGTATAGTAGCAGTAGTTGTTCACACCTTTAAGTTTACACATTTCTAAAGTGTGGCTGTCTGCGTTTAATATAGTGTCCAAGAGTTTTTTGTGCATTTCATGTCTAGGCCTTTTCCCGTTGTACTGTATGTCTGTTTTAATAAGTAAAAAAAAAAATTAGAAATAAGCTCCTCCCTCATTTTCACTCTAAACCGAGACAAAATAGAAAAAAAGAACATTCCTCAAACACTCATTCGTGCTATAACATTATTTACAAAGCAGCTATAATTTAGTAGCATTAGCGGAACATGATGGATGTTAACACCAGGTGTGAGAAGGCCTATACTGTATGTCAACCCAACACAGACACGCCTCCTCAGATGCATTACTGTCCTTGGCTGGTGAGGATGAGTGTGGCGACTCTCATGAATAAATAAGGCGAATAATGGTTGTTCTCTTCGAAATGGATGTGAAATGCTCGCACAAAAGGTTAACAGCTTCTAAATCAGGACAGATGTTTTTCATGGCTGCTGCAATAGAAGCTCAGAAACGGTCACCACTAGCAAAAATACCTTACTTTCAATGTACTCAACAATGTGCTGGCTGTCTTTAATGTCATAAATATATTGTTTTCTTATTCTTAAAAAGCTGCTCTTTACAGACCATCTTCTCTGAAATAAAATAAGGAAAAAGTTAACACGTTGACCTTAATCCTACCAGCTTGCAGACCCCAAGGTGTAACATTAATGTTAAATATGTTGGTAGTGTGATGGTTAAGAGGACTACATCAGTTAAAATGTTTATTCCCCTAAAAAGGCAGCTGTGAATGTTTTATGGTGGCAAATTGTTCAGTAGATGAGTGTATCACCATCTGTTAAACATGCATGGATATGGACTTGCATGGAGCATGTTTTCTGTTTTATGCCTTTATTAGAGATCCTGATGAAGTGATGGCAGATAATGAGGGATGAGGGATGAGGGAGGGGGGCAACAAACAAGGGTCCCTGGTTGGACTCAAACCAGATAGATTGCCATTATATTTGATATGGACATCTAGTCCCCTCATGATGATTAGTAACCACTTTGGTATTCACTCATAATACATGATCATGTCAAAAATAGTATTTCTCCAATACTTTGGTTCTGTTCATGTTAATGATATTCAACCTCAGCTTTAGTTTGTGTTTAGTGCTTTTAAGAAAACGTTTGCATGCCAACATGCATGGAAAACACACCTGTTTTTGGACAAATGCATGAAAAAAATCTGTCATAACCAAGTTGCAGACCAAGCTCAGATGCCAGGAAAAGTTAAAAGTCTGCAAAATGAGAAAAGCAAAAAAACAAATACTGAAATTGAAACATGCCAAAGTGTTGAGAACGGGAATTTATCCACACTGCAGTCAGTGTTGCTGAAAATGTCCTCTGGTGGCTATTGGACAGTGTAGACAGCCATGTGTCTCCTCTGATGCTCGTTGAGTTTAACCCTTTATCGGGCAAAAAAAAACATTTTTGGTAATTTCAGCAGACATCCAAAATGGAGTTGTAGGCCAACATTTATTTCTTCCAGCCAATCAGTGAATATCAGGCTACGTCACAGATAGTGACACCATGGCATCTAACAGAGTAGTATAATAATAATAATAATAATAATAATAATAATAATAATAATAATAATAATAATAATTTATATAGAAATCATGTGCAATAATTTAATTTATCACAATGTCACACATATACATATTTGTACATATCTATATTTCTACTTCTATATATCTTTATTTCTATTTCTATATTTCCATATTTGTATTTTATTATATTCTATTGACTTTAACCAATTTATCCTATATTTCATTTTTTTATTTGTACATATCTTTATTTACTTCCGACTTGCATTTATATTCATATTATTGTATATTTAGTGTAGCATACTATTGTACCTTTATATTATATACATAATTAATTTCTCTTCTATTCTTGTATAGCAGCAGCTGTGACAGAGCAATGCTTTCAAGTTTCATATTTTGGCTGTTCTGCCGTGTTGAATTTGTTGGCTGCAGTGCTTTCCAGCTACAACAGCACTGTAACTGTTCTAATAAAGTGGCATCCAAAAATCAATACTGTTAAAGACAAATCATCTTGCACAAAAAGCCCCACTCATTTTATGTGTAATCTTTACATTTCTTCACCTGTATCCCAACACACACAAAGATGAATAGATAGATAAATGGATAGATTAAATAATCTCAACTTCTTAAGGGCTCTCAGATTTCAAAGTCGATGATGAAAGAGAATTGCAGGCTGAATGACAGACAGACAAACAGGGTCGATCATTGAGTCGTTAATCTTCAGGCTTTATTGGATGAAGAGTGACAGAGACACCTCCAAGCAATCAATCCTTATGTAATCTTCTCAGGCAATCCTGGTGAAGCATCAGTCATTACAACCTGCCTTTGTGAGTCTCCACCCACCCACCAACCCACACACACACACACACACACACACACACACACAAAACAAAAAAAATAAAAGAGCAACATAAACCACACCCATCCAAATCCAGCCCCAGTGAAATTCCGCCTGCTCCCTGGATGTCACCCTTAATTCCCTCTCTGTTAAATTATTCTCTTTCTTTCATAAACAAATTAGCTCACATGCATGTATGAATATTTGTGTCTCAATCAATAGACATTAATGCAGGGAGGGAAAACGCAACAGTAAAGACGTCCACAGGAGAGAGCTGACAGTAATGTGTTCAAACCTCAGTATCCATTTTTAAATTTTTAAACACTTCCATTACCACCTCTCACACCTGATCTTCACTGTCCCATGATTTGTTACAGCTTTGTGGATTCCCTACTGAGTTCTGTTCGCCCTCCCGGTAACCCGGCCTATCTCCCCACGCGCAGCCTTGCTTCTGCAGATCAATGGCACCGCATGAGGTTAGGTTTTTAATTGAGCTGTCCTGAAGGGTGGGGATGTTTTAATGAGGCCAGGTCCTGTTTTCATCGTGACCTTTGAGGCTCTGCCCTACAGGTGTCCATCCTCTAACTTAAAAGGAATGTATGGGCTTGTAGGGTTACCCAAGAGGTGTCAGACCTCACCAAGCTCCTCTGCAGAGCTTGACATTTTCACCTGAATCTAATACGCCCAGAATATTTTTTTTCTTAGCCATTACACAGGATCTGGTGTACCTTATTAACAGTGATATTCTCCAGCAAGATGAGCAGGATGTTCTGTGGTCACATGTATATGACATATATCAAGTACATCATTCACAACTTGCACTGGTTCACCAAACGTTAGCACCCGGTTAGCCTAGTCAGGTGGAGGTGTGGTGCTGATTAAAGCTGCAGTGGTCCTCTGACACTACACCCAACACTAGTTACATAGTGTTGGGTGACACCTCAAAAAATAAGTCATACTATAGTATGTAGAAATTTTTCAGGAAAAAGTCTTAAAACTTTCTAATACCCCGATACTCTCAAAATAGTCTTATTGTAGTCTGTTGATACATATAGTTGGATGGCTTTTCCAGAAATGGCAGAAAAACACAATATTTTGAGTTGTACAAAATTTGAAAAAAATTCATACTATAGCTTGTCGATTTTGGCCAAAATTGGTCAAATTTCAAAATGCCTAAAACTGCTAAAAATGGCTCAATTATAGTCTGTTGATACATATTAAAGCACAACATGGCCAGAAATTACAGAAAAACACCATGTCAATTTTGGTCAAAATTTGTCAAATTTTAGAATGCCTAAAACTGCTAAAAAAAAAAAAAAAAGGGTAAATTATAGTCTGTTGATACATATTAGAGCATAACATGACCAGAAATTACAGAAAAAACAACATATTTTGGGATGTCCGCTGTGGCATCTAGTGCAGTTTATGCAGGGTGTCCACATCCTACAGGTGTCAGGTGAGCTTTGCTTTGTAGTAAAAACTGTGATTTAATAAATATTCAAGTTGATTTGTGTTCATAGATTTTTTATGACCTCATGTGGATGTTTATGGCTGATCCTGTGGGAAATGAGGACAAATCATGCAAAGTCCTGCTCATTGATTTACATCACTGCATACAATGGTTTATGGTATTCACAATTTGGTATTTATTATTGCAAATACATGTTGTTTAATTGTTTAATATGCATGAGAATTGAGCAACAAAAAAGGCATTTGTTTTAACCCTCATTTTGTAGGGAATCAGGGGTTATGGGCAGTAGATTTTAGGGGGAGATAGCAGGTCAATAAATGCCACATAGAATAAAAAAAATGACTTAATTAATCAATTAATTTAATCTATTTCGGTTTATAATGGTTCATAACATAAATGTTCATTTCCATGTTCAACTATGCCCCATAAGTTGTTGCAGCATTTTGGTGCTGATTAAGGCTTTTTTTTATTTTTTATATTGAGAATGGATAAAAATGGTCATAAACCCCTCCAGAATATTACATCAGTACTCCAAGATCTATGGAACACCATAGAAAAGGCCATGCTGTGATTTGGTTCTAAAGACTTTGGTCATTTTGGAGATTTGTGCATTTTCAGAGAAACAGCCTTATTTTAAAGATGCCCGGGGAGCTTTACATCTTCTGAAAGTATCGGCTTTCTAGTTAGGATGGTCTGGTTGTCTTGAAGTTCAGAGGTCAGCCGAGCAACTCTAAGCACGTTGAATCATGTGTCAGTGTTATAAAGGAGCAATAATCTGCCTGTCAATGTGCAAACACAGTTTTGCATGTGCCTATTTGTCACAGCCCAGAAAAGAGGAAACCATGACTTTAAAATGAAAAGCTTTTAAAGCTAAAGAGTCAACCAGCAGGTGTTCCAATGGTAACCTCCTTGAAGCTGCTTTTAATTAGTCTTTGGCCTCTGGAGTAGCTGCCTTCACTGATGGAGAAACACTAGGATTTATTTGGAGTCATGTTTCGGGCAACCTGACAAATGTTAAGTATAATATTCACTGGTTTGTTACTCTATTTTGGTATTTAACCAACTCTGGATCACCACCCACTTAATAACTTTGCATGTCTGCCTTTGGAACGGAGCAGGTGGCATACATGCTTATCAGAGCATTTGTGGAGAAAAGGTTGCCCTCAGGGGGTTGATGTGAGACAATAGTATATTTAAAACCAAAACATGAGGTAAGTGAGATTAAAAAGTCATGTTTTCGGTGTGTTTTCTGTTTGTTTGCAGAATGAAGAATACCTTCTGTCCTGATTTCCATGAAACTTGGTGGAAAAGTAAAGCATGGATCAGTGAAGAACATATTACATTTTCAATTATTTTTTAACATTATGAGATAGGGCCTCCATGTTGCATTCATTGGATGTCAGACTAATCCGAATGAGTTTCCTGATCATATTTTATGGCTCATCTGATCCATTTTTTTTGCTCTTGGTTGTCATTTAAATACTGGAAACGGCTATCAATGTGTTGTTAAGACACTGAGCAATAAAATACAACACTTCTTGGTGTCCATATTGTTTCCGTGAATGCACCATCGGCCTTGGTGGAGGTTTGCTTTCCATTCCAAGTGCCATTTAATTGTTAATGATTTTAGATTTAGATTTTGAGAAACACTTTTGATGTCCCAGTAAATAAATAAAAAGACTGCCCATAGTGAATGATAACAAGGTCGAGATCTATTTTAGGTACTGATCTATGGTTACCGGTTATATTATGGTTACATATGGTTACATTATGGTTACTATGGTTACAGCTATAGTATGATAGCCTGTTCCTTCCTTCGGAGCCCAGTACTTGCACTGACTTGATGTGATAATGGCGAGCACTTCAGACAGTTCCTATGACTGATGTCTGGAGGGCTGATATTCAGGAAGTTCAGGAAAAGCCATTTTATGGACACTCCATTAGCTCTCCTCTGGTGCAACCCACAGGCCAAAATGTGAACTTTACACATGAGATACTGTGTATCTACCGAGCACATTTTCATCAACATGTCCTCATTCATGCTCCCGAGGGGATAGACCCCTTTGGTTTTAATAGTCTTCCCTCCAGGACAAACCCACCCTTCTCCCCGCCCATCATCACATTTGCTTCAGTGAGCATTTCCGTTATCATGGAACATAATGAATATTGCAGCAGCCTATACAGAACATATAGCTTTCAACATAACACTTTTAAACCTTTTTAAACTATTTTTCTAACTAATGTTAGATACATTTTTAAACAGCATACATTATTGAAAGTATAAAGGGTGTACAGTTGAAATAAGATGTGAAGATTCATGTCAAATATACCGCCAATAATTTATTTTCTATATATGAATTAATATTGCAAAAAAAGTGTAATTTTAATGCAGCAGGCCACATGACAGGTCTAACATTTACCATTTAATTTGAAGAGGCCCGTTTTCTGTAAATGCCAGGCCCACGTTTGTAGCCAGACTCTGGCTTTAAGGTGAAATTGCCCCCTTTGTGAGTAGGTGACCCAGTGCTGTGGGTTACTGTAGTCATATCAAAGCAGTCGTTATTTAGAAAGCTACAGAACAGAGCTAAATCCTGCTGAAGCACATCTGGAGGAGTAGCGGGAGTGTGTTTGCTCTGTAGGGATGGCCTGAATTAATAATTGTCACCTGGATGTGACTTGACAAGATGGGGATGGTTTCATACCATTCCACACAGTGCTGGTATGAAATACAAGGTTGTTGTTTTTTTCTCAAAGCCTATTAATCTATCCCTGTTGCAGGACTCCACCTTACACATTTTTCAATGTGTATTTTGAACATGAAATGCATTTTTGACGATAAGCAAAATATTACTTTTTTTTATTTTTCTTCCTAAGGTTGTATAAGAAAGGGATTGTAAAACATTAATTGTGAACACAAATATAATTCAACTAAGGAAGAATAATGGATGGCAAAAAGCAAAATAAAATATAAATATTTTCATGAGGCTAGTATAATTTGAAAAAACCCATAAGAATATAACATTATCTACACCCTCATGGTTTAATGTGTCAGTGACACATGAAGCCATATCCAGACACATAAGTGTGTTGTCAAATGTTGAAATCCAACTGTTAATAGCTTTGGGTATATTTTAATATTAGTTTAATTCACAGCACCGTAACTAGTATATCTTATCCACTATCTGAGAAGACAAATGTCTCAGTGTCCCCTGACTTTTATAATGAAAATCGTTTGTAAGTGTACCGGTATATGCTGGTAAAAAAATGCTTTTAGTCATCACTCTATGTAAACTTTAGTATACAGTATGTCCATGCATATTGCTGTACTGCAGCATGATTTTATTACACATTGTTCAGAATAACAAATGTTTTACTGTAAACCAAAGCAGTTCACCAATATCCTCAGTTATTTCTCTTGCATTCATCATTTGCCTGAGCTTTTAAATCCAGACTGATCTTGTTTCAGAAAAACAGAAAATATCCAACAGCTTGTCTTCACGGGCAGCGAAGTGAAAGCAGCACAACAGCAGCAGCAGCAGCAACAGCTTCAGTCCTTGGGTGTCAAACTGCTTCAACTACAGCACTGCTCTGCACTGTGGCGTCTCTTAGAAGTGCTCACAGGCTAATGCACAATCAATGTAGTTACACACGAGACAAAAAGACTTGAAGCATAAAACATACGCTTGTGTGTAGACAGCTGTATTGATTCAATTTGATGCGTATCTGGTCCATCAGATGCATGAGACACGCATGACTGGAAAACACGGTTAAAACATGACTGGTGTAGACAGCCTGTTAAACTGAAATAGAAATTAAAGCAGACTAACAAAAAACAAATTGGCACTTGGTGCACAAACTGCTGGCCAGCTCACTTCTGGTTTGGTGATTGATATAAAAAATACTTAGGACAAAATACTAAAGGTCACTGTCAGAGCAGTCTTGGTTATAATAATGAAAGAGTGTAAAGCTCACTAAATACTTCTTGAGCAGCATCTTGTTTGTCCAACAATGTATCCTCAGTTGTCATCACTGACTGTGTGTGACAGTAGAAGTATACTCTCCTGAAGCCAATCCATCAAATTGTTTGTATAATGTGTCTATAAATGTATATATTTTTCAATGTGTGTGTGTTCAGAAGTACATGTCCTGGAAGAGGTTTCGTCCCTTTTCAATGTAGGCCTCCTTCTCCTGTGAGGACATCTGCTCCACCAGCTCTGGCCTCTGGCTGACCTCTCGGTACGAGAACTGCCGCCCTCCCACCATCACCATTGGCTCATCCCCCACCTCCTCAAACTCATCATCGTCCTCTTCCTCCTCCTCGGCCCGATGAGCAGCTGCTGCGGGGGGAGGACCTGAGGGAGAGTCGTCGTCCGACTCGCTGGTGTCGCTCTCTGAGTCGCTGGCGTTAGCTGTGGCAGAGGTGAGCCCCTTAACAGAAGCGCTCGATCCGCCTCCACCTCCACCTCCACCTCCACCTGCCACAGCCCTCTTTTCATGGATGAGCAGGGCGCGCATGACTTCCTCGTTTTCATCCGGCTGACCAATCCCAAAACCAGCTGCTCCATCCTGGGCTCCGGGTACAACTTCTCCACCTGTAGAAACAAAACAATATATTAATTTCTAAAATCATTCTTTCTAATAACTTCTTCTGGACCTTTAAACATTTTAAATCATGTCTAATCACTTAAATTATGCCTGGAACATGACGTCAAGATACTTTACTGAAACCACATCAAGCTTTCGGATTTCATGTCTGTTTCCAGGCTCCAAAGGGCAACGAGATGATTACAGACAGATGCACCTCAGAGACAGGACGCTCAGAAGGCATAATTCATTCAATTTCCACAGGAATAGATTTTATTAATGAGTAATCCTTGCTCAGCCATGCACTAATCAAGCCTCTGATTATTTCAATTAAGCAATTACTGCTCAATGGGATTCTGGCCAGGCCTGATTGCTGCATGCCCTTGGGTGTAGAAACAATGTCAGAATGAGATAGCCTGGTGTAGGACCACGCCGACGGTGGGAGATAACCTGGGTTGACCTGTGATAGCCTGTTTTGACAACAAAGCAAAAACTGATTCGAATTTAAGGTCACAGAAACAGTTTGGACCCGGACTGGGCTTGTCTCTGTCCACCCCCATCACCATCTTACAACTGGGAAACCCAGTGCATTTAGCAAGCCTCAAACCATGGACAGACAAGAGCAAGTTGTAGGGCTGGGCCATATGACCAAACTCTTCTACCTGGTAAAGATCATTCATGTAAACAAACAGTGCCTCTCTAGTCCGTTTTTTTTAACAAAACATATCGTTATATTGCTCTGCCCTAACAAGTCAGGGTTTTTTTTAAATGTAAGAAAGATTACATTATTTGTAAGGCATCAAGATGTAAATTAGTATATTAGAGTCTAGATTAATTCCACAAGTTGACTTTTTATTTCACCAAAGTAGCCAAGATGGTGGTATGTGTATGCAAAATGATATTCTTTATACTCTTTCTTAATACACAGCACTGTGGAAATAGTGCTGGCTGTGTGAGACTACCCTCAGAATATAATGTTACAAATGTTTTGCAAGAAAACTTCACTTACGGTTCTTGAGGGTGTCAGGCTCGCTGTAAGCACCCTGCACGGTGCTCTGGGTCAACCAGACCGGCCTCTCCTTCGGTGCCTTGCCTTCGCTGGCCTGCTTCTGCTGCTCTTCCTGCTCCTCCATGCTGATGACCACATTCTGGGTGTACAGGTCAGCGTAGGCTGAGCCTTTGTTGGACCAGGCTTCGCGGTGTGGGCCCGAGTTTGCACCGGCTGCTGCAGCACGTTCACGGCTACAGGAGAGATTCAATAAATATGCTTTAAACAATGATCTACAACAGTTTGATTAATGTGTAAACTTAAAAAATTGAGTGTGCAATGTAGACAAGCTAAAAATGTTTCATTACTGTGGCTCAATAGAATAGAATTCCATTGTGGAACAAATGGTTATTAAGTTGAGCCAACACCACTGAGGTCTTTATTGCAGTTAACAGAGGTTAACTCTAATTTGTTGCCGGTAAAACTGCTCCAGGATGTGACTCTGGAGAATGGCGTGATGCTAACTGAGGGGAAAAAGTATTTATAAGTAGTAAGTAGTCTGGGAGGGTTGTCAGGAGCTGACCTCTGTTTGAGGGCAGGAATCTCAGCAGGCTCAGGCTCCAGCAGGTCTTGGGACAAGTTAACGTCCTCAGTCTCACGTAGGAGAGCATAGATGGGTTCGATCTGCTCGTTGAAGCGTGCCACTAGTGTCCTGCCGTCAGGACACACAGACGCGTCCTCTTCCACTTCTGTCTGGCAGAAGGTGCAGCGGAATGTACCTGTGGGTTAAGAACAAACTGTGTTGAAAACAATTATTTGGGGATGTTTTGGTAATCTAACTAGCCAAAGCACATACTGAGTATTTCATCACACTGTGTGTGCCCTTATCAGATATATCCCACATGGTATGAAATGCCTGCTAGAGAGGCAAAAGGTCTGCCACAATAAACAACTATAATATACGACAACCCAATCCCCGGATTGGGCTTGCGTACGACAATTCTACTCCTTAAAGAATTGTCACTAGCACTAATTGATGCACTAATAGCTCTTATTGCACTATACCTTGATTGCCTTTATTCTTCCTGTAAGTCGCTTTGGATAAAAGCGACTGATAAATGACTAAATGTAAATGTAATAATATCTGCTGTGAGTCTGGGCTTTTATATAGGCGACCATGTCCTCTTTCACTGACATTGTGGATTTGAAAACAATCCTTCAATCTCAGTCCCTCTTACCATTCAACATCCTTCTGAGAAGTGTACTTCTACCCAAACCCAACAAAACCTTGTTGTTAAAGACACTAAAAGTTTTTATTTTTTATTTTCTGTGGATACTTTTTGCATTGCATAGCATTTGCGAGGGCTTTGGGACCTGCTTCCTACCAGTAAGAGAAGGGCATGTTTGGCCATCTGCTTCTCTGGCTGTTTTAGTTTCATATATGGGAACCGTTCCAGCATTACGGACCCCATATCTGCCTTGTGTCTGTGTGTGTGCGTGTGTCTGCGTATGACAGAGACAAAAATGATTGTGTGTGTGGAGGGTGTAAGAAAAAGTCAGGAAAAGAAAGCTACATACAGTAGTGTTCAATATAATAGCAGTCCAATGTGACTAACCAGAGGAATCCAGGTTTTTAGTAGATGTTTTATTGCTACATGGCAAACAAGGTACCAGTAGGTGCAGTAGATTCTCAGAAAACCAACAAGACCCAGCATTCGCAATATGCAGCTCTTAAGGCTGTGCAATTGGGCAATTAGTTGAAAGGGGTGTGTTCAAAAGAATAGCAGTGTCTGCCATTGACTTTACAAACACAAAACTATTTTGAACAAACTTTTTTGTTTCTAGGATTTAGCAATCCTGTGAATCACTAAACTAATATTTAGTTGGATGACCACAGTTTTTTATAACTGCTTCACATCTGTGTGGATGGATTCAACCAACTTGTGGCACCTTTCAGCTGTTATTCCACTCCAAGATTCTCTAACAACATTCCACAATTAATTTACATTGCTTGGTTTTGCTTCAGAAACAGCATTTTTGATGTCACCCCACAAGTTCTCAATTGGATTAAGATCCACTCCATAACATCAATGTTGTTGGTTTGGAACCAAGATTTTGCTGGTTTACTAGTGTGTTTGGGGTCATTGTCTTGTTGAAACACCCACTTCAAGGGTATGGCCTCTTCAGCATAAGGCAACATGACCTCAAGTATTTTGACATATGCAAACTGATCCATGATCCTTGGTATGTGATAAATAGGCCCAACATCATAGTAGGAGAAACATGCCCATATCATGATGCTGCACCACCATGCTTCACTGTGTACTGTGGCTTGAATTCAGAGTTTGGGGCTCGTCTAACAAACTGTCTGCGGCCCTTGGACCCAAAAAGAACAATTTTACTCTCATCAGTCCACAAAATGTTCCTCCATTTCTCTTTAGGCCAGTTGATGTGCTCTTTGGCAAATTGTAACCTCTTCTGCACATGCCCTTTTTTTAACAGAGGGACTTTGCGGGGGATTCTTGTAAATAGATTAGCTTCACACAGACGTCTTCTAACTGTCACAGCACTTCCAGGTAACTCCAGACTGTCTTTGATCATCCTGGAGCTGATCATTGGCTGAGCCTTTGCCATTCTGATTATTCTTCCATCCATTGTGATGGTTGTCTTCCGTTTTCTGCCACGTGTCTCTGGTTTTGCTCTCCATTTTAAAGCATTGGAGATCATTTTAGCTGAACAGCCTATAATTGTTTGCACCTCTTTATAAGTTTTCCCCTCTCCGATCAACTTTTTAATCAAAGTACGCTGTTCTTCTGAACAATGTCTTGAAGGACCCATTTTCCTCAGGCTTTCAAAGAGAAATGCATGTTCAACAAGTGCTGCTTCATCCTTAAATAGAGGCCACCTGATTCACACCTGTTTTTTCACAAAATTGATGACCTCACTGATTGAATGCCACATATATTTTTGAACACACCCCTTTCAACTAATTGCGCAATTGCACAGCCTTAATAGTGTGCATATCACGAATGCTGGGTCTTGTTGGTTTTCTGAGAATCTACTGCACCTACTGCTACCTTGTTTGCCATGTAGCAATAAAAAATCTACTAAAAACCTGGATTCATCTGGTTAGTCACATTGGACTGCTATTGTTTTGAACACTACTGTATATAAGTAGAAGAAATTATAAAAACTTTTTTTAATGCAAAACTTAAAAAACTAAAATTCAGCCAAACTGTTGGATGGACCTAAATGTCAGGTGAATGAGTAGAAAAAAAAAAAATATGTGTTCTACAAAGAGAGGAGGGTACATTCAGAGAGCAACGTGTGAAAATTCGGAGCTGAAGGGTTTTTGGCTCTCCTTTGTGGGTCAGAATGAGCTGGGAGAGCAGTAATGTCATTGCCGATCCCTGTGAGGTCAAGCTGAGTGTTGCTCGCCCTGAAGAAGCAACCAGTCCATCAGACTACCGCTGTGTGAGCTCCAGGTATTCTTTTTGTCAGCCCCTGTCAGTGCAGTGTTACTGCCTCAGTAGCAACATTTGATACCAGTTAAGATACGTTGAAACAAGAGACATGCACAAATGTGTCCCCAGGAAGAAGCTGACAGTAACAAACCAGTGCTAGGAAGCTGGGAATGCAGACTTTTCCAGTTTGTAATCTACGCTGACTATCAAATGTATTTATCCAGTGTGGTGTCCTAATTATTCTTTGTTGTTTTCTTTCTTACGGGTGAGCCTTAAAACTGACTTAACACGTTGTGATGAACATTTTAGGATGCTGGGTGTTTTCTGCGTTATTGAGCTGAAACAGTGTGAAACAGCTTCATCACTTCTAATTAAGAAAGATTTTTATACTAAAAATAAACAGGGCTTTAACACCATTATTAAATTGTCACATATATACTAGTTAATGTGTATCTTACGTCATAATAGCATGCTTTTGAAGCAAAAGCAGAGTTGTTTTAAGAAGAATAATTACTTCTACAGCATTTAAACAGTATCAAATCTATTCCAGGTACTGTAGTAACTGCACTGCAGCTCAGCCTCCCAGCTAATGTGGAAGAAAATAAACATCTGTGGAAGGCCCAACTGCACAACACATGGCATACATAAATTCAATATGGGATTAATATTCAATAAGAAACTAAAAGCCTAGTTTTCAGATTCCCATTCAGTCAAAAAAAAACTAAACCGATTATTTGCCCAACTGAAACAGAGATTTTAATTTAAACAGTGACCCCTTTAAAGCTTGTCTTTGCTGACCTCCAGTGGTTTCACTTGTTGTTTGTTGCTGCAGTTAGGTACAGGTGCAACATCACTGTTGGCAACAGGCCCACCAACTACACCTTTCAATGATTGTGAACAGGCTTGAAACTTTTACCAACAGAGTGGGCAGCAATACACAGCTTTTCAGCCTGATTGTTTGTTTTAAACACTTGTGTAGCACAAGCTCTTTTGGTTTCCTAGCAACAGTGCTAGCCAACAACTTTTGGATTGGCACACCAAGTAAGCATGGGGTTGGTTCTGACAGACATGGCTGCAGTTTATGATTGAACACAGTTTAGAGGAAGTATGGAACAAACGCCATTTTCACCAAAAGCACAATATTCTGTTTTAGCATTATTATTCAATTTAAATGCAGTTTTAGCAAACAACATGAAGCAAATGTTTATCCTTGCCATACCCAGAAATTCCGAGTAGAGGACCAGAAAAAAATATCTTCAGTGATATGCGAGTCCTATGCTCAGACAATTTTATATAATCATGAAAACTGTCATTTGAATTAAGGGAAACTGGATTACAACTTCCCTCACATCTTGCTGAATGGTTTTAGCACTGAAATGTTTCTAAAGCCTTTAACACAATTTCTGGCACAATGTGAACACAGCTAAGAACTAAAGTTGTGAATATCTACACAGAAGGCTTTCAGATTTCAGTGGGCCTACCTGATTCCGACTAAGCTAAGTAAGCACTCGTTACTTAAGAGGTCATGTCTGGGTTATGTCAATCAACTTATTATTTCAAAACCAAGTGGGAATCCATGTCTGCCCTAATACCATGGTTTTTTAGTTTCATCTTCCCTTTGAATTCCGCATAGCCCCAACAACACTCTGCCTGAGAGGATTAAGACTTACAGGCTCTGTAACTCACATCTAAAACACAACATAACAGAAAATGCCTAAAATATATATAAAGTAATGTAATGCTGATTAAAAAGCTAGGCTTTAGGCAGCTGCCAGTCAATACTGGGGCAGGGAGAGTATAAGAATGATATTTCACTTAAGGCTGATTGTTTTAATAGCAAGTAGTTAGAATACGCTTCAAGACAATTTTTAATGTCCCAACTTCTTTGTAACCGGGGTTTTACCTAAGACATCAGAGGTAAGTAAGTCTAAGTAAATCTAAGTCTAATCATAATAACATACCAAGCTAAATAGTTAACATACATGTCCATATTACTGCCGGAATACATTTAAAATTTAAGCATATTGAAGATCAACGACACCAATGTGCAAGCCAGCTGTTGAAAATTAGTCCTTTACTCAATGTTTACCTGTCATGGGGTCAAACAGCTGGTTGGCCTCTAGGTCTGTGAAGGTGGAGAAGCAGCAGGGACACCGAAAGGAGGCACGGTTGGTCGAATCTCTCTCATCTGTCTCAATGCGCCGTCGCATGTGATCCAATTTATACTTGACGACGTTGACCAGTACCCTGAAAAAAAAGGTCAGGTCAGTAACGCTTTATAGTATGTGTCATGTTGACATGGGAGGATAAATTGTTTTTCATGTGGATAACAAAATAAAGAATAATGTGTATGTTCTCTACATAATAATAATAGTGTGTGGCACCTATCAACTATCACTCATATGTAATTTAAAGAGTAGTTATCATATTGGTACATGTCTTGGAAGAAGAGCCTAGGATGGTTACATTTTAACAAATTGTTTTGGGATCACCACATCCAAACATTGCTGATATTAGATGTTGACAATGCCAATAGCTGATTGGTGGGTGCCTGGTGTCACCCATGGGGTTTTCCATCAGAAATACACCACTTCCTTAAATGCATGTTCAAATTGAAAGGTGTTAGGTGAGATAGTGCCAAACTCTGCTTGTTATGACATAAAGTCATTGTGTGTAACTGTGTCTATTATCTACACTGTTGCAATGCAGACCAAAAAATAACCACCTGTAGTTGATGAAGTAGTAGTTGTGACGTGTTGTCTTGCCATCAGGAGCTGTTTCCACTCTCATGCGGCACTTGACAAACTTGTCGGCCTTCAGGGTGTTGAGTACAGAGCGCAGCTGTTTACGATCAAACTTAAGCAGCTCCAGCATGTCCTCCTCACGTACACATGGGTTGCGAATGAGCACATCCAGGGCCAAGGCATGGTCTACTCCATAGAAACCCCTCACAACCTGCTTGGCTAGCCGCTTAAGCGCTGCAGGGACCTCGGTCAGTAGCTCTGGTTCTATCATCTTCTGCTGTGGAGAGAGATGAGATGAACATTAGAGGAGCAGGACAAAGGAGGAGTAACGAATTCTAAGTTAAGCAGAAATTAGTAACGTGAGGTAACATTAAATAACCTTCTAATAACTTAAAGCTTGGGATAGCTTTACATTTTGAGGGAAATGAGAGACTGAGCAGCATGTTTATAACTTGCGGATGGAAATTAGAAGGGAGGAAAGATCATATATCCAAAAACGTTCATTCGTCTTTGATTTTTTTTTTCTTTATAGACAGATTGCTTTAACACAGTAACACTGCGACAATGACTAATTTTTTAAATTATCATCTCTTGTTGAGGTTTGCCTCCGAAGTTTATCTGTTCATTTAAAAGGATCCCCATTAGCTGACACTAAGAAGAAAGCTAGTCTTCCTGGGGTCCAGACAATATTTTTTTAATAGAGTATGACATGTGATATGTCATTATAAAAATATATAAAAATGAAAAAAAATAAGAAAATAAAAAGAAAGCATTATACAGTCTTGTATCACATAGCCCAACCACACTCAAATAAAATGATGATATAGTTAAGGTGTTGACATCAAATACATTCTTAATCTTTTTTTAAAACCAGCTTTTCCCTTAATTTCACGGACCTCACCTGGAGGACTGTTCCAAAGCATAATTGACCTGTAAAATGCTGGCAACTTCATATAGACAGTCTTAGGTAGTGGTAGAGTAATAAGCCCACTATTCGCCCCTCGGGTGTTGTAAGAAGAAGAGTATTTGAGCGGTAAATTATATTATTATAAAAAGATTTAGGAGTCTCAGTATTAATTATTTTATGCAAGTATATTAGTACATTAGCAGATAGTCTATCCTTGACTCTTAACCAGGTGAGACGTCCATGCATTTCTACAACACTAGTTCTTGGAGAGCAACCAACAACCAGTCTTCAGCCTTATTTTGAGCCCCTTGTAATTTGTTTATAAGACTGTAGGATGCAGCAGACCATACAACTGAACAGTAATTAAGATGACATAAAACCAATGGACAAACTAGTTGATGAAGTTTAAACTACTTGATGGTGTTTAACACTGTCAGACCTGACAAACAAACCAGCTGTTGGACAGTGGAAGCAACTTATCTTAGCTTAGCTTAACCAAAGCTACATAGACTCCAACAACTCAATAACTAATGATGGTTGGCAAGCTATCGGTAAAGATAGGCTACTTTGGTAAGGTAGTACGTTAACTTTAAAGTCGCTTTACCACTATCTTTACATAACCCAACCTTTCCGTGTTACCTCCAGTTAACTTTATACTAAACGTTTCAGCTAGCATGCAGTCAGATGCAGAAAACCGTTAGCGGCGTCTTACCCGATACTTTACACGTTATGCTCCACCAGTCCGCTCACAGCCACCGCTCCTTAGGTCATTGCAGAGTAAGCTGACTTCGTCTCTATCAAACACAACTAAAGTTCATAAGAGTAAGTACTTGTGAATATTTAAACTCACAGGCTAGCTAGCATGCTTCATGGCTTATTTTGAGACGATATCCCCGGAAATAAAACCAAAACCGCAACAAAGGTTTTCCAGTTTCATTCAACAGCCAATAGGAGCAAAGCACTGTTGATTGACATGCTTTATGACGAATGGCTTTCCTTTCTGTCTATTTTAATAATAGCCAATAGAAGTAAAGGAATATTGATTGATGTAAATTTTGACGAATGCCTGTGCTTTGTGGTTCTTTATTAATTTTATACCAATCAGATGAGACAAATACGATTTGCAGGCGGGGTTTCCACTGTTTTCTTCCGGAACGCCACTGTCATCAAAAAATGGCTTCTCTTGACAGGGTAAAAGTATTAGTTTTAGGAGATTCCGGTAAGTTAAGTTCCTTTTTCGCAATCCAGACGTGCCTGCTTATTTGTAAATGTATGTGTTTGTTGTGGGTGATAATCAGCCGGTTTGCAGTTGTCGTAATATTTAATTAAAGGACCTCAAACTCTTGTCAAAGTCTGTTGTAGTGTCTCTGTCAACCTGCTTACTGAAACAACATGTCGTGTGTAACTGGTGGATTCGGGATAAAGGTGGACCGGCACTTAACTACATTAATCGCACTTTTTTAAAAACATGTATTCACACTGCCCAGTGACAACCTTAAGTGGTGAATTTACGTGTCAGAAGACTGCTAAGTGTAGGACAAATCAACACCAAAATTTGAAATTACATAGAAATATGATTGCCGAATTAAAAATACACACCCAACAGCTCATTGAAGACGTTCTACAACAGATATGCTTTGATAGGAACAAAGGGCATGTTACACTGGCCTGTATGTACAATACATTTATAGAGATAGACTTATTATTATTATTATTTTTATACACTGTACCGTCTAATCGCAATGACATTATTACCATCATATCATCAGTACAATTACCATCATCTTGCCACTGTACCTTACCTACCAACTGATCTTCTTTTTAACTCTTAAGTGTCCTTGTCCTATTCTGTTTTTAACGTTGTTGTTTTATATTTATTCTACCTCAGTGATCTATCTATCTATCTATCTATCTATCTATCTATCTATCTATCTAGAGACATAAGAGTCTTCATTCTCTTTAAATCACCTGCAGTAACTTTAGAGACAAATAGCCACAAATTATGATCTAGATTATGGCAGATTGGATATTTTTGTGCCTGTGTGTCCTTGCATGATTTTATTCTTTACCCCTTCAAAATGATCAGTTATCCACCTTTCTTGTCTTCTACAGGGGTGGGCAAGTCTTCCTTGGTACATCTTCTATGTCAGAATCAGGTGTTAGGAAACCCCTCATGGACTGTTGGTTGTTCTGTGGATGTGCGGGTAAACAGACCAAGAATATAATTTACACAATTCCATTGAGATAAGGAATAAAATAGTGCTGCTGGTTTTTTAAATAACTCATACTTCCTGCAACGACTGGAAAACATATGCTAAATATTAGTTTAATATAAAATTATATGATTCACAGTGGTGGGAGAAGTATTCAGATATTTTACATGAGTAAAAATAGCAATGTCACAGTGCTGAAATACTCAGTTACAAGTAAAATTAAATGCTACATTATTGTGTTAATAACTTTAATGTTCCAGCTGGTAAGGATGGAGCTAATTTAAGTTGCTTTATACTGCTGGGTAGCTGATCCTATGTCTTTTGTATTTTGTATTCTGAATTTAAAACTAAATTTGCCTCTGAATTGTAATAGAGTAGAAGTACAGTATAAAGCAGCAGAAAATGAAAATACTCAAATAATAGTACCTCAAAAATGTATTTGAGTAAATTTACATAGTTATTTTCTTCCACTGTTGGTTAAAAATATTAATGTTAGATAAAAATGAAGAGAAAATTCACATGATAAAGATGCTTAGATGACTAAAATAAAATAACTATTCAACCACAGGTCCAAGACTACAAGGAGGGAACCCCGGAGGAGAAAACCTACTACATTGAACTGTGGGATGTTGGAGGATCTGTTGGTAGTGCCAGCAGTATCAAAAGCACCAGAGCTGTTTTCTACAATTCAGTCAATGGTAAAGATGATTTTAATTTAAAGAAATCTGAAGTCATTAGGGTTGCTGTTATTTATTTGTGTCATTTTCTGTGTTTTTTCACCCCGACAGGAATCATGCTGGTACATGATTTAACAAATAAGAAATCCTCTCAGAATCTCTACCGTTGGTCATTAGAGGCTTTAAACAGGGATTCCTCTCCAACAGGAGTTATTGTCTCAAATGGGTAAGAAGACATGTGATGATATTGTTTGTTTTCCATGGGGTGGAAAATGTATACACACTGATAAAGCTGTCACAGTAATCTATATTGAATTGTGACTGAAATTGTTGGATAATATGAAGTTAAGTCATCTTCTTTTCTCCCTGTAGTGACTATGATAGAGAACAGTTTGCTGAGAACCCAGTGCCTCTGCTGCTGATTGGCACTAAGTTTGACCAGATCCCAGAGAACAAACGCAATGAAGTTCTCACTCGGACAGCCTTCCTGTCTGAAGACTTCAACGCAGAAGAAATCAATCTCGTAGGTCAACTTTTTTTATTCCTGTAAGCTCTGTTCTTTCCAAACATGGAGGGCTGGCTTCATTTATGTGTAGAAATAGCATATTTTTGGCATGTGGTTCTGGTAAATTTGAGGACTTTTGCACTCTAAATGCTTTTGTACATGTGTATTTTATATTTTATGTTACAGAGAATAATTAGTACTTCTCAATTTAAGGTTTAAATAATTTCAGTGTGTGTGTCAGTAGCATATTTTCTAAATGTGTTGATTAACTCAGCAGGTACGTTTTTCAAATTCACAAGTGTTTTAGTACAAAAATAGAAAAGTATATCTCATCACTTTATAACTTTATAGATGAGTGGATGGAGTTTTCATATATTTTCATATATATATATATATATATATATATATATATATATATATTCCTATGTATGTGATACATGTAATAAAAAAAAATAAAAATTGAAAATTAAAAAAATATATTTCTTCTTGGGTTGATAACCCAGCAGTATGCATTATGATCTGTCACAAAAATCAAAGTGACCTATAGCAACATCGTAGCCCCTATGTATAATTAGAAAATCTGAAACTTTGAAAATGTTTTATCAGGACTGTTTTGGGTTTTTTTATACAAAAAAACCTATGCGATCAGAACAACATGAAAGAAGCCATATTCACATACACATTCTACACATATAATCAGAAGATTGAGAAATAAACTTTCTTTGAGGTTTGTGGCTGAAGTGCTATATTACTTTCCCAGGACTGCACCAACCCAAGATACCTTGCTGCAGGAACTTCAAATGCTGTGAAGCTTAGCAGGTTCTTTGACAAGGTGAGAAACCCAGAGCAAATAACTGTGAAATGCAGTTATTTTCTCTTTCTGTAGAGACTGTCTTTATAACAATATGTTAAGAAGATAATTATTCATATATATATATATATATATATATATATATATATATATATACACACACAGTTACATCTCTGAGGTGATGATGCAATGAGGAGCATAAACCATCAAATGTACTTTAGCCTCCTCCAATCTATTTATTATTATTATATATATTATTAATTATTATGTAATTTAGAATATTGTAATATTTCTGCTGTGCTCAGATCATGGTGTGATGTTTACAGAAGTGGTTTAACAGTATTTCAATTTCAATATAACACTGTATAATACTTAATCTTTTAACTTTGTCAACTATGCCTCGTCACTTTTGTAGAACATTATCAATTATAACTATTGAATGACTTGGTGTATACTGTAAGAATAATTAAGTACTGAAGTGAGAAAATCATGTAATTCCCTGTATTATTTTGTAATTTTAATATTATTGTACCAAATTTGTAATCTGTGTTTCACATTGAATTAGTATGACATTCAAGTGTGTTCAAAGTTCTCTGTTCACACATACAGTACCAGTCAAAAGTGTGGAAAATGGTTATTTTTTATTATTTTCAACATTGTAGATTAATACAGAAGACATCAAAACTATTAAAAGAACATGTATGGAATTATGTAGTAAAATTTAATTAATTCAGTTAACAGGTGCAACTTTTAAGGAGTTCATTTGTGGAATTTCTTGCCTTGTTAATGTGTTTGAGACCATTAAAGCAAAAGGTTAAAGGCTACTTTAACCTAAAATATAAAACATTCTGGTTTGTTTAACACTTATTTGTTCGCTGCATAATTCCATACGTGTACCTCTACAATGTAGAAAATATAATAAAAAAATAAACGAAAAACCCTTGAATGACAAGGTGTGTCCAAACTTTTGACTGCTACTGTACATGTGGGTATGTGAGCTTTGCATTTAAAGAAAATTCAGCCTCTCAATCTGCACCCAACAGGTAATAGAGAAGAGATATTTCACAAGAGATCCAAGCCAGGTGAGTTTTACATGTCCAGTCTCTATTTCTGATATGCTGGAAGGAAATCTTCCCCTTAAAAAAAAAAATCTAAATTCAATTGCAGTTGATGAGGATTTAATCTTAAACTGAACTGCTTCTTTAAAACGGCACGTTCCTTCCACTTTCTCCGCAGATGACGGGTTTTCCAGACCGAAAACGTTTCAACTTCAAAAGTTTGCACTATGACTGAGAAGCTGTGAACACAACAGAAGTCTGTGGTTCGGCCGTTTTCCACCACAAGTAAACCATCAAACTTGCTGTTATACTTTCTGTACCTGCTCACTACAATTTCATCTTCAGTTCTTCAGAACACTTTTTATTCCGCTGCCATGCAAAATCTTAAACTTGTGCCGTGAATATAGACTCAATATTAATAATAATAGAATAGTTAACAAGACTTGTTATTTTACAAAAGGGAGTAAAACACATTTCAGAAATGAAGAAACATGCTAAGCAAGGTGATGTAAGCAAGAACTATAAATCTACAGTGAGATTTTAAATCAAGTTTTTAATTCCACATTTGTTTTGTACAGTCACATGTAAAAAATTTACATATCCCAGCTTCATCAATTCTTTTTTCCAAAACTAAGACCATTAATTCTCAAAATGTTTGCCTTGTTATTTAATAAGCGAGGAAAGAACAATGTTCTTGGCCCCTGAGTGGCAGCTCATGCGACATTCCCCGGTCCCTTCATCACTTTTTGGATCCAGGGGAGGAAGAAACTGACTTTAGTGAAGACATGTGGATACTTGGGGTTGTTACAGTCGCCTTTTGCGGTAAAAGCTGTAATACCCTGAGGCTTGGAGTTGCAGAGAAGTGGTCCACCTGAATCACCCTTAGAAAAAAACAACAGAAAGAGTTGATTGAGTACACAGCAAAACTTTTTGATTAATAAAAGAAACCAAATTTCTCCATGTTTGCATCATTATTGATGGATTTTGTTGTAATGGTTGCTTACTCATTTGCACATTTGCTTCAAATATTGTTGAATTACCTGGCAGACCCCTCCCTTCTTTTTGTCAAACTTGGTGCATAGCATTTGTTTAGGAATGAAGACTTTCCATTTTTTTTTGCACTCAGAGGGGGATTGTATCTTCTCCGTGGCCTCCTTCAGTACGTTTGAAGCAGGCTCATCGTCTGCAGTTTGGCCCCAGCCAGCAACGGTACAGATATTGTTGGCTGGGATTTTCCCATCCTTCTCGGGCAATCCGATGGCCTTTACATATTTGTTGAGTTTGGCGTTCTCTTTCAGCTGTGAAAGAGAACAGTGTGTTTCATCAAACAGTCCTGCCAGACATTGTAATGTGTGTTTATGTACTCTTAAAGCAACAGTGAACATTTCAACCCCACATCCTTTAGTGCAGATATGTAAAATCAGCTTTAAAGGAACACTCCACCGTTTTTTCATATTAAAACATGTTATTCGGTCAAGTAAGACGAGTTGATACAGACCTCTTGCGTCTCAATGCGTGCACTCAATCGCCCTGGCGTGCGGCGCCACTTGGCTAGCACTTAGCTTAGCCCCGTTCATTCATTAGGATCCAAACAGATGGACAGTTAGAAGCGACCAAACTCCTCCACGTTTTCCCTATTTAAATACAGCTACACGAGTAGTTAAACGACCAAGTATGGCGACACAAAATAAAACGTGGCGCTTTTCGAAGCGGATAAAAAGGAGAACTATAATGTATGGCGGAATAGCACTTGGGAGCACTTCGACTCGGCGCAGTAATATCATCACTCCTGAAAAATCTTCTCCCCTCAGGAGTGATGATATTACTGCGCCGAGTCGAAGTGCTCCCAAGTGCTATTCCGCCATACATTATAGTAGCTGTATTTAAATAGGGAAAACGTGGAGGAGTTTGGTCGCTTCTAACTGTCCATCTGTTTGGATCCTAATGAATGAACTGGGCTAAGCTAAGTGCTAGCCAAGTGGCGCCGCGCGCCAGGGCGATTGAGTGCACGCATTTAGACGCAAGAGGTCTGTATCAGCTCGTCTTACTTGACCGAATAACATGTTTTAATATGAAAAAACGGTGGAGTGTTCCTTTAACTCTACACAAGACATTCTGAAAAACTGAAACTGAAATTATAAAAGCAGACACATTTTTTTAAAACACCTACATTTTCATATGAAAAATTACAGTTTTTGTTTACCTCAAGTAACATGATATCATTATCGAATTGTCCAGTGAAGTCTGGATGCTGATGGTACTTAGCCACTTGGATCCTTTGCTGACTTTTCTCTTTCTTGCGTATGTCATGTGCTCCAAGCACCACCGTCAAGGGCTCAGAACTGACAAACAAGGGCACAAATAGTTTAATAATATTTAGTTATACTTATACAAATACACTTTTTCTTATGTAACTGCAATGACTTATGATTTAAATGAATACAAATGTAAAATGAGCCAGCTCACTGGGCTTCTCTGGTACATATGTGGCAGAGGCTACCTTAAAAGGTGCCACCGGCCACCATTGGGAATTCATTCACACACTGATGAACGCAGCATTAGGAGCAATTTGGGGTTCAGTATCTTGCTTGTAGGCTGTTTTTTTGTAAAACAGTAAATTTGAAAATTGATGGATAACAATAATAATTATCTTTTAGCAATTAAAATATAATTTCAGTTAAAAAGCTTCTATATGCTGGTGTATAAACCATTACAGAAACAAACAAAAAAAATTTGGTAATTACTAATGCTGTTAATTTAGGATGGCTGTGGCACAAGCAGGTGGTCTCATAAATTTGTTAAGCACTGTACATTCATGTCATATGATATATGAATAAATTTGTTAAAATAATAAATAAAATAAATCAACAAACAAATCCTCTGTTAAAGATGTATGAAATAAATACTAAGTTATGGGAATAAAACAATTATTTAAATGCAAATAATTAACTTGTAGGTTGATTGTGACATCGTGAACATGGTTTAGTTTTTCATGTGGCTCTTTGATTCTGCATTGACTCACTTTTTGCAGTGTGCTGCAGTTAGAACAAAATCCTCTCGAATAAGTATCCCACCACATGTATGGTGTCCACGAATCTGGAGCGATGCCATGTAGGGTCTGGAATGAGGCTTTGAAACCTTCCCATGCACTATGCCACTCTCAGAAGCCCCTTACACGAGGAAAGAAGGTAAATCAATACACAGATATAACACAATATAAATCATCAACAGCCAAACTACTATTTGGTATTATTAAGGAACAAATTAAGTAAAAATAAGATACTAGCATGGCATTTAAAGAAATTTAATTTAATTTTACCAGAGTGGGAGAGAAGCTGAACCAAAATGAAAAGGCAGTATGCGTGGATCATGGTCGCTTTGTAGAAGTAAAATCTGAACAGTGTGTCTGGCTCTGCTCCCCCTACCACCTTTTGTAGTAGACCATCTCACTCCCACAACGGAAACTTTGTGGGCAGGTGTCATTCTTGCACAGAAGACAAATCACACCTTCCATACTGCAGCATGAGCAAGACCCCTTTTACAAAAGCAGATAAAACTGACAACTTGACATTTGAGTGAGTCCATGCACATGTACATTGTTGTTAATTCACCAATAATCTAAATGTGTAGCACTTAAATGTATTGCACTCTGGCTTATACCCTGCCTCACTACAAAACAATATTGAGATTTAAAAGTAAAAAAAAAAACATTTGAAAAGTTAAATTTAATAGTATCAATAGGAGTTTATATATCCTACCCACAAAAACAGAAAGGTCCGTATGTACTGTGGAGAACTACAAATATAGGCATGCTCCTTTTTTAAACATAGGCTGTATTTACTCTAAGGGGGGAGAGTTGGGGTAAAAGGTAACGGTGAAGTGGAAAACTATGAACTAAGGCCACAGTAACCACAATGCGAACAAACGTGTTCAGACCTCGGACACTGAACCACACACTCACATTGAGGTGTAACTTTCTTTTTCTTGTTTCTGTGTAGGAGGGCTAATAGGGACTTTTTCATGTCTGTGCCGAAGGGCCCATTATCTTCCAATCCGCTCATGTTGGCCACACACTTGTTCTGGGGATGTAGGAGAATGTCGTCTCATTATTGTTTTCTCAATAAATTATCATGGCAAGAGTATTATTAAACACATGAAACAAAAAAGAGCAGCAATGGCTTTTCAGGGGAACTGCTAAGCCTTATACAGCATATGCCATTGTGCCTACTGGCCACTAGGTGGAGCTTTAGGCATTAAGTGTGCACAACCTATACTTAGGAAAGAAAATAGCAGTCTAGTCCTCATAAAGCCTGCCTTTCTTCTAATATCTAGTGTAACATGTTCATGTTTGTGGGGATGGTTGTTCCGTAAATTAAAATAATAATGCCCAGTATGTCTATTTGGAGTCATCAGTTACTGCCAGGTCAAAAACGACAGCCCATTTGATTTTTATTATGAAGATGAAAAAAAATTCTGCAGTTATTGCTTACCCCTGAGTCATATGGAGAAGAACTTGGCAGAGACAATAGGTCCATCACATCTCAACTTACATTTTAAAACATATTAAGTTAACACTTACAAAACATTCTAGGTTATTCAGAGCTTCCCTGGTGGTGCTTCATTGTCCTTTCAGGCCTTGTGATTTCATGTAAGTAATTCTAATGTTTTGTCAATCTAAGAGAAGTGTTTGTTTGGCCCTCACATGCAGTCAGACAGAGCGACAGACTGTAGACAATACCTTACAAATGGTGCATGGCAGCATGGCACATTAATATGGCTGCAATGGAGGATAGGCTTATGTTGGTTTATGAACAGTGATGCAACATTCTGTAGATTGTTTTTGGTAATCTAAAATCTAAGTGATGCTTGAACTTTTTTCATTTATGGATGGTAGATCACCAGGTAAGAAGTACATACAATGCACACCCACAAGTCTGTTGGATAGGTGGAGCTGAAACAGGCTTCTATGTTTACAGTATTATGCAATGTTGGACCAGGATTGTTATGAAGTATTAAAAACAAGTTTTGTGCGGCTTTTCAAGTTAATGTCACAGTATTGTCTGTGCAGTGGCCACCTACGCCGTCTGTACAATGCAACTTCTTTACAGAAGGTAATAGTATAAACAGCTTTGTTAATAACAGGAAGGCGTGCCAATAGAGCTATGAGGTTTCAAACCAGCATGAACCCAGCCTCTGCAAGGCAAGCAGAGGGAGGAAACAGCTCAACAAAAAGCCACAGCCTGTGTAGCACTGACTGTTAAAAAATACCAGTCTGCTGGTGGGAGTGCATTCACTAATTAGTAAGAAGGGAGCAATAGTTGTAATTGTAGTAATTCTGCATTCTCCACAATAATAAAGAATAACATGGGTAGATGTTAAAACAGAAAGTAAAATGAAATGTCTGCTATGCATTTACTGGGCACAGATGTGCAGCAAAAACAAATTGACCCAAAAATGACACAATGTTCATTCCTGTTTTCCTGTTTTGTAAATTATGTCTAGATAACTGTATTAAAATCAACACAACCCAGGTAGAATCTGAGAGGACACCTAATTTGTTTTTCTCTCACAGTCTGAGCTGAAGATTTTACTTCCATTGGACACGTCTTATCTGCTTCTTTAGTCAGGCCACAGCAGCTCCAGGGTTGAATTGAAGCTACAATATATACACATAACTTCACCTGTTTTTTTTTTTAAGGCAGTCTCCGAAAAACAGATACCATAATTTGCCTTTAAATGATGCAACTAAAAAGCAAACTAACAGCAGCCTGAAGGTCTCAAATAAACCTCCACTGAAAGGTCATAAGTTCAAACTATAGTATTACCTCGTAAACAACAATAAACCATCTGTTTCTCTAATAACAGCCTCTAAGTGCCCTCTGCTGCATTCCTTGACAGTGATTGTACTCATCAGCTCCCATGTATTGGATTTGCTTCAGGGAATAATCCCATGTGTTGATATGAAAAAGAATTCATTGCCAGTCAACTGTTATACAAGTGGAGAAAGCTCATTTAAATATATGAATAATGAAATTTCCCTGTGAATCGTGCAACCGGGGTCGATTAGCGCAGACTAAAACAAACACTGCTGTACACTTGGCCAGTCAGTAGTTTTAATAGTAGTTTAAACAATTATATAAATGTATAAAATGTATATAAATTATATATTATATAAATTATTGCCCAAAGCTCTGTTTTATGTGTATTTGCTAACCAGCAGGCTTATTCAGCTAAACAATGTAAAAATCAAGCTATTGGCTACTGTTATTAGCTTTATGTCGGTAAATGATTCCACTCACACAATAACCAAAACTTCATACAAACATATTTTATTTGCATGGAAGCTTGTTTTCCAGAGGACGGCTTCAGTTAATAGCATACATCCAATGACAAAAACAATGTTTCAATTAAAGTCGAAGCGAATTTTGAAGCAGAATTTTGAAATGTCCCATTAAAGCAAATGTTAATTAGAGTTGTTTCCATCAACTGGTTTAGAGTGAATAAACAAAGCTGTATAAACGTACTTTGGTCAGAAGATGGCAGGGTAATAATTGGCTGTGGGTTAAGCAATCAGAAAGGAGTAGAAGAAGTAGAGATTGTGTGAAAGAGAAAAATCAACAACAAAAAAGAGGTTACTAATCGGACAATTTTGGCCACCCACAAGAGAAAATGGAGAAAAAAATCTTTAGGAATTACATAAAATTGGGCAAGTTATATTTGTTCTTTCATGTCAGAGAGGAAACAGCTGAGCAGTCATATGAGTTAATTGTTTACTATGTCAGAACTTATTGGGAAAAATCGTTTCCATCTCCCGTCTAGTGCATTAACTATTCAAAAAAAAAAAAAAAAGAAACCTTTTATGTGCATTTTCAATTCATCGAATTTTGGTGTTTCCATTAAACTTTTCTCATCTTTCTCTTTTATCTTCAAATTGTGCCTAGACACTCATTGATGGATACACAACTAGTGTTGTAAAGGCACTTAGACTGAGATTTCACACACACACACACACACACACACACACACACACACACACACACACACATACATACAGAGTGCAGTTTGAGATGTCATTGCAGTGTTTTGACCTCCATTTTTTACTTCTTTTCAGAATTTATAAAACCTAAAGACTGTGAACACTACTCGCGCTTTTTCTTTAGAGTCCCTTTTCTGCAGCACTTGCGGGTGCAGAACAAGCAGCATTTGAGTGTCAACCAAAGCACGGTGAGGAGGATGATGACTAAAACCCCGATGACATCCAGGCTGTGGTACTGAATCCAGTTTAAGTCATGAGCAGCTACCCTTAAGTGTTCAGCTCCTGAGTGTCTCATGACAAACTCGGTCCAGAAAACAGCCAGGTCCAGAGGCTCAACAGGACGGTCCAGGTGCACCTGAGACAGTGTCGCAATCTTCTCTTGGTAACTGTGGAGAAGTTATATTTCAAAAGACAAAGTTAATAGGATGATCTCCAAATCTGATCATCACAAGACCTCTATATCCTCTCAGGCTGCATATAAGGATAACTGTTTTCACAACACACTATAAATGTTTAAAACAAGATTCAAACATTTGCATGAGCCAAAAAATGATTTGCCTTCTAACACCTACAGCAAACAAACTGTCTTTCAAGTGCAGCTTAACAAATACCCCCTGACAAATAGATGTGAAGTATTAAAAACAATATAAACGCAGCAAGTGTTAGTTACAAGAACAGTATATTTAGAGAGTAGAATACTTAAGGAAGAAAATATGACTGCTAGGATGCAAATATGCGAATTAATGCACAATCGAAGGTATCTTAAAATGTTTCTTGAGGAAGCAAATGCACTCAATGAACTTGTAAAGCCTTAAGATATGCACACAGTATGTTCTGCTGATAAACACTAAATGTAAAGAGAAATATTTACAGGAGCACCTTAAAGAGGTCAGATAACATACGGAAGACTGAGGGAGCTGTCTATCAAGTCTGTACACGCCCCCAAAGCACAGATAAGAAGTCTAATCAGGCAACATCAGTGAAATACCTATGTGTTGGGGTCTGATTTTAAGAACCTGACTCCACCCTACTAGTTTAGCGACTTGACCATAGAACTGCTACACTAGATCTGTTGCCCAACTCGAAAGTGCGTCCTATAAATACTATATGCATCATTTCATCAACCATTGCAATTTTACGGCCATGCACACCACCATCTTCCACAATCTGCTGAGTTGACCTACCACATAGGATCTATGTAATGCCTTGTCACAGAGGGTGCAGAAGTCAAAGGGTTAAAACATCAGATTTAATATTACTGTTATATTTGAACTTTATTTTAATTTATTTGCTATAAGAAACCCTCGACCCGACCCACATGTTCTTTATTTTACCCAAAACTGAAGAAATAAAATTAGGATAAAATATCACCTGCCAATTACTTTTTGGGGGGTCTAGAGAGTACCCGACTTGATGCAAGTCTCTGGGCCATGGGTGTGCAAGAATTTTACGGACAAACATATTATTATTTTATATACTTTTGCCCAATAACACAAAAAACAATGACCTTTTGCAAAGCCCCTGCCAGAATGACCACTGTTCAATTCTATGTTTGCAATGTTGCAAGTTTGTTTTTTTAACTCCAGCATTTAGATTGTAACGTTAACTTGATTTGCAAGGGCAAATGATGACTTGATGTGAATTTGGAACTTGCAGTCTTTCTCGAAAGCAGCAGGAATTAATAGTCCAGCTCTGGTTTGCTTTGTGCCGAAACATTTTCAATTTTGCTTGTCAGTGTAACTGACTCACACTATAGCTCACTACTTTGTTTATCTAACCTCAGCACACATTAACGGCGTGCGGCTAAAAGTTTCCAATGCTGCTGATAATCGACAAATGATATTGTAACTATCAAATGCAAAAAGTAGTTATTTCTGTCTACTTCTCTTAGATATTTCAGAACTATTATTCCTGAAAGTAGAAAGAAACATGTCAGTTGGGAAAGAGTTTTTTTGTCTGACTAAGTTTTTTTGTCCTTTCTTTTTTTTTTTTTAATGTCATGTGATTAAAGGCTCCCTGTGGCATTTTGGACATCCAGAGCTACAATGTTTTCTTTATGTGGTGCACACTTTTGTTTGTTTAAAAGAAAACTCCACAGGGAGCCTTTAATTTGTCCCTTTTTCTCCAATAATCAACCATTATGATTTCAATGTACTGAACACACAGTATCGACTTGTCTTACCTTTTGTCGTGGATGATTTTATTAAGTGCAGCCAGTAGGGTTTCAGTGGTCATATCATAAATTCTGAGAGTCTCTGCAACACCGCGGGCCACCAGGCGATTCACATTGTCCCCCTGGTCCCCAAACAGTGGAAACATCAACATGGGCACAGCATTACAGATGCCTTCATAGATACCGTGGGTGCCTCCGTGAGTGATGAACACTCTGGCTTTGGGATGGGCTGAGGAGCACAGAAACACATACAGCTATTGGTCCAGTTCACCACAAATCAATTGCATATAATGTTTTTGCACATAAAAGGAAACACACCTAGGAGATCATTCTGAGGTAACCACTTCATAAGTCTCACGTTTTTGGGCATATCTGCAGGTGGGACTCCAGTGTATCGCCACACAACCTGAAACAGAAATAATACCTCTTAATTTTTAACTGTGATGTGCAGTCTGTTTGTGCAATGAATCGTCCACAAGGCAAAGCAGAGGACAAAGTCCTATGGTTTAAACTGATTAGGGCCTGAGCATGCTGAGTGTGAAAATATTTGCCTAATATGTTCATGTTTGCAGTCTTTGTGCAGGCAGAGACGTGTGAGTTTTATCTGAAAAGAATAAATAGCACTCTAATAAAAGTAATCAAAGGATAAACAGATGTAGGTTATTGGACTGAGTCTAAGTAAAGTGATTTAATCTAATATGTTACCCTTTGAGGAATTTGCCGAAAGGCATCAAAGAACTGTTTAGCCTTCTCCTCAGGCATGTTGGACACCATTGAGCCCAGAGTAAAGACGATAAAGCCGTCGTCCCCTGAGCCCTCCACAAACTCCAACAAGTCCTACAGGGGGGGGTGGGAAAAACAAATAAAAACAAGTTAAAAACACACAAACAAAAAAAATTCTCATATACGGATGTATGCTCATGACAAAAGGCTGCAATAGGTTTTTATTTTAAGGTGAAGCTACTATAACACTTCCATCTGCAAGCCTCCATAGGAGCAGGAAAACCTGGTCTTTTACAATGTTGTAAGCCAGTTCTGTCTAAATAATGATAAACAGTCAAAACAATCTTTCCAGCATCCATCTTTTTCTCTGGAAACATATGTATCTCCACATTCAGTTCAAAGGGAAAAGGACTTAAAGTACCATGTAAATAATCATTGAGTCTTTGTTATTTATTGTAAAACTTTAAAATATCTAGTCCCCAAAAATGTTGTTTTACTGTCATCTTTGTATGAAATACAAAATAAGCTGCTTGTCCATACTCTGACTAATCTGTTGTATTTCCTAAATCTTTTTGCAAGCACTAATGCAATAATCTTTACCACTTATAATGTCAGTGCAAGTTCACAAAAAGGTGTAGTCAGAAAAGCTGCCGACTGTTTTAACACAGACAAACAAATTAAATATTTTCATTCCTATAAATCATAGACACAGATATCCAACTGAGATTCAAAACTGCATCTAATATTTCTTGGCCACTTGGGGTCACAATAATTCTACAACAAGCTGAATAGCACATGCATTTGACACATTATCAACTTAGTTATTTTGGCCGACGTGAGAAAACAAATACCTCATAAATTAGTTTCTAACTTTTAGTTTTAGCTGAAAATAGTTTCCCAATAGTGGCGCAGGATTTGTCACCAAACATTCACAACAGTTTAGAATAGAATACTTAAAAAACGAATAATTCTGTATGGGTTCATCATTGTTAACAATGCCTTTCATATTATACATAAATCAGTGGTTTGCTTTAGCTTGACGTAACATGAAGCAGGAGCAATTTGTTTTAAGTGAATCCAGATGTGATTTGTTTATTTTGCATGCATTCCTCGAGTACTCACCACAGGCAGAGGAGATTTCTTTGCACAGTTGATTCCTCCAATGAAAACCTGGTTTGGCATGGTAGGTTTGGGATATTCAAATGAAAAGTCATATCTGAGAAGCCAGATAGCTGCATTAGAAAGAAGGCCTTTGTAGGTCATGCCTTCCTCTAAATGCCTGCTGACCAGCTCGTCAAAGTGGACATACATTATTCCGCACATGTAGTGCTCCAAAAGCGTCATTAACATGTTTTTGACTCTCTGTGGGAAGTTCATGATGTCTGAATTTCCACTGAAGGCAGCAGGAATGTAGGAAGGAGGAGAGGGGCACTTACTAGCATCTATATCCAGCCCACAGGGAAGTCCACGTAGAAAATAAACCGCTGGAATGGAAAAAATATGAGACAGGATGGAGCCGCAGGGAAGGAAAGGGTCTGTAAGCACCACATCGAAGCCCTCTTCCTTCAGTCCACTCATTATAGGCTGGTTGTTCAGCAAACTCTCGCAGGCTTTCACCTGCATTGAAGTAAAGTTAGTCAAACGTTGCACATTGACGAATATATCTGTGATTGCTGGTGGCTCGAGGAATACTCCGTCCTGCAGCTGGTCAAATGTTCCATCCAGTTCAGCTTTGGTAAAGGGCACTGGGTACATCTCTGTCCTGTAGTTTTCTGAGCTACGCATCAACAGACTGCTCTCAGGAACCAGCACCAAGATGTCATGGCCCTTGAGTTTGAGGTCCTTCACCAGGATCTTCATGCTTAGCCAGTGACTCCCATCCACAGGCACAACCAGCACCTTCCCCCCTTGAACGGGCCCCAGACTGAGGCAACACAGCCAGGCAACCAGCCCCAGTGCAGCAAACCCCACCCCGCTGCTCATTGCTTCTTCTCTGTTCTGCAAGCTGGCTCGTTCTAAGAGCTAGTGGTAGCTGTTGTTAGGAGGTACTTTTTATATGTGAGCTTGTGGGAGTAAGTGTGTGGTTAAGATCTGCAGGAAGTTTGCAGGCGGGCTGTTATGCAACCATAGGAAGTGAGTGAAGATTCCCAGTGGAATTTGTCTCCACGTTATCATTATCTTATGGGGACTTTGCTTATTTGCATCTAACTTTATTTAAATTTACATATACTGACAAGATTTTTGAATATATTTTTAAGATATTTTACAAGTGACATAATGCAACTTTCTACTTGCATATTGTTAGTTGCAATTCAATTGCAATTCAATAATGTGAAGAAGTGCTATGAATAGCTAAAAGCTAAGTTTAGTGTCTTTTGGGATATCAGTTATTTTCTTAATTCTACTATTCTTTATGTTAACTGCAATTTTTGTTTCCTATTTATTTTTTTCCAGCGAAGGACTAACGGCCATTAAGACCTGCAAGTCATTGTGGCTGTGCATGTTTGCACTGTACTACAACTGGTTGGTGCAAAGTCCTTTGTTTACATAGGCAGCTCCTTCTCTCCTTCTGAAAAAACATGCGTACTTGGTGGCCTATTGCATGAGCCCTCTCTTAACCTCTTTTTTCTTCCCTCTCTCTTGTCACGCACATGTCTACCTACAACCATTGAGAAAACACGCATGCCGTGCAAAGCCAGTGGTAATAGGAAACCAACACCCCTGTCTTTGGAGGTGGGGTGATAACATCAAACCAACAATGTCATTCTTGGAATTTTGCCTTTGGTTACAACTTGCATCACCAAAGGAAACTCTCCGTGAGAGTAACAATTATTTAGGTGAGAAATTATTAGCTCATAGAAATAAATGAGGACACCAATATAGCAATTAGTGATGAGTAGTAGAGAAAGTTGTTCTTTGACACACCATCACATGACAATATCCTGTGTTGTCCCTGCTTTATTTACATTTCTACAAAGTGTAAACAACTTCTCGTCAGTGCAACACTGCAGATTTAGGTGAGTGTCCATCTAAAAAATACTTCTAAAGGGCTCCGGAGACTTGACCACTCTCCAGTGAAACTTGCATTAATTTGCAGGGCCATTCATCACCAGCCTGAATCTGGCAGTTGTTCCCAGACCCAGTGCCCAGTTTCTTGCAGCAACTTAAAAAGTGAGAGAACTGAGGCTGTTGCACAGTATTTGAGAGGAGTGTATGAGTCTGTGGGAGCTGTAGAATCTATCACATTGCAGTTGTTTATCTTTGTGGTTTAATGAAATACTCAGACCAGAGCTGCCCTGATACGATTTTGCAGTTTGCTGCATATTCATACTGTGAGAAGTTGGCCTGAATGGAATATTAAAATTCAGGCTGCGTGACTGATGGTCTGATAATTTCAAGTTTTTTTTCCGTCCAGTGGATGTGGAATGCCCCTAGGAGTAGCAGAAACCAGTTGTGAACACAACACTGACTCACTTTACTTTTCAGCTTGATAATGCAAACATGCTAGCTAGCAGACATATATTTACACATCCAGCAATCAGAGAACACCATTAGAATTCATTTGGAGTTGTGTTTCTGGCTACACAGTCCAACATTTACTCTCTTATTTGTATTGATTTGTTTTAAGACACTGTAGCAGCTTGACTGTAGAGTCTACCACACTCTCTCTTAACCTCTTTATTCATTACTCATTCTGATACAGTTCACTTTTATGCCATGCATATATTTTAAATTCTCACCTTACCCATGGCCCGTTAACCTTTGCATCTCATTGTTAAACTATAATCTTTATCTTATCTTGACTTTATGGGTGGCAATGTCAGTTTGTCAATAGGTCGGACTCACGAAAATTAACAACTATAAATTGGGTTATCATTAAATTTTGTACATACATTCATGGTCCCCAGATAAATCCCAATGACTTGTATGATCCCCTGACTTTCTCTCTATCACAACCACAAAGTTTGTGGTAGTTTTTTGCTGTGTTTGAAGAAAAACCTCCTTCATCTCCAATGTATGGCTGGTTAAAAGTTTAATACAGTGTGCAGTGGAGACAGAAGTTCACAACAGAGCTGTATAATTTGTAATTGGTAATTTGTTTTTACCTTCAATAATGAGCAGGTTTACAGGAACAACAAGCTAAACAATAAGTGTAAGGTGTCTTAAAACTGGTAGATTTACAAAGACTTAATACAAGTCTGTGTCACGAATCAAAGCATGATTGGATTAGTTAAGGCGTGGCTCCTCAAAGGCTTGGCCTGGGCTCTGTTAACAATACAACAAAGGTTTCACTCAGAGAGAACTTTTCATTCATTCATTCATTCATTCATTCATTATCCTCCACAGAGGGAGAAAAGCAGACACTTAATTAAATCAGAATCACAAATAAATAATCTGTTAAACAATATCAAAATGCATAGTTCCTCTCAGCAAAAAGCTTGAGAAGCAGACGATTAAATCAGGATGCACAGATAGTAAATAGTTAGTGACAAAACTAAAAGATATTCTGTCACAACTGGAATATCTCGACAACTCTCAATGGACAAACGTGATCATTTTATGACGTCCATCTCTCCTGCTGGATGAAGTGGAATCACTTTAGTCATTCTTTGATGTTTCATCTAGCACTACACTATACATGCTTTGGTTTATGATGGGATATAAACTAATGACATTCCCATAAGCATTCTCAAATATAGTGGTTTTAATCATATCTAACAACATAAATCTTTTCAGATGGAGATCCATGAAGAGTAATCTTTAAAGGGGGGTCTGTTACCTATGAAATTAGGCATCCTTATAGAGACCAGAACCAATTTTACCTTAAACATGTTTTTTTCTGTTGTAAAGTTGGGCATTTTACCCATAGACTGTATATAAATAATGGACGTAGTCACTTGGGAGTCCACAAACCATTGGTTTGTAGCCCATTGGAAGCATTGAGTTCATTGTTACACTCGTCACCATCTTGTGTCGCCATCTTGTTTCTGATATGCGGAGCAGACCATATCTGGACTGTGGAGGAGCGAGAGGGATCTGATCACTGACTACAGCCTCTCTACACCTCAACCTGACTGAGAGAAGTCACTGCTAATTCATGTTAGCATTAACTGTAGCATTAGCTAGGATGCTAGTTTTGGCTAGCAAAAAACAAAAACTAAATGTATGTTACTTACCTCAGAAAAATGAACAGCGACTCCTTGGAGTGTCTGTTAGCCCAACCAAACACTGAACAAGACATTTTCAATGAACAAAATGTTAAAAAACTGTCATTAAGTAAAAATACAGTGTGAAAGGATCAAAGTTATGAGACCAAACCGGTAAACATCTTCTTTTTGAAGAAACGAAACAACAACTTTATTGACACAGTGCTGTGGATACGCATTTCTTTGCTTCTGCTGATGACAGCTGACATTGTGAGTGACCTGTCAATCAAAGGTAGCCACGCCCCAAATCATATGATTCTTTATCTTCTATTTTCTTCTAAATGGGGCCATTATTTACACAATTAAGATCAATTGCAATTGAGACCATAGTGTTGTCCTAAAGAAAAATTTCTGAGGTAATAAACCAAGTGAGAAATTTTCTCATTTTGTATTGAAATGAATGGAGCAAAATGCTTCTGCAGCCACCATCAGCGCCCCCTGTTTGAAATTTTTCAGTAGAATGCAGCTTAAGGCACTTCCTGGTTTGCTTCACTGCTCAGACCCGGAGGTTGCCGTCTGATTTTACCATGGGGGTCTATGTGGTGTGACTTGTTTTTTTAGAGCCAGCCTCAAGTGGCCATAAGAGGAACTGCAGTTTTTGGCACTACTACTTTAGATGAATTTCTCAGCCATTTTCAGCCAGGGTTTGTCAGCCTGGTAAGTTTAGAGGGCTTTGGTCCTGCTACCCAGGGTGCTGAGATGGACTGAGGAATATTTAAGAAAATACTTGAGAATCAGGATGAGCATGTGCAACTTATCACTACATGACAGAGCTCATGCAATAAACATTTTCTGCTCCAAACAGCACATTATCATATAAAGCTTGTCGACAGGTTGTCATAAAAACGGAACAAAGCTTAGTGTGAATGAAATGTATGAACATGCTCATAAAAGCCAAGAATCACAAACAAGTATGACAACATGCTGACTTCCTGATGAAATGTGCTGCTTTGGAAATAAGGAAGGTACTGTGTGCTATTTGTTGCAGCCAAGCTGTCACTTATTATCTGCCTGTACAACCAAATAAAAGCCATAATTAATGTTTCATCAACTGCTTTTAGGGATTTTGTCTATTTACTAGTTATGGCGATATTTGGAGTATTTTATGATGGCCATTTTTTCCATTCACATGATAATTTAATTAAAATGTTCAAAGAAAACATCAGACTTCTTAAATGCTTTGAAGAAAAGAAGAAAAAAGCCTTTTATGAGAAACTAGTTTTGATGTTGCTGCAAACTATGAAGTGATTGCACCGTTCAACCACATGGTGGTGCCAAAGCCACTAAAACACCACCAAGTGGATCATTTCTGTCTGTTTAGTGTATCATCTACCATCAATCCAGAGATCTCATTATACAGGTTATTTCACGAGACGTGCCAGCTTCAAACTCTGCACAAACTAACCACCTCTATGTTCTTTACACTTAAAGCTAAGTAAGCCAATCCAACAAAACCCTGACACCGTTGTGCAAATATTTCTAGTGGACAAACTTTGCGAGAATGAATTGCTTACATAAGCCTATCAAATTACTGCATCATAGTCTTTAACAGGGTGAAATCCAGTTCATAAAAATTAATGTCAGTCTGATATCAAGGTTCAGAGTTCAATATTATTCCACTTGAGGTTATTTATGACACTGTTTGCACCAAACTCACCACGAAAATATTTACAAATGTCATATTCATGCCAACTATGAAGCCTGTAGTTGTGTTGGTAGTTTACAGATGGCGTGGTCTTCACGCTATGCTTTGTAGAAAATAAACTGATAAGCACAAGTGTGTACAAAGCAAGTGGCTCGTAATCCCTCTCTTTCTCTTCCTGCTTTTACTCAAACATGTCACATTAAATGTGGGCGAGTCTCTCACCAGGAGTTGTTGGTATATTTCAGTTTGGAACAGTATCAGATCAGCACAGTTAAGAGACGTTCTACTAAAATGACCTACTTTGGTCTGCCTGCATGTAATTCTACCTTCAAGTAATGGCCAATGAAAGTACAAACCCTCATATGAGAGGTAATTTAATATGACCAAGTAACACTTTAGATTTAGCACAAAGTATCCAGGCTGAAAAAATATGCAGAGCCTACTTTTATCTTATTACAAGAAATATTGCATCTAAAACTATTTTCTTATGTATGTAAAGAAAGTTTTGTATGGGTAAAATAAAGCTAAATAGACAAAATAAATAAAAGAATTCCATAACAACTTAGATAATATACACAGGAAACGGATGGAGATGTGAACTCGCCTCATCTGCAATTCAAATTCAAAAGATTTGAAATTTGTTGTGGATGTTTAAATTGCACTCATAGTCAATTCCCTCAGAAAGGATGTCAGGCGTTGCAATAAATCAAAAGTGTATTGTGACATTCAGTTGAAAAGAAATAAAAAGTAAGGCAATACCTTCAGGCTGAATTAATACTGCCTCACTGCTGCAATCAGCAACATTTTGTTCTGAACCGCTCTTCTTGTGTTTCATTGTTTCACCTTTATATTTCGCCTGTACTGCCTCATTGCCTCTAACACAAGTCTTCAATCACTGGAGTTTTGTCACACAGCCATTAAAGCTTAAATGTAGAGAAAGGTATATAATGATTATATAAGCCACATTTTTTTTATTCAAACTGCAGAATGTAGCACAAATTGAACTACACTTTAATCTACACACTACATACCTGCAACTGCAGTCTTTTCTGTAAAGTGAGGTGTTCTGCAGTGACCACATGGTGGTGCCAAAGCCCCATGGATCCCTATAGTCCAGTCTCGTCCACAGTAGAAACTGTTATTGCCTTTGTATAGCCATCAGCACAACGTTTGACCTTTCAGTGTGTGCACTGTGTGGTCAGGACTGCTGTGTCAGCCACTTCTCAAATGAATAAAAAATCTCTCACCATTGAGAGTTTTACTGCCACGATTCAAACAGCCCTATTGATATGACTGGATTTGCACAATGGAAGTCATAATTGTGTAAATAAAAATAATTAAAAAGTGCCAACATGTTGTATGCATTCTTCAGACTATAAGAACACCCCACATTGTGCAGAGCAGCCATGGCTATGTTTTTCTTCAGTGTGAACGTCCACTCATCACTAACAAATAAAACACAGTGAAACTAGCAGCACAAGCGACATTACGCGTCTTCAAGGGTTAAAAACGTGGACGTGTTGCTGAACAAAACCTGACAACAGTGACATCAAGCCTCTTACTTGTCTCCTGGACGGAGAGAGTGAGACTTCAAAGGTAGATCTTTGGTCTGACTCTCTGCACGGATGCGCGCCGACCTTGGAGTCTCCAGACGCGCAGCGGAGGATTTTGCGCACTGAAATCAAGTAGAGCTGAAGAGAGCGCACAGCGAGCGGACTGCTGTCTGACTGACTGCAGTCCTGTCACTGGGATCCGGGCTCACTTGGCTTTACTTTACGGCACAAATCGTCACAAATCGACGTTGTATTAATACTAGAGGAAAATATAGGCTTCAGTTTATTTCCGTTTGGCTTGATTTGCAACTTAGAGGAGTGTTGTTTCAACTGAATGTAGCCGTTTCACCTTGTTTGTAGAGAAATTCAAGTGTCCCAGCTTCTCAGGGAGAATTCAGTCAACATCCTCAGAGACGGAGACGTTTGAGAGGATTTTAGGAATCTTATCTGAGTGGATTGAACAAGGATGATTGCACCCATCTTACCGAACTAAGTGAGGTATTACATTTGGAAAAAAAACGGTAAGGAAAAGTTTATATTTTATTCTAAAGATTCGATTCAAAGATTTTGTCTTTGAGGTCCTCCGAAATCTAAACAAATGGCTTTTAAGTGATTTCACGTCGTAATTGTTTCCACTTTTCTCGCAGGTGATCACAGCAATGCTTCAACGGCATGTGCGTCTGTCCCTCTCCAAATCTTCCAGAGAGGATCTAAGCGCCGCTCATTTTGAATAAGTCGAGAAGTCATCGAAGATGAGAGCTCTGCAAACATTCCTGTGTCTTCTCCTCCTGCACCAGGTGAGCTGTGACATGATTATGTAGAAATATGTGTGTGACTAAGAAGGCTTTAAAGAGAAAGTTATAAGTGCGTTTAATGTGCTGTCTGTTTCTTTTTTGTTTCTTTTAATTATGCATTTGGTCCTTTTCAAGATATTTGTTTGTTTCAGTCAAAGTTTCATACATTTATATTATATGTAGGAAATATTTATTCTATTTTTCTATTTATTTGATTTATCATACGTTATTACAGATCTGGATCATACAGCTCATGCACATCCACATGCCAAATAATTCAATAAATTCCTGGCCTCAAATTTTAGTTGATACAGTCATCAGCAGCAAAAGCGTTGGCCGACATGGACTCCTGATCATGACTTACACAACAGGGGATATTATAGTTTTTTGTTATTTTAATTTATTTAATAAAATACCAAAATGTCATATTTTGTTAAATACATTATTCCTTTATATATTGTTCTTCTTCTTATTATTATTATTAAGGTTACATCACCTCTACAAATATTTCTGAATGTTTCTACAGCCTATATAAAAATATTTCAGAAACATAACTAACCAAGTGGTTATTTATTTAGCAGAACAGACTGTGACTATCCATAATGCATACTACCATATGCAGTTAATTTCCCTAATAGCATCTGAATTAAGTTATTGTTCATTATTGGAATTGTGACTTTAACATTTAAATATAGCAAAAGTGTTATTGCATGAGCATGTTTATTTGTGCAATAATACACAACATTTATATTACATTCCAAATGAATGTGAACACAATGCTCATTATATTATAATTAACAATTCTGCAGTATTCCTAATTGAAAGTGGAGTAAATGTAGTTTAAAAAATCAATTTACTGTTCACTGAATATAAACGAGCACTTATTGATGTGCCTGCTTGCAGAGTTTATCGTGTTTTCTCAATGTAGTGAGGTTTTTTCTTTTTTTTTTAAATATACCATAGCCTGTCTCTGTCACTTATAGCTTAATTTATACAGGATTATTGCATGAATATGTAGTTATTTTTATTTATTTTGCTTCCAGGGTTGAACAAGGTTTGACCTCTGTGTTGAACCCTCGACACCCGTGAGGTGTCTTCGCCGTACGAAAATAGATGCCAGAGTTTAAAAAATGATAACATGACAGCAGAGAACAATAGGAGAAAATTGCAGAACCCGCTCAAAGCCTTCGCTGTTCCTCCTTTATGACTTATACAATGTGATGAAATCACAATTCCTGTAAATACATGGGAAATTATTACTTCATACCAGAGAGTGATTTCCTTAAGCTTCTTGACAGTATCTTTCTGTAGTCTAATTCTGTTATTATTGCAGGAATAAGCTCTCCAAAGAAAGATCATAAGCTGCAGGGAAATATAAAAGTCTTTTCCCTCTCTTTTTTTTCAACGGCTGCTGATGTCCTCTATAGGCAGTTGAATAAAATGTGGCTTTTATCCTGATCATCCTTACTTTACGGACTCTTGCCGTGATCAGACCTGAACAGAAAATGCCATGTGATTGAAGAAGTTCTTCACATCTGTGCTATCCTCAAAGAGGGCTTCTTTAAAGATAGCCTTGAACTGTGCAGATGCAGCGGCAAAGTGCTGTCTGCTATGGCTGCTGCTGTAATCAGCCTTGTGCCTGTTGGGAGCTATGCCTCCAGAGAGAGAGAGGGACAGGCAGGCTGCCTCCCCGGAGAGGCTCTCTTCATATGCCTCAGTGGCTTCCCTCCCAGCAGACCCACCACTGTCTGACTGGGGACATACTGGCCCTTATCAATATTCCCCCACCTTCCAAAGGGTAGAAAATGTTTAAATACCAGGCTGACGCTCACGAGTAGCATAAAAACTTTCACAACTTTTCGCTGTGCTTCATAGGATAGTTTACTTTAAGGGGCTGTAATAAGTTGCAAAGCTAGATTTCTGCCCCTGGCGCCACAGGATGCACCTCAGACAACTGCACCCCAGGATACCAAACTGAAGGATACATTTTCATTGTTTGTAGCAGAGGTTCAGTGTCTGTAGCAGCCATTAGTTACACATAATTGTGGTCGCATCATTCAAAAACAATAAACCTAAACACAAACATTTATTTTCTTTTTATTCCCCCCTCATGCGCCTTCAAACACACACAAAAAACACCCAGAACATGAATCAAATGGTGAAAATGTAACCCCGGCCCTAGCATCTGTGCCATACCCCAGGGACAAATAAGAGGGTCAAAGCCATCCTGGGAGAATCCATTCTTCCCCATGACATCTGCTGCAGTTATCCTGTGTGCAATGACAGCAGAACAATGTAGATGAAGATAAAAAACATACTTGAGAGCCCTTGCTCTCTGCCATCTCCCTCAGCCTCTCCTGCCCTGCAGATTGCATGCAGGGAAAGTGGGGTTTTTTTCAGCGCTGCTCAGGATTAAGTGTGAGGAGACGTTGACAAAGTCTATTACGCCTTTGTATCTTATTGCCGGGGTAAGAGCTCTTGGGTAATGTTATGTCATGACAAAGCATCTACGCGGCCCATGCCAAGAGGATCAGCGGTGGTGTTAAATGTATATCTACCTCCTCTGTTCCGGTAAACCCAGGGTCGCACTGAGCGAGCATCCTGATAGAAGGGTGTGACGCATTAAAGAGACAAAGCTTAGCTGGTTCCTCGTAAGCTGAGCGTGTCTTGTCCTCTGGATCCGCTACATGCTTGGAGTTCATCCCAGCAACTTTGATGTGCACTGATTTAAGGGATTACAAGTCATTTCCCAAAGGATTTAGCATTAATTTCACCAGTTATTTATTACGTTATTATTACTTACTTGATTATGTATCTGTTTATCCATCAAAGAAAGTGGGAAATCATTAGAAGAAGAAAGTCAGAAGTGGATTTGGTTCAGTTTTTCAGCTGATATTATTATTGTTAAAATTTGCCAGAGGATTTTATCCCGCTTGTGTTTTTTGTCTGCAGTGCTGGAGCCAGACAGTTAGGCTCTATTCAAAGTCAGAAAGAGCTCTGGCAAGGACAACAGTTTTATCCCTGTCTTCATAACAAAACACAAATTCTACATAAATTCCCTCTCTAAGGGCTCTTTAACCCTTTTCCCCTTCCCCACGCTCAATTAGGTTTGGTTTTATTATTTATTTATTGTATATTTAAAGGCAACTAACACTGGGAAGAGTAATAAAATGTACAGTGGGGGGATTAGGAGCAGCTCTTTAATCTCACGCTTCTGATAATACTGCATGGGCTGATTGATTAGTTTTTCAGGAAGCTTATGTCAGAAAAACCTAATCCGTCTTTGGATTGTGCCAGCCTTGTAAGGTTTTCCGTGCTGCCACTTTATCATGGCGGCGAATTACAGAGCTGCTGGGCTGTGATAAGGTCCTCGTCTCTTTTACAGACCCCACCGCCCAACCCCCTGCACCCCCTCCTTTCCCTCTGGACAATAAAAAAAATTGTGTTTATATTCTTCACATCCCTGCTCTGCCTGGTCTTCACATCAACCTCTCCCAGGATTTGCCTTGTAAGAGAGAGAGAGAGAGAGAAAAAGAGTGGAACTTAAGTCTTCAAAAAGCCACCAGAGAAATTGGGTGGGGAGTGAGAAAAATATGAGAGAAAAATGGCAGGCAGGCCAGTAGAAATTTCTGTGGAAGTGATTAAACATGGATTGATGGAGTGAAGGGGCCTTGTATGCATGCTGCCTTCCAGGAATCATTTTAGGGCTTACATGGGGCTGATGTGTATCTGTGCTCATATTGGGGTCACAATCTCTCTAGCCAGAAGGCTTGACTAGATAATCCCTCATAAACAATACTGTCTGTGGCATTTGCAGTCCTCAACCTGTATGTTGTCTCAGACCTCTGAAGGAAAGGTTGCCATTCTGTGCGTTAAACCCCTCAAATGTATCTTGTAGACACTACAGGTTGTATTGGCTGTATTGAGCCCTGCAACCTATTCTTTTTCCAATCATCAATCATAATTGTGTGTGTGTACAGGCAATAAATCCATGGTAAAGGTCTTGAAGTGAAAAGGAAAAAGTTCCAAATGACTGATAGGTGTGATGCAATTGCCCTTTGCATTGACAATAACCATAATCTAGCTGCTGGATGGACTGTTAAAGACTTAACTCAAACAATTATGAGCAGCGTGATTACTTCCCCCTCTCAGCTTCTCTTGTGATGTTAGGATGAAGTTCTGAGCAGCTCTCTCGGAGCAAGTCGCACCCACTGTGGCGGCTCTGCTGCAGGAAACATTATGTTTAATATGATTTTGAGTTTCCTGATCTTGGTCCACAGCTATGAATTTTTATGGGCGATGTGCAGCCCCGAGGCAGTGTTAGATCTGGAGGCTCCGCTACCTTATAGCGTTGTCATTACCGCTCTGCAGGGTCAGAAGCATCCAGCACTCTCTGAAGCACAACCGCGCTGTTTAGCAGCTCTTTTACTGCCTACGTCGCTTTCCACTGTTGTGCTGCAACAAAACAAAGGGTGGAGATCAGTTCATATACAGCAGGGGTTTTGTCTGAACCCTTTGTGCATGGTGGAATATCTGAAAAATCGGAGTGTTCTTTTATTAAATCAAATATTGCAATAGTTGTGTCGTTGCCGTGCAGACGTACATTTATGTTTAACTAGTTGGCACAGAAGCAAAGTTTCTGGCACTTCCTAAACACTGACATGCAAAGTTCTTAATCACCACCTTGTTTGGTTCTTTGGAGGAAGCAATCACACCACATGTCAGAGCTCGGGAAAATGATTGACCTCTTTAATTAAAACTGTGTTGCTTTCCTGTAAAAGGCAAGGTGTGACAGCTTTAGAATAAGTACAATAAATCTCCTTTCTGATTATTCTCACTTTTGCATTTCCTCCTCTGCCTCCGGGCTTTGAGGCCTTTCTTTTCAGCTTGTCATTTTCCAGCCCTAACAAAGCACTGTCAGCTCCCCTCTGTCTTTGTATATTTCTTGTGAAGTACCTGTCTTCAGAGGGACTCACAGAGAAAGGAAGCAACGTCTTCCCTACTCTTGTTTCTTCTTCAAAGGCAGCTGTTTCTGTGAAATCAGCCGAGGCGCAATCTGCTTTGAGAACAGAAACATTTGCTCTGTCAAATTTAGTGGACGTACGTTTGAGCAAATCAAGCGAAAACATTTGTGAATAAAACAACCGTATCATTTGCAGCATGGATTTGAAGGGGAGAAAACACAGAATTGGAGTTGTCACACACAGACACACACACACACACACACACACACACACACACACACACACACACACACACGAAAAAAGCTCAGTGAGGGAAACATTTAGATTATGTCTTCCTGAGATGAAAGTGGAAAGACTAAAACTGGAACCTTGGGGTATTTGTGTCAGAATGCCTCCTCAAGTATTAGCTGAGGAGTTTTACAAGCATGTTTGCCATTGTTGTAAAAAGTAGAAGGTGTTTAAAATTGGTCAAGAGAATGATAATTACACTGAGTCCAACATGCTTTGTGGTATTATCCTCCTGAATCCCTGCTATCAGACATTCGGAGGTGTGCTGCAGGTGTCAGGAGCCAGCACAAGAGTTGGCGCTTTGACCATGTAAGGGGATTATGAAACTGATGATGCGTTGAAAGGTAACGCCTGCCTAAAAGTGAAGTGTTCAGGGCTTTGCTGCTGTCACATGTGGCAGGTGCTGAGATAACACAAGTATCCAGATTACCTGGAGACTTCTCGTCCCAGAGCCCCTCCTCGCTCTCCCTCTTCTCTCCTAGTGGGCTCTTTGCTCACACTTCATGAGCACCTGACATCATCGCTGCATTTAAATTTCCCACAAGAAGCCATTCTCACCCTCCCCAGTAGGTGAAAAATCTAATGATAATGTTCATTTGCAGATAGTTCACAAAGGAGGCGCATTATTGTAAATTGAACAATGCAACCTTTGATTTATATTGATTTTCATGCAAGGAAAGCATAGGACCCACAGTAAATATTCACATATTGAAAAAGCTGTTATTTTAGTTATTGAGTCATTAATAATTGAATAGCTCACTGCATCTATTGCATCCCTGATGTCCTTAGAGAACAAAAATGTATGCATAAGAAAATAATGCCATAAAATTAAATATTTACTTTCTCTGAGTTCAGTAGTTTGACCAACTTAAACCTTAATGCCAGTTTGTTCACATAATGTAACTGGAAAATACACAAAAAATGAATTTTCTATGTACAATTTATATAAATGCAGGGCATTTAGGTTTTCTTTTACAGGCTGGAATACATCAATACAGTGATTTAGATGCATTGCATCAAACACTGCAGTGTTCCATAGCACAGCAGCAATAACCAGTGTGGAAACCAGGAAAATAGCATGTAGGCTATTTGCCCCATAGGGCAAATATGAGAAAATGGCTCAATCTGGTAGTGAAAACTGATATTTTGAATCTGGAGCTTTAGAATGAAAAGCTGATATAATAGAATGAATTATTATACGCTGTAGGCTAAATGCAGTGGGATCACAAATTGTGGTTTCAATGGGGACATTTCTGTCCCTGATGTGTGTCTGTATATTGCCTACACAGTTTCTTATAGATTATGATAGAAACATCTGGTGGGACTTCCAAAATCAAACCCTTTTATCAGCTTTGTAATGTAATTGAGTACATTTATTCAGCTGTTGAGCAAGTATTTCCTTGAGTACATCCAGTTCTATGGGTGAAGCTTATGCTATAGCCTCAAATACAAGTCAGCTTATGCATGAATATAAATTAAACCTTTCATTAAGGCTGTTCAAATTAGCTCTCTTAACTGGATACGAAAAAAAAAAAATTCTGGTCTGGAAAATTTATCAGAGCTTTCTGAGCTTGTCTCAAAAAAAAAAAAAAAACCATCCGAGTCAGATACCGCCACATATTTCTTGTGGATCATAGGTCATGAGTGACAGGGATTATTTTGCACGATCTCCGTCTTTAGTGTTATATCAGACCTCTAGGAGCTGTTTACGGAGAAAATAGTAGCTCAAGTAATCAACTGTAGCCTGACACCATATACATATTTGTGTTGAAATAGCAGTATACAAAGACAGTACAAGCACACATACTACTCCTTACTTAAAATTACTATTACTGTTACTTAAAAATGACGGCAGTTCAATACTACTTTGGTTCTGATATTGGGTACCCAATGGCACACAAAACAATTATAGTCCTCTAGACTTGTTACACTTTTATCTGGCTTACTGTGTAACATCAGTGACGTCAGGGGATCTGGAGATAATTTGTAATGACGATCACCTCCACACCAGGCAAAATCTATGAAGTTGTAGTAAAAGATCCTTTTTTTCATTTTCTATACCTGCTGCGTGTGGGCTCATCCAACCCTCTTATGGAGTCACTTTACTCTCTAAGATGTATGGATTTATCACATTCTGCCCTCCGTCTGAATTTCTAATGTCATAATAGTGACATCATTGTAAACAAGAATATGGGCGGGAAATATTTGCAAACATCAATCAAATTTATGATTTCATTTAAATATGCCACAGTTCATATGAAAACTCTGATATTGGTATCAGCCTTTGAAAATAATTTTAACTGGGCAAAATTAAAAAAGGTCATTTTTTCAATCCCATTTTATATCCTGCTGCTTGAAGGTAAATTAGGATAATCTGGCTTTAGTATTATAGCAGTAAGACAAGAACAGGAGTGCTGTGCAACACTGACAGTGGATGTGTCCTGAATTTCTTGCAAGATAGCAATCTGTGTGTCCAAAAGATTTCAAATAGGTTTGACAAAATGACCGATATTTATTTTATCCAATGAAAAATAGATGGTGCAGATGACATGAAGATGATTAGGTGACTTCAACTTGTGGCTATGTTGCACATACAAAAGGAGAGGTCACTAAGTTGATACTGTGAGCGCTCTTGTTAGGATGCTCCAACGGGACATGTTGACACTCCTTATAATCCAAACAAAATAGGCCAGCAAGGTTGGAGCTAAATGCACTATAATTTCCTCTAATCTGTCCTGTTTATTAGGAAACACTGAAACACATTTCTACAATTCTGTCTTGGCAGCTTCCACACTGCAGGAGAGGTAATTTTGTGTGATTTGTGCAGTTTACTGTACTGCTTCCTGTAGGGAAATGCTCTCTAATGATACCAAATTCTTCACTACAAAGACTCACACAAACACCACATCAAATACAAGTCTGCCAGTGTCCAAAGAAAAGGTGAGGCGAGGTATGGTTTCAGTCAGTGTCAGCTGCTGGGAGGAGAGGAAAAAAGGGGATTGTGATACTATAAACATGACTAATAACTAACATCGTAGGATTTAAGCTAGCCACAGGAGGGTTATGTTACGTGCTGTAATTTATGCTAATCATAGGATGTGAGCAGCTCCGGGTGACATGAGCAGTCAGATAATATTTTGCCACAACATGTGTTTAAAAACAGGTTCCTAAACATAGTTAATACAAGGAACACGTGCTTTATGCATTTATTGTGCCGCATTGTGTCAGAATAAAAAAGAACAGAGAATCCCAATTGAGAGCTGAAGTGGTCCGCAACTTCTTGAAGAAGGTGGCGGGCAGTAGTTATGAGAGCTCTTTCTCCTTTTCAAGGCTTATTCTGTCTTTTTACTTCTCAACAAGAGAGGTCAAAGGTCAGGGATAGCGTCAAATCAACAGTAGTGGAACAGATAAAGAGGCTTTACCTGGCTCAAGGACACTTCAGCAAGTTGAAAGCTTTCTATCAAGGTTCTGGCATTATTGTCACAAGAATACAATACATGTTCAAGCATAAGTTATGAAGCAAAGAGTAGGAAATTGTTATTTATTTAATTTACACTAGAAAAATGCTTATTTTTTAAGCTTGCATCACATTGCACATGATCATTGCACACCTTACGGAACCCGAAGGCTTCATTGATATTTTCTGCGTGGATGAACGGCGTTCGAGCAGCTGATGTTCTCTGGCATTCATCCTGAGACAAACAAGTCTCATGATGACAGACAACAGTACTGCACTTTTGCAGTCCTGTAGGAAAATGTAGCTGTCATCACCGACCAACATGGGGAAAATAAGCAGCCATAACAGTAGCAGAAGCGCATTTCTCTCATCACAATCTGTTAAAAAAGTGCATATTCTTGCCATTAGATCATTTTGATTGCACATTTAATATGAAGCAAGTAACCAAATTCGGTGTGTGTTGTTGCGCCACAGTTGATTGCAGTTTAATGTTAGCAGCATGTGTTTTTAACACCACTCACTCTGACAATGGACGCCTCCTCACCCTTCTACCTGAGCGTCTTGACAGCGCCAGCACACTCGGGATTTTTCAACACATCTTTCCACAGTAAGATGTGGAATGGGTGTACTGTGGAGACACAGAAATGGTGATACAGCTGTGATTATAGTAATGCATTCATCAGCATCACTTTCCTTTGAGCTAGCTGTTCCCTCTCATCTCACCATCAACACTTGTACTTAATGTTAAAAAGCTGGTCTGGTGTAAACGTACAGAGGTATCGAGAGGATAAGTGTGAAGGCCTCTGAAGGTAGACTATTGTACGACAACATAAATCCATTGTATTTTATATATGATGCGTCTAAAAAATTAAATAAATATTCCTCACCCTCACTGGGCTACAACTGTAATAATATATCTAATACTGGTTGCTCTTGAAGGGAAAGTTCACCCCTGTCTGTTTTTTAAATTCAATTTTTGGCCCTTTGAGTATTTCAAGTAAGCGCCATATAGTTTTATATTATATTTGAGAGAAGACAGACATCTCCAACACCCTGCAACTCCCACAGAACATTTTAGAATGACAAATAGGACCACGGGTATGAGGAAAAATGTGTATTTTGTATTTTAGGTTGAACTGTCTCTTTAATATTCACCACAAATGATCCCAAGTATGCAGATGATGGATTCAGCCACAAATTCAATATTGGATCCATAACAACTTAAGCAGGAGTGTTAAGATATTAGAGGCTGTGGTCTGACTCATTCTCGCAGAGGTCAGGTGGTAATGGCCTAAAGGATTATACTGGAGGGTAGTAGATATGCTACATGCACACTCACACACACACTAACCGTAGCCTTCTGTGATTGGTAAGGTGCCCCGGGTGTGGATTTGCTGTTGCGATCCACCACAGTGCTGAAGCACCTGCCATGTGTTTCCCTGGACGGCCTCTGATTAAAAGTGATGGCTCTGGAGCGTGAGGCTGTTCCAGCGATCAGAGCACCAATCTATTCTTCAGCAGCATGTAGACTCTGGGCTCTGAGCTGCCTAAGCGCCTCCAGGGCCTTCTCTCCTGGAACCGGCTCTGGGTGTGAATCATTACAAATGATATGCCCTGTAACATCAGGAGGAAGATGGCTGGGGAAGGATGTGGGGCAGGGGGTTGCAGGCTGAGAATGGTTTTAATGTGAGTGGGGCTACTTGTCATGTTGGATGCTTGAAAGCAAGGGGCTGCAGTCAATCCGGGGTCTAGCGCTAGCAGTGGCGGCCGAGCAGCTCTAATATGGCAGGTGTTGTATTGCAATAGTGCTTGGGAATATTACAGTCGGCAGTGGTGAAGCCGGTGTAATTTTCATGGGACGTCCAGATTTTTACTACGTAGAAGCGCATCAAGTTAATGAAGCCTCTGACACAGAAAATTAGCAGAGAAATGAATTGCACCACCAAAGTGAGGTCAATTTGCACAGATAAATCCATGAAGAACAGTGGAGTGCATCATTGGAACAGCTCTGCTTGCACTGATGAGCAGGTTAATTGCCCATTTTGTTTATTGTGAGGAAGATGCCTGAAACCAATTTTCCCCAGACGCATATTCCAACCTTATGTGCTGGAAAAAAATCAACTCTGGAAAACTCAAAAACAGATTATTTTAGCCCACTGATAACTTGGTAATAATGATATTTCAGAGGCTCTCGTGCAGAATAAAAAAAAGGCAGAGAAGCAGATCATGAGTTGGGGCCACATTGTCATCTAAGCCAGGTTGAGAGAGATTCCGTCGTCGGCATCAAAACAACACTGTAGCCTTGCCCGCGGCTCAGAACCCATCACAGCCGAGCACAATGTCGCCGGCTGCTCACTGCAAATGCATTTTAATGGCATCTCTTCAGATGATCCAGAAGCCAGATGTCACTGGCTTCTTAATAACTTTCTAGAGGCTAGTTCTGGTCACTGTGGCAATTACCTTTATGTCAGGCCTCTAAAAGATATGTCTACCCACGGGACAAGCAGGCAGCCAGCTCCATAATGCTCATTACAGATGAATGTCGAGGCTGATTCATCCTGACTCAGTGTGTGGCTCGCTGCTGCTCAGACCACTGTCAGTATTTAAGTTCCACTAATACCTCTTGATAGTATTGATTGACACAACATAAAGTCAAACATACAGTACATGTGACGTAAGCATGGAGCCTTTATAGGTGATCATTTAACTACAATATAGTGACATGTGTATATTTAACCAGGAGCGTTCTTGATATACAACAATAGCCATACAAACATAAATCATTTGAATAACATGCAATTAACATGAGTTTCACACACATATACATGGAAGTGCAGAGAAACATGTTCATGAAAACAATAAAAGAATAATATTTTAAATAAGAAAGCAACCATTTAATATCTATGAAACAGCCTGAAGTTATGCAACATTAACAGTTTATTTGAGGCGGCTCGTGAAAAAGACTTTGAAGAGTAAACAATAAACAATATTTTGCAGTTAATCCCACAACCAAGATGCATAGACAGAAAGTGTGAGTGCCCTTTTGACAAGTTAAAAAATATGACAAGTAGATGTAGTGCAATAATTGCTCGTGAGGTAAGATAAAAGGCTGGAGACATGGTGTAGGTAATTTACCAACTCTGCCTCAAGTATAAATAATGTGCTTTTTCCTCCTGATAAAAGAAACAACAGCAACCTGTCATTGACAGCCTGACTGAGTGTCTGCACTTTGAGGATGAACTTCTCAAAACTCAGCTTTCCCAACTTTTATTTTGACATTTCTATTCATGAAGCACATTCATAGTATATCATATAGACACTTTGTTTCTGCCATTGGATATTGATATTTATATAGAATTTTAAACATGATTACAAAAATAGTGCTAATAAATATTCAACATAAATGCATAACCAAAAAAATATAATTTCTGAGATGGATCCTTTAACCCTTCTGCCAGGGGCCTTTTTAGCTTTTTAATTTTAATAATTTTGGTTTGGCTGTATTAATGTATATGGGATAATTGGCTGATCAGGACTGATATTGGTTAACAAGTAGGAGCTTTTGTTTTTTAATCTAACACTTCACGAAAAATGTAAATGCAACAAAATCTGTGTTGTTGCTGACCTTTGACCATACTAAAAAAATGTATCTTAATCATTTAGTATGCATAAATTAATATCTATTTTTTTCATAACAACAGAGGTGTTAAGTAAACAAACCAGCATTAAAAAGGGTAGAAATTATGAAAATGAATGAATAGTTTGTAGTAAAGACCAGAACGAAAGTTATTTTGACAAAGCTATTTTTGTCATCAGAGCAATTTTTAAAAAGTAAGTCAAAATGGTTACATTTGGTTATTTAAAAAAGAGATTTTACAGTTACAGCTACAGAGAAGAGCAAAAAAAAAAAAATCATGTTTACACTCTAAATTACCTGTAATTTTGGTGTTGTCTGACTGGAATGTCTTGTTACTTATTGGACAAATATGCTGAAACATATAAGTATGCAAATAATAATCAATAATATCCAATAATATCAGCTCTATTATATATATCAGTATATGTGGCCTGATCGAATATTGGCAACACTGACAACACTTAACATTTGGCAAAGTGTATATATATATATGTATATATATATATATATATATATATATATACATATATATATATACATATATACACACGCACGCACACACACACATTCTGGCAAATATATTAAATTGAAAACATTGTGTCAGCCTGTCTTAAACAACTGCTAAACAAAAGATAAAATAACTATTGCAGCTCAAACTTGAACTCTTTGCCACTGTTAGCTCATTAGTCCATCATTTTTACTTGCAGCGAACTGTGCATCTCAATTCAACTGAAGATGTTAAATTCATAAACCTCACATAGAAGATTAAAAAATGTGGTGTCTATGGCACATAATTACCTTTTGTGAAACATCTCATAATACAACCCTTTGCTCCTGAGATTAGAGTGTAGCTACTCTACCTGTCAGTGGTGATCCAAATTGATGATGATTAATAAGTGTAGAAAATAAATAATAACTAGAAACTTCAGTCATAAGAAGCCTCAAATTTAAAACGAATAAAAACGTGTTTCTCTCAGACTATTTTTATTCATAGATGATGGATATCCACTAAAATTACTGGCAGCACTTATTGTTCACCCACCTTTGTGTTTACTGCTGCATCACCACTCTTTTATAAGCCACATATACCTTTGACTGCAGTGTTATATAGATGTAATATCTGTGCTTAGGGCGTGTGAGGTTCATGCACCTCTCTGTGTTTTTGTTCAGGACGTACAGGAAGAGGAAGAAGCTAAACCACACAGACAGATATCCGCAACATTTGCCACTAGTCACTTTGCCTAGTGCTGTTGAAATGAGGTCTGGTGTTTTCAGCTCCATAAGTCTGCAGTTATTATCATAATAATGTCTTGTTTCAAGTCGCCCCGAAACGCCTCTAGCACAGCAGCACCGATTAAGAAATCTTAATTAAGCTTTTGTAGATTCTCCTTCATCAGACCTTGCCTCTTTTTTTTTTTCACAGCGTCTTGTACAAAAACTCAGATTCCTTTAGTCTGTTTTTAAGAGACACCACTTCCACCTAAATGAACGAGGTGTGTTAGTGTGTGTGTGTGTGTGTGTGTGTGTGTGTGTGTGTGTGTGTGTGTGTTGGTGCTGCGAGACAGCGACAGAGAAAGAAACCAAAGCCTATGTGTCAGTGCAAGCTTTCAAGTTCCCAGTGCTTCATCTCTCTCGGGGCATATAAGTATTAGATATCCCTCTGCTGATCCCCTTGTTGTCACAGCAATTTCCCCAGTTGCTCATCATACTTAAACTCCTCTCTCATTTCCATTATAATCATCCCATACAAAGCTCACCTGAGATTTACACTGAAAGACAAAATTTGGTTTCACCTCTTAAGCTGCGCAGCATGACACCCAATGTGTAACGGATATAACCGCTCGGGCTGGTGGGAGGACGAGTGCTACGTCCTCCTTGTTCACAGCGGTGAAGAAATGTTCCTGTTGGGAGCCCGCAGTCCCTCAGATTTTATGTTCGGCATTGCCTCTTATTGTGATGTTGTAGCAGTCGAATCAAATTAACAGCTGAGCTCACACGAGGTATTACTAAGTGGCAATATCGGTGAGGGAATACTGCCACTGGAATTGGTTGATTAAATGACTGTGGATGTGATGAGCTACGCAAAGGGACATTATTACAGTGTTGCCTCATTCATCCATGTTTACAGGGAGCAACTGTCTTAATTAAGCGTTGTGAGGGCTGATAGATGGGTCAGGCTCACTGTCCGTGGGAGACACATTGATTTCACATTACATATCCAGATAGCCAAGCCATTGCTCGCAACATTAAGGTGTTACTACGGTCTGCAACGCAAGCAGCAGAGTGAAGAAAAACTCTCATTATAAGATGCACAACATAATATGTATGCAGCTCTTATACATGTCGAATGGAAAGCTTTATGGAGTGTGAGTGTGACAAAACAAATTGTAGCAGACAGACCTAGTTTGTTAGCTTTGTACACATGTGCCTCAGTTAGGCTTACAGCAAAATTATAATTAGTCTGGAAGTAGTGCGCAGCAGCTCAGTGAGAATTCAAACAGCCTCTGCTCAGTGCTTTCAACATCTGCTTCTCTCAGTGATCCCTACAACCGGGCCCGGGGAAAGCCGGCACTACTAATTACTAATAAAACTAGCTAAGCTTATTGCCGTGAATTATTAAAGCTTTATCTGAAGTGGACCAGGAATCGCTCCTGAAGCTAAAAGGCTTTGAGGCAAAAGGAGGGATCACAGTTCATTTCTGCGTCTGGATTAGCACTTAGCACGTACTTTGCCATACTACGACTGTGGAAGCCTGTGTTATTGTTGGGGACCGTTACAAGCTAAAGTTCATGTGCATGGGGTATTTAAGAAAAGCACAGCTGATGTGGGACCAGCTCACATGTTAAGTCCATGGGATTTGCATTGTCATATAATCTGACAAGTCGTCCTGAAATATAAGAAGCTTTATGCAAATATGAGCACAGCTGGAGTTCATCATTGCATCCAAAATCTTTCCCATATACTGCGTTGTGTGTTTCTTGATTTTTCCCCAATCTTTGGTGGTAACAAAATTACTCTTAATGCCTTGATAGTCCTAATGACTAGTGCTTAACTAGTGTGTGGTCACACTTGCAATAAAAGAAGAAAGCTTTCGGCCTGGTTGCTGTAAAGGGATGTTCACTCTGTACTGCAGCATCCTCCACCACCACACACTTAAAAGCATCCTTAACATCTTGTCTCTGGACATTTAAGGGCCCTTTGCTTCAATCAGTGTTGTAGCCAGTCAATTGGCTTAAAAAGATGAATGGTTGAAGTTGGGTATTTTATTGATTTCAGGTGAAGGCAGTTAAATGTTTTCTAAATGCTGAAAACGTTAAATATGTTGTAAAAATACAATGCATTACAAAATTTTGTTTTAAGGTATAGATTGATATTTTGGAGAATAATAATTTTCTTGCTGGGACGTGAGAAGATACATTTTAGCTTAGATATAAATCCAAGCTTAGCTTAGTTTAGCTTATTTTAGCCTAGCTTATTTTAGCATAGCATAAAGAGTGGAAGCAGAGGGAGATCTAAACTGGTCCGGTTGAAATGTCTCATGTAAACTAGTGTGCTTTAGAGGCACTGTTTGGCAGATGTTTTTTTTTTGTTTTGTTTTCCTTTGCCAGTTTAACTGTTTTTCTTATTTCCAGTCTTTGTGTGAAGTTAAGCTAACCGGCTCACTCAAGCTTCATATTTATCGAGCTGCTCATCCATCAACTATATTTCCTAAATTTAAACTATTTCTTAAAATTCAACAGGATTTGAATTTTCCTTTATTTTCCTTTGTTATTAACCCATATTTGTGTTGTTTTCAAGGTTCTACATTTGTAAAACATCTAATAATAATTTTGTCTCAAGCATTAATAGTATCTTTATTCACAAGTACTTTTGATCAGCAGTTTTTGTCACAAGTCACGTTTCACAATGAGTGAATTAAAACAGTGAATTTGTCACAAGTCACGTTTCACAATGAGTGAATTAAAACAGTGAATTTTAACTTTTTTGTGAAAGTACAAAAAGTTCAGGAAGGCATCTCAATTCCTTTTCATATATTTTATTATGTCAAGGAATCAAGCGGCTGTGCTGAGCTTTTGAAAAAAAGAAAATCCAATAAAATGTCATTTTTCCAAGGACTGAGCACTCCTGCAGTCTGATTGAAGTGCCAGCGCCTGTTTGAAGTACTTGTTGTAAAGCTTAAGTTTAACAAACAAGATGTTTCCCAAGGGTACCTTTGCTGTAGTTCAGCATTTCCTAAAATACATCTTAACTTGTGTGGCAAGTGGGTTCTTCCATGCTCATTGTGGGATTTTTTTCCTCTCCATCTTTAGTGCTGAAGTGCTGCTTTCTTTATCCTTTATTCTGAACTGCTGCTGTGGCAATTTTTATAGTGCAATCACCAAAGATAAGTTGTCAATCAGTGTTGAATTTACTTGGATTTTGTGTTTTATGTCTGTGAAAGTTATCACTGCCCATGTCAAATACTTTTGGCTTTTTTGTACTTTCTTTGAACAAAACTAGAAACATTAAATGTATTATTGTCTTGCAAAAATATATTTAAAAATGTTTTATGCCACTTAATGTTGTTTCTCTGTCTGCTCTCTCTGAAGGTCACATGCAGGAAAGTGCACGCGGAAGCCACAGAGCTCATCGAGTGGGGCGACAGTGATAACGAGCAGAAGATTTCTCCCACGGGGGCCAGTCCACGGATCCTCAACCCCTTGCGTTTGTTTGCCAGGGGCTCCCCCGGGTTCAAGAGCAACATGAGGGAAATTACATATTTACAGAACATGGAGGACTTCTGGGACTGGTTATCTAACCAGACAGATGTTCAGGGTGCACAGGCCAGAACTAAACGCAGGCCCATCGTCAAGACTGGCAAGTTCAAAAAGATGTTCGGGTGGGGGGACTTCCACTCCAACATCAAGACTGTCAAACTCAACCTGCTGATCACGGGGAAGATCGTGGACCACGGGAACGGCACTTTTAGTGTTTACTTCCGCCACAACTCCACGGGCCTGGGGAACGTGTCGGTGAGCCTGGTGCCTCCTTCCAAGGTGGTGGAGTTTGAGATTGCTCAGCAGTCCACGCTGGAGACCAAAGACACCAAATCATTCAACTGTCGCATTGAGTACGAGAAGACGGACCGCAACAAGAAGACTGCCCTGTGCAGCTTTGAACCGACCAAGGTGTGCTATCAGGAGCAGACGCAGAGCCACGTGTCCTGGCTGTGCTCGAAACCCTTCAAAGTCATATGCATCTACATAGCCTTTTACAGTGTCGACTATAAACTGGTGCAGAAGGTTTGCCCCGACTACAACTATCATAGCGACACACCCTACTCCTCCACTGGATGATCTAGCTGTTGTCAGTATGCATCAACCTTTTGTCTGATCTTCAAATAATGTAAATGTCAACCTCTAAACTCCTTGTCCTGAAACACCTAGATACCTGAGACAGGAAATGCAACTTAAAATGGGACACACTCTGGAGGGATTTATTGCATTGTAAAAAATAAAATAAAATAAAAACATAAAACAAACTTTTATACAGATTTAGAGATAGTTAGGTGTCCAGGGACTTGGTTTTAGAGGTTGACTTGGGATTCAGAGCTAGCTACCAACCCTGGGTGACTCCTCCCCATCTCAACAGCACATGTTCTCTGTAAACCACTGGTATAATTAGCATGTTGTCCAGATGTTTTCTTCAAGGCTAGACCATAGGCGAGGAGCCTCCCTGTTGGAAGTGCTTATCCGGCTCCTGTGCCGGTGCTGCATTGATGCCAACATTGTCAAACAATTTCCTCACCTCATTTAAACAGTTATGGGATGAAATATGACATGACTTTGAATCCTGTTAATAATTACAATACCAAGATGTTTGAATTGTTATTCAACCAGGCATAAAACTGGATATTTCACATTTGAAACATTGCTTCATTTTGACTGATTAGTCAAAATGATCTGTTCATTGCCTTCAAAATAGAGCTAATATCCATTTGTACTTGTTAACAGAACACAGGGAGTCTATTATTTCAGATTAGCTTGATCAATGGGTATTTTCTCAAGTAGCTCTGAATAATTAATATGGCATTCCAATCTATATTTTATCTCTTATCTTTCTCTGAATTGATTATGCGCCCATGACAAAATTAATTGATCCAAGACATCTAATCCAAAAGCAAGCATAATCATAAATCATCACACATGTAGGTACCATACATATATAACCTGGCTGCTGCCTTGTGTGCTCCTTAAATGTATTGGTTTTTCAGCTGCAATCATACGGCATGTGTATGCTAAACTAGTCTGAAATCCAACATCTGTGTTTGCAGGATGCACTTTGAGGCATCAGCCTGCCGAGCGGGCCCCGCAGTGGATTAATGTGTCAGGAGAGGAGGGGGGGAGAGCGATAATTGCAGGACAGGTGGATTTAGTGAGTCTGGCAGACAATTATCAGCACTTTGTCATGGTCCTGCCACCAGCCCTGACATTACCTGTCTTTAATAGGCTTTAATTAGCCTGGGAAATTTCATTTACCTAAGACCAAGAGTGGAGAAACCAAAAGAAGAAAAAAAGGCAAAAGTACAAAATCCGTCTGGAATTTTAATGAGACGTGGGACCTACATTTGAAAATGTCATACATTTCCCAGTTGTACATCAGGCTTAAGTTGACTGATTCTTGTGTAAAAGTGGATAACATCCAGTCTTGTAGTAAATGGTGAAATGTGCTTTGACTCAGCAATCACTTAAACAGTTTTAAAAGGTTCTGTTGAAAACCATCAACACATGAAATGTCATAAATTGTGTTGATTGCGTGTATCCAGGGTTTTAGACCATAGGGCATGTGCCACTGATTAATCACATGGCAATTATTTCTCTTACTTTATTTGCTGTATCTCATGTCTTTCCCCATCAGCTGTAAATTATCCTGTCTCATTATACATGAGGAGGAGAGGTGTATGATAAAGAAATTACTAAATCCGAGTTGATCTATGTTGATGTTTTAGTTCTACTCCTTTGTGCAGATGCTGTGTATTAACGTGTAACTCTAAAACTAAACGTGTTTACTTATGGCTTCAGAGTAAACAATGTCAATTTATTCTAATTTTTCCAGAGAAATATATCAATAAGTATACTGTTCCTTATTTTTGGTGTTTGTTAAGCGGTATCATGTAGATAGATGTCATATTTACTGCTTATAGTTATAGATTGCTTTGATTTCCATTTTTGTAATCCTTGCAAATTGTACCTATTTTCTTTTCCTGCTTGCTTAATCTTGTTTCAACAGTTTCCCCTGTAAAATAGGAAGAAAAAAAGAGCACTGCTGTGTGTATAGTGTAAGTACAAATGTTCATTTTGGAATATTTCATTTCATAGGGGGTTCATTTTGTTAAAATGAAATTGTAAAGATCAATTAAGGTTTTTATGGCATTAAACCTTATTTGAACTTGGCTCACAGCATATTGTCACACTGAGTCAGCTCCAGTCTGTCGGTGCTCACACTTGTCTCGTTTCATTCCTACAAGGACTTCTCAACAGGATAAACACACCATTTTAAGAGGTACATTTCAGTGTAGCTTTTTAATGGGCAATAAATCTGTGTCCACAGGCGTGGATGATACCAGAGGTACACCTCAGGGAGCACATCCATTTTGCTGTGGCCATCAGGGACAGGGGTCTTTTCATCGCTTCCATTACTCTTATCTGATCAGGGTGAGGCACCCACTCCTTAGGCATCAAGTCACACCAGGCTTTCCTGCTGCATACATCCCAATCCTTGGAAAACTAAGAGGAATGTTAATGTACATTTCACTTCTCAGGATATTATTAGACTCAAATAATAAATGACTTTCAATATGTTAGCTAATTGACCGTGTTATACACTCATCTGACAATTCACATCAATTATGTACAAATGTATATGCATCCTCATAGACATTAACGATGAGGTGAAGACATGTTAATCTTCAGAAAGCATCTGTAGTATCAAATCCAATCATATTAGGGGCATGTGATATGGTAAATATATTTTGTCAGAACGGGTAAAAATTTACTTCAGAGGTCATTTTGTCATGGGTTGCGATAAGAAATAAAACAACCCTCTCAATAAGTTGATCGTGACAAAAAAAAAAACAATCTTAAAAGAAAAACATCTTAATCAAGTTTTAGCATTTTTCATATGCAGGTGTGGTGCCTTTTCAAATAGTTAACAAATGTTTTTCACGAAAAAAGGATGTTCACCCAAAATATGTCTTATCTGTGATGAATGTAAAGTGATCACAGTACATGTTAAAGTTGCATTTTTTAAAGACTGGGGTAACATCATGAATTGCATTTTTTCAGCCAAGACAATCAGGACAATACATTTTCATATTGTTGCAAACCCACCAGTCAATTACCAAAAAGGTCAAAATGTTTATATTCTCCTCTTGCCGCTTCACCAGACCAGAATCTCACACGGCAACAAGACATCTTGCATTTGAACATGTTAATGAAATCTTTCTGTAAAGGTTTACAGTCCATAATTTGTTCACAACTGGATTTGACAAGTTCCTGACCCTTCATTGGGTTTGTCAAAAAACATTTTTGAGAAACAAGGCAACTATGAACTTAAGCAGATGAGTGTGAGGAAAGCACTGTAGTTAAAAGCATCACAAAACCTCCTGGGATGCATTGAGCACTGATTATTGAGTGTTTACTTTGTCTATTTTATCTGTCACTTATTGTAAGTCAGGACATTCTACTGCAGCCTAAGTTTTTTTGGAATCATATTAAAATAGTATTTCAACAAAAAAATACCCAATGTCAGCCAGCCCATATTTATATTAAAGCATCAAGTTCATTTTTAGTGTGATTGTCCACTACCTCTTCACAATCTAATTTCCTACGATCCAAATTGTTCAATTGTGACGATGCCACTGCAGGCATCTTCTCTTTCAAGCATAACAGTTAGCAGAGGGAAGCGAAAGATAAAAGGTTGGAGAGGCGTCCTAAAGCATAGATGCTATCAGGTCTTTTCCTAGGATCTGTGCTGAGAGGGGCGGACGAGGATCAGCAAGCTGCTGATGAAGACGTCTCTGTTCCAGCAGGAAAGCGCGGCCTCGTGTTCGCTTTAATTAGAGCTTCTGCCGAGCATTCAAACATAAAAAGAGAGACAAAAATGTCTTTCATGTGCTGTGAAAGGTTCAACATTCAACATGTTACTATGCTAATCCAGTTTAAGCACATTTTCTTTTGATTATCACCATGTTGTTTTCTAATCTTGCATTTAAAAGAAAACCTGTGCAGACAGAGAGAAAAAAAAAACAGCTCAGCCCGACACTCACATCCATTAATACGACCATTAAAAGGAAACAGTAAAGAGAATAATGACCTCCCTTAAACTGAAATCTGTTGTCACATTGATTTAAACAACAAAAAACGTGGGCTTCTTCAGACTGCTGGAAAATGGTTTAATGGGTTAATGCAGGCATTCTTGCAGACAACAACTTCATCTTTTTTGCTTCCAAACAAAAGTTTCAACATCTCAACATGACTCTGAATGATGAGTAATATCATGTAAAAACGATGCTACTCTTTTAATTTACAAAATCCTCTGAAGTGTCGGTCACACCACACTACATACGAGACGGACTGAATAAACATGACAACCCCCCCATTCAAACACAGAATAACATTGCCAGTAGAAGTGATGCTCAGCATCCTACAAATATCCAAGCATGTTAGAGGAAATTTTTGCACATACTCAATTCATGTCATTCTGCACAAAGATGTCAGATAATTGCAGAAAATAAATTGTTAAAACAAAATTGGTACTTGGACACTTTCTTTGACAATAACATGACCATGCATTAGTCTCTCCACTTTTAGTTAACCACAATATATTGAGAATATATAATATTTGCAAGTTGGCGATACTAAAAGGACAGAAATTCTCAAAATTTAATCTATAACAGTTCACAGACGTATGATCTGGAATATGTCATTCAAATGGGAGACTGAGTAAATACTTCCAATGTTTTTATATATTAGGGCCAAAGTATAGACACTTTTCCGCCTTACGTGTATTATAAGGATTGACACTGGGTCTTCATAATGGCAGATTACAATTTTTCCCCACAAATATGCAATAGAACAGACTTTCTTGTACACTGGTCTTCTGAAGATGGTTCAACTGTCATTTACATAGAAATGGTGCCATCAATATGGGGCATACACATCTTTTAAAAAGTGTAAAGAACTGACCTTGCACTGAAAGTGTTCATGCTTTTTAATGTCTAGTCACAAAACGGGCTAAACATTACAAATATATAATATTTCCCATTTAGTTAAACCTTTGTTACGTTCCTATAGAACTCCATATCAAAATGACTATTCATGGGAACTAGTGCAACCTGGAGGAGGCCTGGTCTTTGTGACAAGGCAGGCACAGAGTAAAATAGACAAAGTACTCTGGAGCAGCTCCAAAGCAATGGCAGATATATTAAGGCCATTTTTAAAATTACAGGAAAAAAACAGTAGCGGACAGCTTGACTTGCTACCCGGGCTGAACGGAATTCAGTTGGGGAAGCAAAGCAAGCAAGCAACACCAATTTTACCAATTTTTTCCCCTAATCCACTGATGTCAGTCGTCCACGTGCCAGCCTCCCCAAATCCCTGGCCAGAAAGCTCCACTCTCCTTTATTCAAGTGTGTTCAGTTTTGGTGGGAATAAAAGAGTGGTACCCTCGCTAGTCCTTCCTTTGTAAACCCATGCTTCACACCTCCAGTAAAGTCCCGGGGCACAGTCAGGACTGTTTTAGACGCTTCCTGGGAAGACCAAAGGGTGGGCACTGTGCTGAAGCCAGGGCACGAAAGGCCTCGGCTACCAAGTGAGGATGGGATTGGATCATTGACTTCCAGCCTGCAGTCTCCATTATGTCTGTAGCATGACTGTAAGCACAGGCAAAATGAAGTTAACACTCAGACATGAGAATGTGCACATTAAAAATCAATAAACATAAATGAGATCGTAATGACGAGGCAAATAAGGAGCACATGATTTGTGACTTGCATGGTAAACTTGAGAAGGGCCATTAGTGCTTTGCATAGGTTAAAATTATTGTAGGATTAGAATGTCTTCATGTTTGATACAACAAAGATGGAAATAAGTTCAACATTTCAAGGTGTCCTGCGACAAAACACTACATCACCTGAAAGGAAAACTTCCCATAGCGACCACCCTTTTTAACATTCTACAAATATTCCATTTCCAGGGTTTATCCAGGTATGAGTCTATTAATAACTTGGATACAAAGATATGGAGCTTCAAACTGAAAGAAGGCAAATAGCACTCTGTCTGCCTGGGCTAAAACAATGAATTCTAATGCATCTGGTTGGGGGAAGAGATAAGAGTGTGTTATTAATCTTGTGTCACATATATCAGCTAATTACATACTTGCTATTCCAGTTCTTTCCATCTTTACAGCCCAGCTGTCTCAGGACACTGCACCTATGGCAAGGAGATAAAAAGGTAAGCATTCAGGGCTGGTAAACAGAAATGGCAGCAGGAATTTATCACTGGAGTTTTTTTTTTTTTTTGCGATACTTGCCTGTTGATAAAATCTATGGCTTGTGCTTTGAGCTGCTCGGCACTGTGCAAGTCTGCTAGGATGAGGGTGTCGGCCACATTCTCCACTGAAAGGCTGTTGCACAGGGCCTCTTCACACATGACCTTTAAACGCTCCAGAGCGTACTGGGGTGGGGGGAGAGTGGAGGGGACACAAAAAGCAGTGGTTACACCCTGGATGCATAAGTGGATCCCTATGGTTATATAGGATATTCTGAATACACATAAAAGCTACAGCTGCAATCAGTTACTAAAGTTACCGGCACACAAAATGTCCATTAAGCAGCCTCCTTCAATATATACTGCAATGTTCAGAAACATGCATTACCCACTTCCACTACATGGTGTATGCGATTTATCACTTTAGCATTGATTGGGATGATTTTGGAGGAGGAAGCAAGGTTGTTACTCAATATTCTGGTTCGCTATTCAGTACAAGCCAAGCATCAACCTCCGGGGCTGAAAAATGAAGGGAAAAAAAGCTGTAGCTCCTTAAATGACCACTGGGGGCTGGTTCCCAAAATGAGTAAATCCTTATAGGCTGCCATGTTAAAATGCAGATATAAACATGTTCTAAGTGTGGTACAAAAACATTTTGTCTCTGTAGCTAATTTCCTCATTCATTAAAGGCATGGCAGCTTTGAGTGACATGTGGGAGCAGTCACTGAGCTCACCCACGTTCCACCTCTTTGCCCATTTTTAGATTATCCGGTGCTAGGTGGAGTCAGGCACTGCCAAGATAATGGACAGAATTCTTTTTCATTATTGAAGCATGCTTACATAGAAAGAAACCACATCACTTACTACATCCTCAATCATCTCTGTTACCTTGAATCAGCACTTATCTGACAGTCTCCATACGTGTTGAATTACAAGCCTCACAAACATACAGCAGCATGTTGAAGTGCATCTGTGCTGTATTGAATTCTACATTTTTTACACCCTGAACAAGCATGCTCTAATAATGGACAAGGATGGAGGGGGGGCGAAACTGACTATAATCTTTATAGGTTATCAATACTGAAATTATGTCACATAAGATGCAGCCTAACAGCTGTGTAATTACACAAAAGACCATATAAGCCTTTTAGCCTCAGTGACTTACATTGGAGGAATAGTAGTGTTCATGTCTGTCTATGGTTATATCAGATCTAATTACTGTTTCACTGATGGTATTACTAACTTCACATAATGCCTTGTGGTGAAACACAAGTCTGAAACTGCCAAAAAATAAAATAGATGTAAAATTACAAGTGCAATTTTTGAATAAAAGAAACTCAAACTGTCAAATCCATGTGTTCAACATAGTGGTTACAGCGAGCTAGCAGTTTATTTCAAAATTGTATACCAAGATAATTTCAGGGTATGATGGATGGCTAGAGCTGAACTAAACACAGGATTTTGTTCCATCTTAAAATGAAGCCATACATAAAATTGAATGAAAATGATTGGCCAAACAAAACAGAAAGAAAAGCAGCTTTTCTTCTACCATCAAAAAAGAAGTGGAAGCTATATATTCCCAAATGTTTCAAATACTTCGACTCTTACTTTATCTGCAGCTGCCAGCAAATTGTCTGCCATCTTCTCCAGGTTCGGGGCCTTTCCTGTATAAATGAAGCCCATCATTTCCTTAAAGACATCTGGGTCTACGTCACTGATGTCAACACGGTTCTGCAAGAGAAGACAAGAGGTTTATGTACAACTCATTTGAACTAAAAATATTCTGAAAGAATATAGGAAGTTAAGCATTGTGCAGGTAAAGTCATAAATTGAGGAACAACCCAAGAAAAGAAGCAGTTGTCACTAGCTTTTCTTACCTTTTTACTCTCCTCCATTTCATGTTCAAACATAGCATTAAAGACCGGTGACCTTGCTGTTGAAGAAACAAATTGAACAATTATAGATATCTTATTAGGAACATTTAGAATACAAAAGTCAACAGTTAGTTTTCATCGGGAACTAGTTGTTGCAACACGGTTGTCTCATTTTTAAAAAACGGATTAAGCACAAAACGTCCGTATTGAACTATGACTCTTAAAATCTCTCTCAATCCATACAGCTGCCACTTTGTCAGCATTTCCCCCGACCCCTGCAGCTGCCACCATGTCTAATGGAGACAAGGCAGAGAGTAGAGCCATCCTCTCAATCTCCTGGATCCTACAGTCATCTGGGTCAAGCAGGGCCAAGCAGGGGTAGTGGGGATTAGCGGCCACTGCAGAACTAGGCCGCTACAAATCAAGCCAGGAATACAGACCCTCTGTAGCCTTTTCAGGTGCTTATAGCTCTCTGCGAGAGGCCATTAAGAAGAGGCATAGACACGTCTTGCAAGGGCCGTTTTGGGGGCTCTCTCCTGCTTGCCGTTTGCTACAGTGCGGGGCTGGGGACGGACTTACCTGCAAGGATGGATTTGTGGGCTTTGAACTCCTGCCCTCCCACATAGAGGCTGCAGTCTGTGAAGCGTGAACACTCCCACAGGTTCCCCAGGTCATCAGACAGCTGACACTCCGGCACCTTCAGCATGTTCATATTGGACTGTCCCGAAATGTTAACGGAGTCCTGGACAACGCTTACCTGTACATGAGAAACATCACAAGAGAGAACAACAAGCTGAAGCAGACTCATCAAGGCTAAACGTCCAAACAAATCCAGCAGCAAATATGTTTTGAAGAACAGTCTAATTTGTTTTTAATTTGCTTCTTTTTAAAGCATATTTTCAAGACTAAGGAACCTGCAGAGGGAGGCAGCCTTGCTTGCGAAAAAAACAACCACTTGAAACCAAAATTAATTAACTTTGCTGAAACGCCTAATTGATGAGTAAAGGCATTTTGTCTTTAATTTGGATGCAATTTGTTTATCAAAGTGGCAAATTTCCCTGAAATTGTTGAATCTCTGTAACTGCTGTCTGGCAAACTGTCTGATCCTGCCAGTATTTGGCCAAATGCATTTACGTCAAAATCCACTGACACTTCATTTAATTTGTCCCTTGATAGAACATTTTAGGAGACATTTATTCTTCTTGACAGACTGAATTAAATTATTTCGAAAACAAGCATCATTGTAAATGATTTAAGATGGAAGAAGCATTCCACTTCCAAAGAGCTTAATGTCATTTGAAGCAAATGCCAACACTATGTTTGTTGTTAAATGGCACGGCGGCTTACACTCAGGTGTAAACTGGTCATAACAAGAATGACTCCAACCTTGATTCACTTAAGGTTACACTGGGGGTATAAATGCTGTAATCCAGCAGTAATGTCAGTTTTTAAACTTTCATCAAAGGATCAATGCAACATTACAGTAAAGTGGACACCACATACAACATAACAGCAGCTCATGGCATTGGTCTGCAATGATGAAAAATGTGGATACATGTCTTTACAGACTGGGTTTGGACAAATATATGGCACAAAAAAGTGAAATACTCGCTTGCAAATATTTCTCATCAAAAGTATTCATACCTTCATTGATGTGAATTCAGCTACTGGGATCCTATTAACCCAGAGCAGTGTCTGGCAGATGGTAAGTTGCTGCACAGCCTAAGCTACTGTAAGCTATTTTATTGAGTTTCCAAGCCAAATGCTATCAGTGAATTTGTGTTCCCTCTGGTCTTCAACAGATTTTGATGATTTCCAACATTTCCAATCAATGGATTTGGCATTCACAGGTTGTATATCATTATTCATTAGCAAAGCTATATCACAGAGTACAGCTATTTTCTTTAAATAATTCAACTCCAAACTCAAAATCATTTCAAGCACACATAACAACAAAGCCAACCAAACAAGAATACTGGATGGTGTGTTTTGTTCCCTAAACCAAAACATAATATTGAGAGATTGCTGTGTTCTGTGGACAGATGAGGAGTTTGGATGAAAAGGGAAATGTGTGCCAGCCCGAATGATTATCTTTTAAAATGAGAAACCAAGTCAACAGGGGGAAAAAATCCTGTCCCATTCACCCAACAAAAAGCTTTTTTTCCTAACTCCAGCTGCATACACCATTTTACACCATCATTGCAAGTAAAAGTGAGAAAAGTGTGGCTCTGAATTTTCTTTTGCAATGTTGGTCAGCATTTAGACACAAAAAGACTGTACCCCCCATTACTTTGAAGAGAAAAAAAACACAATACCTCACAGAACAGGGTAAGCTTGTCATCTGGTAAGAGTCCATTGGCTTCGTCAAGCAGGAAATCTCTCCTTATAAATTTTTTGAAGCCCCAGTCTTTTCCTTGGACAAATCTATATGCTCTTTGGCTTTCTGTAACAACAAGAAAAGCTCTTGTTATTTCCATTTTTTGTTTGCAAGTTAGAGAAAATTGTACAAGTGAAGGTATAATAGGAACACTAAATATACAGTGTAACAGATGTGGTGGCATTCTGATTGCTTGAACTCACCCATCGCTTTTGTCTCCTCTCTTTTAGCGTTCAACAAAGAAAACTTGAACTTTGCTCTGACTTCACTTTTTGGACAACTAACAAGAAGTAAATACAATGACAGATAATCTTTACTTTCATCATCAAGTCCCTTTGGATTGACTCGCAGACACCTGCAAAAAAAAAAAAAAAAAATCAAATAACACAGCTCATCAGATAACGTTGCAAACTAAAACAGTCTTCACTGCTTTTATCACTTTTGTCAAAAGACAACACTTTGACAAGCCTCAGGGCTGATTCTCACTAGCTTTGACTGTAATTATCACTTGTCCCCACAGTAAAATAAAACATGCAGACTTTTCAATGACATTCATGTTTGTTTTGAACTAAATACAAGGCTGTGAAACTTGATGAGATAAAAATTGATGGCTGATTCAAAGACCTAATGATATTTCTAAGCATGAACGAGATTTTCAAAATCTCTGAAGACCATCAATTACTCGTAAATTATCATGGATTTTGACATACCACAGAAAACTTGAAAATAATTTAATTACAGTGAGAGTTTTAGCTTGAGTACTAACCATTTCATCTTGTCATTAGGGCCAGAGGAGAAGGTTGAGCTCTTCAACACCTCTCCCATTTCTTCTCTGCAAAAACTAAAGTTGTTTATGGTCCACATGTATGAAAACTTCACAACTTTGACCTTGGAACCAGAAAAAGAAAAATGCAAAACCATCAGAACAAAACTCTTTGTGATTATTTCCCAAAATTATTGAAATAGAGCAATAAAGTACACTGAAAAAGGGGAGTTATATAGCTTGACAGAGAGTAAAATGTTTGACTGCTTGAGTGCTATGGCCCAATAGATCGTTAATCTGATCTAATGAGATTAGTTATACCCATACCTGTGTGTAACACCAGCTCTCTGCCACAGGTCCACTTGACATCTCCCCAGGAGGAGGAGGGGTGGGAACCCGTGACATCACTGGCTTCGGAGTACCACTCAGTCTGATCCTTAAAGCACTAATCATTCGAAAAAACAATAGGTTAGATCTCATCAGCATAAATTATACATATGGAAAAAATTAATAAATCCCCCATTTAAACTGCCTGGTCAGAATAAGCCTGACAAACAAAACTGCTAAAATCAAATCCTTCACATTATTTGAAACTGTTTGTATTCTATTTGCAACCAAGTGAAATAGAAAACAGTCTGCATTCTCACTATATCTCGGAGGCTTGTACTCCAATAGTGCATGACACCTAGTTTTGGAAAAAAACTATGGGACAGGAGGAAAATACATAAACATAAATTATTTTTACTGAGGACTTGAGTATACAGTGCTTAGTGCAAATGTGTCCATGCTCCATAATAAATTGAATGTTTTGTGATGGACAAATCAGAGCCTTCTTAAATTAAACACAGCTTGCAATCATATAAATGTCCATCGTCACATCTTATGCAAAGGTATTCTCAAACAACCAAAAAAGTGACAGTATTGACAAATTGCATACGTGTTTGGGCAGTTGCAGGTGATAAGAAGCCAGCCATAAATTGACCACCAATAGCTGCAGCTAACATTCATTCCCTCAAAGGCAAAAAGATGTGGATTAAAAAGGACAGTTTTTTTTTGTCTGTCTTAAAACAGCAGACAAGTGCCCATAACAACATTGAAACAGGTAATGCTTGCTATAATGATTCTTGCAGTTCATCCTGGCCATTAAATGATCTCCCGATGGACTTTAATTCTAAGTGCTAGGGGACAAAATCCACAGTCCTTCCTTCAGTCAGACAGTGTGCACTTGTTGAGCTACAGTGGAAGGATACTAACACAAACACATGCAAACATGATTAGTTTATCTCAGACAGCTTTTCAATAGCTACAGATACATTTGGGAATATTTACACATAAATCCAGGACTTACTTTGTCCCCCAAAACTTACAATGAAAAGGCATTAGGGTCTCTTGGGTCTTATTGGGGAATTGAAATCGTGAACCTATTCTTTAATTTCCAATAACTTTACAAATGCCTCAAACTAAAGGAGTTAAGACATATTAAGCAATTCAGTTCAAATTACCAGTGGTGCATCACCCAAACATCTTTATATTAATGGGTGAGACAAAAAAATCAATAGAACATTAATTGTTTAACTTACTTTTTCTTGCTATACGTTATCAATACACCAGCAACAAATAGTGGTTAAACGGCCACTAGTGTCTCTAGCACCGTAGTCGAGTGGCTGTTCCGAACACAAAACCTTGTGGGCCGAGAAGAGTCCAACTCTCTGGCCAGTATACAACACATTACTACCATTTTTATTTTTCACAGTGATAGTCCTCTGGCTTTCAACTGGGCAAATACGGCCTACTGTTTGTTTTATCACACTGATGGTCACTTGCCATGCTCACAGGTAATAATCTACTCTGTCGTAAATTCATTAATGCAGATTTTCTGGCTTTAAGCAGGCGATATGGGTCACTGACGGGTATTGCTCTCACTAGATCTACCGTTATTCCAGCTGATTTTCTAACCAGGCATAGTATCCATAGCAACCGCTCACTATTTCCTCTATTCAACGTCGGACACAAACAGACCTCTGGTCTTGCCTTTTATTGCTCGATCAAAATGAATGTGCGTATTGGAAAATCTGGTGTAACGCCACGTGTCATTTTGCAACAATGTAGATTTAAGAAGCAACCACACACATTGTTTCAACCCATGTTTTTGATAATGCTGTTTTTTTTCTCTACACAGTTCATGCACTTTTATATTTAAATATTCTGTTTGGAGATCAACTTGGCACAAATCTGCACTGCTGTCAACCCCAGTGGTGTTACTAAGTGCATGAGAGCTCTAAGTGTGATTTTCATATGATGCATTGTGCTACATGGGGCAACCTGTTAATCAAAAGTTAACTGTGACACATGAGATATTACACTTTGCCTTTGGTTTCCATTCATCTCATTATCTGCAAAGATTTTCCTACAATTGATGTAGAGCAGAGGAAGAAGGGGCACACATGGATTACTATCTAGACACAACAACTTCTCATGTAACACAGTTGACTAACTGGTCAGGTCAATTTGTGAGTGAACAGTGCCGTACTGTAACCCCTGTACAGGCTGAACAGTCAGTTAGAGACAAGGCTATGGCAAGTTACCACATGCAGACAATGGTGATTAAAGCAAATGCAACCTGTTGTTTTTGTCAACCAGTAGAAACTTCATTTCAATTAAGCAGCATAACTTTTAAGCCAGCAACATACCGACGCCAACACAACAACTAACAAAAACTGCCATGTTCACACAGGCACATGTTTTCTACAACATAATCACATTTGCAAGTATTTTACATTCCCTCCTAACTTGACACTAAGGGGACACATTTCCCTTTGGACTGTAGGCACATTTCATTCCATCTTTCTCACAAAGTGAAGTTCCTTTCAAAGCCTCTAAACCCCTGTCATCCCTCTGATCTAGCCATCTCAGAGTACGATATTTCTCATTACTCTTAAATAGGTACGAACTTGGTCCAGAATGTTGAAGATTTCCTGGACAACTGGCAAATGAGGAAAAAGGCAAAAACCTAAAATATAGCATTACTTTTCAGTAATGAGTTCTCATATTTTACACAGACACATGACTTATTGCAAGAATCACAAAAAAATGTCCCCATAGCAAGAGGACACAAAGGCAGAGACAAGATGACACTGTACTGCTCCTCCAGAGTCCACTTTCTGTATGTGTGAGTGTCCTGCCATATGATTTACAATAAACACTCCAGAGTCCCAGACTGGCTGTGGGTAAAACTGAATTCACATGTAATATGACTGTTTTCTGTGTGTGTTCACTGGGACACTTTCCAGTTTTTTTCCTTTGTTTACACTAAAATTGTCTTTCGTTAAAATGTGCACCATTATGTATCTTAGCTTATAAATCACTTAAGTATCATTCATGGAATGGAGGAACAAATTGCAAGATAGTGAGTAAAGCAAGGTTACATTTTTTTGCATTTTTTTGCTTGCAAGTTTACCAACTTTTTTGCAGTACACTGAGCCACTTAACCAGCTTTAGCTATAATGGAAAATATGACAACTGAATAATGCAGCATCAGCAAGGAAACAAAATCGTCTCATCACCTCTTGAATGGTTGAAATGTACAAAGGTGAATTTTTTCTAAGTCATCACAGGATCATTCATGGCCCAATCTTCATGTGCCACTCTAGAAAGAAAGAAAAAAAACATACATTAGGCATAGAAAACAGACCTGATCATCTTATCTAATGTAATTAATATTGGCTACTAATGTTACTGAAGCATCTGGCAAGAAAGCCACAAGCTCACAACAAATCAGAACTGTCACGTCTACCTTGGGATTAGGGCTGCACAATGAATCAAATTTTAATCGTGATCACGATTTTGTCTGCCATGATTAAATTAACTTGATCGTCGGCTATATTTCCATTTTAAAATGCAGCTCTCCTGCATATCTAATCAAGCACTTTCTACACCAGTAGTCTACTAACCACCAGGGGCGAACACATAATTAAGGTTTCATGTAGTTGACTTTTGGAAACTCGTCCACAGCCACTGGGGCCGGAGGCTCGTTAAGAAGAGTAAGAACGAGTTGAAGTGGCCCAGTCCTCCTGCAGCAGTCTCTCCCAGCTGCAGAGCCGGAGGGGATGTTAACCTTTTAGCGTCCAGTCTGCAAATTGCTAATAGGCTAACAGTTAGCTCTGTAGCAGTACAGTGTGTATGTGCTGATGCTGCAGGAGATGTTCACTTAGCGATCTCTGTTTGTTTACAACAAGCACCGGACACTCACTAAAAACTGTTCCTATTGTTTGTTTAAAAGTAGTGCAATAAAGATACAGATGTTTTCCCTAACATGATGAATAATCATGATTACAATATTGATCAAAATAATTGTGATAATTATTTTGGCTATAATCCTGCAGCCCTACTTGGGATACAAATAATCAGTGAAAATAAAGTGACACCACTCGAAAATAACCAGTCCAGGATGCCACGTTATTAAAAATTGAAGGCAACAGTTAACGGTAAGACAGCAGGTGAACAGCCCACATAGTGTAGGCCTTAGTTATATTAAATGTTAACTGATTTGTTTATGCTTTATCGCAGTGCCTCGTAGGAGTGATCGGCGATCAGCCGATTCTTTTACATCAAACCGATCTTATCGACCTCTGCAAAGGTCTGAAAGTGCACTCTTAGGACACTTTATTTATGGTTGCAGTTCTTTTGTTAGTTTGTCCTGTAAATTGTTGCTATTTATTTTAAGTTCAATATTTTATTAACTACCTCAGACATTGTGATTTCCTTTATTTGTTAAAGAAAAATACTGCTGTGTTATTGCTCTTCAGTAAAATAAGATTCAAACATTGAAGGTGTATGCTGGGAGTTATAAAAAAATAATCGGTATCGGCCAAAATCGGAATCGGCAGGTGAGGCTTTTTAAAAATCGGTGATCGGCTAGAAAATTGCAATCGGTGCACCCCTATTGCCTAGTATGTAAGTGACTGTTCGGCCTATTAGCCAGTCGGTTAAATTAGCCAACTCAAGATTCACCTGCAACTTTGTTTGGCTGACACATTAGCTGAAGTCGTGCAACCTCGCCTTAAACACAACAGGATGAAGCTGCTCCAAGAGACATCTAGCTGGTTTGCTTTAGTTACAAGTGAAATGATCATACATTAATCAGCCTCAGAGCTTAGTTTAGCCTTTATGCTCCTCGAGATGTGAGCCGATGTCACTACCCTTCAAAACATCGAAATCACTAGAAAGCAACAGCTCAATATTAGCGGAACATCAGCTAAAGTGTCAACACTAATGTCCAAACCATCACCAACACCGCTTCACCATTTCTCTTCACCGTTACAATGTTATCTATTTTAGACAAAAATAATAAGTTAAAAGGAAAACAATCAGAATCCGCTAATCTGTGTGCAATACGTATTTAGCTAACCAAAGCTAACATTAATGTTCTCACTAGATTAATGTTAACTTCACTTTAGCCTTAGACCGCAAATGCAGCTAGCACTGATCAGCTATGTTAGCACCAAACATGTTAACAATAAATCTGTCCACATATCACCAGGTTGACTTACATTAGTTACGTTACTCATTGTTGCAAAGCAAACTAGCTTCAGATACCTCAACTTAAATAGCTAATGTTCTGTTTAGAGCCCAGATTGCCCGGTGTAAAACAAAGGGCCTTCACTGATCTCTGTGACAGGATGCTAACTAACAAGCTAACGTAAACCCTCACGCTTTGCTACAATCTGCTTGTGGGAAAACAACCGCGGCTAACTAGCAGCTAGCCAAAGCTAATCTCTGCACTGACTGCTCACAAAAAGTTTAAAAAGACATGGTGACGGCGTACCTTTCAATTTCATACTTCCATATATATCGAATAACGCATGTAGCTTTGTGTCACAGTCGCTCCTTTCACCCTCCGTTACTTTAAACTCTTTTTCACTCAGTCTCTTCACAAGGTTTCTTTGTCTAATTTATATCTGTGCTAGCTTACATCTGTCTAGCTGGCTGGTAGCTTAACAGGCTAGAAAATATGTGTATTGCGCATGCGCGAAATTCGGATAACATCCTGCTTCATCTCTGATTCAAACTACACAACTATGATAATAATAAAAATAATTAAAAATAATAATACAAATAATACAAATAATAATAATAACAACAATAATTCAAACTACACAACTATGATAATAATGAAAAGAATAAAAAAATAACAACAACAATAATTCAAACTACACAACTTTTATAATAATACAAATAATAAAATTAATAATAATAATAATAATAACAACAACAACAACAACAACAACAACAACAACAACAACAATAATAATATTAATAAACTTACATTCTACATTAATTAAAGTGCTTTTCAAGTAAACTCAGAAGATACTATTTCCTATTGTTCTTTTAAGCCAAAAAGAATATGTCACATGCTGATTATTCCGGCAGGATGAAAAATAAAACTACATAAAACATAGTGCATTGCTATATTAAAATATGAAGAAGTTTATCCTAGTTTCACATGGGCCTTAGGATACTCATCTCTACAGTTTAACTAAAAAACAAAACTAATATTTTTAACCATTACTGCAACTACTTTGACTTGTGTGTGGTATGTCATATCTTTCTTTTTTTGCACTCTTGTCCTTTGCAAATAAATAATGCTGATGATGGGGTTGATTTAAAAAAAAAATCTGTATTTTATTTTTGAGACTGAAATTGAAGATATTTAGGGAATTCATGTCTTTCTCGAAGGTCGTTGCTTCCTTAAAAGAATTACAAGGTTTTTAACTCATTATGAAACAGACTCAACTTAATACTGCTGCCTCTATATAGCCCAAATAAATAAACAAGACCATTAGTGAGAAGATTTGCTATTTCTGTAAAGTTATTAAAAATGTCTGTTAATGGACTAGATTACCTGATAAATCAGACAATGCGCTCTATGGCATGAAGACCAGAAGAGCACATGTTTACATTTTCCCAAGCAAAGTTTGGCAGTGAATACTAAGGACCACTGAAGAAGCATTGCCACGAACACAATTCAACCCTGGTCGGTCCTTGAAGAGATGGAAAATTTATTTGAAAGAAATCAAAACTGGCCCTGAATTGTCTCTCTTCTTCGAAAACATTGAAATAGGTCTGATTTATTTATAAAATGCATTGTAAGATGTGATTTTACAGTAATATATGAACTTATGGCCAAAACAAAGCTTGTAGGTGCTTAAGTTGCACTGGCGGACTCAGGATGTTCGAGGGCCAGGGGCGAAAATAATAAAAAGGGCCCCTGTTGTATGGGGTGGGGCACCAGCGCCACTGAAAGGGCACCTTGGAGGGCACTTTATCTTGTTTTATCCACCACAGGGACATCCAACCGCAATCACCCCCCCGTCCCCACCCTAACCCCCCCTCGCCCTGAGTCCACCAGCGTTTGTACATAGCTAACATAAGCTGCATTTGTTAAGCAAAAAAAGCACTGCAAAGCTATTCAGGGTTATAATGACCTAGTGCATATATGACCAATACGCACTAGGCAATCAACAGTACTTTTTGCTTTAACTCGCTTTCAAAACAAATGCACTCACCAGCCAGGTTGATATAAGGTAATAATGCTCAACATAAAATGAAAGTTTTGTGTGGTTGCTTTAAAGAGATAGTTAAACAACAGGGATTGCTTTTAGGGTAAACAATTTTGATTATAGGTTACTGCTTTGTGGAATGGGTTGATATAGACATGAATATAGCCATTTTCATGTCACATGTGGGTACTCATATGGGAAGAAATGCAAACAATGTGTGTGTGTGTGTGTGTGTGTGTGTGTATAGAGGGGGTTGCTCATCATCTGCCTATTATATGTATATAATAGCCCATCTTCATAGGCTTGAGACAGTCACAAAAATAAATAAATAAATAAAGGAGCCTTGGTATAATGTAGCTTATACGATGGATGAAACCCCCAACCGCTGCTCATTCTCGGCCTGCCTTCACACTGTCTCTTCTGTCTGCTTCTGATGTTTCTCGTCTAGCAAACACAAAGCAGCTTGGGGTAAGCCATTCTCTGAAACAATAGTCTATAATGGCTCCCTGTAGGCCTGTGATAACTAATTCCCTTTCAGATGGATGGACACTGTTCTGCAGAATGAGCGATAAATGGCTCCTCTTCACCAATCAGTCTACATTCATGGATGGTACAGTCCCTGAATTTGTCCGCTGTTTAGAGACTAAAAACACCAAAACACCTATGAAAGCCAGTTTGGGATTGGTCAGATATACTGTAAACACAGCAGCAAAATGTCACATTTTGATAGCGAAGCCCACATCAGATGTCTTTGATATCGTAGTGATGATACTCTGACCCATCTTGAAGTAGAAGGGATGGATGATAAGATCACAGTTGAAGAGATAGAGGGATGCTTATCAGGAATTTAAATCAGTTTAATTTAAGGCCAAGGAAACAGGCTGTACTGAATAGGCAACACAACAATCCATCAGCTCAAGAACAAGTAGATTCAAGAATAATCATTTAATTGCATTTATCTGCCATTCTTTTAAAATGCTGACATAGTGGGCGTGGAGCACAGCGAGAGCACATAAAGCTTCTTTTTTAATTTCATATCAGTTTGATCATTACATGTCTATTCTTGGTGCATGTTTGGTTTCAGAATGAATAGCCCTGAATACCTGTTTTGTGTCCTATTTGATATGTTCATCAAGTATGAATAGCCCTCTGCATGAAAATCTCCTTAATCAATGTCTGTGACAGTCCCCTACCTCCAACCTACAATACTGTTCTAATTAGAAGGATCTCAAAATACTACTGATATTATTCCTGACAGGTATTCAATGCTGTCAGTGATGAAAACTGATACAGACAGAACTTATGAGCAGGGGGAAAAAGGCTGGTGTGACAAGACGAGCCCCAGTGACCTTATCAGAACACGGTCATACAGATGTCGAGAGAAAAATTGAGTCTGACATTAGTCACACTTCTTTCCAGTGTGGAAATTTGTGTCCAGTGTGGAAATAAAGTCATAATACTGAACAAAGGGAATGGAAGAAAGGCCCAAAGATTCCAATTTCAACTAATTTGATTAAATCTAAGCAATAAGATATATGGTAATACCCAAATGTTGAGTAGATAGATATGTGAGAATAGCTATTAGTTGATCAGTAGTCCTGAATATAGTTCTTTATTAACTATAGTTTCCTTTAAAAATCAAACACAAAAGATAAATGCATCTGTTCTTCTGAGGCAGTAACGAGTATTGATGAAGTGCTGACATAAGAGTTTTTGTTGTATATTGGTACGTGCCTTATCTACATCTACATTCATCCATTTCCAGGACTGCTTCCATCCACCTCTAAGGAGATACTCACCCATAAATTAATCTATTATTACTAACACCTGACACAAAACACAACATGAATTTGCATTGTAGTCTTGAAACTACTCAGCACAGTTACCATAGAAAAACCTGGCTTTGTATGTTTCTGCAACCCATAGATACTTCAATATGGAATGTTTTCTATATGCTTTGTATTAAATTACCAGGATCTTCCACATCTATGGGCCTGTAGAGCAAGCTCCAGACTTGTGATTGACAGATGGCTGACATATTTTTTTTAATGTTTCTAAGCAGTTTCCATTCACTGCTTCTCAGATTGTTCTGCATAACAAACCATCTGGCATCATCAAATTTCTATAAATTACCTCCTGCATATAAATATATCACATATGTTGTATATGTCACCTTCATAACTGTGTCCATTATGTTTTTTTTCCATCTTTATTGAACTTACATTATGGAAGTATTTTTTTTGGTAAATGGTAAATGGACCTGAACTTAGCGCTTTGCTAGTCTTTGCGACCACTCAAAGTGCTTTACACTACAGGCGCCCATTCACCTGTTCACACACACATTCATACTGGTGGCAGAGGCTACCCTAAACGGTGCCACCTGCCACCATTGGGAATTCATTCACACACCGATGAATGCAGCATCAGGAGCAATTTGGGGTTCAGTATCTTGATCAAGGATTCTTCAACATGTAGGCTGCCTTGATCAGGGATCGAACCACCAACCCTACAATCAGTGGGCAACCGCTCTACCAACTGATTGACAGCCACCTTTTTAACCCGAACTATGAACTTTTTTCCTAACCTTAATCATGTAGTTTTTGTTTCGATCACAACTTTAACCATGTCTTTAAAACAGCGACCAAGTTTGTCACAAGTAAGAATTGAGAATGGGTTTGGGTTCAGAAACGTTGAGCTTCAATTAATCTGTGGATCAAAAGTGTTTCATATCAATGTATCTGTAGTTATGGTGACATTTCTTCTGGCGACTGGTTTGGTTTACCAAACCAGTAAATGTCGCCATAAATGTCGCCATTTATAACTCTTTTAAGTAATTTTTGAGATAAATGTAAATCTTATTATTGTCAATACACTTTACATTTGTGGAAATAAGACAAAATACATCATCAAACAACAATAAATCACAGCACGTTGAAGTAGCATTAACATGTTTCAGCAGTGTTCATTTGAATATGGCCCTGAAACATGATTAAACTAATCCCAGCTATAGGACATGCCAACGATTCTGTAGGCTGTCATTAGCATTGTCTACTGCATCACCTTGAATCCCCTTGCCAAACTAATCATAGTGGTGTACAGAGTATGTATGGAATATTTCCTGGAAAATATGCAAAGTGGAAACAAGACTTTCCTTTCAGAGAAGATCATTTTCTTTAATCTGTGTGACATCCAATGTGTCCTTTACCTCATTTCAGTGTGCATCAGAATGGTGTGTAGTTGACACTTGTTTCAAAATTTGCACACCTCTAATTTATTACCTGAATCATTGGCACTGAAACACATGGGACATATCAATCCAAAACTTTTAGTTTAATAAACACATTGGAGAAGTTTTAGCATAATAATTTGAGAGATGCTATTCTGTTTTGCATTTAGTTTTAGTGCTAAACACTAAATGTTGTGGTGTTTTTGCACTGTATATTGCATTTTGATTTGTCTCTGTTTATTGCTGTTCAATCTATATCTATCCCTATATATTTGTGTTAGAGAAAAACAAAAGCTTTGGCAACATCTCATTGCCTCTGGGAAGGCCACTCTGTACTATTATCTCCATGAAACTGAGGTAATCTATGTAATGCACAACAAAATATAGCAGCAGTGGCAGTTTAAGTCAAGCCGCACTTCTGTGTCTTGCAGTACTGTCAATTTCACACATGGGCTGCCAGTCAAGAGCAGAAGTGCTCATAATCCATGAACAGATTCCTGAATAACTTCACACATAATGAGCTTGATCCAGTGTAATCCATCCCCCCATCCCCCCATCAGCCATGCACACAGCTCTTTTAATCACAGTAACAAACTTTGTTGGATGAGTAGTACAATGTCACACGAGAGGGTTCACCTTTTTGAAGTACATTAATAATCCAGCCCTTCAGACACAGAATGTAAAGTTTCTAAATAAACGCTGAGGTAACCACAGGTTACTTCTATCCACTGAATATAAGAAATTAATTCATTCTTGTTGCATGCCATCAATGAAGGTCTGTGGTGGAATTTTATTCAGATCATTGAAAAAATGAGATCTCTAATAACATTCTCATTGGCCATATTTGAAATGTTTGGCTCCACTAACCCTGGGCACTGGACTGGGACTCCTGAGATGTAATCACTGAAAAAGCTTTTTTCCCCCTCCCTCTTATGAAAAGAGGTTTTGCCTGCTTCATTGAGTTTGTTTGATTCTGCTTGCGGAATATTTTCTGTGGTGTGATATGTCACATTTTGTGAAATAAAACAAGTTAAAGTTGTATAGTTACTGTCTCTCTGCATACAATTAATTAGACCTGTGAAAAAGTATGACAATTCAAAACTACTTTTACAGGATTTGCCGTGCCACATACCTCCGGGGTTGTTTAACACCAGAGGTGGCAGAAACTGATCTGTGAGGAGAATACAGGACAAGTAATGAGATTAACTTACACTTTCTCCCTCATTTAGGTTCTTTTTTAATTAAGTGCTTTCCATGTTCTTCTTCCCAACAATCTTTGAGTCTTTTCAGGATTCTGACAGGGCTGATTATGTGCCATGAAGCAGATGCTCTGTTGCCAAGATGTCCGTTGACAATTATTGCTATTCTTCATAGCTCATTTCCCAAGGAGCAGTGTGAGAAATTGCACACTGGCTCCCTGTTATTAATAATAGCACCGCTTGGTATGGAAATTAGATACTAATTTAACTGGTTTGATTATCAAATGGACTATGACATTGTTGAAAAATTATATTATGGTTATTATTAGTTTTAAGATGAACACATTTCAAACACATTCTTCCATATTGCAGTTGATTAAAGAGAAAAGATGTAAGGTGATCATTTTTTTTTTCCATTTGACAAGCTGATATCGTATTAAACCAATTGCATGTTTGTTTGCATGTTTCTGTGTCAATAGCTCCAACAGCAGAATGCAATTATTTGTCAGACACATATGTGATGGTGATCGAATCGATGTAAATCAACTGCTCAGTTTTGTTACACTTTAGCTCCAAAACTCTAAAAAAGCATGTTTGCCTATTGAGCTTACTTTTATGCAAGGTTTACAGTGAAATGTGTAAACTTATTTTTTTAAATTAAATCTAATAGAAATACAAATGAAGATAACAATTTTAGATATAAATATTAAAAATGAAAATGCTCTAAACTCATGAAACACTAAAATTCCTTTAAATATACTAAAAAATATACTAAATACAATCAGGGGTGGCTGTGGCTCAGTTGGTAGAGAGGTCGTCTTCTGATCGGAAGGTTGGCGGCTCGATCCCCGAACATGGCAGCCCTCATGTCGAAGTATCCTTGAGCAAGATACTGAACCCCAAATTGCTCCTGATGCTGCATTCATCGGTGTGTGAATGAATTCCCAATGGTGGCAGGTGGCACCAGTGTGCCCTGGTAGCCTCTGCCACCAGTATGAATGTGTGTGCGAATGGGTGAATGAGCGCAGTCTGTAGTGTAAAGCGCTTTGGATAAAAGCGCTATGTAATTGCACCCCATTTACAATCAAATGAAGAAAATGTAATCCATGTGAAAGAAAAGTCAGAGCAAATATGTAGTAAATATAAGCTCATCAAACATTTATAAATACCTTTATAATTATTATTTTTTTTCTTCATATTAACCATGTGCATCTGCAGTGCGGTAAATTCTCTATGAGGACAATGACACATTTTGTTGTTGGCTCTGTACTCCAGCATGCTGGCTGTTTACTACCACATCAGGTGAACAGTATAGTAATTCTACCCCTTTTTTCTCCTAATCCTAAGTGACTGAAATGTAGAAGACAAATGGAAATGACTGTAAATAAAGAGATAATTTGCTTTCATGAGTGACCAGACATTACATGAGGCAGTTAGTACAGCAGCAATCTTTACCTCTTTTTTTTTTTTGGGATGTTTACCTTCCGTCTGGTCCAGAGCGAACAAACCTGCTCAGTTGGGTTGAGGCAGTTTTCAAGTTTGACAAGTAATACGCTGTTATTGTTAGTTAGGTGGTGACCTCTTGTGGCCGTAGTAGTTATGACGTTAACAAAGGTGGAAGTGAATTAACATGATTTGCTCAAACAAACTTTGACCTAGGACAACGCTCTTCGTGTCCCCAGTGAAAGCAAAAGTCATTGCTGTTATTTTATGTTAACCTGTAAATGAACTTCCATGCGTAAATATTTCACGTTCTGTGTAACTTCATATCTTCACAGTAGTTAAACACAGAGGAAGGTATTTTAATCCAACCCCCTTACAAGGTGATTGTGCAATCATTTCACAATGTAAATCATACATTGATATCAATCATTTAATCATATGAATTGTTCAGTTAAAGTGAAGCATACATTTTTTTTTAATTGGGGATTGTGTATAAAAATGCTTTTAGTTCAGTAATGTTTCCCCATTACAGTATAGATGTGACTTTTCTTTTTGTGTTAACTCTTGATACTTGATATTCTGCTACTTGATCAGCCAAAAACATATTAATTGCATATGAGCCTGTTTAAAATATTTTAGATTTAACAATTAGATTTAGTTTTGATCACATTACAGTTAATTATTTTTAGAAGAAAAACTACATATGAAAAATGTTGCACATTAAATGTCAAATCATGTGAAAATGCTTCAAAAATCCACACTGCTTTTTTAAATATTTACAGCTACAGAAACAGACCGCGGTAAAATGAGGATGTTAAATATGTGTGTGTGCTGTTGTACAGTCAGCGTTTCATATTTATAAACAACATGCCGTCTGTCATGTCGGAAGTGAGGATGATTGGGTGCGAGAGTTGAGTGGGAAATAAAACATCATGACTTGATGATGTGGCGTCTCATTTCTCAAGCAGGGAGCTGATGATAACCTGTCGTTCTTCTGGTCTGCTACACTTGCACACTAACTGGCTGCTGAGACCGGCTGCTTTCTGACAAGCTCCTGTCTTTTTTGCCCTTTCATCTCCTCGCTCCACAAAAGAGAGTTTAGAAGTCTTTTTATCTATGCCTGGGGGTACAGTTCCTTGTCTGCCAAGAGAGGAATTCAACCAATTAAGCCTGTGGTACTACGCTTATGAACTATGCATCACAGGAAGGGCTCTAAATGTTTTTCAGTATTTCACTCTGCATAATTTGCACACCTCTTTTGATTCGTTTTCGAAAAACCAAAATAGAAATAATTAACACAACCTGTTGTTCAGCTGTGTGTAAATGTGGTTACAAGCATGGGCTGTATAGTCAAGAATGAGGCCAAAATATCCCAAACATGGGGGCTGCCATCTTGAGCATTTGGAGCCAGAGTCTGCTCAGTAGTGATTGGGCAGTGAATCCAGGATATTGTCAATCACAGCTGTCAGTCATGATGTCATGCTCCTATTTTATCGCATTAAATAAGTAATTAAACCCAAATCAGTAATATGGACATACATCAGTGTGATAATACCTGAAATTACAGAAACTTTATGAAATGTGAAAAATTATTTCACTTGTACTTTTATCTTTTAGTTTTGCCCATGTCCGCTAAGATGGAGGGGGCATTTATGACCTATACTGCAACCAGCCACCAGGGGGAAATGCAGGGATTTTTGGCTTCACTTTCCCTGTCCATCTTCATATACAGTCAATGGCTAAAAGACAGGTTTCCATCCAAATGCTTCACAAACTTTATAGGAAATTGGCAAAAGAAAATGCTAACGAATGCTTGTTTCCTTTTCCGACTGCCATCAATAATTATGAGTTGTTTCACTAAAATTAAGTTGTAGATGGCTCCAGTTCACCAGTGAGAAAAACCATTCCACCCTTGGTGAAGAAGAGGAGGCAACAAGATGACACAATTAAAGGAGCACCAGTGGAATTTTGAAACAATGAAGAAAACTTGATGGAATAATGACATGTCTTATTGTTTCTTGTATTAATGTGAGGAGGGTTAAATCAAATCTATGTGGAGCAATGAGGAAAACTATTCATATCAAATCAAAAAATCAAATCAAAATTACTTTATTCATCCCCGAATTCAGTTAGTCTCTTAGAATCACTTGAAGAATGAGACAGCCTGATGGCTGTAGGAGCGAAGGATCTTTTGAATCTCTCCGTCCTGCAACAGAGAGAGGAGCCGTCCACTGCTTTTTTTTTGGTCCATAAAGGTTTTGTGTAGCAGATGATCTGGGTATTTCAGGATGGCCTGGAACATGTTGACAGTCATCTCTCCACCACCTCCTCCAGTGTGTCCAACCTGGGAATGGTTTGTAATTTTCCCACAATATTTTATTCAAATTTTGGCATTTCCATTCATTTGTTAACTAATAATGCACATAAAGAGGTGAATGGAATTGACTACTATGCTATCTTGCCATATCTCATAGGAGAGCTCACTTGTTACTGATTTGTAGATAATTCGTTTTTTTTAATTGGATGAATTAAAGCTTTCCTGTAAGACATAATACGACTATTCCTGCCTGACCTTGATAATCTGAATGAAAATCTTGAAAATCTATAGGATACATGTAACCCTGATCCTCGATTGCAGTCATCTCTCTCATTTTGAATTTTGCTGTTACTCTCTACTAATAACCATCCAATGAAGGTGAAGTGCCATTTAAAAATGCATCTTGCTTTGAGTAACATTTTAAAGCTTAAAATATTCCTCTTGGGGATGGTACTTGAAACGCTCTGAACTCCCTGCACCTCACTCTCTCTCTTGTATTCACTGCTTGTATATTGCATTTGCACATAGCCGTGCTCTGAAGAGATACCCAGCATGGATGCATTACTGAGAGACTGTCGGTGAGCAATTGCTGATCTTGGGGAGTGATAAAGAGAGCCGGCTGTCTGGAACCTGAAAAAAGAGACTGGAGAGAGCCATGGAGCATATAGACCAGGAAGGTCACCAGCTGCCAAAGAAGGGCCAGACCATCTCCTGAATGCCCTCGGCTTCTCCTCTGTTTACTGACACTTACGACATTGGGAACCTGCGGTGGAGGAGCGTATCAGGAAAAAGTAAAAAGTATCTTTAGGACAAAGAAAACTGCAGACTGACACAAATAAACACTTCCTCATGGACTTCAGAAACAGAATCTACACAAACACAAGACTGATTCAAAATCCCGACACGGTGATCTTGGCCACATGAACGCTGCAAGTGGATTGATTAGAAGATATGCAAACGCGATAATCCGCTGGACATCCTCACTATCGCTACCTTTGCATATGGTCATTTTAAGGACGCGCTTATCTCTGCCTCCAGAATTTACCATGCTAATAGATTTATTTCCTCACAACCCTTGACAATCGGTTCCCTTACATTTGCATTTGTCTGGGGATGCACACGTAAAAGCGACATATACTTAGGGTGTTGTTTGTGGAGCTCATATAAAGCTTTACACATTTTTGTCAGAAGCACACAGTGTATTTCATAAATCAATGTTTTTTTTCAAAAAGATTGTACTTTCAGTCCTCTGTCAACTCATTTCCTTGTGATATGACAGACAATTGGATCTGGTTTTGGATCTCTTTTCTTGTTCCAGCTACCAGATTTTCAGCAGTGTTTAGCCACTTATTTATCTGCAGGCTTTCCCCAATCACATTTCTAGGCAGGTGCATGGCTGCCCTCCACAAATTACGTCCAGGATAATTTCATATTGATTAATGCAGATGCGTTCCTCTTGGCTCTCATACCCTACCTGCAGTCTATTTGGTATAAATTACTGAAGCCATTTTGCTGCACAAAGCCAGCCCTCTCCAATAAGGTGCTGGCTCATGTGTCGACTGGGGCCCCCAAACTACCCCTCTGCCTGCAGGAACCACTAAAGCTTTTAATTGCCTTCTGTGCAAATGGTCCTTATGCACTTGATAAAGTATCTGGAAAGTCAGGCACGGGTTGGTCGAGGCTTAGGGGAGTCTGTGCACTTGCAGTGTGTGTGAATGAGATAGAAAATGTGTGTGAGAGATAGGGAGAGAGACAGTGAGAGCGATACGAGTATATAGATAGTGAGACTTAGTGGGGGCTGGTTGGTGAATCCTATCCATGATATTACAACCTTTATGAGTATGGTGTTAAAGTTACCCTTTATGAGCGCAGTCACCACTCAGCAAAATACTTGAATAGCCCAGCCAGTGGCCCACAGGATTATTTCTTTCTGTGTACATTCGCTACAGTAGAGTGGCTGATAACCCTGGGTAAAGCGATAAACAATCAAAGTGCGGCTTCAGTGGAAATGATTGCATTCTGTACCCTGCCCCAGAGATGGGGGCCATTATTAACGTGGGTCCTGTCCTGACAATGCTATTTTCTGGAAGGTAATTGCAGATTCAGATCTCTGAGAGGCCCTGACTGAGAGTAAATGCCACCTCTTTAATTATGGTCTCCTCCACGTCTCCTCTATTGAGCCGCGGAGATGTCTATCGCTCCACGGGATCCTGGGGAAAATGACTCTAATGGGAAATGACCAGTGTCTGGGAAGCCGGCTCAGATTAGAAGCGACGTTTCTAATTGATGGCTAAAGAAATCCCTGGCCGGATGACTGGGAAAAGTCACTTTGGAGCAAATGTAATTGGAGTGATTGGAGTTCTAACAAGAATCAGTGGATAATCTCTCCTGATTTAAGCTTGTGCTAACGCAGACAACAAGCTCAACAAGCCGCAGCACGGCAAGGACTATTGTAGGAATTCACAAAAGTCAGAGTTTGACACCCCTTGCTTGATACTGTCAAGGGTCAAGAGGACAGACAAGATTTTACATGGTAATGTATTCAGCGCTATATCAGAACACATGAAGGTGGACCATCTGAAACTAGATAGAAATCAAACATTCTGTGTCTCGCAAATCAAGTCTTTAAATGTGCAGTAAGCGGCAACGGAGTTTTTGTTAAATTCAGATAATATTTTCTCAAGGGCGGCTAGCTGTCCACACTGTGTGTCCTGAAAAAAAGTGTTCCTTGGAAAACAAACAATTTTCCGTTTGTGCTTGTACACAGGACAGAGTGAAGGCCATGGATGGATAAAAAGAAAGGCAGTGGGACAGTAAGACAGTAAATCTAGAAAGGGACAGTAAATCAGGCATGGCTGTTCTCGTCCACTGTTCCTACTTATGCATTAAAATTCATACATAATCCATGAAATTGTGAGGAGGCGACGACCTCCAGTGGCAAAAAAAGTTATGATGAGAGCAAAGGAGGAAGTCAGGTGCTATAGTATAAAGAGTGAGAAAGTCCATGTAACAAGGACTTTATGGTGGATGGAGAATGAATGAGATGTCAACGCTGTTATGTTACAGGTAACTTTCATACATAACTACATCTAAGTATTATCATTTGAACCCAAACCATGATTTTCCCCCTAAATTTAACCATATATATTTTTAAGGAGTTTCATTTCAAAAGTTAACCTTGTCATATTTTTAAGACATCATTGGAGCCCTAACCTTTTTTTGTAAGATATCATATTTGTTTGAGGATATATTGATGTGGCTCATGTTGGCATTCTGAAGGAGCACTGACAGGAGGGCTGTATATTTTTGGTGTTGAGTTCAAATATCAACAACCCTTCTCCAGAATCGCTGACTCAACTGGGGCTTTTAAAGGAAATGTCGCCCATAAAACATACTGTTACAGATTTATTATGAACCTGTGGCCATTTAGGTGTAAATATTTGCTCTAACATTTGACTGGATTAAAAGTAAACTTAGATTGTGAGGCTGCAACAGAAGAGGCTCCTCTACCAATTAAATAAACTTCTTAACATTGTTTACACAAACTTAATTTATACAACAGGTCTGCAAAAGTCATTCCAGGAGTAACAAGATTAACAGTTATTACGTTGTGCTATTTAAAACCCTATTTTTTTTAGGGTGTTGAGTTCAAATATCAGCAACCCTTCTCCAGAATCGCTGACTCAACCAGGGCTTTTAAAGGAAATGTCCCCCATGAAACACGCTATAACAGATTTATTACAAACCTGTGGTCATTTAGATGGTTGGTGGGGAAATTTCTTATTCCTGTTGATAATTTGAAGAAGGATAGTGTTCTGAGGTGTAATAAAACCTTTTTTATTCCACATAAGAAATGTCTTTTGTCTGCCTCTCAGAATGAAAAAGTGAAGGCTTCTACCATTATGTAAAACAGTCAGAGGAAAAAAGACATTATAAGAGGCAAAGATGGTAATCTCTCCTCAGTCACAGTAGATTAGAATGACCATGAGACATGAAATCTAACATAATCTCTTGGGTTTTATTTATTTTCAATTGATTAGAAATCCTGCCGTGCAAGCTAACATGATGCAGTATGAATGCACCACAGCTTTGAGGTACGGCTCTCACACCATTTCAGACCTTTGTAATTGTGATTTATTTACTTATTGATTAATTGATCCTACAAGCATGCCAAAGTATCACCGTGTCAATCATCATGAAGTAAAATCATTGGCAAGAGTACGTTCTCAAAATTATTTTTCATTTCCATAGTTATTATATTCATGTCCTGGGCATGTATTTATACCTGCAGTAACACCTTGTGCATCGACCTTTAAGACTGTCTGCAGCCTGCCGTTTTGTGGATGTTCACCACCTCTTGAATCCATCACTGCTTTCTGTCAGTGGTAACAAATTTGCTGCTCTTTTCCGACTGTCCGGTCATTAGTTGACATTCTGGTGCAGGGCAAGAGGATCTCTGAGGTTCTCCAGCTGCTGCGAAATGTTGAAATGACAAAATAATAACAACATCTGTCTTGTGTCCAGCAGTATTGACATAACATTACAGGTACCAAATTGTTTGTGTTGTGAAGTGTGTCTCAGAGATACCTCAAGCTTATGACTCCTAAAGCTCCAGGCTTGTGTCAGGGTTTCCAACAGTTGATGGCTGAGGGTTGACTGGCAGACAAATATTTGACGGCGTAACTGGATTCAACAGAGGAACTGTGCAGACAACAGTGTGTCTGTTTCTATTTTAATACATGTGTGCATATGTATGTGAGAGTGTGTGCATGGAAGGTTTCTGTAATTTTAAAAAAGATGCCTTTAACCCTTTATTGGGCAAAGAACCATATTTGGTAACTTCAGTGGATATCCAAAATCAGTATGATAATAATATGATAATATTAACTTTATTGACCTTGACCTCCAATGTTAGAATGAAAAATTAAGAAAAAAAAATCTGCAAGAAACAGTCGTACAAGCAGAGTTATTCTTCAATGACTTGTACGAGGACAACTTGACTGACAGCATATTAGGGCATATTAAGTATGAATAAAAATAAAAATACAAACCGGGGAGTTTGTTGCAAATTTACTAGATTAAAGTGGCAAATCTACATGGAAAAAAGATTTACAAGAAAAAAGTGGGAAAAAAGCAACTTTTTTCTTGCAGATTCACCAATTTAAATCTCATAAATCTGCTCATTTTCTTGTAGATTTGCCACTTTAATCTCGTAAACTTTTTTCTCAAAATATTACCCCCCTCCACCCGGGTCCGTATGTTGTTTTTTTTTACACATTCTGGCTGTATGTAATATCTTCCAATATTCTCTAGGGTTGAAATTTGGAATTTGCAAGTATTTCACTGGGTGGGTCAAGGGGTCAATATTTGCTCTGACATTTGACTGGATTAGAAATGATCTTTGCAATAATGTTATGCAAAAATACTCTTTTTTAGACTGTGAGACTGCAACAGAAGAGGCTCAACTCCCAGTTAAATTAACATATTGAAATTACTTATACAAATACAATTTATACAACAGGTTCCAAAAATACGTTTTAGGAGTAACAAGATATTAACAGCATGTATTTTAATTATTTATTTTTTTTAAAACTGAAAATGCAAGAGCAGAAGTGTGAGGGGTGAACCAAACAGTGTGATTATCTGCTCTAATGTGAGCTGCAAATGCTGCTTACTACTAATCTAACCAAGCATTACATCCAAGACCACTGAACATTAAATTAGCCAACTACATTATTTTGTAGGTTATAAACTTTTTTTTTAGAAAAAGCCCATTCACAACTAGCACGTCCGTGTATTTCCCCATTGTGTGGAAGCTGGCCTTGGATACTTTTACAGAGTTTGAGCTAACATTAGCAGAGCTGTCCATGTATTTTGGGAAGTTTACACTTCAGTAACCGTAGCCAAACTCATTATCCGAAATTGCATTACAATTATCGAACACACTGGTTAGTCATTCTGAAGCTTTGCTTGCCCATGTAGGCCCTACTTAAGATAAGCGAGCAAACAGGAGTTTAACAGTCTGATCTTATGCAGTAAATAGATCTCATCATACCATAATAAGATAAGATAAGGTAAGATATTCCTTTATTAGTCCCACAAGGGGGAAATTTCCAGTGTTACAGCAGCAAAATGTGAAAGAAAAATAGAAAGAAGCATCAATAAAATAAAAATAAATAGAAAACAGCAATATTAACTAGAAATATAAGTATTAGCAATTTCAACAAAAAGAAATACCCAATTAGGAACAATATATGTTTATTGATATAATACTAAGACTAACTATCAGCATTATATGAACAATTATTTAATAAAGTCATGGAGCTTTAACTTTAGCTAAATTAGCTGCAGCTGATACATGGTCATCTATAAAGTTAGAATAAAATATTTTTAACTCTTTCCATGAAATTATTGTGTCATTGTGATTTATTCTTGACACATAAAGTGTATATCTTCTAAAAATGCTATTAATGTACAATCTGTTATAGCTGTCCTTTCTGCTGATTAAATTGCCATTGTTGAAAAACCTTGAGCAACAGGACACCATTGGGGTGGGGGTGAATTGTCACAATAGAAAAGCAGGGAAAAACATTTAATTTGCCTTCTTTTGACATCTAATAAACTATTCAAATTAACCAAAATAGAAAAAAAAACACTATTTGATTGACATAGTGATAACACACGGGCAAAGGAGGGCATATTACTTTGTTTTAGGGAATCGCAAGCCAGAAAGGCTGGGCAGTGCTCCAGCCTCAGACCAGAGGAAGCTGGGCTCAGCAACACACAGGTTATGTATCTTAAGCATAGAACACCTGACTACCATATGTAGATGTAAATGTAGAAAGTTGCAGAGTGTAGCCTTAGTCGATGGCTGCCCCTTAGTGCAAAAGCCTCATTCACTTCCAAAACTGAAACATGTGAACTCCCTCTCATATATATATTTTGAAATTATTCTCATTTCTAGCTGCTCTCAAAGGTCAACATTCACGTCTTATTCAATGAGTATTTACTGACCTTGTCACCTACTTTGTATTGTGTGTGGACAAATGAATTAAGATTCAAGGGCCTCGGTAATGGAAAAGTGTTTTAATTTCCCCCTGACATTAAGGTGTTGTGCCTCATAGGCATTTGGTGGCACATTACTCGCCGTCTGCTCTCTGGCTGTGCCATTGCCCCTCATGTTCCACTTAAACACTTCAATCACGGCAAAAGATCAAAGGAGCTGTTAAACTAATCAAGTGGAGACACAAGAGATGAAACTCCCCCTGTATTCACTGTTTTTCCTATTAGCACGCTCCTTCTCTCTCTCCCTCTTGCTCCCCTCCTATAACCCTATTAACGAACACTGTAAATTCAAGTAGGAGGTTTGCTGGCTCAATTGTCTGCAACATATATAGAGCAAACAATGATCCTAAACAAATGGGCGTGTATTCGCTGTGAGCTGCATTATTGAACAAGGAGCGACAATCATCTTGGGAGTGTTCTGCAGTGCTTAACGATAGGGAACAACAATTTCACCATCATCCCCTGCACCAGTACAGTGTACTACCTGTATACTATTACACAGGATGTACTTATATTGGTGACAGCTCCATTAAAACAGGATGCATTTAGTTCTGCAACAACCAGTAGTTATACCCGCAGTTGCATCAGATCAGAAGAATGTATGTACTTTCTCGTGTTATTAAATTCTAATGACACAAATAAAGCCATAGGCAATAATGGGCAAAATGAAACGAACATATCTGACAGTAATATATTCATAGAATTCTGATCTATATCTCCTCGCAGACAGCAAGCTTAAGAAGCAGCATGGTGAAAGCTTTCCTCTGTAAAATAACCTACTGTAAGAAAAGACAAGACCCAAACTGAATTTGAAGCTGTGTGGTTTCATAATAAAACACTTTGAGGTTGAAGGACAGTCTATAGCGGTCCTTAAGAGTCCATACACTGGCTTAATAACACACCGCCACAGACCCTCTGCCACTTTTCACTAGCTCTCAAAAGGCTGCCATATTGGATAATAACTTGTTATCAAGCAGCTGAGAAAGAAGTGGGTTTTGGAGAGAAAGGTCAGGGGGTGAGCTCTCTTTTATTTTCTTCTTGAAGAAAACAATCTCAGAGATCTAACACATCTCATTTTGCTGTTAATTTAAAAAAAATAGTTTAATAGAGGTTTTAAGAGACACAGCGTTTCTAAAAAACAATGAAAAAAACAAAACGTGCAACCATTTGCAACGTGCCTCAGCTAATAAAGCAGGCATTATGCTTTGTATATAACATCAGTGCTGCAGGCCATTGCTCTGGTGCACAGGAGCACATGATGACATCTTTGAACATTACTGTTTTTGAGAGCTCCATCAAGCACAGATTTATCATTTGTTTCAAGTGTGACCTATATACTGATATCTTGTGCCAATGTTAGAATTCATTTTGGCTTAATGCAGAAATGTAATGTACTGGAAAAGGGGTTAATTTGACAGGTCTTTACATTTCAATCACTAATTAAGTGGTTTCATTTAGGAGCCTAAATAAAGCAAACAATCAGTGGCTATATGCTGTTGCACAAACAAACATCTGCAGCAGAACTGAAATGAAGCAATTAATGGTAAAAGACAGAAAGTCATTAGTTTAATGGGGAAATTACAAAATAGAGTAGTGCCTGGGGTGTTTTTTATGCTATTGTCCGTTTATTTATTTTTTACTGATGATAAATGTGGCTGCATTAATTATATGACAATATTTCTTCTTTTTATTTTTTAGCAAATTCCTTAACTTTGTAATCATAATTGCAACATTTGTTCTATTATTGAATGGTGTCTGGATGAGATTAATTCATTCGTGAAATAGTTTAAACAATTAACTAAATATTGCATTTCAAGCTCTCAGGAAAAGGGCTTTGAGGACGCTGTCTCCTATCCTAAGATAGGGAAGACTGAGAACAACAATTAAAAGCAAAAAAAAAAAAGTATGCAGCAGAAGGAGAAGTTTCGATCTGATTACAGAGGAGGGAAAGTAGCTCCTGACAAGGCACATAAACTCTTTGGAGCCCTGCTTGTAGTCTCCTTCTACCAGTCCTTTCACGAAGAAGTTAATGATGCTGGCAAGAAGATGAATCACCTCAGACAGCACACAGAGCAGCTCTGACAAGTGAGCACCGGCGAGTCTGACACCTGCAAGTACCAGAAGAAAGACTAATAGTCATGTCAGCTGCTACCTGTAGGAGTTGAGCTATGTCTGTCTGTGCTGAAAGAAACTGTCCCTCTGATTGTAGGTGAAAATAAGCCCGAGGGATATGGCTGGCTGGACATCAACAAAACATAAAGTCGCGTATAGGCCAATGAGACGAAATGTCGGATGAACAGATTACTAAACTCGTTTTAGGGAAACTATTTGTGTTATTGATGCTCAATGGGGCTTTTTACAGTTTGTTTTTGCGAAATTATTTATTACTCATGAGCTCATAACACAACATTTGGCAGCAATAAAAACGCAGCACAAGTTTTGAGACCCTGCTGTATAGATTCACCCTATTTGCAGTACTGACATTTTGCAATTGGTGCGGTAGAAATTAAAATCATACAGATTTAGTGGTGTTAAAATAACCAGATAGTCCAACAAAGTTGTGAATTGGTGCAAAAATAGTGCAGTTCTAACTTCACTTAAGGGATATTTAAGGATAATAAATAAGTCAAATTACAGGCATGCTACAGTCCTTATACTAGAAACAGTTGTCTGTGGAAGTGCATTTATATTTTTGTTGGTATAGGAAAAACAGGCACATAACCATCATATAAAATTGTTTATATATGTCCAAACTGTTTTCTCATTTGAGCTCTGTTTTGGTCTCCACCTATGGTCTCCACTGATTCCTGAAATGGACAGTATATCTGGATGTGAAGATCAATCTCTATGTTTGCCAGTTTTGCATCCAGTAGGTTTAATTGCAATTGATGGACAAAATGTCGGCCCATTCAAAGTCTATAGGAGCTTTAAAAACCCAAACATACAGAAAGGGAGTAAAACAATTTCAAACATTTTTCAGGCTGAAATGCTGAGTTCTAGATGCTGGTCTCATTGACTTATTTCCCCTCACATAGTGTAATTCCATGAAGTTATTGTTCATTCAAAAATACAGATTGGTTTAGCTTTTTAATTATCAACATATCTATTAAAATGTGTTGCTGATTGTGTTATAATCACACAGCAGGACTCGCAAACATTCAAGGCTGAAAGGAAGATGTGACAATTCAGGAAACAAACAAGTGATAAATCCTTTGAGAAGGTTATTACCTACCCCCGTTGTGGTATTGTCAAATTAAAACTTTGTTCTGAAGTCTTTACTATATTTGCATTGTTTCCGATTAATACAAACTTAAGTCCAGGGCAAGAGTAGAACCCACAGACTGTCTTAATGCTCCCAATAATTTCCTCATTCTGCTGCAGTAACAGTTTTTTTCCATCAAACACTAAGGACATGTCACGACTGACAAAGCCTTCGCCCAAGACTGATCAAAGCGCTGTGGTGACAGATCATTAAACACAGGGGAGGATAAAAACAGGATGTGGATTCTGCTGGCTGCTTTATGCAGCAGCTTACATAGATGTGACGACATCTTTACACCTGCTTTTTCTTTTAAAAATAATATTTTAAACATGAATGTTTTATGCATTATCGAGGTGTGTATTATAAGGAAATGGCTCACAACCCAAGTGTTAAGGACTACACGATGAAACACAGAGTGACTGCTAAGGTGTTACAGATCCTGCTAACAAGGTGCACTCTAGCACAATTCAACACCTATTAATAATTGCAAACATTATATATACACAGTGGTGGAATGTAACTAAGTGAATTTACTCAAGTAGTGTATTTAGGTACAATTTTTAGGTATTTGTACTTGAGTATTTCCATTATATGTAACTTTATACTTTACTTCATTACATTTTGAGGCAAATATTGTACTTTTTACTCCACTACATTTAGCTGACAGCTTTAGGTACTTTTCAAGTTTTAAATAATTCCACATTTCTTTTTAATTAAAGCACATACCAGTATATTAAGAAGTTAAAATGACCCCTATTTATTTTATTATATATCTATTTATTTATTTATGAATGCAACAATAAAACTAATCTAAAACATCTAATAATATATTTTGAATGTATAAAACAATCTGAGTGTGGTCATTCTGCATCACAAGTACTTTACTTACTTTACTTAAGTAAGTGTTGAATACAGGACTTTTACTTGTAGTGGAGTCATTCCACAGTGTAGTATTAGTACTTTTACTTACTTACGTACTTTATTTCTGAATACTTTTTCCACCACTGCATATATCCAAAATAAACTTTCATAAAATGATTTTCAATCATTGTCTGACTACTTATGCTTCTTGCGCTGCCTGATTTTTTTATGTTTATGATATTTATGATGATAGGAATGATGGCCAAAAGTATGAAATAAGACATGATCCCCTGCACAGCCACACACATGCTTCAGTTGTGGTTGATTACACCTCTGCTCAGGTTGAAGGAGGGTGGAGCCGTGCTCCGGATCACATCACATCACTGGACTCCATGGAACAATAAGAGTGATAAAGGTGTAACTTCCCCTCCCTAACAGATGCAACTAATCTAACAAATGAATTGAGGAAATCTCAGTCAAAGTCTGTATATGCCCGTGCATTCCTGAGAACAGGTCTTATCAACTAAAGTCATTGAAAATAGCCTTGTGATACACATAGTCCTTATATACGGTAGACAGATAAATGCTCATTTAACACACTAAAACAAAAATACTTATACTAATATATTAGTACAAGATACACAGATATACAGAGATAAGACATATACTAATCCCAACAAGATCTTCAACCTAAATGACAGAATATCATTTGTCAATACCACCCAAAACCATACGCGTTTTTCAAAAGCGGCTGGCTGCAGATTCTGTGAATTTAAGCAACAAAATCACTGACCTAGGTTTAGGGAAAATATTTTTTTCTGGTAAGGCGTTCTAAAAGACAGTTTAAACAGTAGTAAATGTACGCAAGTGAAGTAGTTACGAGGATGAGTAAGTTACTTAAAAATTCACAAACACTAGCCCCAGAACGTACACGACCGCTCAAAAGTTTGGGTTAACTTAGAAATTTCATATTTTTTGAAAGAAAAGCACAATTTTTAAAATTTTAAATAACAGATCTACAGTCTGGACATTGTTAATGTGGTAAATGAATATTAAGGCTGTAAACAACTGATTTTCTTCTGAAATATCTATTATATATTGTCTCCTGTGTTCCAGTGGCACATTGTGTTAATCCACATTTATAGTGTTAAAAGGCTGATTGATCATTACAACACCTGAGCATCGTGTTAGCACAGCTGAAAACTGTTTTGTTCTGATTTAAGAAGAAATAAAATGATTCTTCCTCAGGCTGGTTGAGTCTCTAGAGGTAAAGTTGGAGATTTGTACAAACTCAAAATTATTATTACTACCCTTGTCAATGTATTTACTATATTTTCAATTCATTTTGTAACTCATTTCATGAATAAAGCAGTTTTTAGTTGTTTAGCTGTACGGGTTATGACAGTGGTGACAACATAAATAGAAAGGGGCACCGCCTGAAGAAGGTTTTTTAGTGTAGAAAAAAACCACTGCATTCCTTTTCTCTACTGGAAGGGCAACATACACAGTACTGTATCATGTTTTCTCCACATAAGGACACCCTAGAGGACACTTTATCACGTTTTATCACCGAATCCACCAGTGGTTTAAACAATGTAAAGAAAGGATACTAGTGGCTACAAACACAAACACAAAAACAGTGTAAACCACTCATTATACTCGTTGTATAACCATACTACACATAAAGACAGTAATTATAAAAGTTACCTAGATAAGGTCTTCATAGTGTTATGATAAGTGTGTTGGAATAGAGGGGTAGGTATTGTTGCAGCAAACTCTGCATTTATTTTCCTGGAGAGGCAGAGGATAGAATAGTATAAAATTGAAGTGTATGATAAAATCAAATATACTTTCTTTGGAGTAGCGTTCACTGTTTAGCCTAAATGTAAGAAAAATAAATAATTTAAGTCAAGCTGATAAATGCCTTCACAGCTCATTTTCACTTCACTGTAACACTTGAACGTGGTCATAAATTCTATTACAGTAATGTAGCCTTTCCCATGAATAAACTGCATTATTTAAGCAATCCATTTTCAAAACAAAAAAATAATACAACACTAAATCTTTTGATCTATTGATAAATCAATTAACCCCTTTGACTAAGCATAACCTTTTTAATATCAGTGAAACTGAGGGAACTGATCCAACTTTATGAACTGTTACAACTGATATAAAAAATATCTATCTCCTGGTTTCACATAAAGCTGTAGAATGACTCATTGTTAATGCCAGCTTTGGCTACTTCACTTAAAACGATTATGAGCATTTGTGACTCAGAGAAATGAAGTCTGTGACAAATGGAAAATCCCACTTTATATTTAGTATTTAAACAAAACTGAAACCTTTGTGCAAAACTAAAGCTAACACCAGGTCATTTGAGAGTCAATACAACACTTTTTCCTGTAACCATAAACAGGAAACACTTTTCTTGCTCAGCAGTTCAGTTATATTGCATATTATTAGTTTAGGAAAGCTTAATAATCCAACCACAGTCAGTGATTATTTAAACTGACCACATAAAACGTGCAGATTGTGACAGAGAGATTTTCCAGCTTCGGTGTACAAAACATTTGTTTGTCAAATCATCTCAGTACACAAAAGTGCCATTTCACTCATCTCACGCTGCCTGTTTTTACTTTTCAGCTCTGTGTGGCATTATCACACACACTTCTATCTACAATTAATAGATAAGGTCAACTGTATGGATCAGCATGTGGTAAATTTGACTAGAATTGTTGCTTAATGTGTGTATATCCGAAGGGACTGGACATGCATGCACAAATATGCTTGTTGCTTTCACTTCTGTTACCTTCTGTTTCTGTGGATTATCTTGCAATTATTTTGGTCACTGTAACATTAAAAACTGTCAGGTCATTATGAAATAAACAAACCACCACCAGAAGTATGGTTTGAAGGATTTTATATTTTGTGACAGACTGAACCACTCTACTTTGTTTTGTATGAAAGACTGAAACCTGAACCAACAAAAGCATGAAACACAATGTGGAAACCTCTCTGTGACAGTTCAGTTTTATTAGCATTAGAGGATGTCATCACAGCTAAAATCACAGCCACGTGTTAATGAGAAATATCTGCGTGTATCATCTTTTAAAAGGGAGCCATTATCAAAAGCGGTAAAACAAATGTGACAGCCTCGAGAGCGTCCTTTCTCCCCGGACCCTCGTAAAGTCCCCACAGGGATGTTGTGATGAACGATTCAAGGCCAGCTCTGGCCCAGGGATGCTCCACTGAACCATGCTTTGATCTATCATCCGGCCTTCCCATATTAATGATGAGGTCACAGCGTTGAGGGTCACGGCATTGCTGATAAAAGCGCAAAGCCTGCTATTTGTTATGGGCCCAACTTGACTGATCATAACTCTTTTGATGAAAGGGGACATGATTTCACACCCCCGTGCTGTCACACCCAAGACATGCTCGTGTTCCTCATAATATAATGTCGTTTGAGGCGCACAGTGAATGAGCCCTATCATAGTCAATGTAGAGCTAAATGAAGTGGCTGTTATCACTCATAGGACAATGATTATGGTCTTCCAGGGGCAGTTTAAGACTCCGACCCTGCTGATATTACACATGTACTTACTGTATGCATTGTTAAAAGTTTGAAGGCAGCGCTTTTTCTAAGTTGTTACTGTAGCTCAGAGCCCAAGGCATCTGAGGAGACGGCCAATACAGCCATGGAAACTGTTTTAAAGCAATACTTCACCCACACAATACACATTTGTGCATCAATTAATCATTCTGTGTGATCTCTTGTGAATTCTTGAAGAAACTCTCACACAACTCAAGTGGCCTTTCCAGGCATATGCTCACTACTTGCTGAACACATGCATTTACGCAAAAAACTGTAATGTAACTAAGTAAATTTACTCAAGTACTGTACTTAAGTACAATTTTAAGATACTTGTATTTTTATTGAATATTTCCACATATGTAACTTTATACTTCTACTCCACTACATGTAGTTGACAGCTTTAGTTACTTTACAGGTGACAATTTACAAATACAAATAATCCGATAACATATTTAGAATATACAGTCATGGAAAAAATTATTAGACCACCCTTGTTTTCTTCAATTTCTTGTTCAGTTTAATGCTGGTACAACTAAAAGTACATTTGTTTGGACAAATATAATGATAACAACAAAAATTGCTCATAAGAATTGAATTTAAGAGCTGATATCTAGACATTTTACATGGTTTTCTTGGTAAAGATTTTGGTTATTATCAAGAAAAACATGGAAAATGGCTAGATATCAGCTCTTAAATTCAATTCTTATTAGCTATTTTTGTTGTTATCATTATATTTGTCCAAACAAATGTACCTTTAGTTGTACCAGGCATCAAAATGAACAAGAGATTGAAGAAAACAAGGGTGGTCTAATATTTTTTTTCCATGACTGTATATAACAATCTGAGTGGGGTCATTCTGCATAACAAATACTTTACTTTTGATAATTCAAGTACATTTTGATGCTAATGTAATTTCAGTGTGGTATTAATACTTTATCTTTACTGAATATGGCTGAAACCACCGATGATTATAGGTCAACTCCCTTTGCACTGCATTATACTGATTTCTGTGTAAATATAAAGCCAGCTTTACTGCTTCCAATGACGTGTGACATATAAAGTTTTAACAAAAGTCAAAACAACAAAAGCAACAAAAAAATAATGAAAAAACACTTGAATACTTATTGCTGTTACAAACTTTGCAGATATATCTGTCATACCCGTTCCTTAGATCCAACTTGTGACTGCTGTTAACCTTTGCCAAAGCAGTTTGTCCGTGTATGACATTTGATGATTTTCCAGACGGCTCCCTTCAAATAAATGCGCAGTGTCTTTGACTGATGTTGCAGCAGTTTGAGCACAGATGAGCTGGCCTCTTTCAGATGTCTCACGTTGCTTTAAAATCTCACATGTCAAGTGCTGTTTGCTTCTAGCTGACAAACGCTGCTAACTGGCATTCAACCTTATTTGACCTACTTAGTAGCAGTCACTGTAAATGTGATTAAGTTACTTCAGTGTGTGAGTGTGTGTCTTATGTGCATACAGTGACTCAATAAAATGTTTGTTTATAACTTGGGCTAATTCTAGTTTAAACCTGCATACATGTATTTATAACTCATATCTGCATGGCCTTTATTCAAATGAAATATAATGCATACAGCAATCATATATGTAGCATAAGAAATTATGCATATGACTAGAATTTCACTATAGCATCATTTTTAAACCAATATTTTTTGTAACTATTCAGTACTATGCCACTGAGAAAAACAAAAACAAATTTATTAGTATTAGTGTTCATTGTTTCTGCCAGAATTAGTATTTTTTCATAGGATACATAAATCTGAAACCAAACATTTGACCTCAGGATGGTGCTAACAAGAAAAGCAATAAGAAACAGGGCATTACAATTTAGCAAAGTTTGCAATCCAAAAAACAGTGTCAAACCTCACACATCACAAGCTGATCACACTGATCTCCTGTTGTCTTGTATTTCATTAAAAGCTAATAATATATACGTGTGTGTGTGTGTGTGTGTGTGTGTGTGTGTGTGTGTGTTGTGTGACAGCCAGCAGTGCACCTGTAGGGCCTGCAGGAAGAGGCTCCCCGTGGTCGTCACTTCACTGACTGTCTCTGCCAACATATGGCCTCATCCGCAGGGAATCAGGTCTCACTATGACTGGTAATGAGATCTGCTGATGAATCTTGACTAACTGCCGCTATTTAGATTTAGAGTAAATCAGCCTCAATTATGGGAGAAACAGGTATTAGTTTAGTGCCAAACCAGAGGCGTCCGAATAACATTTTGATGTTGGGTAAATGAGTTTAGATGGAGATGGCCAAAGATTAAAAAATGTTTTAACTATTACACCAGTGTACCTCTTTAGTGGTGGAACAAGTATTAAGATCCTTTACATGTGTAAAATACTGTTAAAATAGTCCGCAAAAGTCCTATACTCAAACCTTAGGTAACTTTTATTTGCTAATTTGACTCATTGTGCTGTAAAATGCTGCCTGTCAGATTACATGTGTTGTTTTACTGATATTACTGATACATTAATGTGTATATTACATTCTACTGCTGTAGATCTTCAAGGTTGTGCTGATTTTAACTCCTTTATACACTGTTGGGTAGTATATTTTATGGCAATGCATCATCCTCTATAAGATCGTCATATTTTTGTAGCATGACTGTCATGTGAGACAAATGTAAAAATACCCTGTTTACAGGTTTGTGATGGTGCATTTTCCAGCAGATCTAAGAGGGTTTTTAAATAGTTTAGTTATCCTAAGATGAATTTTATCAAGCCACAAAGGAACACTTTATCCTTCAGTTTATCAGAAGTCATTTTACACCAAAATCTAAATAAGAAAAATCAACAAAAAGAAGATACACGGTTTTCACTGGACAGGAAGGGGATGACAAACTGTAATCTGAAAAGTAACCAATGCAAAATGTCTCTGAGATGTAATGGAGTACAAGTAAAAATTTGTATAAAAGTTGTGTTTTTTATTTTCTTTTTCTTTCCTTTCTTTGTTTCCCCATCAGTCCAACTTAATGTTGAGGCCACTGAATGTATCAAAGGACAATTGACCTGAGTATGAGGAAGCAGGCACAAACACTGCATTGTTAGTTTTTGTATTTTTCTCTCTCTCTCCCTTTTTCCTTTTATCTTTGATGGTTAGACCTGATTTGTGGCGGGGTATGTCATGCATTTGTTATATTGTTTGTTTTGTGTTGGTGGAATGTATGACCTTTTTGTTCATAAAAAAAAGAAAAAAAAAGGAAATACTTAAGCATGTCAAATGTGCAGCTATATTCCACCACTGTTGGTCTCCAAAGTCAGGGTCTAAATGGCTTCAAAATAATCTCTAAATCAGTTTTTTCATATGATGAACCACATGTTTTGAAGCTATGAAACACCAGACAACTAAATAATGTTTTCTTGACTTCACTTCCCTTCCTCTTCCTGTGTGGATGGTGCAGTGGGTCAGTTAATATTTTAAAGCTGGTGTTACTTAGTTTGCTAATGAACGGATGAGAGCATCTAGTTCTTTAATGTCACACTGTGAATGTCAGCAGGGAAAATAAATTAAGCTGCGACATAGCACTCTGACCCAGACAGGCAGGCTTTCCAATCAAGTGAATGTTGTCTAACAAGATCATTGCAATTTGCACAAATCAGCTCATTGATGTTTGATATATTTAGCTGTCAACATTATTGTTGGGCATTGTCATGTGGCTAAACTCACGACAAAGTGTTCTTGAGACACGCTGACCTTCCGTGGAGCTGTTTGACAAGATTGTCTGTTATCAGCGTCTTGTGTTTCTGTGCACATGCGAGTTTTACAGGCACCCAACATGGCTGACTCAATAGCCTGAGACAGAGTTACCTGCATGAGGCACTGCTGTGCATGTCTTTCTATCTTAATATCCTTTATATGAACTTTTAATGTACCATACAAAATGCGGTTATTTGGACTGACATTAAACTCCATCCACTGAAATGTTTTTTATTTTTATTTTTTACATTTTTTCTATTACCTTTCTCACAGCATAATCTTCATACATATTAAACCCTGCCTATCAGATCTACTATAAACTGCAATCTATTCTCTCACCCTTAGGGATCTATTGGGGTTCATTGAATGAATCTCAAACATCAAAGCAATCACTGCCCATGCTGAGTGGCATTTCTCTCTGCACTCCCAGTCTCACAGCCATGTTCCGCTTCATTTGAGCCGACATCCGGCCAGAGAATGATCTAAGCAGCCAGAGGAATCTTCCCAGCCGTTTTGTGGGCGTCTGGACGTCCTGGGCTCTTCTGTATTCATTAGCAGGCTAGTCACAGCGGTGCGATGGAGCGTATCCTCTCAGCGGCCCGCAGGGACTGTCAGCAGAGTGACGGAGACGGATCGCAGGTGGACCGGCGAGGAGACCTGCCATAGATTAACTCGTCTGCCAGCAGGGGGACTCCGTGGTACCATTTGTTTTCAGCTCAACAGATAATTTTTCTAATTAACCTTTAAATGCATTGCTTGACGCTGCATCGTGGAAAGCACCGAGCACCTGTCAGACTTTTTTCTTTTAGTCCTGGATGTTTACAAAATGGAAAATGTCTGAGAAGACCAGTCCTTGAACTGTATGTCTTGGCCACCATAGCTCAGGCCAGTGTGTATGACCACAATGTTTGTGCCGAATGAAAAATGCCGTCTTGGGTTTATCTCAAAACAAAACATAGTTTTAGTACTGACCAATATTGAAGGACGAACATATCGCAAATTAGGATTGTCTGTGTTATTTAACTGAGAGTCTCACATCTGACACTATGCCAGCGTTTTTTTTTATAAATCCACACCCATATATATGAGTAGTTCACACATTCACTTCACAGATTAAAAACAGTTTTTCATCAACACTTTACTCAACAAATTATTAGTAACGTAATTTATAATGGTGATAAAATCTGCAGGATGTTATTTGAACAGGGATTATAATATGTTTCTTTTAAACAAAGCTTAAAGGAATAGTTCAACATTTTAGTAAATATATTTATTTGCAGCAGAAAGTGGGACGAGAAGATAAATATCACTCTTATAGTAGTGACCCTTAAATATGAAGATACAGCCAGCAGCCAATCAGCTGCCTGGCTCACCTTTTTTGCCAGGAAACTGTTCTAAGCCAAGAAATAAACAAATAACAAATAACCTCCTGGTAAATCAGAGAATGTCCATTTTACAAGTCTGTGTTTTTTGATTAAAAAAACAAGTCATATTGGAGCCAGGCTAAGTGTTTCCACCTTTTTCTAGTGTTTATTAATCAAATGTAACTGAATAGATCGCCACACTTCACTGTTACCCGCCATATTTCCATTGCTATGTTTTATGACCGTTGTATTCATTTTCTTCTTTCTTTCTCTAACCACCCTGTAGAAAGCGAACAATGTATTTACAAAAGTAAGTAAAAGTATTGAAGGACATATTCATGTTTATAAATCAATACTGTATATCGCCTATTAAGCTTATCTCAAACTAACTACAAATATTGTGTTTATTTGTTCAAATCGCCATTTACTGCATGCTGTGAAAGTTTGTGAGTTTGTGTGTCTTATCTCTCAGAGTATAACCAAGTGGACTCAGGACATTCAGTGTCAAACTTGATATATTTACCATCAAATGTTGGCCCCAGGGCAAGAGACTGTCTCCTCTGCAAGTAAATCCAAAATGGCTATCCCAAGAAGATTTCCCCAAGCCTAGAGAGGTTCATGCTTTAGATTAAAAAATGTGTAATTCCATAGCCATCTGGCTGGAGAAAAGGAATTTAAGAGCTGTGTGGATGCCAGCCCGATGCCACATCTTGGAATGGGCTATTGCTTTCCAAATGGCTTTGGGCTGTGTCCCCTTCCATGTATTTGTGCAATATCATTAGCTTGTTTTCCGTCTGCCCTCCCCTCTACCCAAAGTTTAAAAAGTAATCTTTTCTCCGAGCAGGGCTGTTTTTTGATAAGGAATCTAAACTAGGTCAAGGACTCAGAGTAAAGTCATTGAACAGTAATTAAAGCAGGCGCCGATGTTACAGTTCAAACTGTCTCCACCATGAGCTTTGAGATAGAAATCCATTCAAGGATTTGGAGAGCCATTGTTTCACTTTTCTCATGAGTAAAATCATTTTCTTGCTATTTTTTCTTCCTTTCTGGGAAGCTGAGTCTGTAATTAAGCGAGCTGAGTTATTATCACGCCACTGGAGAGAGTGGAGAAGTGCTGCCTGTTCACCTATAATAATGCAATGTCCACTCATTCAAATGAGCCGCACTGTGCTGGAGACAATGTGGTCGCTAAACAACAGGATAAATTCTGCTTCAAGACAATTTGAAGAGTTTTTTTTCCCAAAACACAGATTATTATTTCAGCTGTCTATCTATCCAAAAATAAATTTGTAATTAGTTTGAAAATATAACCCACTGAAGCCCAAGAGAGGAGAGGCAAATTGGAAGAAAGAAAAGAAAAGTCAAATAAAGCTTTCTCTCCTGTGTTTGTGACTTAAGAACATGTACAATATTATTATTTCATTTTTAATATTTGTTGTTGTTTTAGCCAGAAGGGGCTAAAGTATTCTACTACCTCATGTTCTAAATATGTAGTAGGTGAGTTTTATCTTCCATGCACATACAAAAACAATCACCAGCCACATTATTAGCTCGCAACTGTACCTAATAAAGTGGCGGTTTGGTTTTCTGCTGCTGTTGCCCATCTGCTTCAAGGTTGGACGTGTTGTGTGTTCAGAGATGCTCTTCTGCATACCTTGGTTGTAACCAGTGGTTATTTGAGTAACTGTTGCCTTTCTATCTTGAACCAGTCTGGTCATTCTCCTCTGACCTCTAGCTTCAACAAGGCATCAAGGCTCACTGGATATTTTTTGTTTTGCTAGGACTACTTTGAAACAAATGTGTGTTTCGGTTGTCGGTGTAAAAATATGGAATTCCCAACTACAGGATTTAAAAGGTTGTTCAGATATTAATAGATTTTTAAAAAATGTACAAATGCAGAAAAAAATGTTTGTTGTAAACTGAGATGTTTACTTGAGATGTAAACATGTACTTGCATGGGTTTTTGTTTGTTTTTTGTCTTGTTTGTTTGTTTTTGTTGTTTTAAGTGTTTTGTTATAATCAAAGTTTTGTTGGTGTAGGCTACTGAAAATCAATTGTATGTGATGTCAGACCATCTTTTTTATTTTTATTGTTCAAGTAGGGGGCAGACAAATATAAGAAATGTTTTCTTCTTGCTGCTCCTTTCCAATCATGAAGGTGTAGAGTGTGTCTCTGTACACCTTGTGTTGTCCACCTCCATGAAAGGAAAAAAATAAAAAAATAAAAGAATTCTCTGTAAACCCTAGAGATGTTTGTGTGTGAAAGTCCCAGTAGATCAGCAGTTTGTAAATACTCAGACCAACAACCATGCCACATTCAAAGTCATTCAAATCACCTTTCTTCTTCATTCTGATGCTGCTTTTAACTCCAGCAGCTTGTCTTCACCATATCTATATGGCAAAAAGGAATGAGTTGCTGCCATCTGATTGGCTGATTAGATACAGTATTGTGTGTTAGCAAGTTCAGTATTATATGACATGGGGTACTGGAGCACCTCAGCCTCTTGTGGTTGAAATTAGTATTACAACAATAAACACCAAGAAAAAATATACTGACTTAAAAGATATAAAACCTGTTTTCTCAGATGAAAAAAAATAATTAAAAAAAGATCTTGACATAATTTTTGTTCCCCTATTCTGTTTCACAGAAGATATTTTATAATGAACTTGGAAACTCTGGCAAACCTCTTCTCCACCTGTTCTTAATGAGGAGAACACAGGAGAGAAAACTATTTAAATCAAACTTTTTTTCTCACTTGCCTGTCAGGACTTCCTGAAATTACATTTGTCCTAAAATAAACACTGTATATAAGTGGTATGAAAAACCAAAAGGCATAGTAATAGACATACTACATTTTCTGTTGCTGCAACATAATACTTTTGTGTAAAGTGATGTAATAGTCACTTTGATATCAGTGTCATTTTGACGTCCGCCATTAAAATGTGGCCATAATCTTTTCTACAAGTAATTCAGTTGTTTGTTCCTCATGCAAGTCATATTAAACATAAAACATAATGGTTTAATATAGGAATTAAACATGTCAAAATAATCTTTACAACATGGTCTGTTTCCAACCCCTGCTAAGAAGTTTTAAAAGTCAGTGAAGGAAAAAATAAACAGAAATATATGCAGATCTGGAGAACAATATGTGAACTAATATTCTCACCAATGGGACCACCATTGCCTTGTGAAATTCATAATCCCTCTCTGTAAGAAGATGATATTTGGCAGCCACCTCCATCTACTGTAACATTGTGCTTGTGGTCTTTTTGTTTCTTTAGGAGAGCCTCTGGCTGAGCATTTGAAGTTTTTAATCTGGCGCTCCAGAGACTAAGGTCACCTTTCACTATCCCCCCCTCTCTCTCTTTTATTTGCTCTTGCTTAGTTCTGGCAACCCTGCTATTTCACACACTATTAAAAGAAATCTGCTAATGCAAGAGCGAGGTCCTTGGCTTGTGGAATGGAAAATGATGGCATTTCTGAATTCTGTCTCTCTAAAAAGACCGTAGGCGTCTAGTGCAGGGTTTATGACCCTAAGATTAGTCACTTTTTGGAGCTGGATGTACTGCCTTAGGCTATTTCTGCCAGAAACTGATTTTCATATTGATGTGCGACGTTGAGCTCTCTCCAGTCCACATATTGGCTCATGCATCACCTGGACTCTGCAGCTGTCAAGCCTCAGTGATAGCAAGTGAAGCAGACAATTCCTCTGTTAATAAATAAACAAGTGAGACACTGCTAGTACATATTATATTCCTTAGGCTCGAGGCATCCGGCTACGCACCGCACATTTCATTACCATTAACATTGCATGATACTCAATCTCAATTTTGTCCTGATTTCCTTTCACAAAGCGCAATTATGACACTTTTATGGATTACTTGCATGCTATAAACAACACTAATGAATAACTTTACAATAGGACCACATTTTGAGCTGTCACTGACCAGGGAACATTTGTTCTTATTTGGCTCGGCTTTCTTAATTCTTTCTTCTATTTTACATTTATGTCTCTTTTGTATGAAGAAGAGTAGCTTCAAAAACACACAATACATAACATTTCCAAGGATAATTCACCAAAGTCTCCTACTGTGTTAAACTGAAGATGGAACATTTATGTATCTGTTGAGAAGATTGACTGCTAGTTTAAAAATATATTATAATAAAAAGATAGTTTGTGGAGAAATGTTTAATTAGATATTATTTATAGAAAACCATAACCCTGGTTAAAGTGTCCAAGACCTTTGGTTATTTTCTTACTTGGACAATTTCTGGCCATGAATATTTTTTATGAACAGCATAAATGGAAAAACAACATACTTTTCAAGTTTAGTTTTAAACATAGTTGATGTTTTGCAATTTCTTTGTTTTGGTGTTGTTCTTTCATAGCGGTGTACATGCATGTGTGCACTCAAATAAAAAACACATTTTTCTATACTGAAAATATTGGTACACTATATGTCTATATATGTGCTTTTCAGAAGGCTTGTAAATGGCATGTTTGTCAGAAGGATTACTGAAAAACTACTGGCACGATTTTCATGAAACTTAGTGGAAGGGTGTAGCATGAGCGAAGAAAGAACCCATTACATTTTGGAGCTCATCTGAGTCACAAAGCGAATACAAATATTACTTTTCACTTTCATTAACATTTCAAGATAGGGCATTTGTGCTGCATTCATGGGGTGATGGGAAATTGTGAAAGATTTGTTCCCTGTCATACCTCATGGCTCACCGGATCTGTTTGCTATGCTGTTCGTTATCATGCAAATACTGGAAACAACTATCAGTACTCTGCTCTATTAATGCTCTGAGCAATAAAATACAAATTATATTAAATAAAAATAACACAAGACTTTCCAACTCTGGAAACGGAACCATCTGAGGAGCATTTGAATGCACCATTGGACTTGGCAGAGGTACATTTATAGTGTGTTGGTCATTAATTTACTGTAAGTGTAATCTAAGAGTACTTTATGAAATTTAGCTGAAAATGTTGTTATTTTGGTACAAGTTCAAATATTTCAATTTAACACAGCCTTTGTTGAAGGACTGCTGCGTCTGTATGTTCACCCATTGGTGATTGCTAATTATTACACTCCACCAAAATAAAAACATTTGGAAAAAACATGCAACATTCTTCATACTACTGGCCTTTTTACCCCAGTCAGGGGAAAAAAGAGCAGTTGGGGAATTACATGGAGCAGAGCTTTGCATGTATTACACAGTAGAAGACTAAGGAGAGATTATCCAAGGCCAGATGTGTCTCTCTCCAAGGAAAAAAAGCATGCCGTCCGCTAAGAAGCAGCCATATCCTGCCACTGGTAAGCATCTAGCAGCAGGGCGTCGGCGGTCGGCTGTCTGGAGCATCACGCCGGCTGTCTCTGAATATGCAAGATTTCAGGTTTAGGAAGCGGCCGCCTTTTAATGTTGTCGACACATCATCCATCATACTTAGACAAACATTTACCAAGATGACTGATTGACGGTAATGCAGCATTAGCCTCTGTTTGCTCAGAGGCAAATGTCATGCCTGTTTATGCATTTCTGAGAGGGGAAAATGTGGAGTTCAAATTAGCCGGTGAAAAGACCTGTGAAGCTGTTTCCCCTGCAAGAAAGAATATGTTGCACAGGATACGAGAGAGCATGACAAGGCTGAACCTCTCTAAAACACAACTGATATATCATTCCTTACCCCTAATATCAACACACTTGCTTTTTTCCCCGGCTTAATTGTGAGGAGAAAATGTCCTGTGAGGAGCTTCCCAAGGCTAAGACACCTTGTAGTTCATGAGCTATGACTCCAGAGCAGAGAAACCAGCGTGATTCTCTCGGTACAGATTGCGTTTTATTGAACCAGGGCTTGTCAGCATTTTTGGTGAGCTGGTAAAATATAATTGTGTCATCCTTTATAAAGCAGTGTTGGGGTGACAGCACCCACAGAAGCTTCATTACTCTGCTTTTTATTGGGGTGTGAAGAAGGGACATTCTCTTGGTGATGAATAACGTCTCTCTCGCATGAAGTCAAGGTAAAACACACTCACGGTGGTGGTTGTAGTGGTGGTGGTGGTGTGCTCCACTGGATGTACATGGATCATTTAAAATGAAATCAATTCAGCTGAAGAATTAGAGCTGGTTGCTATAATGGTTTTTATCTGACGCCCATCAATACCTGTATTGATTTGCTGGTAGAATCGAACCTTGCGAGAGCCGAGAAGAAAAAAATGCTACACACACAAATATCTGAGCAGCGTTGCATGCAGTAAGGAGTGGAGTGACATCTGTTAATCCATCAGGATTTTTTATTTGAGGAGACGTTACCTGAATGTCATGGATGTTTTATAATAACAAAGCACTGGAACTTGCTTATGTCACATGAATATGTTCATAACTTGGTTGCCTAGTTTCATGTGCTGCAAACCATCCACCTGTTTTTCATGCAGGAATTAAATTCTCCATAGAAACTCTGCATAACTGGTCACATATTTGCATTGACTGTTAGTCGAAGTCATTGTTGCAGAGAGACTCCTCATACTGCCCTTATCTCTATCTGAAGCAGGCCAGTTTAATAGTGACTCACAGCTCCTAAATGAGATAGCATATACCCCCATTCACCTGCACTGTGATTTATCAAGTTAAACAACCATCTTTATTGTGTTTGGGTTCTCACCAGGGCTGTAAACACTTTTTTTATGGATGGAAAACAGAACCGTTTGACAATTTAGCAGAACATTTCATTAGAATGGGTTTAGCCGGGAACACCGGCGCGGCGAAATAAAATGGAAAGACCCGGGGATCCTGATCGTAAGTTATTAAGACAGAGGGGTCGCTCCAGGGACGCGCACTTTAAATAGAGCTCCAAAGTTTCCAACTTCATTTCCTATGCACAATCAAACTTGCACCCATGAGAGGGAGGATATTTAAGATCCAATGAATGGATGTGGGCCAGAAACAGCGTTTAATAAAAGCAAAAGACGAGATACCAGTTGATTAATGCACTGAAGAACAATAAAGCCATAGCAGATCTGCAGGGAAATGTAAGGTCTTATTTTCTTTTTCTCATGACAGGGATTAAGTACAAATATCCCTGCTACCGGTATTAACTTCTGGCAGGATTGCTCTGTGTCATGATCAGTTTTTAAGTCCTATATCTGTGCTCTAACATAGCTGCAGGAGAGACTGACATCATCCTCCATAATAACAGTAATAAAACACAGCAGATACTATCTTTAAGGTTGAACTGATAGAGGTTTATAAAGGGCTCTGTCGATACACTCAAGTCACTGACGGTCAATATGCACTATTTAATTTAGACGTTTCATGCCAGAATATAGCATTTACTTAAGACTTCCACCCTCTGCAACAGCACCACTAAACCTCTAAACATTAACTTGTTTATTTCCCTTTCAATTCCAGACTAATTAAATTGTTGTAGGGGGAACAGCTCTTTAGAGCAGACTGACCCACATCACCAATACAGTGATTAACTCTGGGGATACATTAAATTTAAAAGTAAAATTACCTTACCAAAAAGAGCCTTACACAATTATAAACAGAATGTGCAAAGACAATAAAAACACACTCTCATCCAGTAGACCGGTGTTGCATTTGTGTCCTGTGTGAAATGGGAGAAATCACATGCTTTTTCTTTTTACTTTTAGTACGTACTGCAGCTGCCCTTACATACATACATACGTGTGCTGTTGCATGCAGTATGCATACAATTGGGACACTTCATCATAATATGGTGTCTTGAACTTTGACCCTCACATATGCTTTACAGAGGATTGTGGGTAAGAATAGCCAGAAAGCATGCTGGATTGCATTCTGTGAAATGTGACTTAATGTAGATGGACCTCCCGGTGTTTTTGACATATTGCATTTATGTAATAGACTTTGTAATGGGCAGTGGTGGAAGAAGTATTCAGATCTCTTACTTAAGTAAAAGTACTAATACCACACTGTAAAATGACTCCACTAAAAGTAAAAGTCCTGCATTTAAAGTAAAAGCACAAAAGTATCAGCATCGAAATGTTCTTAAGGTATCAAAAGGAAAATTACTCGTTATGCAGAATGAACCCACTCAGATTGTTATATATATTTTAAATATATTATTAGATTATTTGCATTTATGTTAGCAGCATTTTTAATTGTATGAATATGACTCATTTTATCTACTTAATATACTGTTTTGAGGTTTAATGAAATAAAGAAAAGGCTAATCACTTTAAATTGATCATGTTTTCATGTTAAATATCTGAAAAGTAACTAAAGCTAACAGCTAAATTTAGTGGAGTAAAAAGTACAATATCTATGCCTGATGTAAATGTAATGAAGTAGAAGTATAAAGTTACATACAATGGAAATACTCAACTATAGTACACATACTTCAAAAATGTACTTAAGTACAGTACTTGCATAATGCTAGTTACATTCCACCATTGGGACATACTAAATAGATTTCTGCCATATTAAATAGTATATATGCGGTATGGGTATTGAAATGCTCAGCAAAAGTCAATGTTGTTCTAAGTTAACCTGCAAATGAATGTATGTAAATGCATCATATTCTTCATCACTATCATCTCAACATAGGGGTCAGGAAAAGGAAAGTGATTTCTGGGTATCTCCATATAGCTGCGGAGAAGAAATGATAACATATTAAATTATATTAAAATATGGCTTAATTTTTAAGGTGGAAATGTGAAGCATGGTCTGAGGAAGAAAGCTTGTAATACCTTCAGATTACACTTTGCAATCATCAAATTTAATGTTATTTGCTGTCATTTTATAGTGAAATGACCCTGGCTACCTCGCTGACTCCATGGCAACATTGTACATCCTGATTGTATTATGAAAAGCATGATGAGAGCTGTTCTGGCAGAAATGAAAACATATTAAAATAAAGTAGCATATTTAGAACAGGGAATGGACTTTACATTACTTAGTACATTTTGTTTCAATCATGTGTTATATTCAGGTTCTGTTCAAACAGGTGGAGAGAAAACGACCTACATAACTGTGTCCAGTAGTTTGAGGGGTTTTTAGTAATCTTTTTCAAAATTGTGGCTTTTGTATGTTATATGTATGTTATGTATGAAAGTAGACTTAATTTTTCTTTCTTTTTAACCTAACTCTGGTCTTTTTTTATTAATCAAGTAAGTCAAGTCAAGTCAACTTTATTTATCAATGCTGCCATAAGTACAGGACATACAGAGAATTGAAATTGTGCTTCCCTCTTATCCCTGGTGCAAACAGCAATAAACATGAAATATAAAATATAATTAAAAAAATATAAAATATAAATGTAAAAACATATATACAAGCAAAAAGAAATCAACGAAAAGACAGTGGCAAATCTGGACAATGTAAATAGTATAAATAGTATAAATATGACGGTATGAACAGATTAATGGTATAAATATGCCGAATAGTATCAGTATGGCAATGTGGCACAGTAACATAATTATCAGTATAAATATGAATATTGCAGTATAAACAGAATTAACAGTATAAATATAAATATAAATATGGCAGTACAAACAGAATTAGCAGTATAAACAGTGAGGTACAAGATGAATACAATGTAGAAAAGTTGGTGTACAGCAGTTGACTGTACACAATGTAATTTGGTTTGCAAGAGTTTAAGAGAAGTAGTTTTATAACTATAGTTTTATAAGTATAACCAGATAGTTTGTGTGTGAATCTTAAAAACTGTGCCCTAGTGTTCAACATCTATCTGTCCGTGGTTTTGAGAAACGTACAAATTCAGCATTTATTGTGGCAACATGGTTCAGCAGTGATATCTGTCAGTTAATTAAATTTTCCTTACTTAAAGCCAATATATCAATCTAACCTCAGTCGTCTGAGAAAAAAACCCCAGACATAAGCAAAACAACTAACACTGCATTAGGCTTTCTTGTTTTTTTCCCTCCAACATCCCACAATAGTAAATGACAGGCAGAGCCCCAAACACTGCACTATGTGAGGAGAACTGGGGCGTTTAGAGAGGGTAAACGTCACCGAGTGTAATTAAGAAGGATCTCACCCTGAGGAACTCTCTCAGTTGACAAAGTGAACAAGTGACAGTCAGAGTCACTGTCACTTTTATCGAATAAGCAAATATGGGCTTAAAAGAGCATGGCTTAGAGTGAATATCAAGTTGTTTCTCAAAATTGTTATCAACGTTTGTCAGGCACATAGAAAATTCTTCTGAAGTAGCCTATTTTTCACTTGAACTTTTCCTCTTGACAGGAGAACTTTCACAGTTCATGAACAAAAAGCAAAAGCCAGAAATTGGAAGATATAATTTATGAATTCACTAAATGTGTTGTGTTATCTGTAATTGATCGCGATATGAACAGAAGGGGTCAATTAGTGGCATTTTTGGCCTGGTTTATCTCTCACACTAATGGTGCAATATGTGACATGCAAAATAAATATGGCACCATCGCTTATCTGTGGCAGCTCTCCACATTCACACCCACAGGAGCAGTGCTGAAAATCGGACTATAAGGCCTTGCATCTCTAGATTAATGAGACAGACAAAAGTAAACCCATTCCAGCCTTTCTGATTTGTGGTGAATCGCCTTGGATTGATTTAAACCTGCAAAGCTATAAGCTCACTTCTCTGCAGCAACATCATTGAGCGAAAAAAGACTGAATTCTGCACCTAAAGAATTAGAATTAGATAGATAGAATTTAAAAAGGAAAAAAAACTCTGAATCATCGATCAAATAACCATATTTTTGCCGGAGTCAGACCAGTGGAGGACAGCTGCTATATAACAGCAGCTGCTAAACAGGACTAATTCTCCAGAATGAAATACACCACAGAGGCCAGCCATTTACAGGACTGGTATCAGAGCTATATTTCAAGGGCCGGCCGCAGCCTCTGCCCATTAAAGTGTGTGATGTATTTTAGGGCCAGTGTATGTCCTGCTCTGGTCTCGCAGAGGTCTGCACACTGACATGATGGCTGATAGAAGACGCCTTTAGCCTGATACTGGCTCTCCACACAGAGGGGACCAGAGGAGAGGAGCCGTATTAAAGAAGATAGACATCTGAAGAGTCAATCCGAGCAAGCACATAATATACAGAGACACAAGAAAATGCCATTGTTGTTCTTCTTGATCTTTAAAAATGATATGTGTATAGATGACATGTGCAGATGATAGTGACAATTAAGTTAAACCCTGTATATTCTTATAATTTGATGTGGAAAATGAAATATATCATTTTTAACTTTCATCTTATTTTATAAAGGATATCAACACTGAGTACATCATGCAGTTTCAACATCTGTTCAGTATCAAAACACCAAAGTACCAAGATTTATTTATTTTTACAACATGAATTAATTTGTTAAAAGCAGTAGGTGAAAATTAGGAAGATTAATTAAGATGTTAGTAAGGTCAAGTGTCTCCCAGTTGCTGTAAAGATTAAAGACTTGTACAAGGTTTTAACGATATGTACTAATTTAATGTGATGTAGGCGTTAATTTTTTATATTTTAGTTTTTATTTTTGGCAGATTTTGTGTCCTTTTGATTAAAAGCATTTACAAAACTTCTATTTATGTAATGTATTCCCGTAGAATTAAATCAGCCTTGGCTCACCTGAAGTCAAGTATCTTCTCTGCACTAAGGAGTAGACATGCTGCAAAGACAACATTTTAAATTAAACTCGCTATTAAGGCATAAAAACACAGAGCACATTGCATATAAAATGCATGCCACTACATCAGATAATAAAAAACAGAAGAGGTGTACTCGGGTCAAGAGAAAATCTGAACACATGGTCTGTTTCCTCATTATACTAAGTGTGAGAGTACTCTGATGAGCACCTCAGAGCCAGAGGCTGGGTGTTCAGCTCTGATAGCTGGCCAGATGGACTGAAGAAAGTTGCTTTCTTTTCTGAAAAAGGCTTTCACCTGGATGCTTCACACAACCATGTCAACATATTGGCACAGCTGCAATGTCTGACCCGTACACAGTGCCGAAAAGACACTGTTTCACAGCATCGCCTGCACAATACAAATGAGGAGAATGTCAATGTACATGAGACTCTCTGGAGAGACATTGCTTGTCATTTAGCCATTACCTAATCAGGAGGTAGCAGTAAATAAAAGCAATATGCAGCTAATAATATAAAAACATCCAGCTGTTCAGCACTTCAAAGTATAATCAATCACCTTGAAAACAAGGTGATCTGTGAGCATTTCATCACATTTATCTAGCAGAAAACTTCTTCTATGATAAGACACCAACTGGCATGTGAAGTAAATAGTTCTTGGAGAGCATTAGCGGCAGACAGTGTCTTGAGGTTGATTATCTCAGTGACTAATGCTCTGTCACTCTGTGGTATGAGAAGGCCCAGCGAGGACCCCCGGTAATGGAGCCTGAGCAGGTGCTGAAAGCCCACTGACATCAGGGGGGAGTGCACTGACAAGAATTTCTGATGAATTTCAATTACTGATCTATTAAAGCTAATGAGGTAAATGAGCAGCCAGAATACATTTGCAAGATAGCCTGAGACAAGACCTCGGCGGTTTGACGTTCACGTGCAGCTACAGCCGACACTGTGTGTGTGTTTGTGCTACTGTTAGAAATGTGTCCGGCCTGCTGATTGTGAACTGAGACATTAAATAGCTTCAAATTAATCGTTCTCCACACATTAACCATACTGTTTTTGGTAATGTAATAAAAGTTAGTGTTGTGACTCTGAGGGTGTAGTGCTCTATCTAAACGTGAGGTCAGTGTGCCATCTGCTGGAGGAACTGCAACAGATCACAGACACAGGATCAGTTTTATATTCAGACCTGTAGCACCATCTGCTGGCTTTATGGTGAAAAGCACCATGGGGAAGCTCAAGCTTTAAAATGTTCAAGACTAATCTAGCTTTCTGTAATGATATTGGGCATGTATAAGCATATTTGTCCAAAAGATTATTATTCTTGCCTATTTTAGATTTTTAGAATTTTAAATAATGGGTGCAGTTTTGGCTAAAAAACCAAAAGTTACTCTAAAACAATTGATAGTTTCAAATGTGCCTTCAGAAAGACATCATTTGTTATGTCACAATGACCAAAAAAAAGAAGCTAGTTAAAGATAGATAGTATTAACTGCTAATAAAAGCAAAATGCATAGTGATTATTTTTGCCTTTTACCAAGTAACTTTATATTTGCTATACAGACAAGAAACTACTTACTATCACTTAACCATCAAAATTCATATTATTTAACAAATGACTAAATCATTATAATTTAAAGTTGAATTACTATCTGGCTTCATCTTGCAAAGCTGTTCATTAACACAGTTAATATGACTGTCAGTTGTAGTAGTTGTCTTTATTCCTCATAAATAATGCTGAATGCCTTATCCTAAACATTTGAACCCAAATGGTAACGCCAAACTTTCTTGACAGCCTGTTGATGGCAGCAGTGTGTGTGTGTGTGTGTGTGTGGCCTGTTTGTGTGACCTGTTTGTGATGATGACAGATTGTTTCCTTTTATTATACCTGGACTACTTGGGGGCTACTTGGTAAACATCTTGCAGCTATAGTTAAGATCTCTCCTCCATAATATACTTAAATATAAAGCCAAATTGATGTATCCACTATGCATTAAAGTATGAATTAAAACTATTTATGATTTTCAAGGGTACTGGATAATATATGTATACAACTATTTCAATTTACTGCTGGCTGTGAATGTTTGTCTGTCATATAGAGAGAGGAGACTGGGATTTCATTGAGTCATTGTGTTTTAACACTTCCAAAGATGCAGTATGCTAGCTCTACACAATTTATTCAAGCCGTCATTCCTACAGGTTTCTAATTATCATACTATATATACTATATTAAAATGTAATTAATATTTTACTTATAAACATAATAACGGATTTCCAGAGTTAGTCAAATCATGCTTTATTACTGCATATTACACATACAGAGTCAGTGTGGTGGATATTTTCGAATATATATGAATATTAGAAAATTCTTCCACAGGACAAACTTAGGCGTGCACAAGTATACAGCTCAGATTACTGTTGAAGAACACCCCGCCATCTCTCTGGGTGCTGCACTTGTTTTTGAGAAGGTCTAAGATGCCTGCTCTGGTCTCTGAAGTGAAGGACTGATAGAAGTTATCTTTCGCTGTCATGAAATTCAGCAGACGTTGTCCAGTCTGGCTGCTTGGATTGAAGCACTCGGAGATGTCGAAGGCGTTGGTAATGACGTGCTCCTCATACTTCAGACCCTGGCTCTTCAGGCAGGAGATCACCTCTGCTGATGAGCGGTATTCTGTGATGGCATGGACACACAGGTCCTTCTTGTAAGTCTTCCACAGCGTGTCCCAGCCACCGTGAGCTGGACATTATAAGATAAACATAGATCATATTAATTCCAGAGGAAATACATTAACAAAAACAAAACACTGATAGTATATTTTACAGTCAACTTAAGAGAGTTTTGACTGGTAACCTCCACAAAACCAACTGGCACTATTCTTCCAGAAAGAAGTGAGCCAATCCTTGAAAATGCTTAAATTTAAATGGTATATTTTCAAGGTTTAAAAAGTGCTTGGATTTTGGATAAAGTGCTTGTAAATGCTAGAAATTCTTACTGTATTTCTCTTGCAATCTGACTATATCCATCTATAGACTATAGATAATCACATGTTCAATGTAAAAATAATGAGTAACCTATCTGAAATGAAGACCGTTCCTCCTAAAAGTGTAATACCATCGCTGTTGGTATGGTTAAGTGAAATCTCCCCCTTTTTATTATGTAAGTACTCATCTAAAACAGTGATTCCCAACAGGGGGGGCCTGACCCCCCAAGGGGGGCGCCAGAGATCCATGAGGGGGTCGCGAAGCCCTCTTGATTTTAAGGGATGTAATAAATCTAATGTGTTTAAAACTTCAAATATAGATGAGTCAGCATTTAATTCATTAGTGGGACAAAAACAACTAAATAAGGGCTACATTAAATGTTTATTCATTTATTTAAATAGAAAAATCACTATAGAAAAGTTTAAAAATAAAGGCTATATCGCGAGAATAAGGACATGTGTAACATCCCTCCTGCAGTATACACAGGTAACCTCACCTTGCGGTAACCTCACCTTGCGGTAACCTCACCTAACAACAGAAACACAGGGCTAATGGAAAAATGACGAAGCGTCAGGGAGACGAAAATGCTGAATATCTCAAAAAGAAATAGAGAGGGTACCATGAAAGTCACACTGAGTTTGGCTTCATAGAAGCAATGGACAATGGGGGGGTCGCCAAAGTTTACAATGGTAAAAATGTGGGTCCCTCAAGAAAAAGGTTGGGAACCACTGATCTAAAACATGTAATTTACAACCGGTGTAAGATACTGAAAAAGCTTGAAAATTTACCTTGAAAGTCCTTGAAAAATGCTTGAATTTGACCACTGCTAAAGTGTACGAACCCTGAATTAAGATGCTTTTTCTTTTCTTTTTTTTTACATTTCATTGCTCGTAAGTAATTAAGACACAGTTTAAGAGGAAGAAAAGCAGGACAACTTAGTTCCACTTACCTGTTTCAATGATGATCATAAGCCTGCCATTTTTCTTTAGGAGGCTGTGGTGGAACTTGATGCTCTCAGCGAGGTCATCCACATAGTAGATCATCTGTTAAAGGAGGAATTCAACACTTTGTTATGCGGATGTCTAATTAGAAGTGGGCGATATGTATCGTCTACGATAATATCGTTAACGTTGTTTTGACGATGTGCAATGTTACGTTATCAAGTATTTATAATATCTAAAAAAGAAAACAAACCAAAGGCGCATAGATGGTAGAGGAGAGGTGCATGAAAGTCACTTTGTTAACAATATTAACAAATGATAATGTGCCACTTATTTGCTCATGCTTGTATGCTGCACAATTGACCTCAGGAGAGAGAACCTAATTGTTTAACCCATTTAATGTCTCTACACTGAAGTTTAACTGGGAGTCTCATGAATGCTTAAGTTTAAAGAAAATAAACAAGAGTTGTTGTTCTGAATCATTGTGTCCATCCACAGATGTTCTGGTAAGCAAGAAAAATTAAAACAGCTTTTTTTGTAAAGAAATCACATTTTAAAGGATATTGTCAGATTATTGCTATCGAAAAATGAAAATAAATAATTGAGATTTTTTTTTTGCCCATATCACCCACCCCTATGTTTAATCAGTGAAATCACTAAATTCCCCAGGGTGAGCTATTTTAACTGAGAAAGCTCTCCTGTACAAGTGCCGACTTTGCTTCCTGACAGAAACTCACTCTTTAGTCTAACAAACTAAGCTCACAAAATATGTCATGTAAATATTTTTACATCTAAATACAAAAATACAACCACACACTGAATTTAACCAGTTTCTTTCAGTGAAACAAGACTAGGCCTCGAGCATAGCTCTGTCCAAATGAGACGGAAAGCTTAATAAAAAACACACAATCCAGAGACACAGAGAGTGTTTAAAAAAACTGTTTTCCACCCTATTATACCTTCATATTGATAGAGAAACTGGCTTTTAAGGAGAGGGTTTTGAGGAACCTTTAATCTGACCTCTTGAAATAGAGCTTGTCACTCATCATAGTTCTATTAGGGACATTAATACCAGAGGATACGGCAGATGTGACTATTTATAGCACTAATTGTTATCCACTTCTGTTTGGCAGAAAAGGTTCTGCTGATTCGCTTCCTAGTAATTCAAGCAGCAGCAGAGGACTGCAGCTCAATAAAATTCACAGTTTAAACAGATTGAAAGACTAACATGCTCCCAACAGTACACAGTGCTCCTTAGTCCACCTCAATTCAAGGTGTGACCCAGGACAATGAGGAGAAAACATGCAAAGCCCAGAGGCCAGAAACAGAAGCCTAAATCTACCTCATTTTTAGAACGACTGTTCATATATTCAAAGTCGTAATACCTGAATCATGTGTATGAAGTCAAATTTTTTGACTCCTTTGGCTTTGACGTGCTTCTCATAGTCCTCACTGTGCATGATATGCCAAGCAAATGGGATCTTTTGAAGGTTGGTCGTCTTTGCAACCAAAGCTACAAGTTGGACATAATAAACAGAGAAAGCAGGCAATGACATGAGTGTGAAAACAGAAATAACCATGACTTAAACACTGATTGGATGAAGACGACGGAAACACAAGTAGAAATTATAAAACACATAATGCAGAAGGGATTAAACAAATGTTTTCTAGTGTGTTTTGAATTGTCAATACCTTTGAAGTTGTCAGTGAGTGCAGAACTTCCCTCAACAATGTCAGCAGTGATCGGGACAGCAGGTACTGTGGACTGCAGCAGGGTGAGCATCTGGGCATCCACCTCCCCTGGGAGAAAAACCTGGAGCCTCAGTGAAATGCTGCTTCAATGGGGAAACATCTGCACTCAAATATATTCGTTGGAATATTCCATTAATTCAATTCATCCACCCTTGTGTTTTGTTTACGTATTGTATTGTAAACGTTTCTTAAAAATTTGATTTAATATTAAAGTCAACCCGTCAAAAAAATGTATGTCAAATAAATGTCATCTATTTATGGTGTGTGTGTGTGTGTGTGTGTGTGTGTGTGTGTGTGTTTGTGTGTGTAATAGCGAGTCAGAGGCAGTGTGTGTTCGCACCATAGATTTATCATTTTCACAGACTTTGATGTTCCCGCCGTGCAATAAACCATGTTATCAATTAACTTTAGTGGAGCACAGTCAAAACTGCAAGGGCTTTGACCTCAGTGTCCTCCTTTAACTCAGTAATGTTCTGTCTCCTTGTCCCTAAAGGATAGGGATATTTAGCTTAGCTTAGCTTAGCTTGGCTTAGCTTAGCTTAGCTATAACTGAAGTGTTAAAAAAAAATTCAGTGGCTTTGCAGAAGAGTGCTCAACAAAAATTTAAAGTTTAGTTCCCCTATTGAACTGTAGGTCAAGGGGCACTTGCTGACCTCATCCTGAGCAAGGCTCACTTCTTCTTTTTGGCCATAGGTTAAAGAGAGCAGATTGTGCCCCCTTGTTGAACCTTTCCTGAAAACCAGTTAGAACTAGGTCAGTGTGCAGCTATTTCAGTAAGAAACATACACACAGGCCTCAAAAAAACAGACGCATACATACAAGACACCATAGTTTTGAAAAGACATAAACCACAAGGTGACCAGTATGGGTTGGCTACTGCGGTCACCATCCTGAATTGAAGATAACTGTATAGTTGAGGAACTTGTTGGCACTCTGACTGGTGATCCCAGCATGGACACAGCAGAGTCCAGTGCTGCTCATTGCATTTGGCTATTATTCTTTCAATAAGTAGTAAAGTGTATTCAGTTATTTTGAGTCTTTTTTAAAAGCACAAGTCTAGAACAAAAGAACAGGGGCAGAGTGCGGGAGGCTTTAAGAGCTCCGGCTCTAACATCCCTAACTTATCATTAAATGACAAGTTTACCCGTGACCCGAGTTCAGGTAAGCCGTTAAGGATGATGAATGAATAAATGAATGAATGAATTTCTAATTTCTGTCATCTTTTAACAACTGTGTAAGTTGAAAAATGGGGGAGAAAGGCCAAAGTCCAGTTTCTGTGTAAAATATATTTAAAAGACGATCATATATTTTGAGTAAATATGAAGCTACAGCAATCTGATTCAATCAAATGAAATAGGTATCTCCTGGAGTTAGATTCTTTTGTTTTTTTTACAAATGTTCCAATAAACCCTATGTAAACTTGAAAATTAAAATGTAATTCCTATGTGTATGTATTTACTGTGTGTGGCTCTGCATGGTTTTTGATGACAGTAAATCTAAATTTGGGGAGAATTAAATCTAATTCAAAGGCATCATAATTAAATTATGTTGTTAAAATTGTTTAAAACAGTGTATTTCCCTCTGGTCTTAGAGAAGCTACTAATGCAATCTCTTGTACTTGTGAATCTTTAGCCTCATGTATGACAGTTTGTCCCAGAGCCAAAACTACTTCAACAAACCACATGTGTTCAAACAACAGTTACCAGCTGCTGTATCTCATCACATACCTCCGCCACTCCCTACTCCAAGAACATCCAGGCTGCTTTTGCCTTCAGCAACTCTGCATCAATAAAAGATAGATTGAAAAGAAAGGGTTACAATTATATTACAACTGAAGCTGTAAACAAAGAAAAGTTGAAATGGTAAAATAAATCAAAAAATCTCTCCATTATTTAAAAAGTTCTAAATAAAAATGTGTCTCACATATCCCTCCAATTAGAGACTGTGTATAGAGAGCACATATCAATATGCTGCTGGATGTCAAAGTTACAGTATAAGCTATAAGTTGTTGTGGATGTGCATTATTAATCCTATATTACTCTAACACAATGCAGAGTGCCCTAAAATCTGTGCAAAAAAATATAATATAATATATATATATATATCTCAAATTCAAAAAGCCATTGAGAGAAAAATCATTGTGAAGTGACAAAATTGCAGTGTGTTGCCTGGCATGCCACCCACTGACCTTCCTGTTGTCAGAGTTGTTTGGACATGAAAAATGGGTACAAACACAAAAAGAAAAGGACTTTTGACCAATTTACTGCAGGCTTTGTACCTGTGTGAAATTATGGGTAATCTTATTTGTGCTGAGAGTTTCCAACTATCCAGAGAAGTCATGAAGTGAACTGAGTCAATATGTAAAAAGTGGTGAAAATGGTTTAAAGTGTTAAAGAACTCCTGCAGTGTAGCACTTTTTCTCTCCCTTTTTTACCTTTTAAATTCTCCTGGCAGAAGGTTGTGCACACACTGGAGAATGGCCTTGTGCTCTCCAGAGTGTTCCAGGTAGAACTGAAAGCTTTGGACGCTACTTCCCTCGTAACAAGTCTGCTTTTCTTCAGCCATGATGGATTCCTGCAATGCATTACACATAGTGGTTGAAAAGTAAACAAAAGCAGCGATTCATGCATGCAAAAAAACAACTATTTAATAACTAACTTGAATTTACTATCATATCAATCAAACATTGCAAGTATTCAACATTTACCTTGAATTTGCAGGGAGTAGGGACAGAGGGTCGATTGTTCCCACACTTTTAAGCAGCAGAGTTACTCTCCCCTCCCACTGGCAGGCTAGCTGTCCTGAAATGAGCCCTTGTTGCGTAACTCTTGGAGGATGAACTTTGCCTGTACACTGGAACTGACTGCAGCTGTGCTGTGAGATTCCTTCTCATGGCTTATACATTGGCTATTACTAAATCAGCCAGCCTTAGTGTGTGACACAAATCTTTCATCATCATCATCTTTCACAAGGATTTGTTTTTTCCCCTGACTGTAACAGCTCATATTCATCATGGGTGTGAGACATCACTGAGGATCGCCCGCCCTTTCCTTAGCACTCAGTTCTGACAGAGCAGTGTTATACTGTATTGTTTTTATATATGTATGAATTCTCACTAGACATATTAACAACCATGTTTATTACTTTGGCATTACAGTTTCATGAGGCTGTGATTATCCAAGAGGTTACATCAAGACTTTATACAATGAGGTCAAGTTTCAAAAATGATCTTAAATGACTACTATGTGGACTCACATTATCACACATGAATAAAAGTGGGCTCAAATAATTCACAAGAGTCTCAGCTTTTTAGTTAGAATCAATTCATGCAATTCTACGACTGTTTGGGGACCCCAGTAAGCAGAAATATTCAAATACAGCATGAGAATAACTGCATGGTTTATGTCCCAAACTGCATGGGATTAGCATTAATTGGGCATGTCTGTAAAGAGGAGACTACTAGAACCCATATTCATACTGATAACTTGAGGTCAGAGGTCAAGGGTCCCCTTTGAAACTGGCCATGGCAGTTATTCCTTTGCCAAAACTGGCAAAATTGTTGACTGTTATCAAGCCGCCTTTCTGACAAGATAATGGAACCAAATTTTTTTTTAGGTCTTATAATTTCATATAATACCAGTATCTTTATTGGAGCATTAGAACTAGGATGCCACACCCTCTTAAATACATCACTAAGGGGTTTTAATAACTATTCATTTTGAGTGCAGGGCCCTGGTTTTAGATAATGAAAGCAACAGACTCATACGTGTTTCATCTTTAACCATCAAACCAACAACTGCAGCGTCATTAGTAAAAAACACAAACACCAGATGAGTTAGACCTCCATCAATGTATAAAGAGTCCATCCATGACAGAGGGATTTATTTTTGATTGAAAGTATTTTAAGGGTTTTTCCAGACCTCTTGAGCTCTGTAGCAGACAGTCTGTTGAGAGGTGCAGCTGTGACTCATTTTCATTACAATAAATCACAAGGTATTTTGGAATTGTAACGAAACAGCTCCATGAAACCACAACTCTAACTGTAAGCCTCCCAACAGAGATGAACCAGCAGATCTTGGATGCTCACTGAGGAGGAATTACCAATTGTATATTTTAGCCACGTTTTAGTATAAACACAGAATTTAAGAATTAAATTATTTCATGATGTGAAGTTGAAGCTTATGGGTCTTGAGTTGTTTTTAAAGCAATCCACAGTTCTTAAGCTGGGTACCTGGTGGAAATGTAGTGTGCAATTCGTTTTTATTAAATATTCTTCTGCAGCTAACAGCTGCCTAATGACTGCTAATGATACCATGACAGTAAACAAAAACAAAGTTCTGGGCAGGTAGAACAAAATGAATGAGCTGAAAGTCTATATAATATCCGGGTCAGTTAATAAGGTTCATCATGACATCACTTATTCACAACATTCTTATTATGTCTTTATGATCTACATAAGCAAACATGACTATCCTGCCCTGAGAATACTGGCCATTTTTACGACATATAGTTATTGTAAATGCTCAACACCATGTCTGAAGAGCAGAGAAATCAGCTAAAATGATCTACAGCATACAGGTTCATCACACACTCTTTTAGTTTTCTCCCTGACATGGCTTTGCTGTCATCTTTCACCTGCAGTTGGAGCTCAGATTCAAGCTGAGAGCTTCATCTTAGTGCTCTGCATGTTGCTGCTGATCTAGATGGGACCAGCCAAAGACAAGACGGTGATCAGGAGGATCTTCCAACACTACTACTGTATCAACTTCAGCAAGATGATCCAACGTGTGGTCAGCAAACAGAGATAAGCTGCAGCACCATGCAGATGAAACAGCAGTGGACCAAGAAAAGAAGCCTGTGGCAACACATTTCTGATAAGATGGCTTGACTCTACCATCAGCATAAACAGTCTTAGTTTTCCTGTAAAAAAGAATATAAATTTAGCGTGTTGCCTCTGACACAGGGGCATAAAACACAGGTATAGTGTAGTGGCTCAGTATATATACACAGGTTTCAATATATATTCTCAGGTTTTGATCCCATATATATAATAATTCCCTGAACGGCATGCCACAATATATTATATATATATATATATATATATATATATATATTCTAACCCTAGCCATGTTGTTGAGATTGAAAAAAAAAAAAACACTTTTGATCATGGGTACTACCAGGGCTTTTTTGATAAAAATACAATAAATTAAATTACAAGGGTGTGATTCTGTGTGTCTTGATTGTAAGGTTGAACAATACAGAGGCTGTAAGTTCAAACAAAGAATACTCTATTGAAGTATCAGGCAGACAAATCAAACAAGGGGCAGGCAGGTAATCGAAGGTCCAAAAACTGCAGGAGGTCAAAACAGGTAAACTTTACCTGTTTTGAGGTCAAAACAGGGGTCAAAACAGGTGAACTTTACCTGTTTTGACCTCTTGTCGGATTAATGGTTTACCAAATAAACCATTAATCAGGGCAAATAAATCCAACAGAAAACACTAGAGCGCTTGGTGGAACACACAAGACACTTGCCCTCTGTCAACATCTCTCAGAGGGCAAGACAAACTGGACTGGTATATATGCACTGGAGGGTTGATGAGCTACAGGTGTGGAAATGAGCTAATGAGTGAATGAAACACAGGTGAGGAGATGGGCGGTGAAAACCAGGTGAGAGCAATGAATGGATTGATTATTCACAGTCAGAACACATAACAGAATGAATGTAGGCCAAGAAGAACAATATCTAGTTCACATAGTTAATGTTATCGTAGCAACAGGCAAATATAATATACTTTTGATCAAATGAGGGGGTAAAGTAAACACATGAAGAGAAATCACAGCATACAAACATTTATCCAGATACTTCCGATAACCAGTTTAGTTTTAAACCTAAACATGGCACAGATACGTGCATTTTTGCTCTTAAAAAGATCTTAGATTTGTATAGCAGACATAATTCCACAATTTGTATGTGTTTTATTGATGCCTCTAAGGCCTTTGATCATGTGAACTGTGAAAAATGTTACAAAAGTTACAAAATAGAGGGGCTCCCACATCTCTTATAAGAATCCTATTTTTTTGGCATTCACATCAGTCAATGTACGTTAAATGGGGTGATTCTACATCTGCTCCTTTAAAGTATGCAATGGAGTTGGGCAGGGGAGCATTCTATCTCCCTTCCTTTTTAATATTTACATGGACGAGCTATCCAACCAGCTAAACAGCTGCAGAACAGGATGTATGGTTGGTGACACCATTGTAAACCATCTGATGTATGCGGTTATCCTGTGTCCATATAGTGCTGGCCTCCAGCAGTTACTCAGAGTATGTTCGCAATATGGCTCTGACTTTGATATTAAATACAATGGTAAAAAGAGCAATATTATGATAGTCAGAAGCAAGGAAGACAATAAATTGTCATTTCATGTCTTCTCTCTCTCTCTCAGACACTGTCCTTAAAACGTGTGAAGAGGTCAAATACTTAGGACATCATTTGACTGATGACCTGTCTGATGATAGGGACATTCAAAGACAATGCTGTATGACGTATGCACAGGCCAACATGTTGAAACAGAAATTCTGTATGTGCTCATTGTATGTGAGATCACTCTTTGGTGACACTTTACAATAACCAACTAAGAAATGTTTATAGATGGTTTATTAACCAATTATTAACCATTTACAAAGTGCCATACATATTCAATCTGTATATTCAACCAATTTCTTAAAGGTATATGAATCATTTCAAAATCATTAACATACTTAATATGGTGTTAAAAATGTTGTAATGAGTGCAACTAAAACTATTAATTATAATTTAATTGTTTGTTAATGGTAAAGTAACTATAAACTTACATCAATACACCATCTAGTTGCCATTTATAAATGATTTAGTTAGTTAAACATTAGTAAATTATGTATTTACCATTCTAAATGGCCTATATACGGTTTATAAATGATGATTAAACACTAATAAACTATCTGTTAACATTTATAAATGATGGTTATTGTAAAGTGTTACCCACTCTTTTTTAAAACTTTCTGCACCCCAATGTATACTGGCCACTTGTGGCGGCACTACAAAAGTAGCAGTATCCAGAGACATATAATAATATAATAATAACATATGGCATATAATGATGGCTTGAGGATGCTGCTTAATGTGCCAAGAGTGAGCAGTGCTAGCCAAATGTTTGTGAGTGTTGGTGAGTCCACATGTCCTGCTGTACTCAGGAACCTCATGTTCAGCCTCATGTGTAGACTTCCTCAGTCACCAAATAGCATCATTTCTGTGCTGGCAAATCCTGCCATGAGTACGGTCAGGCTCACCTCAAGGCTTTGGAAGCACTGGCGTTTTAGCCTATATGTAAATATTTGATATTGAATATCTATCTGTCTCTCTGTTGTTTTTGTTTCTGTTTTGTTTATTTTATTTTTATTATTGTGTTTTTACTTTATTGTTATATGGACCGCCCCTGTGTCCGAAATAAAGTGTTGATTGATTGATTGATTGATTGATTGATTGATTGATTGATTGATTGATTGATTGATTGATTGATTGATTGATGGATATACTCAAGCACAAGTATGCAGCTTGCATCGATGTTTAGGAACACCTCGCCATCTATCTGGGTACTGCACTTGTTTCTGAGTAGGTCGGAGACGCCTCCTATGATCTCTGGAGTGAAGAACTGGTAAAAGTGATCTTTCATTGATGTGTAATTCAGCAGACATTCTCCAGTCTGGCTGCTTGGATTGAAGCACTCTGAGATGTTGAAGGATTTGAGAACAGCATGCTCATCATATTTCAGACCCTGGCTCTCCAGGCGGATGAACCGACGCTAAGCTCCTTCTTGAAAGTCTTCCACAGGAATTCAATGCCACTGTCTTCTGGGTAGTATGGGATTAAAAACACTTAAATCCCAGAAGAAATATATTGGCAATGATATTTATTATTAATTTTGTTACAGCCATATTATGATCTTATTTAACAGTCAAGAGAGTTGGTAGCCTCAGCTTTCCTCATTTACCTACTACAACCATGATCATAAGCCTGCCATTGTTCTTCAGGAGACTGTGATATAATTTGGTGTCAGCAAGGTTATCTCAAGCGGCAACCTCCGGCTCTGAGCATGGAGGCAAACCAGGAAGTGCCTTAAGCTGCATTCTACCGAAAATTCCAACAGGGGCGCTGACGGCGGCTGCAAAAGTTTTTGGGTCCATCCATTTCAATACAAAAAGAGAAAACTTCTCACTTGATTTAACGGTCTCAATCACTAGTAAAACATCTTCTTCAAGACAATACGATGTTAATTGTGTAAATAATGGCCCCATTTAGAAGAAAATAGAAGATAAAGAATCGTATGATTTGGGGTGTGGCTACCTTTGATTGACAGATGGCTTACAAGATGAGCAGTCATAAGGAGAGAAGCAGAACAATGCGTATCCAAGGCACTGTGTCAAAGTTTAAAATAAATAAATAAGGACTTTTATGGTTTGGTCTCATAACTTTGACCCTTTCACACTGTTTTTTCACTTTATGTGTTTATTTTAACATTTTGATCATTTCAAAATGTCTTGTTCAGCGTTTGGTTGGACTAACAGACACTCCAAGGAGTCACTGTTTTTTTCTAAGGTAAGTAATGTACATTTTGTTTTTGTTTTTTGCTAGGAAAAGTGTTGCAATGTGAGGTGCAGGGAAAAATAGTGAGACCTGTGGAGGACCAAGAAAAACATCACAACAGCCAGGATTTATGCAGAAAAATAACTCAGACTTTAATTTTCTGTCACAAACAAATGGAACAAGACAAAATAAAATATGAGGTAAAAAAACTGGTCACAGCTCAAACAATTCAGACGCTGCTCTCCCTCTATCAGCCTCTGTCATTTCACTCATATATGTAGTGTGAGAGCCTGCCTTGCCAGTTCAAACTGGCAGGTCAGCACTATAACATGAGAGGTGACAAGGTTAAACAGAAATATACATAGTTATTCCTAGTTTGCTCACACCAACAAACCCCATTTCATTTATTCAATATGTGATCATTAATGTTATACATTCAACTTAAGTGAAACATTTCTTTATCATTCAATATTTATATTAATTACCTGTCATTTTCATTACACATCCTTTGACCAATCAGATGTAGGTACCCACCTACTCACATACATCATAAAAGGGCTGCAGCTGAGGCGTGCTTCCTCTTTAAGCACCAGCACAAGATGGCCTCCACAAAGGACTCAAAGGACAGGTTATGGCTTAAACTTAAAACTGAGCTTTATGCAAAATAAATAATTTGTATCTCTAAATTTATCATCTAACCATTTCATACCAAATAAAGGAAACAAAGAAAACTGTGTATGACTCTGTGCACTTTTGTTAAAGGTAAAAAATTAAGCAATTAAAAATTTAAGCAACAGCCAGTGAGGGAGTTGATGCTTCCTCACAAAAAGTAAACATCCCAGTCAATGCTACAGTTAATGCTAACATGAGTTAGCGACTTTGCATAGTCATGTTGCCGGTGTAAAAGGGTTATGTAGTGATCCCTCTCGCTCCTCCATAGTCCAAAATCCGTTTCCAAAAACAAGATGGCGACACATGTAAAGCAAGATGGTGATCAGCAAAACACTGAACTTGATGCCTCAAAGGAGCAGTCCACAAATCAATGGGTGACGTCACTGTGACTACTTCCATTAATTATATAGCCTATGTGTAATCCACATAGTACTTAGTTAGCTAGTTGCATTGCCTAAGGGACCACATTTCATTGTAGGACCTGGTTCCCTCTTATTCTCACTGACAAGTCCATTTGCAATGTGAGTCTATAGAACAGTACTGCAGTACTCATCATGACACATGTGATGGTTGGTGGATGAAATGTCAGTGATGGATCATCTGGCATTAGAGGCAGCAGATCGTACATTGATGTGTGATTCAGAGAAGACATCCGGTGACAACACAGTGGTATTTAGTGATGACTGGAGGCAGATCCTTACTGTCACGCCACATGATAGCCATACTGAGATATCAGACAGGTGCTTGAAGGGCTCATACCTGTCGGGGAATGTAAAGATTCTGACTGAAAAGGTGGGAATTTGGATCATGCGACTTCAAAACTCAGAGGCATGTCATCCATCACATTCTGCCCCATCTTTCTTGTTGCAACATCTGTGGTTGGTGTCAGCACTGGATGGAAACTCTTTATTCCACAGATCAACCTGAACCCATCTGACATCTTCCCATTCACTCTGCAGTTTGCAGTGAGACCCTGCTGTGCCATGACAGTGAATAAGTCTTGGGGACAGTAGCTACATTGTGTTGCACAAAAGACTTCTTCAGCCAGCTGCAGGCTTCATGTTGTTACTCTAGATGTAGAGGGGAAGAAAAAGCTCCACTTTCTAAGCAGTGTCGTTCGTGAAGAGGTGCTGATGAGATAAATAAAAAGTATTTACAGTCCAAATGACGAGACTACATTACTGACAAAGGACCAGTTCTGTTGCGGCTAGTTATGATTTACAGTCTGCAAAAACCAGACTAAATAATTGACAGAATAAACACAGACTCCATTGATCCTCCTGAAGTTCTAATATACCTATATTATAAATTCCGTGTTTATTGTATTTTGAATTTGTCCTTAACTGTGGATGTAAAACTGTAAAATTCTCAAATTTCAGAAGAAAGAGAGAAGAAGAAAATTAGACAGGAGAGAGAAAAAAAGAAAATCAAAAAAGTATAAAACAAAAAAACATTCCACTGTGGGTTGTTTTGAATTGTAGATACCTTTGAAGATGTCTGTAAACTCAGAGCTGCCCTCCACGATGTATCCTGACTTCCACTTACCCTGGAAGAAACCAGCAAGTGCTTAGATTTCAAAATTCCACTGCCTCACTGAAATACTGCCTTAATGAGAAAACCCTCTGCACCAAAATGTATTTGTATGGAATATTAAAAACATTTCTGCAACATTTAAAAATAATTTCATGTCGATGTTTCAAATATATTTAGGTTGTGTGTGTGTGTGTGTGTGTGTGTGTGTGTGTGCGTGTGAGAGAGACAGTGGGAGAGAGAAACAATTGAAATTTGCTCCACAGTCTTATCATTTTAAATCTTACTTAGTGGGAAATTAAGTCAAACTCAGTGCAGTGGCTCCTATTCCCAACTGAGAGGTCATTATAGGAAATGTTTAACATGATAAAATTGTGGAACAATGAATTTCCTTCCGGTGTTCAAACATCCATTTTCAAGAAAGGGGACTGGAGAGTGTGTTCCAATTACCGAGTAATCACACTGCTCAGAGTCCCTGGGCAAGTTTACTCTAGGGTGGTTGAAAGGAGGCTCCGGCTGATTGTCGAACCTTAGATTCTGGAGGAACAATTCAGGTTCCTCCTGGCTGTGGAACAGTGGACCTAGTCTTTAGACTGCTGGAGGGGTCACCGGAGTTTGCTTATTCAGTCTACATGTGCTTTGTGACTTGGAGAAGGCTTATGAGCGTGTCCCTCGGGGAGTCCTGTGGGGGGTGCTGTGGGACTTTGGGGTACCGAGCTGTGTCAGTATACTTGGCACATCAAACACGGTCCTGGTTTGTTTCTGTTTGGTTCTGTTTGTGGTATTCATGGACAGGATCTCAAGGTGCAGCTGGGGGGAGGAAGGGCTTCGGATTGGTGACCTCAGAATTACATCTCTGCTTCTTGCTCTCGATTTACCGCTCCAACCCTCACCTATGGTCATGAGCTTTGAGTAGTGACCGAAAGAACGAGATTGCGGATAAAAGCGTCTGAAATGAGTTTCTTCTGTATGGTGGCTGGGCTCAGCCTTATAGATAGGGCGAGGAGCTCAGACATCCGTTGGTAGACCTGATAGTTTTGAACAAGACTGCCTTCATAACAATTCTGCTTAGCTTCCACAGCCATGACTAATCCTTGAGATACAAAGCTGTTAGAAACATCAATCTTACATTGTGATTATTCAACATTTACCTTGAGTATCGATGAGTAGATTGTTGTCTTAGAGTCACAGCTCCCACGGGCTGCATGCTTGTCCTAACTTGTTGTTTTAAGTTGTTGAAATATTGCGTTAAATAATGATATCGTTTCATAAAGTCAAACAGTAAAACATTGATGATAATAACACTTTTTATTGAAATACAAAAGCCTCCAACAGTTATATACTGTAGTTAAAAACTTTTTTTGAAAATTTTCCGATAAGTCATTTTGAAATACAATGGCCATTGATAGGGGTGTTAACTTTTTATTGATTGGCAAAGCAAAACATCTGCAGCTCCTGTGTAATACTGCAAGAACAGTTTAGTTCACCACAAGTATTCTGTTTATTTATTTTTAAGTGACTTTATGGAAGACTTTAAAATGAAAAGAGTTTTTCCCAAGTTACAAAGAAACCGGTTTAACTACTCTGAAACAAGTTACAGGCCTGTCAAACTACAAGTCACACAAGATTTGATTCCACAGTTCACATATTACTAAAAGGCTACATACATATATGTATTTTCACCAAGGCTACATAATCTTCTTAATGTGAGACAAATTAAATATAAAAAACAGATTAAATACAATTATTTAGGGTAGGTGAAGCAGTGGATCTATGGTGCTGCTGAGTGTGAACATGTTTGTGTTTATGAGCTGTGTAATAACCTACAGGCCTCTTTAGGGTCCCATATCATGTTAAATGTGAGTTAGGATTGACTGCAGCCCTGTACAACCCAGTGTCAGATAAGTTCACCAAAAATCACATTAGGATCAACAACCATGCTGATTTGCAGGAAGAATAATTATTTAAGACTACCTAAATCCTACTCCGATATACACTGGCATTATAAAACAATGATTTGTGAAAATATTAACGTAATTAAAGAGGTATGGCAATTTAAAACTGATTGATTTATCACATTAATTTAACATCATGCGCAATACAATTTGCAATACTACAGACTATATTATGTTTATTATCATGTACAGTATATCTGTATGTTACATCCTGCCATGTCATCTGCACTTTACTCAGACACTTTCTTTTTTTATTTTTCTATTGATATATTGATATATAAATTATATATTGTTATTGTTCGCTATTTTGTTAATTGGTTTTCTGCTATGATCCTATATTGTGATTGTTTTTGTAATTGTTTTGGAGGCTTTGGAGAAATCTGGAACCAGAATTTCCTTCAGGATTAATACATTTGCTATTATTATTTACTATTTGCTATAAATTTAGCTATTTGATTTGAGTTGGGCCTGGTACTTAAAACAGTCTGTAAGAAAAAGCCTGACAAACTAAGAAACAGACATATATGACCTTCTTTGCAGTGTTAAAATGGTTGGAATTGGACCAATTAATAATAAAAAATGTTCAATGAACTGCTATTCAGTACATCACTGCAGTAAATATTACTTTTCTGAAGGTTACAATGTTCTGACTAAGTTCAAATCCTTTGTACTTTTAAATTGTACCTACATTTTTTTATGTAGCCTTCAACATTTTGTTCATTTAGAGTTTAATTTTAGTTTGCACAGAAATTTTTCGGCCAAGGTTTCTTTGAGTGTGTGTCAGATTTGTATTTGTATTGTTTGAAGTGGTGGTGATCAGTGATCTGTCCTTGACCTTCCCATCCTTGCATTTTACAGACAGTGACTGATGTTGTCCTCAAGATGGTGCCACTACTTCATTTATCAGTGTAAATGATTTTGGCTGAGGACAAATGGTGAGGACGCAGCTTTCTCCATTGTGCCAGTGTTTATCTAACCATTATATAAAATGTTATGTCAGAATATATGTCCCTTTGTAACATTTCTTGGGGTATAATTAAATTTAAGTTGTGTGAAGTTATTACAGCTGGTTTAAAAACCCAACATAACTTGTATGATTGGTTACGATTTTTAATGATGCATCTAAAAGCCACACAAGAGACTCATAATCGATGAAAAGTATTCATTGGGAAGACATAATAAAGTAGATATCAATTACATAAAGTCAACTGTGTGGACAGTACCATTGCTTGATCTGCAAGTCTGACTGACATGAGACTGGAAAAGAATCTATGAAACAGAAATGTGTTTGTTTTTAACAATTAATGTGGAAATGAGACTAGATTAAATATAAAAAATTCAAGCACTAATTCCGCAATTCTGGTTTTCAGTTTGTCTAGTCATGTTCTGTCATTGATGTAAATGTGTTCTGCAGCCGTTTTAATAGATAGCATTGAAAAGCAAAGACATGAAATCCAGACACTCCCACTGGAGTGTCCGTCCTATCAAACTTAACAGCTCAATCTCCATGGAAAATTAAACGTTAAATTTTCCATTTATTTTTATACTTCCAAAGTAATATGATCCAGTGGGAGCAATAGTGTAATGGGGTTGGTAGCACAGCCTGCCAGCTGTAGCCCATTAAAAATGCTATCATGATTGAATCTGGAGGTGATTAAAACTCTGATGTTACATTATTTGGAACGTTTGGGAGGCTCCTGACATGATAAGAAACTAAATTTGGTGCGAAAAAATTCACAATCAAACCTTTTTCATTAGGCACAAATATACAGAAATAGAATTAAGAAATAATAGGCTCTACTGGCATCAATAAAAAAATAACTGATTCTGTGAGCTGGATTTACATACAATAAATGTTACAGGACACTGTCCAATTTGAATCAATTACCCTGTTTAAAACCAAATAAAAGTGTTGTTAATCTACTGCACATTCACTACACTAAGTGCTTGCTTTTAAGTGAGCTGATCTATGACTATCACTCCAAGGTTGTTGTTAAAGATAACTTTGCCGTTGGACTCCACACTGCAGTCGGGGTGCCGAAGCAACTCCATGACACCAGCCTTCAGCTCAGGTGGGGCTGTCTTACTGAAGTCCAGCACCTCAGTGAGAAAATCAAGCAGCAGCTCTCCCTTCTCATCCCCCTCAGTGAAGCACTCGGTGATATCCATTTGAGATGGCAGCTCGTAGCTCTTGTAGCTCACCCCCTTGGAGTCCAGGAAGCTTCTGATGTCTCCAGTGGTCACACACTGACTGAGCTCTGTGTTACACAGCTGGTTCCTGTAAGTCTGCCACAGCCTGGCCCAACCACTCTCACCTGTATTAGATGATAGGAAAGCAAGACAAAGGCTGTATTTAGGTGTTGCATAGTGTCTAAAGGGAAACAGAAGTAAAATTCAAGCTTCTGAAATAGCTAAGCTGCCATTTGTTTTTGTCCGTAAATGCACATCGAGTCAGCTTTCTGCTCTCTGCTATGTTCCCATTTTAATTAGTATTTTCCTCATATATTATGTATTATTTCACCAGCCTGTGAACTATCCACTATCAATCAGAATATATATTCATTTTTTGACCCAACCTGTGGTGCCCACAAATACAACTGCAATCCTCATTACACCAGTGTTTAACATTAGTGTTCTGCACATTGTGAACCCTTTGCACCCTTTAAACAACAGGGAAATCCTGTGCCGTTGACTTTAGATCAGGTTTTGTTGGTCAATGGCGCAATCCCTTTCTGCTCATGTGCCAACAATGTGCCTGACCACGCCTCATATTAAGCCAATGGGTGCAAAGAAGGGATCTTTTTGCATCATCCAGCAGTGAGCTGTTAAGCAAGTCAACTATGAATAACGCATGCTACTGCTCCACATTATGCACAAGCTAGCTTTGACTCTGCTGCATCATTAAGAAGAAACATTAAGAAGTTCTAGAGGTGGTGACATGGTAACTCACTGCTCCACAGAGAGGCATATATACAGGTGCATCTTAATACATTAGAATATGATGGAAAAGTCCTTTTCTAGTAGTTGAAGTCAAATAGCCCCAACCATAAAGAGTGCATATAGATGGACATTCTTTTCAGGGGCTAACATTTCCATATTGAATATACTTTTTAAAATTGGTCTTTTGTAATATCCAAATGTTTTGAGACACTGAATTTTAGGTCTTCATTAAATGTAAGCTATCAGCATTTTAATTGGAAGAAATTCAATAAATTAGGACATGAGATGTTTCATTCTGAGTGTAATGGATCTATATAATGTGTTATTTCCACTTTTTGAATTTAATTACTGACATAAATAAACTTTCTATGATATTCTAATTCATTGAGATGCACCTGTATGATTCATACATTTAACACAGCTGAGCCTTGTGGCCTGAATGAAGAACTACATTTCTCATATTTCCTCTAACTGATTACACTTGCAGTATGCAAACATGCATTTTTATTATGTTATCTTTGTAACTTTAATATAATTTTGTGCTCTTTTTGTTCTCCACCAGCTACTAGATTTGAAATCCTGTTCGACCAATTACACAACGACAAAAAAGTGTTAATACGAGTCCCTTATTAGTCCCTTGGCAGGTTTAATGTTCATTGTGTTGATTATCTTGGTTTAGCATGTTAGCAAGGCAACATTTGCTAATTAGCACTAAATACAAAAGTACAGTTGTGAAAATGTCATTTGTTTTGCAAGTATTTGGTCATAAGCTAAAGTCTAGGACGTGTGAACCTTATGGTGGCACTAAAACAGTATAAAGGTAACTAAAGTCATCAACAGGCTACATGGTGGTGCAGTGGTTAGCACTTTCTCTTCAAAGCAAGTAGGTCGCAGGTTCAAATCTGACTTGCGCCTCTTCTTTGCATGTATTTGCATGCTTGCGTCGGTTCTCCTCGGGTCCTCCGACTTCCTCCCACAGTCCAAAGACATGCAGCTTAGGTTTAATGGGTGGCTCTAAATTGCCAGTAGGAGTGAATGGGAGCATGATTGGTTGTCTGTCTGTAAGTGTCAGCCCTGTGATAGTCTGGAGACCTGTGCAGCCTGAACCCTGCCTCTAACCCAATGTCAGCTGGGAGCAACTGACTGACAGACCTCCAGTAATGATATGACCCTACATATATCATCAAATGTTAAATAATATAATAATAATAAATTGGACGCTTTACGTTCTGATCCTTGCATGTGGGCATGAAGCTGAAGCAAACCATTATATTAACATGGAGTATGGAATATTTAAATATTATCTTTACCATGTAGTTAAGTCATATATAATTATTTTATTGATGTAATTACCTGAAACATGATTTATTGTGAAATACATTTTTTAATCGAGATATGGTATAACAAGATTGAAGATTTTGGTCATATTACACAGCCCCAGGTATGAATGCAGTTAAATGGCAGCGTGAATGCTTTTCACACCAACTCCATGTTAAATCTGTAAAGTTCATACTAAAATGCTTTTTTTACTAACCATGATAATCACAGTAATAGTATCTTTTAGATAGATATGCTGTTCATCCCTATACGTACAAATATGAATACTGTACTGTCTGCATAAGCGATAGATATACTGATTGCTACCGCTACTAACCCCAGCCATCAGAGAGAAGAAAGAGATAAAACGTTTTGATGGTTTGAGATAAAACCCATCCACTTACCAGACACGAGAATGATAAGAAGCTTCCCATTCTTGTCGAGGAGACTCTGGAAGAAGCTGACGGTAGCTCCAGGATCCTTCACATAGTACAGCATCTGTCGATTTCACCACAGATAATGAGCTGGTAACTGGATTCATAGAGCCCCTAATTATAACGCTATGCTAGACAGATGTTTTAATGGGATTAATTGCTGTGGAGCGCTGCCAAATGAATATGACCTAGATGTGTCAAAAAAAAAGTCTGCGGGCCAGAAACACCAACCTGTATCATGTGAATGAAGTCAGCCTTCTTAGTTATCTTCTTCTCTCTCCAGTGCTCCTCAAACTCAGAGGCAGTCATCTTGTTCCAGGTAAATTTGATGTAGTCTAACTCTGGTTTCTGTGACACCTTAACTGCACCAACAGACACACAGCACAGTTATGGATACATCACTGTGTTCACACAATAATGTTACAACATTATGTTTTTTTTTTACTTTTTTGAGTATGTGTTAAATCAAGGGCCTATATCACAGTTACTTGATACTTTTTGCTTCAATAGCAACACTGACCTATACACAATTACTTGCTATTTACAGTTTTTTACAATTGCTATGACCCGTTGTTCAATACTTTTAACGCTTTTTCAAAACTCTTCACACAGTTACCACAACATCAGCCTGTGTGGGCGATACAATTAACACAATTCTTCTTCTTTTGACACAAAATACACACATTTTACACGTTTAAAATTAGTTTTGACTCCTTTTACATTCTTCTTCTTTTACAACAACTTGAACAACGGGTCATAGCGGTTGTAAAAAACTGTAAAACCGAAAGGTTAAATTAAAGGATTAAAGTAAAGTCTAGAGTACAGTGACGAGTCAAGGAGTAACAAATTCCATCACGACGTAAAGAGCTAACTTGTAACTAATTGAAATAATTAAACAACTGTAACCACAGAACCTCAACTCACAATGATGCTGCACACAGAGTTGGCTGTCTGTGGCCCGTTGCGTTTTTTTGGACGGTGCTGCTGCTGGCCCTTAGCGGCGGATGGATTAGAATTTTTAACACCTCGTCAGATGGCGTTTATTGCTTTTAAATACTTTTGATGGCCTTATTTTTGGCTAATTTAATTTACTACCGTTTAAAACCCTGCTACAACCCTGAAAATACAACTCTATGCCTCTGTGCTTTGCTACCCTGCTCTCCATTTAAATAATGATATTAATCACTATAATGAATCATAAAACTACCTCTCATATCTTGCTACTGACAAGGTTTTTGGCTACCTTTCATGAGATAATTACATCAACAGATCGATAATCTTATTGAAACTGAATTGAACTGATTGAAGCTGTCTCATCCTTTTCATATCTCCCAACACATGCATAAAACTGAACTCAAACACTCAGCAGCAAGCATATAGAAGGAACATGAACACATTGTTTTAGTGAGGATAGTTAAGTGTTTTCTCAAACTAAAAGCTAATATTTTTTTTGATAAAACTGTAATATTTTCATAAATGACAGTGTTCAGACGTGCAAAGCCATTAGAGACCTTTCCACACAGACTCAAGGCTATAATTACATTTTATATTTTTTATTCATTTAGATCACTTTGTAGAGATCTTTACTGACTTTGACATTAACAGGTTTGTAATAAGATAGCGCGACATTAAACCTACTTTGATTTAATGTGTGGCATTTTAAATGTCATCTTTATTTGTTTATTTCACCAAGATTTTTGTTTAAGTCTTGTTCAATAAAAGTCTGGGCAAAATTGAAGCTAAATGGAAGAGTGAGAAAGAAGCCTGAGTATATAAATTGTAATGTTCTTTAATGATGTTTCAAAATAAATCAGTAAGTCAGTATATAAAGCACGTACTGTAGCGAGTCATATACAACCCAACTTCCAAAAATGTTGTAAAAAGTAAATAAAAACAGATATTTACAAAAACAAAATTTGAACATAAAATGCATTGTCTTTGTACAGTTTTCACTTAAATACACGGTTAAAGTTGGAATAATTTAGTTTTCAGACACAATCCTCTGTTAATTTTCATTTTCATTGTAATATGTTTGGAAGAGATTTATTAATAAAGTTTTGAGAAGATATACACTTTATCTGTCAAGAATAATTCACATTGTCATTGATTATTGTCAATCATTTCATGGAAAGAGGTAAAAAAATATTTTATTCCAACTTTATGGGCGACTGTGTACAAAAAATGCTAATTATTGCATTCTCTTTTATTTACATTTCCAACTTCTTTGGGGTTGAGGTTGTACATTTTGTTCAATAAACCTATATAAAACTAATGATGAAATAGTTTTGCTTCAACTATCTTGTGCAAACCAACACAGCCATGCCTTTTCCGTAAACTGCTGATTCAAATGAGAATAAAAACTCTTATTCTGGAAAAGATTTGTCTCAACAGATACAGAGTGAAGTGAGCCAGCTGCAGAGACTTCTTCTCCAGAAACCCCAAAGGAAGTGGGGAGGTAACGCAACAGAGATGGACCCAAAAGATAAAAATGGTAAAAGTCAGGACCACCACTTCTTTAGTTTTTAAAATACACGGACGCGACTCTCCCATAAAGTTTGAATAATTTTGTTTTCAGACACAATCCTCTGTTAATTGTGAGACCAAATCTTTAGTTGTGGAGGCAGAAAGAGAAACAGCGTAGACTCTGGTCAGTGCCAAAACCACCAAGTATAAGGAACTCCATTCTCCACTGGGTCGTATGAATAATGCACTGAAGACTAAATCATACTAAATGTGTAAGTGTTCATGGTCCACTAAGATGCTTTACTTGAAATAGTGGCTGCCTTGTATGTTAAGTGGAAATCTGAAACCTTTCCAGGGCTGAATAAGTCAGTTACACTTTATAATAAAGCACCATTATGAATGTTAAATTGATAGTTTTAGATATTTTATCTGTTCACAAAAAATAATGATAATTTATGTTTAGTAATGTATTTTAGTAATAGTAATGTACACCATCGCCCATAAAGTTGGAATCATAATGTTTTCAGATAGAATCCTCTGTTAACTGTGGTTTTATTTTCATTGTGATATGTTTGGAAGAGATTGATTAATAAAGTTTTGAGAGGAAATACACTTTCATTGTCACAATCATTTCATGGAAAGAGGTAAAAATTATTTTAGCCCAACTTAATGGGCGACCGTGTATATGTGCACATATGTGTGAATTGTGGTAGCAGTATTGAAGGTATGTGGATCTACTGGTCTGAGAGGAGAAGCGCTTGTGGGAATTCAGTGTTTTACTCAAAAACATGAGGGCTTGAATCTGGGGCTCCTGGTCAAAATACCATACCCTACTAGTACACGGATAACTGTATTGGTAATGTATTGAAGCTGAGGGCAGCTGAAAAGAAAGAACATACCTTCTATGCTGTTAAATTAAATATTAAAACCTATTTTGGGGGCATGTGAACTTATAGATGCATTAAAGATTTGGTGGTATGAGAGACACAGGTGTGCCTATAAAGACTGTACCTCTGTAGTTATGAAGCTGGGTGCTGCTAGGCTCCACCACCTCATTGTCCACCTTCACCCCTGGGTGCTTCAGACGGAGTTCAGAAAGCATCTCCAGGTCAATCTCACCTACAGGCACAAACAGAGTTTGATTTTGAAAACCACCTATTTCTTGCAGATAGTTTGAGGCACAGCTCCTACAGTACCTAAAATGTTCAATAGTAATAATAATAAAAAGAAACAGCTATATATTTAGTCAACGTGCATATCATCATAATTCAAACAGTGCTGCAGACTTAAGCAGGAAATAGCTGGTGGCACTTGTCAGTTTTGCTGGAAATTATACATTTTTAAGCTGCAATAATCTCAAAAAAAGTCTCGACTCAAAGCTCGGTGAGTTATCAGAATGATATTCTCTTCACTATCATTTAGCCACAGGCAGGTCATTTTGTTCCAGTTCTTATTGAAGCTGACAAGTTACCATGTGCAGGAGTAAATTCAAGCAAAGAAGCTGATCTGGACAGGTGCTGAATCTTTCTGATTAGATTGAATAATACCTTGCGGGGGAGTTTGTAGTCTTTCAAATGGATTTTACAGTCCATTAGAGAATCGGCACTACTGCTCCATTATGATACTGACATGACAGCTCAGGTGGATTAAAAGAATTGGCTTTGATGTAAGTGAAGGGTAACAGCACTCATGGGCTCACAATGGGTCTAGTCAGAAACAAATTACCCTTGCTGTATCATGAACGCTGGAAACAATGTGCAGTAAAAAGCACAGAGTAGTGGGTCACTTTGTCTAAGGTTAAAGATTAATCCAGCAACTGGACAGATGCATACAAACTCTTGGCAGTGATAATAAGGGTAAAGGTTTTCACTGCTGCAGCCATAAATGACAGCAGAGCAATAGGAACAGTTACTGCATGCTGAATCAACAGGGCCGCCTCCTCACCTTAGCTGTCTGCTGCAGAGGTCGCTCAGCTATTTACTGTGTCACATAAGATAAGTTCAGCAGTGAAAGTGTCCTATACTGCGTGTTCTTACCAGCTCCGCTCCCAACTCCAATGACATTTAGATGGGACTTTCCATCTCCAACACTGAGGGGAGAGAAGACAAGCACTTTAAATCTGGAAATTCACATCCTCCAACCTGCCAAATGTGGGTCACACTTTTTGGCTTGTAACTGTCAATTCTGCCTGACACATGTGAGATGTTCTGATACAGCGTCTGAAGCATCTCCAATAGCGAGGCTTTGATTGTTGCTCTGGCATGTTCTGTCACTCACAGCCGGATTTTTAATAACGTGACTACACTTTTTAATTTACTCGCGAGTCATGCCGCTCCAGATTCCTCCCTGATGTGCTTCTTCGCCAGTCACAGGGTTTAGATCTCTGCAGCATGGAGTCGGCCCCGTACAGCTTGAGCTTATATCAACATAGAAAAATGCATGAGGAGAAATTTCCATAAACACTCACTCATTGTCATTCACATATGCACACCTTGTTCCGCTGGTTCATAAATCTATGTGCATTTGTGTCGTCAATTATTTGGTTTTGTGGGCATAAGAGTGACAAAGAGAATAATTTATCCATATATAATGCTCACATATTCTGCTTAGGGTGCTGATTTTAGTCCTTACTAACTAACACTGCTGACAAATTTCAGTATTAATGATTAAGATACAGTACGTTTTGTATATGTATATTCACACAGGATGCCTAGTCATTTTGTGCTACAGGAGTTTTCACACAGTATTTTATCACTTTTCTTGTATCACATTATTGGTTGAGGTGTTTCTACTTTTTTTCTGATAAAATCTGAAGAGAGAAGCTGAATGCTTTTGACAGATAAATGCTTACAAGCTAAAGACTAATGAGCACAAACTTTCTTTCAGCCTGTGGAAGTCTCCCAGAGTTTTGAAGTGTGAGTGTGATCCTCCTTCGTGTTAATCAGCATCTCAGATAAACACATATTTACATCTGTATAGTATGTGTTGTGTTTAATCATATTCATAGTCTTTCCCCCCCCCCCCCCCCCCCCCCCAATCTGTCTTGTTAACTTACAAAATACTGAAGGTTTTCTTTTTTTCCCTGCAAATTTGATGTATCTATTTGTTACATTTTGTTTTACAATGTTAGGAATGCAATATTAAACTCAGCGCTGTTGTGAAACCCAGTTTAATGGAGTCAAAGTCAAGTCCTTGACCAGGTCCAGTGTGGTCCCAGTCAAGACCAAGTCCAAAGGCAGTCAATACTAGTACTAATACTATAATAAGTAAAGACTGATTGTAGAGCTAATCAATTCCTGTGCATTCCACAAGAACTCAGCAGGGTGAGGCAGCTTTTAGTTATTATGCTCCTCACCTGTGGAACAACCTACCTGTAGATCTGAGGTCTGCCCAAATGGTCAGCTCCTTTAAATCAGGACTAAAAACACTATTGTTTACTGCAGCGTACTCTTAACTTTAACACTTATCTGCTCTACTCTACTGCCCTTAATTTTTAACTACGCAATGTTTGACTTATGCTTTTTATTATTTTATGTATTTTCTTATCCTGCTGTATCTTATTTTATCTTATTTGTATTTTTATTTCCATTTCTCTGTTTTAATTGACTGTTTTTACTGTTTTTTTTTCAATTGTGTCTTGCTGTTTTTAATGTTCATGTAAAGCACTTTGAATGACCTTGTGTTGAATTGTGCTATACAAATAAACTTGCCTTGCCATTCCTGTCCTGACCTTAATAGGCAATAGTGTCGTTCTAATGCTAATAAAGTGATTGGGGAGTTAGAATGGACAGAAATAATCTATCAATAAATAAGAATAATACATCTTCTAACATCAAACTAATGTAACGCATCATGTTACTAGATTCAGCTAATCAGGCAATGTTCTGTACAATTAATCCTGAATCAGCAGCCAAGAACAACTCAAGCTTTGTCCAACAAGGCACAAGACAAGTTCAAGACTTCAAAAAAAGTGGTCTTGTTACCAGACTCAAGTACTTCCACTCAGTGAAGCGTACAGCTTATTAATTAGATTTGCTGTTACTAGATTGTTACACTGTATTGGCCGATACCCAAAGTCCAGCTGTGTGTGTGTGTGTGTGTGTGTGTGTGTGTGTGTGAGTGTGTGTGGTACATTACCTGGCCAGTATACCTGGCAGCATATTGTGGATGAAGTCCTGCATGCACTGATGCTCAGAGGAGCGCTCCAGAAAAAGCTGGAAGGCTTTCTGGTACCTGCTATCGTCAACAACCAGACACTTCAGTGAAGATGCCATGACAAACAATCTGGCAGAAAAAAGAAAGAAAAGACAGAAAATACTTCCATCAGAAGCTAATAGGATCAGAACTGTGATCTGTGAAACAGGTGTGTTTCTTTTTGTCTTTTAGCTTAAACACAGTTGCTGTTGCAGCCAAACACTCCTACCCAGCAGCTGTCTGTCAAACAGCTGGGGGGCTACTGTGACATCTGTATATGGAGAAGAGTTTGGCTGTCATATTTGACATTTTAAAACGCACTGCAGAATAACTACTAAGCCAGTACATTCAATTTATAAGCTATAGGTTGTAATTTTTAAAATGTTTTGTTTTCTGTTCTAGCTTCCTGATACTACACCCTCTTAATTACAAAAAAAAACAGGTAACACTTTACAATAACCCTCATTTATAAATGGTTATAGCAGTTAGCTTATTAATGTTTAATCATAATTTATAAACCGTATATAGGCCATTTAGAATGGCAAATATAATTTATGAATGTTTACTACAACATTTATAAATGACAAATAGATGGTATATTAATGTAAGTTTATAGTTACTTTACCATTAACAAACAAGTAAATTATAATTCATAATTTATCAATGGTTTTAGTTGCACTCATTTTAACATTTTTAACACCATGTTAACTATGTTAATGATTTTGAAATGAAGTGTTACCAAAAAAACATTGTCGTATTTTATAAAATATTGAATAAAAAGCGAAAAAATAATTAGTTCCCCTCCTTTTCAACCATCAGGCTCCATACTCAGTGTTTGACTGTAAAATAACCTGTTGCTGGATACTGAAGACTCCCAATATGAAACCAACTTCAGTCTGGCGGCTTGCTATCTTTCTAGCCATAGCATAGCTAAACCTGAACATGTCTCCAGCGGTCACACGCCATATCTTTACTACGATGACACAGCTGTCTGGAGAAATGTTTCCAACAGCAGCGGAAACAGAAAGCAGCCCCACACTAACAGACACGGAGCCTGTCGCGTCCCTCGATATGCGCCCAGCTGATCGGCGTGCGTCAAAGCAAGTTTCTGCTTGCTCAGTAAATGCCACAGCGCCTGTTTTAAATCATATTCAGTGCGCAATGTGGTGTTTAAGATGCACGGATTGAGAAAAAACGCGACATTGTTCACTTACATGTGGTGCAGTGGTGTGTGGGGAGAGAGCTGCAGGCTGGAATAAAACCCTCCCACTTACAGCTTCGCTTTAAGGAGGCCCGAAGAAAATACACCAGACAAAAATCAACCCACTGATAAACACAACAAACACGGCAGAAACCTACGTCCCTAATCTCTTACACTCTCTCCGTCCATTGAATGCCCCATCGAAGTGATAAACACCGAATGAAAGCTGGAAACCTGAGATAAACACTTGTTTTGGTTAGAAGTCTATTCAATCTCATGAATTATTGCAGGCTGCTACTGTTGGGTTGATACCAGTTGTTACATAGTTTGTGCTAAACATAACCATTTTTGACAACTGACCATCCCAAAAAACACATAAAGACACAAGACCTTGAGACACACAGAAGAAAAATAATTTTTGGAGATTTCTGCAACAACTACATTTTTGGATTGTAGGCCTATGTGTTGTATATTTTATGTTACAAGTGGTATATTTAATGTTACTTTTAATGTAAGTCTTCTGCTTTTGTAAAAGGCCCCAGTCTGACCTCTTGTTCATGTAACAGCCGGTTTAAACCAGAAATAACGTGCTGTAGGATCTGGGATTTGTCAGATATTAGAGGCATTTGGAAGCAGAAATACAAACAGTATAAGTTGTATCCTTTTAAGGTTAAAATGTAGACCTAGAAGCATCCGCGTTCATTTAAACGTGCCCCATACGTTGAAGATGTGGGTTGTTACAATTATGGTTTACAGAATTGCTTCAAAACGGCCACAGACAGAAAAGGCAGAGAGAACTAAGGACAAGGAAGAGATTGGACAAAGTTCTCCTCTGCTGTACCTAGGCAGTGTATTCTGATGTCTGATTATAAAGAAAACTAAAACGTGCTCTTTGATTCGTAGTCTCACTCAAGAGAGGTAGTTATTTCCACTACATATGCTGGCCACTTCTGTTCTGGAAACTGCTCAGAAATACCCTCTATATACCTACTACAGATCATAGCTACAGATACATCTTCTGAATGCTCCAGGTCTCTAGTTTGTGGTTGTAAAGTTTAATGAGGCTGTGATGATCCTAGAGGTCACAGCAGCTCATTTCATAGTGAAGTCAGGTTTTCAAAAATGGTCTCAATGCAATGAAATGCTACTATGTGGACAAAAAACACCACACGTGACTGCAGTTGGTCTGATTGAATCCACAAGAGTAATGTCCCTAAATCACGCAATCCACAGTATTGGGAAAAGTGAACTACATGTAACTGAACTAGTAGTTTAACTACATTTTGCAGTAGCTTGCTGGTAGAACAACTGCATTTATATTCATGCATTATTATTATTATTATTATTATTATTTAACCATTGCTTTTCAACTGTAATTGAACTTCCTTTGACTGACCCACCGCCTGAGCGTTGTAAAGGCCTGTCAGGCAACGGCATCCCCTAGACAGCCACAGGACACCTGACTTGAACTTTGTGTAATGTGATTCGTAGGTCAAATGGTCAGAAATGTTTTTTTCAAATTCTTTTAGTTGTGGTCAGATTTGTTTACACAAAAGCTGTCCAATTAAACCATTTTATTTCCAAGAAGTGGGTAAATAGCAATAAAGGGAAAACAATATTTTTTTCTAATTCTAACTTGTGGGGGATTTGTGGGGAAATACACATGAAAAAAGGGCAATTAAAGTAAAAACATGAAAATGATGTTGCTGAATCTGGAGCAACACACACATACATAAAAGTTACATGGTGTAGGTAAGTACAATGTGTCACATTCCTCTTTCTGCTGTTCCACTGATAATAAGCTCAGAAACTTCTGAACTTTTGTATTGACAATTACAATTAAGTATGCATAGAACACATTTTAATTCAGCCTCACTTTAGAGCATTATTCAGACCCCATCCTGACAAAATATCATGTCTAGTTTCATGGTATCTGTTTCTTCACTGTAGCTTTAACAGCGTGCTCCATACTCTGAAAGACAAAATCTCATCTGAGGGCTGGAGCTCTCACAGGTCTCAGAGGATTAACTCACGCTTCATATTGACTAATGAAATGTTTGACTTGAACCTGCTCACTATTTGCATTTTGCTAACGTAGCCTCAGCAAACATTAAATATTAGAAAACAGTTTGACATTAAGTCACTGTTCTAATGTTTGTGTGTAAATAACTTGACAACCATTATTGGCATGAAAACAGCTTGCAGACTACTGTATGTTTATAATTTGGGCGGTCGGGGAGCCTTTGGTTTATATTTGGATTATGTGCCTCATGTCATAGGGAATACCATGATGGCTTTATCCGGGACAGCTGCATCATGGGTAAATAACATCCAGGATAAAATAATAATGATGGCAATATATACACATGCATACTTTATAGTGGATCAAAACTTGCTCAACTTAAAGTTACAACAAGGAGTTTTTTTAACTGGATATTAAAGTGTCTCACTTTAATACTGATTTCTCAATGTAAAATACATATGCAAATGAGACTATCAGATATTTCTATAGTGTTATTCTTAATGCCTGTCAGACCAAACGATTTGCGACATGGAAGAGCCTATGTTTATTTTCCCTAGAAAAGTTAATAGTTAATCATTTTAAAGGAAGCAGAAGGAGAGTTTTCTTTAGAGAATTTTATTTTTGTTGCACATTTTGTGGGAACAGCTGATAAAAAAATATTTCACGAGATATCAAAGACACATTTTTGTTGCATAACATCACAGTGCAACCCTGCACTTTTGCATCAGCCCAGAAATAAAACTCACTTCCACTACGATAAAAGCAGAAAATATAAATTGTGATTTATTTAAAATCTCAACAAGCTGATTTTCTCACTGTATGGAAACCAATGCATGGAAAGATCTTTTTGTGGAGTAAACTTTAGCATGCTTTGATGAGGTCAGCGCAGATGTGAAGTATGACATTGTAATATGCTCGAAAAGACGACTATAAGAAAGACGGATTGGATATGTCATATTCTTTAACAACAGGGGGTAGTCAGTTTGGGATAAAAAACTTGATACTTTCATTTTCAAGGACAGATAATGAAGGAAAAGTCTCTTGGCTTGTCCATGTCTCCCAGATTCCCCAGTTGTTATAATGTCAGACAGGAATCAGGCCAAGAACTCAAATTAGATTGTAATTAGGCCACAGACCCCATCTGATAAGATTTTAATCCAGGGAGTGAATCCTGAGAGGAGATTTTAGTCAGATATGATTTAGTAGCCAGTGGTTTATAATGTAGTTGTTTAGATAAAAGACTTTTACAATTTCCATTTTTAGTCATTTACCCCTGTGGTGAATTTATCTCAAGACATCAGTGAATCTTTGGGATGGCAGTTTTAATTAAAGAGACCCAGCATCTATTAAACTGACCTTGAATTTGAATTGGACCATTAGAGCTCTTTTCAAGTAAATGTACATTAAAGACATTTTTTAATCATTGCAAGCCACAAATTAAATAATCAGCATAATGACTCTTAAACAGTGCAACAAATGCATTCGTGGTTTAAATTTTCCTTTTGTTTCAGTTACTTAGTTACTTAGTTACTTGCTTACTTAGTTACTTATTTACTTACTTACTTACTTACTTACTTGCTTGCTTGCTTGCTTGCTTACTTGCTTGCTTGCTTATTTGCTTACTTACTTACTTAATTACTTACTTACTTACTGTGTCTTTTGTCTTTAAAAACTGATCGAGGTGAACTGGGATCAAGACATCATAACTTCTCGAACATGAAGAAAAAATATTTTTTTTTGCAACATCCTATTTTGTGACCCTTAAATGTTCAGCTTATATAAAATACTGCTGCAAGAACTTGAACTAAAACTAGGAAACTTGACCATGTTACATCAATTTGTCCTTCTGTTTGGCTCCGAGTTCAAGCCAGGATAAACTTCAAAGTCCCTATTAATTACACAAGCTTGCACCATCTTATCTATATAACCTCTGAGATTGCATGGAGCCGGTCTTCGGATAATAGGGACAATTGTACCTTAAACCAAGAAGACGAAAAGCCAATGGGCGGAAAACCCTTTTACTACCGAGCTTTATATCTCGGGATTGAACTCCCTCTTGCAACTGATGAAGCAGAAAACCAGTCAGACCAACTTTGTCTAATTCAGCACAGGATACTCATTAGGGTATCAAAATAAACAACTGTCTGCTCCTCTCTCTTGCACACACACACACACACACACACACACACACACACACACATTATATAATGCTGTACATAAAGGTCACATTTAATGAGAGCTGACAGTCACGCTCGCAGCTCAGAGAAGCTGTACTTAGGCACAGCGGTGCTTTAAGATAAATGACAGCATCAGCATGCTATCATGCTGTTGTTTAACAGTTATAATGATTGCATGTTAGTTTAATGTATTAGCATGTGTTTGGTGATTAGCGCTAATCATATAGTGCAGGCTGTGGGTCATTGTCATTAGTTTGGTAAATATTTGGCCATAAACCAGATTATTTGAAAATTGAACTTCGGACCTGATGATGGCACTAGATGATAAGTTAAAGGGTTGTTGTTGAAATGAATTCTGACAGAAACATGAATGTTGCAAAATAAATATGGCAATCAAACCAATAATTGTATTGTATTGTATTGTATTGTATTGTATTGTATTGTATTGAAAAAAACAAACATCAACCTAAAGGAAAGGTCAGAAATTACCAAAGTCAGAGGACATTATCCTCTAGGGACCATGAATGGCCTTACTAAAGTTCACAGCAATCCATCAAGTAATTTTGAAGATATTTAATTTTGCATTAAAGTCCTGGATAAACTGACAGACCAGCTATCACCAGCTAGCATGGCTAAACCCAAAACAACCTGAAACAAGACCAGTGCTTAATGCTTTAAAGCTACTACCCATCCAAAAAAACCCTTAGACTTCTCCCGAAAACCTCCACTCTTGTTTTTTGTTTGTAGTCATTTATATAACACAGTTCATCACTTCTATTGAATAAGAGACAACCTCTGAGTCTTTCTAATGGGCAGCATGGGGCGACTCCACAGGATGCAGAAATAGAGAATATATAGAAGTCTATGAGAAAACCCTACTTCTAAGTTGATTTATTAGTTCAGCTTATATTTTTTAAATTCGTTTATGGTCTCAATCTTTAGTTCAAGTCTTCTCCAATACACAATTATGTTTATTTTGATAATCATGGCCCCATTTAGAGTTAAATATATGATAAAGCAGCAAAAACAGCTGTTATCTTTAACAAATTTTGTTTTTTCAGCCTGTTTTTGACAAAAATTCTCAATTATAAGAAAGTTAATGTGAATTATGGATGTACATGTCTAACCAAGCTAACTAGCTAGCCTTAGCCGGTAACTTAACATTTTCTATGCTAACAGCACCTAGCCCTGGTGGGCTAGGAACAAGTGCAACCTCCCCAGCTCCACCCTCAAGTCCAAATATGGTCACTTCAAATTAGCCCACAAACCAATGGGTGATGTCACAGCATCTACAACCACTTCTTTCATACAGACTAAGGCCTTGTTATCAGTATCATAAAGATATGGCCATAAAACTGCAATAATTTCAACACTGGTGAGGTGAAGAAAAGCACATAATTCTAGTCAATAATAATATATTAATAAATGATAATATTCATTATTTTAAATGGTTTCATTCCTACCAAATGCTCGATCTGTGCTACAATCTACAGCATACTGCATATTATTAGAATGATCCCACTCGTGGAAAAAGATGAATCCTGATTAAAACTAGTCAGCGGCATTGTCAAACTGTTCACATGTCTTCACTGAAACCTGCAAATACGTCTTGAGAGCTACTAAAATGACACAAATTGGACATGACAAGATCAGCCCACGTCTTTGCCACCGATCAGATGGCCGTGACACAAGCATTTGAATTCAACGCTCCCTTAAACAAAAGTGACAGTCTTAAATAAATGAATTCGATGAGACAAAAGATTTAAACACTGTTTCCCTCACAACCTGCGAGCATCCTGGGACTATCAGAGGGGGAATCTGACTGGAGGGCAAGATGAATCTTATCAGCTGCTTACATATTCTGGGCTCTGCCTCGGAGCCCGTATCAGTAATTACAATTTATCAGGAGTTGAGAGCCAAGGAGCCGATGAAGATCACAGAAGGACTAGAGCATCTCTAGCGAAAAGATTTCACTCAGTTTCACTCTGAAATGTGCAGAAAAGAGGAAAGAATGCTGCGTTCTAGTTTCACATGGTTCCACAATTTATTTGCATTTTTGTCCAGCTCTCCATGTACACACAATAGTAACACAAATAGCATGGTACTGTAAACAATGAGTGAACATACTTTTAGATTTTCTTGGATATAACCCAATAGAATCAGGTCAAAAATTGGCTTTTCTTTTCGTTATAAAGAAAACGTGCCCAGATAATTTTGTTAATTAGTCGATCCTGTTATCAAGAAATTATCTCACGATTGGATTTCACATTGACTTAACATTTACCATACGTCCCTTTGTTGGCCATTTATTAGAAACACTGCCTAAAAGAAACTACTCTAAAATGTTTGGCAACTTGTAAAACAGAATCTTTGCAAGGCCACTCGGAGCACTTTCTGCCAAAATGGATCAAGCATGCTAACATACAACCAGCTGTGTAAGTACAATTGTTACAACATGTAACAACTGCATTTGCACAACAATTAAGATTATAGAGTTACTGGTAAAATACATTCAGAAGGAGGTCAGATAACAAAAGACCAAATCTTTAGTTGTGGAGGCAGAAAGAGAAACAGCGTAGACTCTGGTCAGGGCCAAAACCACCAAGTATAAGGAACTCCATTCTCCACTGGGTCGTATGAATAATGCACTGAAGACTAAATCATACTAAATGTGTAAGTGTTCATGGTCCACTAAGATGCTTTACTTGAAATAATGGATGCCTTGTATGTTAAGTGGAAATCTGAAACCTTTCCAGGGCTGAATAAGTCAGTTACACTTTATAATAAGCACCATTATGAATGATAGTTTTAGATATTTTTACCTGTTCACAAAAAATGAATGATGATTAATGTTTAGTAATGTAATTTAGTAATAGTAATGTACACCGTCGCCCATAAAGTTGGAATATTTCTTTTTTCAGACACAACCCTCTGTTAACTGTGGTTTCATTTTCTTTGTGATATGTTTGAAAGGGATTGATTGATAAAGTTTTGAGAAGATATACACTAAACACACACTAAATCACATTGTCACAATCATTTCATGGAAAGAGGTAAAAATATTTTATTCCAACATTTTGGGCGACCGTGTAGTTGTCAATTATTGCCAAATGATTTGTAAACTGCCTGAACATGATTTAGATATGTTTTTTGATGCACAGATAGTCACTCGTTTATAAATCACCAGTAAAAGACTGAATGGGGCTAAAATTAATCTGATGCTGTTTAGAGATATTAAAAAATAACCAACAAGGTATTATAATTACCAGTTGCCACTTCATAATAGCCAAATAATATTTATAGACCGTTTATAAACTAATTATTAGCAAGAACAAAGTGCTTAACAATATCTGGTCCATCTAATCTATGTGAATGACAGATGTCTTGCAAATCATTTGGTTATCATAAACAACTACTTAATATAGTATATAAAATGAACTGTTGGTAACATTTTAGATTAGGGAACACATATTCAACATTAATAAGTTGCTTATTAGCATGCAAATGAGTAACATATTGGCTCTTAATTAGTCATTATTAAGTAGTTATTAATGCCTTATTATGCAACCAGTAAGACATTAACTAAGAGTTTTCCCTCAATAACCTCAGAATTATTGCTTATTAGTAGTAAGTAAGTTAGTTGTTGTATATGAGTTATGATCTTAATATGCTTTACTTTATAGACCTTTGACGTGACTGGTGGCTCCTTTGACATTGCATTTGACATTACAATCCACCAATCCTCATCCAATCATCCAAAATTAGCCATCAGTCACGTCAAAGGTCTGGAGAAGGTGGATATTTGCTGTTTCCATGGTTTCATTCACCACTATGTAGAGACTTATAAAGTCCATACAAAGTAAAGCATATTAATATCATAACTCATATACAACAACTAACTTACTTACTATTAATTAGCAATAATTCTGAGGTTACTGAGGGAAAACTAGTTAATGGCTTACTGGTTGTATAATAAGGCCATGCAGAATAAGGCATTAATAACTACTTAATAATGACTAAATAAAGAGCCAATATGTTACTCATTTGCATGCTAATGAGCAACTAATTAATGTTGAATATATGTTCCATAATCTAAGTTGAGTTAACATTATTATCGTTGATTGTTATTCAAAAGTAAAATAACAATTAACTGTGAATTAAAAGTGTAATCAACATTTATTAATGATGGTTATCATAATATGTTACTGAAAAGAGAATAACTTTTGTGCGTGAGTTAGAGAAAAAGAAATAAGAGATGACTCACTTCATTAACATGTGCTCACAAATATTTGGTAGTGCTGTCTGTTTTGAATATTTGAGCCCTGTCTTTGAGCTGCAAAAAAAGGAAAAAAAAGAAAAAGTGTGAAAAAAAAGAACACAACGCAGTCAAAGACTACTTTCTCGCGTTTCTCTGTGTCAGTATTTATGTTGGTATTAAAAGATGGTGTGAAAAGAAAATGAAGTATGGCATTACTTTGAAAAGAGTAAATCTAAAAATACACTTTGTGTGATCCAGTGGATAATTCGTCATCTCTATTCTTGTATCTGTTTTGGTGATCAGTGCTTTTTTGTTTTGCATTTGATGAGAAAGTGTGTATGAGGTATGATCTTCATCATGCTGGTATTGGATAATTTGCATTTAAGGTCTGTGTATGTTGGTTTCTGTTAATCGTCGCCATGTTTCAATGTTTCTTAATTTAGTCCTCAGCGGTTTGGAGTCTCATGGGAATCAGGGAGGAGAAATTACTGCATCATTGTACTGTTAAACTCAAGGCAAGCCTGCTTTTGGTTTCCACATATACACAACATATGGCATCATCAACAAAACACAATCTGACAGCAACAACTTGCATTACAGTTAAAACACTAGAAAAGTCATTTGAAAGGAAAAAAACAAACAAAAGTGAATCAGCACTAACGTAGTGCATAGAGCATCTTGTTTATTCTCAGAAATTCAAAAAAAGGCTGTTTGTTTACCCAAAAGGCATGTGACATTTCCTTTTACAAAGTTCCAGCACTGAGGAGACAAAGTTAAAAGCCAAATGTTCTGTTGTTCTCTCTTTGATAGTCATGATTGACTGCTGACTCAAGATTCTTTTGTCTCCCTCGTGACACAAATACGAGACAAATAATCAGGTGGTCCTTCTGATTCTTGACACACAAAAAAACTCAAACATCAACAGCAGCGCATCCACTTTGTCTTTGCCTCTTAGGAGTCCTCGTGTTTTGTGGTTTTTGCAAACAGTGCTTCAACTGTGTGTTCACATTGCAAGCAGGTAAAAAAAAAAGAAACTAGAAGTCCATTTATCTTTAGTCTAGAGACCTTTTTGTCTCATTTCCACCGTGTTCGGCTTTGGTTCCTTTTCTTCGGGGAGTTGGCTGAAGCCAAAGTTCTGGGCTACTTTGCCCTCCAGCAGCAAATCATGTGCGATCGTTGCTGCATTTTTGCAACAAAAATTGGCACTACAGCAAACAGTCACCCCAGCTCAAACTGGCCAACAATCAGTGGTGTTTAATGGACGTGCTTGCTAACAATCTGAACGCAGTCAGAAGTCTGTCCGAGGCCGAGCGCGTCCTTGTGAGGTATAGCAGCCTGGTTACATATCCATGTCACCATCGTAGGCCAGGGTCAAGGGCTTCTGTGGCGGAGGAGACGTCTTCGTGGTTTTGGATGGCTTACTGAAATAAATAGACAAGGAGGAAAAGCTGACAGTGTATCTGACTTAGCAGCACAGCAACTTGATTTCAGCCTCTACAAAGAATTCCATTATCTGATAGCAGCTGCACACAGCAGACAAAATACTGAAGAGTATAACTCATACTTGACAAGGTTCCTTTCATGGAAAGCAGATGGTTAGGAATTCGCTTTCCTTCTCAGTGTTCAGTCTAGTCTAACCTAAAATGTGTCTGGACTACTGTGGTGCTTTTGTTCTAAAAGAAAAATGTGCATAGTTAGGAATCTCTTAAGAAAGCAATATAGTACGTACCAGACCAGGAATGATAATGCAATAATGAAGAGTATTAAGATGAATCCAACGGCAGTCACGGCATAAACCCACAGCTTTACTCTTCCATCTGTGCAATCAAAAATCACTTTTAATACAAAGTTTTAAATATATTTATGTCTACACCTTTCATTTGAGAGATCTTAAGGACTTTTTTTCATACTTCAGAATAAAGAAGAAGGTTTCAGCTTCAAACATACTTCAGAGGCGAATTTCCTGACATATTTATGGTCCACTGAGCTTTTTTTTAAACAGCATATAATGACAAGCCTAGGTAAAGACATTAACATAGAATGGATTCCTCCCCCGTCCCAGTGATCCTAGGGCTACAAAGGCAGGTTCAAAGGCAGAAAAATCTCAGGCACACTGGCCGAGCTGTAAAGATGATTTCCATTTCAGTACCTGGGCCGACAGGTCTTATGGTCCACTCGCTGAAGAGGTCCTGGGCCTGAGACGGCCCGGGTTTTAATCTTCCAGAGTTGGTTTTCACATCAGCTTTCTTGTTGTTGTCTACCCCCGGGGTTCTGGTGCAATAGTCCAAGAAGCCGTGCGTGGTCATCACTTCAGTGTAACCCTTCTCACACCCACACACTCCGCTCTAGATTGGGGGGAGAACATCATTTACAGGCAGCACAAGAGGACAGTGATCGTTACTTTGCCATTGATGCACAACACTGCTGACAAACCTGTCTGCCATGTAGAGGGACGACACTGCTTTACTCTTTTAGAATAATTTCTGCTATTAACGCAGACTGATTTATCCCATCCCTTACATTAAACCGTGCTCCTCAGGGGGTAGATTACACCAGATTTTAACAGATAAAAACGAGCCCCAAACACGAGGCCAAAAACACATGCATATTGGAGCTAAATCACAACCATTAGCTTTTTAAGCACCCCTTTTGATTATTTTAATGCATATCATCTGCATTAAGCATCTAAAATACCAATCAATTAAAACACGTGTCAAATGCTTTTCAAATGATTCTCTGCTACACTGTTTTGCATTTTCAAGTGCAGTTACGTGAAGGGTACTCTAAGGGGCAGTAAAACTACAAGCGTAGGCTATTTTCTGTCATTTCAATGGCCCCCCCACCATCTAGGTGTAGTCGCTAACTGACACTGAGCCCACATTCATTGGTATTAATGTGATTATCCTTTAAATGCCTGTTCTCGACAATGAGAAATGTCATCTGTCAAAATCAATTTACCTCCTTACCTAGAAGGTGGTAGCAGCAGGAAACAGCAAAAATCACAGTGAGAATAACACAGATCACAGCTGCCTGATCAAAGCACAGCAATCTTACCGGTGTGCAGTGTGAGAAGGGTTTAGTGCACGCAGGATGGCAGTGTCTGACCGTGGTCGGCCTTTTCTGCGGGAAACACCCCCCTGGAGGGAAGACAACAGGTTCTTATTTCTATTCCTTTAGCCATTGATCACTAAATGAATGTACTGTCACACCTGATTAATGGGCTCAGTTGCCTATCAGCGGCCCTGATCAATCTGTGAACATTTTAATTCCAACGTAGAAAATTGCATGTCAAAATATCAAAGAGTAATGCCTAGGGTTCTTGCCTTCTCCGTAAAGGGGAGGTTATTCCTTCTGGGCTCAAATTTGCCAGAAACACTTCCTTACAGCGATAAGATCACATTCTCCCACTATTTACAGCGCATCAAGCTCGCCTAAAGCTTTGGTTCCCACAGCGCTATTTCCTTTGTTCTTTTTCTCTACGCCTGCTTTTCTTCCCACAAATACAAATGCATGATTATATTTATATGGATTGAAAGCCTTCCAGCTCAGAGTCTGGCTTATTGATTACTCATGTTAAGAGGGAGAGGAGAAATCAATGGTGGCTGCACTGAGTATGGGCAGATCAAAAAGGTGTTAAATTCAACTACAACACTATTCTAAAATTATTCTTTATGTGTGCGTTGCTCAATATGTGTGTGTGAGAGACAGAAAGTACAGAGAGTTCACACTGCATAATCCATGTAACATCTGATGACATTGTAAACTGAGATTAACAATTGTGAAGACATCACATTTATTTTTCTTTCTACTTGTCTCGCTTTTTTTTTTTGTTTGTCTCCAAACGTTTCAATTATTTCCTCAACCAACGTGGAAATCCATTCTAAATGTATTTCTAAACCACCTGCTGCAACAACCTCTGCCAAAAATACCGGTGTAACAGCTTTCTCAAATGAATGAAAGAATATTCACTTACTGTCATAGCAATGCTACTAAATTCCTTTTTTTAAGCACTCAAACAATCTGATATTGTCGCACACATTCATGTGATCCAGACTGAATTGAAAAATGAGACCCTGTGAGGCTTTTTGCTGTTCATACAGATTCAGTTCAGTACAAGGGGACAAAAACAGAACTGGGACATTTTGAGCTGCAGCCTGCATTAAGCCAGATATACATAGATATTCACAAAAATGTATGTCTCACGAATGCTTCTGCACAATGCCTCGAGGGTGCCCAGAAGACATGACGACTACTCACCTGTGACATTGACACCATCTGAGCGCTGACACCACACTGCTCTCTCATTGTTGCTCCATCCTCCTGTCCTCCACTGGTAACTGTGGCATTTTCCCCCTGTAGCACAGAGAGAGAGAGAGAGAGACAGAGAGATGATGCTCATTAGCAGCTTGTGTTGGGCATCCAGCCCTGGCATCAGCCTCCCATGGATATTAACCACCAATTCTCCTGCTGCCCCACTACTTCGCATCATAAGGTAAAACATAATGTATTGTGTTTGCAGTGAAAGAAAAAAGGGGCCACCATTTACTCTGAAGCACTGTGCTACAAGACAAAAGCATCTTTGGAGGAAATGAGATGGTAGAAATTGGTTGGAAATGTATGAAAGACACCTTTTATTTTTCTAAAAGAAAGGCTCTTATTTTCCTGGGGGGAGCTAGGGGGGAAGATTGATTTGAAAAGAGGAACAGTCAAAGACAATTGAGCCGGATTTGATGTATTAAAAGAAATCTAGCCACACATGTGTTGAATTTTATGGCAAGACTACAAAACAGAAGAAGCACCCCAGGAAAGGTTTTAAAATATGGTTTCCAGAATAAAGTCATACATTTAGCTACACAGGTGTGCAGTGCTTTAATGCATGCCAAGTACCTGACAATTACCATTTATCATTAAAGTTTTCAAAGCGGCAAAATAGAGAACTGGCAGGAGCTTTAATACTTGGTGGCTGATTAGCTATAGGAAGGTGCAGCTATAAAAAGTACAGGATTATTGAATGAAACAATGGAAACAGGTAAGAAGCTTATGATAATATACAAGAATTAACTCAGCACCTGGAAACAGTCAGAGTTAACATTGATGTTAACCTTTAAAACTGCAGAAAACATTCAAAAATAACTTGCAGTTACATTAATGTCTGTCTAGACTGTATGTAGCCATAAATGTAGACAATGCTTCAAAAATGGATGATGCTGCAAAGAAGCTACAAATTCTAAAGCATGGATTCTTTACACACATTTTCAACCCAGCAGCACAGAAGTTCCACACAATCAGCACAGTTTCAAGTTGGACACTCAAGGTTAGTGTCGCCATTTCAATATTCAACAACATGAAATGTCACAATCAGCCCTTATTTTTAACCATGATCAGAAAAGTCACAGTGAAGTTGACCTTTAATGTTTTGGGTCATAATAAAAATACATACAGTTATTCACCTGTGGAATACACACATCTAGATGGTGAGTTATCAGATGCCTCCATCTTTTATCATAACTGAAGTAGCCTTGACCTCTCTTTGTTGAAATGCTGATGATAACGATTTGCCTGTGCTAAACTATTCAATGCTATTTTTGCCATTACAGTCACAGCCATTTACAGCAGGGCTAGCCATTAGAAAGAAATTAATCATCACCTTTTAGCCTTTTACATTATTCAAGGTACAAATTACTCCAAGGAAATACTGCCCCATTGTAGTGTAGTTATAGATAAATAATGTTATGAAATAGAAATATTTCTGTGAGCGTAGATCTGAAGGGTATTTGAACATTTATCGAGAGAAAATTTACACTTTATTGACCCATCTTGAGGATCAGAGGCTTTCATTCCTAAAATCCAAGGCCGTGCTCTAATTTGTTGTCAATTTATAGAGAGATTAAAGGTCAATTTAACACATGATAAAACCTATGGATTTGCTTAACTTCAGTGGTTTGAGTTCTCCCAACCTATGGCTGAAGTGATGTAGAGATGTATGACCAGAACACCCTGACACATCAGCTGGCTGGTCACATGGAGATACCACGTCAACAGTATATGCCATATAGAGGTGGTGTACAAGAACCTGACAATTAACTTGAGATGCAGCTCCGCACTGTGTTTCTAGTAATTAATGTATGAAAAGCATTGTGCTTTGGTTAGTGGCCTATTCAAATTTTGAAAAAGAGTCCTGTAGTGGCAAACGTAGATCTTAATTCTAAAGCCACTCGATTTATTAGCAGTAGGCCCGTACAGCTGCCTCGACTCGTATGTTAATGTTTTGTGTTCCTTAACTACTCACAAACCACCGGAGAGTCAGCTCGTAGTTTCGTTGTTTTATTTCATTTAATACACACATCATTCCAAGCTTCTCTTGGTTTTCACAACGGTCTACAACATCAGGAAGTAACGGTAACATCTGAAAGTGACGGTCAAAAAACCTTTTTTCCCTGTACCTCTTAGCACTCTGCTAATCCATGTTTTTACCTTTTAGCAAGTCCTTAAGAATAATGCAATGCGCATGAGCAGTGCCTACCTCAGGTGCTGTGGTAAATTTGACAACTATGCAATAAAAGGCAAAAATGTCGTAACGCAACCAAAACCAATATAAAACACGCTGTAATCTACAATAAAAATCTCAGCTTTCTTTAACATAATATTGGCTCCTACAGTCCGTTATGTTATGGCAGTGATTTGAAACAACTTCAAGTTGTGCTTCTATGGAGAAAAACATCATCACACATCAATAAATTGGGCCCATTGAATCAATAATAGTGCGCAATTCATTGTTCACTGTTTAAGGACCCCAAAATGCAGAAATATTTAAATACAACAGGAGGATATAACACATTCTCACTGGATGGTTTCTGTTATAAATGTCAGGGGATTGGCATAAAGTGGGTATGTCTGTAAAGGGAAGACTTGTGGGTAACCACAGAACCCATTTCCATTTAGATGTCTTTAGGTCAACAGACCCTTTGAAAATGGCCATGTCAGCTTTTCCCTCAACAAAATTCAGCCTAGATTTGGAGCGTGATTTAACCCCTTTCTGACAAGATATCATGACATGATATGGTACTGATGTATTCCTGAAGTCTTCTAGTTTCTTATAACACCAGTTGTTAAGGCTGACCCTGCTACAGACTCTGAAAGACCAAAAGTCAAAGCGGGTCTGAGTTAAATTAAACTTTAATCAGATGATGTTCAGATGACACGCTTCATCATAAGTAAAAACATTTTTGAATGGTTTCTCCAGTACCTTCACAGGGCTGGGTCTCAAAGACTTGCTGGGGGCAGCTGCCCTGGTTCTCCATGACCTGAATGATCACAGCCCTAGAGCGTGCTTGGCGACCGGTAGTCTCAAAACTCCGCCCCTCCAGGCAGGTCAGCTGGCAAGAGCTCCAAGACGACCACACAGTCAAATGACAGTCTCCTGAGGGCAAAAAAGGGACAGAAAAACATCACTGAAAGGCTGCCCTTAATCAATAACACTGTCAGACTTCCTTTTCGGGTACTTGAGGGTGGTTTATATTCAGCTTTACCAACACTATTTCAGGGAACATTTTATTGGCTCCCCTGCTAGCTCCAGGAACATTTAAAAGAGATCGGAAACAACTTCAGCACACATCTGCGGCTGATAATGTACCAAATGCACAAAAACAAATTACTCAGACAGCCCAGTGGGTATTCAGAAGTAATAGACCAACCAGAGTTATAAATTATACAATACACGCTATAACTCTGAGCACAACTGTAAAGGCAGCACCCAATACTGAAACATGTCTCTGAGGAGGAGCAAAACTCATTTGATATTGAAAAATGTTTTTAAGGATAAACACAGCTCGATGTATTCTCTACAAATAACACGTCAACACTTGCTTCCTTGAAGGTCAAGCATTATTATCCCATGTAATCCTTGATAGGGTCAGCTTGTTGTGATATTATCACCTGCTGTCACAGCCCCTCAGCCACGAGAACTATCTGATTCTCTGCCCTGAACGCCCATTAGTGACCGTCTGTGGCTTGACGCATATCATTTTCTTTTATCTCTGTACATATCTACTCCATCAGCCCTTCTCTCCTGCTGCTACGTCTGTGGGAACCTGCTGTGGCCAAAGCTGCAGGATATGGCAAACAGCAACACACATGCATACATACTGTACATCACATGCATGTTGACAACCCCTCCCCTGGCCCACACACTGCGCCTGCCATCTTCACACATACACACACATGGACACAAATACACACACATCTGCTCCGGTCATCAAACACTTCTGATCCCAAGCCAAGGCTCACGGCACAGGCAGGTTGAGTGATGAATCAAGGCGAGGATCAGAGGAGAGCGCAAGACAGATGAGCAAAAGCAAGCACTGCAAGATGGTGTTTCCTCACAGGCAAAGCTAACAAGAGCATCACTTGGCTGGAGACAGCAAAGATGAACACAGTGGTCTTTCCATCAGATGATGATGATTGTGTTTTCTGCATTCTATGTTACTGGTGTGGCTAGCTTGCACACCAACTACGTGTGCCTGAGGATGATAAAGCTTCATTATAGATTTTCAGTGTGCCAAAGGTCTGACAGTGATGAGTGAAGCAGGTCATTGCTGTCAGTTGGCCAGCAGCTCCCCTACTAACGGCCAATATTACATCCACACTATGGCTTAAAAATGAATAAACGGACACCAGAAATCATCATGATATGACAGTCAGTTGTGATTTGCAGGCTTATTGTTGCTGTGGGGATTTTTATTATGATAAAACTGACATATGATCCAAAACCATGGTAACACTTAAAGGTTATTTTCCTTTTTGTCCATAAACTCCTAACTTTAATATACTGCAGCCAGGTGAAAGAGCCTCCACCTAGTCTACATTTGGCAGGTCATTGCTTGATACATTATTTAAACAGACAAAAATAACATAAAGAAATATACATTTATAGTAAAGCAACTTTTTCTTTTACAAATTTTCAATATCAAGCCCTATCCCCTGTGAGGAGGCAGCATGTAGACACAGTACCTGCAGCACTCTGCCAGCACTGGTGCACTTATATCATTATCCATCACAGAAAGCAGCATGCATGTTGTTTGATGAGTTCTGCAGACCACCAACAGTGAATGCAGCAAAACTGTTAAAACTGCAAGGGAAACAAGTTGATCCGGGGCTTATTGCCAGCTGTGGCTGCGGCTGCACATTGCTTCAGAGCTAGATAGATTTAAAGGTACTGTACAAGACATTTAGAACATTAATAAAGCAGAAAACAAATATTTGCTATGTAAAATGAAGCAATGGTGTCTAGACTGTGTGCTTCTCTGTACTTTGTTGTGGCAGCATGCACGGCTCCTGACCACGCGTCCAGGTGTGACAAGTAGGGAATGTGAACGAGGGCTGTGTGGAGGCAATCAGTGAACCATAGATATGCTCTGAATGTCGAAACAAACACACATTCAGGGTGAATAATTCACATTTAATGTGTAATCTTGGCGCAATTAGCAACTGATTTACTGAGTAATTATTGACCTGGACAGGAGAGTTAAACTATGCAGTTCAGTGGTGTATTTTGTCTAGGATCGAAATGCTGTGATGCACCTGTAACAGACCAAGTTTAAATTAACATAAAGCTGAGCAGAGTCACGAGTCATATATATACAATGTTGATGACATGACATATAAGTAACTGTTTGGTAATGTCAGAAATTGCATTAACACACAAATTACAGTATGTTGAGCTAATGCAGGAGTATTATACAGGGCATAATGCTAAAGTAAGTGAACTACTGTAATACTTTAAATTCTTAGAAGGGTTCCTCCTAGTGTATTCCACCCACACACTGCTTTCATTTTTCATGCAGTTTTGCTCAATTATAGGCTATAACACAGCTACTGCAGCTTTCATGCCACAGACATAATGGGCATAATCAATAGCCAATTTCAGTTAAGGCTTGTTGTCTTGGCTAAATAAATAACCTCTTTAAAAGCATATTTATTTGACGGCACAAGAGGCAAATTTCCACATTTTCGAGATGATTGGCCAATAGTTTCCCTTTAGATTTCTTTCCAGGAGCTGAATGTAAACATCATTTTCTTTTCTAGAGGCTCTTAGAGACTGAGGGTCGACTGTCAGTTTACAGGTCTCAAACGAAACTTGTGTTAAATCGTGAAGAGGTTCATGACTTCAGTAGCTGATTTGGCTAGAAGACTGAAAACACAGCTAATCATTTTCATGTAGCCCGGCCTTGTACATTTAGTATCTCTGGGGTGGAACGCTGCTTTTACTGCCAGCCCTCCTGGCTGTGCTTGCACTCAGTGCTGCATAATGATATGATGCCACACCACTTTATAAAATCATCATTTAAATGAATTTATCATTGCGGAATTAGTAGGAAAAACATCATTTTGTTTAGGTATCTCACATTTTATCATATACTGATTTTGCATTAGTAACAAATAAACAAGATATGTCATCAAAGCAGTTCCTATTAAAAAAGAGACAATTCACCTCAAAATATAAAATACATATTTTGGTCTTGCTTTTGGGCCTGCACGACTATTTATCATTCTACATGTATCTGCCATAGGGATGAATGTCTTCTCTAGAATATAAGGGACTGGTAGCTTCTAATTGTGAAGTGTTTCAGTTACCACAGGAATATTTTTCAGTCTTTATGCATTTCTGCAGTGGTTACATAATGTAGTGTAAAAAATCAATTGTGTTGTCAAGTTATTGATTTAAAATCCAGTCACTCGTTTATTTATTCAGTATTGACTTAAAAAAACAGGGAACTTTCTTCTGTCCAAGTAGACATTGTTCTTTTCTTTGTTCTTTACAAGTTGTTATTGGAAGAAGATAATGTCGAGCTAAAAGGGTCATTAGTTAATCTATGACTTTTATTGATTTTTACAATACTTTAGCAGCTTAAAATGTCAACCGATTGGGAGAGGGTACAGTGTGTTGGCAGATCCCAGCAAATGAGTTTGCATTCAGAAACATGATTATGAAGCAAGTGACCTAGGGCAGAATCATTATTGGCATTACAAATCCAAAATGACGATAGTAATACATAATTCATGTAATGTGGTTTTGCTCTATTTGTTACAAAAAAACAATCACTGTTTATATCATGCAATTATGTAAATATTAACACTTCATATACTGGGTGTTGATACAATTGAATAGCAGATATTTGAATCTCGTATACTGCCCTACAGAGTCTAACTGCAGTAACAACACAAAGAGAAACGGAGAAAAACTGCTTTTTCAGGGGGGGGGGGGTTCTGGCCAGCCAATTGAGTTATAGGGAGGTAAGGGATATGACACTTATTTCTACATGTATTGACTTTTGACCCCAAAAATGTAGTTGCTGCACTCTGCTTTTACATTGCTGGAAAAGCTTCTAATAGTAATGCAAATACAGAGTAACTACAATGATGTTGTCTTCTTTCAGCTTTTATATTTTTGTTTTCAGTGAATAAACATTTTCAAATTGATTTTGTTATAGGTGTATTTAAAAGTGTTTAAGAACTCTTTTCAAATATTTCTTTATTTAAGACTTAATAATAAAAAGTAATGTTATATTTAAGTCTTAATATAATTTTATCTCACTTTTTTACTTAATCACTATCTAGATAATAACTTCCCCATAAAATAAACTTATAATTTCTATTATTCTTGTCTCCACTATTCAACCCAATGAAGAAACACAAGGCTACACTATATCACAGTCGGTATGTGAACTTACTGCGCTCTGCTTTGGTTTTGAACTGGATTTTGTAGTTACTGCAATTTTTACATACTTATTTCTCTGAAATAAAGCAAAACTGAAATCTAAAACGTTGTGACCAGATAAAACAGACATCAAAGGGTTCGTTTTTAGTTGTAACTCAATTTCGACCAAAAATGTAGTTACTGCAGTTAGACTTTGTAGTCTCAGTATATCTGAGTCCAGCTTTACCGGGGCAGGGGACGAAGCAGGGCTGCTCCATGTCCTGCTGGATGTGCTGCCTCAGTTTGTTTCCACAGAGCTCCTCGTCCACTGGCTGAGGAGGAGACTCGGGCCAGTTGCCTGGGTGGACGACACACGACAGGTTCCTTCTGCGAAGCCCCTCACCACACTCCGCACCCTGCATCCACACACATAAATATGATCTTTGTAAGATTTACCAAAGGATGTTTTCTCAAAGTCCTCACAGAAGCATCTTTTTGACTTGGTGGGATATATAAAAAAATGTTTTTGAAGGAATGTTAATCGTACTGATTGGTGATTCAACAGAATGAGATGAAACCTACTGAAACTAGTCTGATCTTGCTCCTCTGTGAAAATTGAATTAGAATTATTAATACCTGTTTTACACTGAACTCCATGGAATACTAGAAGATGGAGCTATCTTTTCCAGCCATCTAAAATTTTCACTCAGATTTCATTTTAATCCTTTGAATGTTAACAAGAAGATACTTCTCTCTGGGTTGTAACACTTGTCTGCATAATATCATTTGCAAACTTGAAGAGGTTAAGGTGCCCTGTGGAGTTTTGTGTAAACAAACTCCTGCTTTTATTGAGATTTAATAATATTAATATTAATAATTAAACTTGCATTGTTTATATCCATGTTTCTTTGCATGCAAGTGATGGCCAAATTAAGCCTCATGAACTATTTTCTTAATTTTCTGAGCCCATTGGATGGTACTCTTTGTCAAACAGAGTTGAAAACACACTGTATTGCCATTCTTTTAGCATTTTTAGCATTCAAGAGCATCATCTAGTGGGCTCAGTTAATAAGACTAAGGGTTTCATCACCTGTAGATTATTGAAATAGTGTGAAACCACCCAAAACATTGCTCCATAGCACTACTACTGCTGGAAAATTTCAGTGTGATGTCTCCTGTTAAACTACACATATTAGGCACGCCTGGTAAAAATCAAGCGTTCACAGTGCAGGTCCTACCTCTACAGTGCATGGGGACCAGTCACTCAGCAGCCACATATAGCAAGGCCTTACGGGACATGGCATGGTCTGGATGAGCTGGCTGGGACATGGCCGCCCCTCCTCGTGAGCCTCCTGCAGGATTCTCCGAGTGCGTACAGACTGACCTGCAGGAAATCAAGGCCCACAGCACATTAGGAAGAAAAATAGATCACAGGAAGGCTTAGTATGTCTGCACAATGCATGAATAGAGCTTTAAGGTTAAAGCTGAATACCCGTTTCACCTTCGTATGGATGAATCTCAAACATCGTGGCACTCAGGGCCACTTTTAATATGAAATACGCTGTGAATAAAAAACAAAAACGCCATAGGATTCATAGGACTAAACTACATGCGAGTCAGAAATAAATCCATCATTGCACAAACATAAAGCCCCATGAAATAACAGTTAGCAAACAAGCTGCAGGATGACTGATGATCAATTTTTCAAAAGTTAAAAGAGGCTGCGCCTTCCCTTTAGCCTATGAAATGTTTTCCTCATGACAAAGAGGAATTAGTACCATACATCTGCGTCACTGTGCCACTTGATGCTCAGATCTAATAGTTCCCTACACAAGTGCCTTGTTCAAGTGAGCCATTAATAATGGGTGAAAGGGAAAGTTTGGTAAATGGCAACAGTAAAAAGGATCGGCTGTAGAGTGGCTTTGCTCTGTTGTAACAGCTCTGTGTCTGGGTCCTGTGAGAGCTCAGTGAAGGCATGGCCTCCATCAGCCATCCAGTTAAGACAGAAGCTGTGTGTGTTTGTGTTATGCCAGGGGAGATGCCGAGCTCCACGGGCCCCAGGCAGACACAGCGAAAGGACGTTCAGCCCTGCCATCTCGAAAATCAAACCAAAACATTAGCGCTGCAGTGGCATCCTGACAGAACAAGATCTTTGCGTCGTCTGACACAGATACGATGCAGATCCCTCATCAAGGCTGACAGATGTGTTTCTCATGGCGTGAGAATGAACAGAGAGAGATGTGGCAGAAACAGAAACACAGCAACAGTGACAGAGAAGAGAGAGGCAGAGACAGAGGGAGTCTCGAGTTTAAATCCCCAGTTGAAAGCCTGTCTAAGTGTAAGCCTATTGGAACGAGGGGTTAACTGTGAGTAGACAGATAGCCGACGACAAATTAAAATTAATGAACTTAAGAAGATACTGTTGAGTATTGCTAATTAAGAGAATAACAAGCTTTCTCTCTGGGAGATTGGCGTTGGGAGGCCAGAGAAACAATGTATGCATCCAGGTTAAATCATTAACTTCTGTATATTGCATGAGGTTATAACATGGCTTCCTCAAAGTGACGACGTGCATGCCACAAGTTTGTGATTTCTAATTGCATTCTTGGAATCATGTAGAGGGAGGATATATATTTTATTTAAGCAACACTGAATCATTTATGCCGTCCATGAAGGTGAGCTGTGTAAAATGGAGTTTAATGAACCTGCTGTTTTTTAAATGTAACCTCATAAAGCAAAGTTGCCCGTGTTAATTAACAAAACCGAGTTCCATTCAAAATGATAAGTGGAAATAATTATATATACATTATTGAGAAAGAAAAAAAACTCAGCACACTGTTTCCCTGTATAATAAGGCTTTGGATCGTAAATATTTTAATGCATTTAAATGTATTCATGCCCAATTCAACCTCCTGGTGAATGTCTGAGTAGAAGGAATAATAAGGCGCTGCACATGTGATCCACTCTGTTTATCAGGTTGGCGTTCCCATTGGTTTAAGTTAAGTTTGTTTGCTTATTTGTTTACCTTGATTACCACAGGTGTGCGAGCATTCCGCCCACGGCGACCACTCAGAGAGTATACAGCTGACAGGACAGTCAACCACGCAGCTCTCAGACAGCTTCCACTTGTTGAGCAGACCGAACTGTAAAAAACACCCCCGAAAAAAAACAAGAGCAGAGCTGTGAGGAGGGCAAGCTAATTACTTCCACTAACAAGAAAGAGGGAGCGCCCACATTTCCATATTCTAAATAGGCTGCAGTTCATTTCAGGACAGTGGAGATGTAGCAAAAACAATTTTACCATTAACCTTACTTTCAAATGTTACTTCGCTACATTCTTTGAATTTTTATGAGAGGCAATCACATGACGGTGCCAACACATCACAGCCTTCATCCCCAAAATACTCCCTTCACTCAGAATGTGATATGGTTCTGCATATACCTGAAGTTAACTGCAGGCTGTGCAAAAAGATGGATATTCACTTTCCAACCCGCTGGTAAGAAATGCAGCAGCCAGTGCTGTTATTGAATATACAGTAAGCTGCAGCATCTTCAACAACACCATCTATCTTTGCACTATTAAGGCAAGGCAATAAAATTAAGTTGTGTTTGGCTTTGTGGCAAACTGTTAAGTGAAACATAAAGGTGTTAGGAGATTAGACACAACCTTTTCACTTAAACAAATTGGACAGCAGGGCTTTCAATAATGTATAAGCCAGTGGGAACAGAGGAGGAAGTGGAGTTCTGCACCATCAATCAATACTTTACAGTAAAAGAAAGGAAAAGAACCTCCCCAAACAATTTTCAAATCCAATATTCCAATTTACCCTGTTAGGGAACTCTCTGTCATTTGGCACACTTCCTGTTTGCTCAACACCATCTGCATTGAGTAAGATTTTCGAATATATGGTACATGAAAAGAAACTGCAAGTCCATTTTTTGTTGTTATTTGTTACAAAGGTCAGTCATAGTAAAACCTTTATATTGTATTTTGCTGCACTGTTTGCCACAAACATTAGACTTATACCTGTCTGTTTATTTCCCTATCCATAGTGGGAAAATATTGACACAATAACTATATGGCTGTCAAGACATTTTTCTAAACATGTAGCCCTCCAGTCACAATATTAAACCTGAAGTCCATTATGGACTTCAGGTCTGACTACACGGTGATTACCTGCTCGCACTTCTGCAGCTCCACAGTCTTCCCGTCGCTGCGAATACAGTCGAAGAGACGCAGCCGTGAACCTTTTCCACAGATGGCATTTTTACTCAGCTGGCATGTACTCCAGTCTGCAATACACACACACACAGCAGCAGACCTGTACATTAGTCACACTGTCAACTTATATGCCCATGCCTGCAGGATCACTGTCACTTCTAACCAGCAACAGTGTGCTAAAGTCATAATTCTTTATTTTGGGAATTTTGTCAACCGTGTCTCACACAGGCGAATTTGGCCAAGTACTCATATTCGCTACATTAAGATTAAAGAGCCTACACTGTCAGCCACTGGGAGCTGCACTGTCTCAACTCCTCCACCTGTAGCTCCGACCTGACGTGCAGACAGTCCTACCTGAGACTCTGTGCTGGTAGGAGAAGCAGGTGCTGTTGAGGACGCAGGGCTCTGACTGCAGCAGCTCGGGACAGGCTGAGTTCTCAGAGGCCGGGAGGCGGAGGATGTGTCTGCTCCTGTTCCTCGCTGTTCCTTGGTCACATTGCTGCACAACAGATACAGCATGAAGAAGAAACGTGCAATTGTCAGGGGTGCAGGTTTATTTTCAGAGATGAGGGGGATGGGGTGAAGCTGCTTGCATTCAGTAGCCCAAAGAAACTGAAAGCTGTCTCCTGCATTTGCATTTAATGAATTCCACAATACGATTAAATTGCAATCATGCTTTGAGTAGGGGTTGGAAATGTATAGGTGTGCAACAAACAGGTTACATATTGCACTTTACATTCTTGTACAGGGGTTTATAATGATTTTTTTACTATGACAAAAACACACTTTATGTGTGAAATATAAAACCTTAAAAGAAGAATTGAACAAAATGTAGTTTTTCTGTTGTACTGTTGTCATAACACACGTATTATCTTTCTTATTTAGAATATTGAGGATTTTGCTGTGAAATCGCTCTTTAGAGCACTGCCCTGTTAGATTAAATCCGCCTAGCATCTGAACGATGCACAATATGCCTTTTGATCATGCAACATAGATTGTAAATTGTGGGGGAAGGTAGGAGAAAATCAATCTGCGCATTTCACCATTGGTCATTATGAGTATAGAGTCTCAGGGACGGCAGTTGTAGCTACATCTGGCACAAAGCATCTCGTCTTGCTTTGAGATGAGACATTTTTGTTCCCTGTCAAACACATTTAATGAAAGGGAAATAAATCAAATGAGTCAGTTCAAGGTGAGACCCTTCTCGTCTCGTCTCTTTACTTTGGTTCTATCAAGACGCATAGTGCAGAACACTAATCTGACTTCCAACAAATTGTTTCATCTTTGAGCAAAATCTGATTCTAATCGAGTATTTGTGAAGATGTAATTAAAAACAAGCTGCAGCTTTTGATCACCCATCATCCTTTTCTTGTTTTTGAGGAGATATTTCAATGAAATAAAAGTACTGTCATCGTCTAGAAGCTTGTCAGAACCCTCTTGAACCCTCTTTACATCACAATATGCAATAAAAAAACTGTTGAGAGGGTTGAATTTTGAATGATGACTCAAAATTCAATGATTTTAAAATTCCAGTTAATAACTGGTGTGGGTAAAAGAAGGTAAAAGATATCTTTAACGGCAAAGGATTTGAATTATACTAATTCATGAAGAGATTATAGGTGAGTGGGATTTATTTGGAGAAAAATATACTTTGGAAATTATGTTATGAACAATTTAAAATAATTGTATATTTTTATGTGATCAAGACATAAAAAAATGAAGGTTAGAAATAAAGTAAAAACCTTGCAATTTGTAAATTAAGCCTTTCCTTTTCACCCTGTCGACCCAATTTTTTTTCAGGAGAGAACTAAAGGTAATTATTAGACACCCAACATTTGTATAACAAGACATTTGTGCTAACATTTGAATACTAAATTTGAAGACTCATTTTGCCTCTTTTGCCAACCAAACCTCAACATCCCTTTGCTTTATTATCAATAAAAAATGAGTCTCTGTCCACTAGTTTCCCTGTGGTAACCGGCTCTTATTGGCTAACAACCTGAAAGTGTTTCTTTTTCTTTTCTCTCCGGATTTACTTTTAGTTTGTAATAATTTACTTCGACCTAGCAACCCATTTCTGCTTTCAAAAATACAAAAAAATAAATAAATAAATTATGTTAACATGACACATCATCTATATAACTATGATGTATTACTGTATAATTATGAAACAGCATCTAATAATTATGACTAGGTATCCTAGGGTATTGTGCTAAGGCTTGATGTAGAAGTAGTCTGGTTTCAGCATGATTCTCTTCTTAAAAAAGAAAACAAAAAACAACTCTGTTGTGAACAGGCTGAGCTTTTATAGTAAAGGTAATGTAAACTGACTATCACAAATCTGTATAAACATCCTCTTATGTCTCCCACCTGAGGCCTTTGGAAAGAACTGGGACACTTGTTCTAATGGAATTCAACATTATTTGACATATATACAGTTCCCTTCAGTGTGCTATAAATGCTGTGTTTTCAGGCTGAATGTCTGAATAATCCTGCAAAGTATATAGGTAAACTGGCAGAAACCTGAATTTACTGTAGTATCGACTTTTTCGAGGGGCAGTTGAAGGCAGATGAAGATGAATGTGATGATAATAGAGAGATCAATTATGAGAACTGTAAGAGTGCCACATTAAAGTGAACCAAGAATACTATTAAGGGACAGTGGCAGCATGCAAATCACTCAAGTCACACTACATGGGAATGGAAATCTGTGAACTGAGAAGCCAAGGATGTGTGGAAATGTGGCGGAACCGTCAGCTCTGAGGGAAGAAGAAAGATTCAACTGAAGATTGTTCTTTGTATCAAGCTGCATTTGTCCCTCTGCTCCTGATGCATCACGCCACGCACCTCAATCACTGTCACCTCCTAATGAGGGACCTCTGTGTGAGGCTCATGAATCAGCTGCAGCCATTGTGCCCCTAATGTTTTCACTCCAACTGTCACACAACTATGCACATGCATCTGCACGGCTACATGCATGAGACCCTGAACGCTCAATTGCGCCTACGGTTGTTGATGGATTAGGACCAAGTTGAGAACAATCGACCAATAAAACCTACTAAGTTCACAAAATCAATAAATAAAGTCTGCTCATTTGTAATGTGCGAGCTGAGTAACCTCGGGTTATGAATGACCCGAGTGCAGTAACAGATCTGTTGAACATACTGCCTCACATATTTACTCTGTCTCTCACATATGAATCGCATCTAGGGATCCTTTGTCAGTGCTGTTCATTTTCTAAATCTAGGCCCGATCCTTCAATCCTGACCCGAGGTAAAATACTGCACTGACCGGCAGAAAAAGGACTCACAAGTTGTATTAAAACAGTTTGTAACAGAGAGTGTGAAATGAACAAAATTGTGAGTTGGCAATACTAAACCCAAAAGAATCTGAGCAATAAAAATCAAGTAGCTCGTCAGATACATCAGGTAGATCAGTGAGCGCACCAGTTATTAAGCCCTACAATTCAAGCACTCCTTATTGTTTAACCCTCTGGAGTCCATCTATTTATTGAAAATACACATGTTTTATTTACAGTAATAACTTTATTTATATATGATATGTAGACAAGCTGAGAAAGCTAGTTGAAAGTGCAATCATAGGAACTTTCACAGTGTGCCATTTATGTTTCTAGACCATTTTTAAAATGTGAATTTTCTTCCTACAATTAAAACTATTACTATTTTTTATTTACATGCAAATAGACTGTTTTGTAGTTCTATTATTTATTATTTTTTATTATTTTACATTTCCATAGACAACTGTGTCTTTTGTTTGTATTTTCGGTTCCTGGCAGCTTTATACTTTGTTAATTAAAATAAAATGAAAAATCTGATTGATAGCCAAGTTTGTTTGGGGAAAATGGAGCCATGCATGTGATGTAAGGACAGACTGAAAGATACTAAACACAGACAGAAAGGAATGCATAGGAAGTTGACAAATTTGAACCAAAATCTCCTGGACATCAGAGGTTTAATATGTTCACATAGTGTTGGTAATAATTGCTGAACATGCTTTCCTGCTAAATGTTTCTTTTTTCTGTTCATTTTAGTGCAGTTTGAAGTCTATGATGCAATCCAAAAGCCACAGAACTGTCTGTTCACAAATGGATGACTGTTTTCTGAAATCATCTCTGTGATAAAAACAATAACAACCATCTGTTTTTATGTAGCAAAAGCCTAATTTCAATGATCCCAAGAGAGTCAATAAACTGTATACTCATAGTGTATGTTGTGATGTAGACACAAAACTTTAATGCAGTGTTTGTGCTTTAACATAAAGACTTGATACGATGTGATTTGTCTCTGTTTTAGAGCGTCTAAGAGCTACACACAATGTACACATAGTCTCCTATAATTGCGTTTTTATTGGCAAAGTTGGCTTTAACCTAACTTAAACAAAGCTATGGGGATTATTGGCCCACACGCCACGAATGTACACGGACAGTGCAGGGGACCATCACAGTGTTATTAACCAGGGTGCTTTCCATCATCACTGTGTCACCCTTGTACCCCATAACACCGCTGATCTCATCACGATCCTGCACACACTGCACAACATCCTCATTCCAGCTGAGTACAGGAATGGCCCAGGGCTATACAACCAGATCCAATCACAGTGGACGAGCGTATTTTACACTAAGCATCCCTGTTTTCACTAACACTGTCCATTTGAGAAAAAGGATTTTCCTTCCAGGACATCAGGAATTGAGATGTGTCGTTTTTTAAAGATCTCCATCTCTTATCAGTGTCTCACAGTTTAACGTCCCAGTCAGTCAGAAGTCAGGGCACGGGTTGTCTCGGAGGAGAATGGAGATAGAGCTGTGTCAAGAATGATTCAGTGATTGGACTTTCTGAATGAAAATATGGTGGGTTTATAGTGTTTTTCCCATTTGGTTGTGGAGTTTTGTAAAGGTTAGGTTAAAAAAAATATATGCAACAACTGTTCAAAAGCTTTGATTTTCTTAATTATGGTATTTTGTAGCTGACATTTACTTTGAGCCTTGATTGCAAATCATATACTGTGTATAAATACACAGAGCACTTGCTTATTATGGAAATGCTTGCACTTGCTACATGGTCGCCCATAAAGTTGGAATAAAATATTTTGCATCTCTTTCCATGAAATGATTGTGACAATGTGATTTATTCTTGACAGACAAAGTGTATATCTTCTCAAAACTGTATTAATAAATATCTTCCAAATATATCACAATGAAAATAAAACCACAATTAACAGAGGATTCTGACTGAAAACAAAATCATTCCAACTTTATGGGCAGTCGTGTAGTTCATTCATGCATGCCCTAGTGTAGAATAATTTCAGATGGCCATTTGTAATAGTTTAGAGCTCTATTAGGTACAGTACATAAAATATTGTGTTTATGGTAACATAAAAGGAGTTTAAAAACAATTTATTTATCATTTTCATTGTTTCATTGTCATTGACAGCAATGTGTAAAATCTCACACCCCAAGTTTATCTTTTCACATCTTTCTTTGGCATGAGTCTCCCTGCTGTGTCCAAACAAAAAAATCAATTGTTGCAGCTATAGTAGATCATTTATATCATTTATGAGCCCTGCCTACGTCAGAAGTCATTTGGGTGGATGATCAAACAGAAACAAATACAAAAACCAGCATCCCCACACTCCACTGTGCTACATGTGTTAAATGCTTCAGAGCTGGTTTAACTGTAGAGACAAATCACCCATAACAGTTTATATGGCTGTTACGCTTTAATTGACTTTCAAGTTAACAGTTTTGGCATTATTATGTACAAATACATTAGATGGCTGCTTTTCACTGATGTTAAGAGTGCTGCCAAAGGCTGCAGATTTAAAGATCGAATGAGACGAAAATGTCTGTGGAGAAAACTCAGACTAAGTAAGTAATCTCTCTATCTCTTTTTTCCCACCCTGTTCTTCGTCTGACTGCAATGTTCCAGCTCACTGAGCTGTTAGGTTTGACAGGAAACATATAACAAGACTACATGACCGGGTGACCAGTAGCCTGTGGCTAAAAACACGGGGGAAACTATTGTTTGCTACGTAGCTTTAGACTGAGGGCATGAGGAAACGAAGGTACATTAATAGACTCAATTTAATTTGCACTCCCGGCTGTTGTAGTACAAAATGTGGTTTCAAACCACACAAGGTTACAGAGCAGCTGGGAGGATGCCCACAAGAGCTCTTCAGAATATAACATTTGATTAGTAATTATTGCAAACAAAACACATCAAATTGTTTTGATGAAACAAACTGTTGAGTATTACTACAGCTGTTCATCATCATTTTAATTAATACATCTCTCTGTTTCTAAATAATAGAGCATGTGGGTCTTAGTCTGACAAGAGTCCAACATCATTACAACTCACAAATTTGGAATTTGCTAACTTTTGACCACCATCTCAAAAAATTCCAAATATATTATTTAATCATATAAACATTATTAGAGGAGGAAATAAAGCATATTATGTTAGCCTACCTCTCACTAAAATCATTATAACAATTAATTACCTGTCTGTTCATTAACCAAACATAATAATTGATGAATCTACTATGCTATTTTTTATCAACCCTCATACTAAAAAAATGGACTGAACAGTCAAACTATGAATATGCTTATTACATGTAATACTATAAATGTTTATCAAATTTGCTGTTAAAAAAACTTAAAGTCTGTCTACAATGGCTCATCTAACCATTTCACCCAATGTTTTCAGTGATCACAATGGAATAAAGATTCCACTAGGTGCACAAATTGTAAACAAACTGAGAAAACAGTAACTAGATTGTTGTCTCTTACCAGAGGGCAGCTGCTCCACAGTCCCCAGGGTGCCGTGACGCAGTCGTTGGGGCAGGCCAGAAAGCAGACCTGGGCTCTGGGTGGCATGTCCTCCTGATCACACAGACTGTCCTCCACAGTGCTGTTCTCCCCACTCATTGTTCCCTGCTTCACACACCTAGCAGAGCAGCAGACACAGCTACATAACTAGTCTCTGGGGCACTCATAACTGGGTCCTTTTTTGAGTTTTGAAACACATTTCTAAGTTTGTGACTTAAAATAGCTTTGACTTTTTTCCTCTTTAAGGTGAGCTTTTGCAACTTGTTTATTTCTACAGGGTCTCTACAATTTGTCCCATGCATCTGGGTTCTCTAAAGATTTATCCATTTAAAACGAAACATGGGTTCAATAAGTCCATTTGGTGGTATTTTAAAGTGGCTTCAAATGACCCATGTTTCTTGAACAGCAACAGAGCATTTAGTGGTTAAGATAGAAATAGCACGGCATCATTATCCTGCAGCAAAAAAAGCCAAAACAAACAGACTGAAAAACCACTTCTTTCTGTGGGCTATCAGGACATTCAACACTCACATGACTCAATAACATGTCTTCAGCTTTTATACTCATGTATAACAACACAACTCTAATATGCAATATCATCCAATATGTGCAATATACCTACTGCCTTATCCTTCATATTTAAATTATTCATTTATTACAACATCAGCTCTATTTGATCTGTTCCTAAGAGTTTTATTTGTTTATTCTTGTTTTTATCAGTTTAATGTTGTTTACTTAATGCACCTTCAGTTGATGTACTCCCAATTCCGTTGTATAAGTCTGTACAATGACAATAAAGCCTATCTTATCTTATCTTATCTTAAAAGGAGAAGACCTCAGGCTGAATGGTTGAATTTACCAAACGTGTGACTTTGACACTGGAGACCTTAGTTTTTATTTGAATTATCTTACTTTGTAATACGATCACAAGGTGTGATTGTCTATTCTCATCTGGCATTAAAATGCATCTCCACCTGCATCTCAGAAGACCACTCATGACTCAGGATATTGCAGATGTGGCAACGAAAGACTACAGGAATGTCTGTTTTATCATCAAATGTATTTGTGAATAAGGGTACAGTTTACTCTCTCTCTCTCTCTCTCTCTCTCTCTCACTCTCTCTCACTCTCTCTCACTCTCTCTCTCTTCTAATATGAAAGCCATTCTTTTAATTAACTATGACTTAACATAGGTAAGAAAGGTGTGAAAACTCTCATTGAAAGTACTGATAAAGATGTGTTTAAGTGTAAGAAATTTCCCTTTAAAGAGCTAAGAAGACGAGTGTGAGGAGTTTTAAAATAACTAATATATCACTAATATACTGTATAAATTTAGTTCACTATAAAGAGCTCTTAGCAAATATATTCTCAGCAGACTTTCACTCCTGAACTTACTGTTAAAAATTCTTGTGAAAGCTAGGAACTGGCAGGTTTATTCAAAGTTTAACTTTGAACAAAGTTTAACTTTCAAACTGTTTGCAAATTTGTGAAATGGAGAAAATAATGGGAACTTTGAAATATTAGAAAGAGGGTCCCTGTGAAACTGTACAGGCAGATTTGTGCTCCTTTTCAGCAGCTGTTGACTGGGACCAGTTTTACATTTGTGGCTGTGAGTCACACTTTAAGGTACACTTATGCTAAGCAAGTTCAATTAAGTGGCTTTTGACACAATAGCACCACTGGGCATTTCCCATTTCCCATGGTGCGTAATCTAACACCAACACCTGTACAAAAGGTCAACCCTTAACAGCTTCCCTCTGTGGCTATTTTAAGTAGCAGTGAAAAAGGCACTACAAAATATCTAACAACTCATTAGGAAGCAGTAGTTTGTTTTGACTGTTTGTTTTCCCCTGGCATTGCAAGTGTCAGGACCAACGTGAGTGCCAGCTACAGAACCGTTGCCAGTCTCCCCCTCCCCGTGTGTGTTGCAGTGCCAGGCTGCAGTCTGCCAAGCCGAGCCCGCTCACTGACCTGATCTTGCGGCTTTGGACTCCCTCCCCACAGGCTGGCAGGTCGTCCACAGTGTTGATCGTACAAATGGACCAGGGCTCGATCCTCCACTCGTACTGGCTGCATTCGCTGTGGCACGGCACAGCCTCGTACACCTGCACACGTTCACACACACACACACACACACACACACACACACACACACACACACACACACACACACACACACACAAGGAAAGAAACACACATGAGGGATTATAGAGAGAAAGCAGCAGAGTGTGTAACCTGGAAAACCTGGACACACATAATGAACACACACCAGCATACTACATGTATAGAGTCAGTGCATACACTTGTAGGGAATGTAGAAGATAATAGGGACACTTTCAATTTCACACTAATGAGGTGTCTCTAGGTTAAAAGCAGTATTCCTTATGGGTTTTCCTTTAGTAAATCTAACAGAAAATTATACCTAACAAGGTATAATTTTTCAAGGATAAAACTCATGCTTAAGGAAATAACATATGCTAGTATTTTCTTCTTTTTCATTTATTTTTAACATCAAACACTTGTGCAGCTATGGATATGCATATTGCTTCCCTGGGACATTTTGAAGTCCATACTATTCCCAATTAAGAGAAGACTCATTGAGGAGTTGCCAAAGATGGTGGAGTTAGATAACAGAAAGATGTCACTGATATGTTCTAGATTCAGAGTATGAGCATTGGAGTAGAGTGTGAGTGTAATAAAATCATGTTTAACCCCTGAACTGGAGAAAAAGCACCTTTCACCACAGCGGGGCTCTGAACTAACTGATTCACATGTTACCACTGCAGAAAAAGGACAAGAAGGTATTCTTATAATTATTATTATTTGATATCTACTGAAATAAAACCTATGCATGATATGGAAAGAACAGCATGCAGAATTTAATAGGACAATGACCATGGCAATAGGCCCTTTCAGCTGAGGATGTAATTGGCCGGATGTTGAGCCTATTCACTTCTCCCCACTCAACCAGTGACTCTGGCATGTCCGTATAACCAAGGGAACAGCCAGCGCAATGCTCCTGTAAACACATGTTTACTCTCAATCTATGTAACAGTCTGCCACAGTAAAAGGTATACTCTAGAGGACAATTTGTGGAAAAAGCTATGACAAGCTGTAATGGGTGTCTGTAAGTGTTTGTGGGGGTAGGTGTGTGTGTGCAGACTATAGAAATGGAATGAGTGTTGAGTATTCCCTCCCCTACGGGCCACACAGATGCCTATTACACACCCTCATCATCTCCCATCTGTCCCTGCAGATGCCCCTGCTGGGTAAACTGGCAACTGCTCTGCTCCCACTTTCTCCGCTACTACTGTAGAAAAACAATTTCAGCTTAACAGCTAATTTTGGTCACAAGAAAAAAAAAAAATTCTAGCTACTTTTTCCGCAATATATGTACTATTTATTGAGCACTACTGAGCATTGTATATTGAGAAATCGTGTGACTGTAGCATTAATCAAATGGATTATAATGTCAGGAAGATATTTAATCATTTGTTGGCAGGTTAAAGCTGGTGCACCATGACACAAAGACAGCAGAATAATACTGGATTTGCTTCAAACTAAATCTTCAGACCGGGTCTCTCATTGGTTATATGTTATATGGGCAATCTCAGTCAATCTCTATCATCTGCTCTTTTGTTCTCTTTGAGACACTTCTGAATTTTTTTTTTTTTTGGATAAGCAATACAAGAAGGATATTACCCGGCTCAATTTCTTTGAGCACACTCTCAAAAGCTTTATCGACTCCTCATAAAATATAATATCACATAATGAAGTCCTTCTTTAGAAAATGTCAATCTGTTTCCCTCCAGTTAAAAATCAGATGGAATATCATCCCAGTGCTGCAATTCACATAAATTATTTCACTCTCTCCAATCAAAATATTGTTCTTTCTCTCGACCAAAGGGGTCACAAGAGTATATGTGTCTGGGACAGACCTGGCATGCATTTAGTCTTCATTAGCTATAGCAGAGTATATGTACAGAATGAACGGCACTGACCTGAGCCTGCGGGGATGTCCGTATTAGCAGTGCATGACAAGCCAGAAGTTGGGCAGGGGAGAGAAGAACAATGATATGATCATTAGTTTAGATTTTGCCTGCAGTGACAGAAATGTATAGTTTTGCTTAAATTTGATTTTAGAAAATACTGCATTCTGCTCCGTGTTTCATTAATGAGGGTAAAGGATGATTAAGTGCTTCATCATCTGCACTGAATATAGCGGTCCTGCATATTTTGCCAAACTGAATGATTCATGGTATTGAGAGAGTTTTAAAGTGCTGCAGTTGGTTGCAACAGCTGTGCTATGGCCAGACCTGCAGCTGAAGGCAACTCCGAGAAATTAATTTGTCTGGAGATGGTGAGAGGGAAGTCGGCGCGAATGAGCATATGCTCAGAGAGGCTGTGTGCTCTGTATCTAAACAGGGTTACTAAAAGTAACTGTTGTCGACAAGAAACCTTAGTTTGGGCTTTTCTGTTTCCTTTATTTGCTTTTTTTTTTAATACTTTCAAATAAAATCCACTGACCAAAGATAATACTAACATTTGCTGTAAGCATAACCACCTTTAAACTAGACATGTACTGCACTCACAGCTCGGTTATAGTGAGAGCATGCATCCATGTTTAAGTTGCTGAGCCTTCTGGATATCTTCATTTAATTATTCATGACTGTGCACATCTAAAAGGAACAAGGTTAAACTGATCTTTATTTGTGGTAATATGTATGTAGGTGCTGTACACAACATTCAGAAAGGTAATATAACGGGAAACAAATATTTTTAAAGATATACTGCGTGAACAGGCTTGACCCGAGGATGAAGTCGCTCTCTGTCCATGTGTAGCTGGTGCGGCCATGTGTGCATGTGAGTACCCCGTGTGTTAAAAAGTGAAGCCAAAGGGCATCGTTAAGCATCTGTATGTGGCGTGTTGGGAATGAGAACGAGAGCTATGTAGAGTCAACCCCAGCTCACACTCTGAACCGTAGATATGCTCTGAATGTCATGTACATCACCTGGTTTCTGAAAGGGCATTTGTGCTGTGAAATTGCCACGTGCATGGCATATAAAGCAATTGCATTATTGTTATACTTTCTAAATTACTGTGCATTATTGTTTTACTTTCTGAATTACTGTGTGAGATAATGATAATGGCTTGTATCCAAAGAAATGCCTTCAAAAACTTGATGAAAACCCCCCATTGCACTCAGACACACATAAACACACACTGTAAGCGATTACACGATTATTCATGTGCTTACATATAAAGAACGCACACGCACACACCCATAAGCATACACACAAGGGACACACCAAGTGCCAACAGGCCCTCCTGCAGGGATGGCACATTATTATTGTAAACAGAGAGAAAATGGGACAGGAAGCCTTAAAGATGAGCACCCTCTTCTATAAATCTCTCTAACTGTCATAGTGTGACTACAACTTCAAATAGACTGTGCTATTACTGTCAGCAAGCCCATGGATGAGTTAGAAAACAATGGCTCCTCTGAGAAACACAGTGGGATCTATTCCCATGTGATGATGACCTCTCATGAAATGAAAAGTTTAGAATGTGGCAACATATAAAGCAGCCATTAGGATGGCAGCCTGTGTGAGTTAGACGCCTATTCGCGCTCACAAAAGACATACGGCTGCAAGAAGAGCCCTTGTTTCTGCTGAAATCCAAGCTAGCCAAATGATTTAGATGAGAGTAGATAAGGTGCAGCCACAAAGCCTATTACGTTTTGCTGAAAAATGTGTATTGGATGCTAATTCGATAACCCTAAATCACAACAACTAAATCAGAAAAAAAGCTGTAGGAAGAAGATATTCTGTACCAAGGCAATAGAAAGTCCGACTTTGTCATCTGCTCTTAAGCCCCGCTGACACACTGATCCCTTCACACTTCCTGATGATTTAAGACTGGGGGGACAACATCAATGTGCTCCTGAGGGGAGCACAAATCTGCCATGAGAGGAAAAAAACCCTACATGCAACTAAAGATGTTATTCTGTGGAACTTTATCTATGTACAGCTACTTAACCTCTTATTGTGTTCAAATATAGTAGCGAGCTAGTTTTTATTTTTCTGGCACACATGATAATGAACAGCATGGTGTTATTACACTGTCGAGCTGTATTAAAATATACATTTCATGTGATGTACAGCTGTAACTCTTCTATGTTCTCAAGATCACAATAACATAATCACACTAAAGAAAGTAGTGATCTTTGACCACTGAGTTGGTTTACATATCCCACAATTTCCAGTTAGGTGTCAATGAACCAAGAGCCTTACAAGATTTATATCTGTCAGCTTTCTCAGACCTCCCTGTTAGTTCTACTGCAGGGCAATGGCATGACTTTCAATAATTACACACATTATTTTGCCATCAAGCTCTATTTCCAGCTCTGAAATGATTTCCTTTTCTCATTTACTTTGTTATCTATTACCAGGACACAGCTCAACAAGACAAGAGTGCATTAGCAGAGACATTTCGCAAGCACTTAACCCTGCATCCACTTTTGATAATACATCTGCTTTTAATAAAAGATCTTTGTCACATACTTGCACAAACATTTGGGAATGAACGCCCCTGTCATATCAGAGCCAATGCCTCTCTGCCACGGTTCTAATGAATTTGCAATTTGTACTTGAAAGAACAACCTGTGACTAACACTGAAAACATTGGTATGTCACAACTAATTTCACAGTTTTATTAAAACCTGCAGGCCCCACTGGGGCCCTTGGTGTTTTATTCATTCCTGTTAAGTGATAATTCTACTCCGTCTCTTTGTCTAATACTGTCTGTATCTTTGTCTTAGGGTGGTTGGCACATGAAACATGTAACAACCTGCAACAGACTGAAAACATCAGAAAAATTTGTGTTATACCTTGTGTTATCGCGCTTACACTACTGCAACTCTCTACTGGCAGGTCTTCCTGCTGCACCACCAAGCCTCTGCAGATCTTCTACCAGCCCAGGAGAGCACATGTCACTCTGCTCCTCATCTCTCTGCACTGGCTCCCAGTCACAGCCCGCATCAAACTCAAAGTCTTGTCTCTTGCTTAAAAAATAGCAATGGGCACAGCTCGGCATATCTGAACTCCTTTGTTCAGGTCCACAAAGCCTCCCGCCCACTACGCTCCAAGAGTGAAAGACGTCTGGCTCCTCTGCTGCTGAAGGCCTCTACGTCTCAAACCAGACTCTTCTCATCTGTAGTGCCCCGGTGGTGGAACCAACTTCTAAACTCCATCCGACCTGCTGAGTCCTTATCAATCTTTAAGGACAGACTGAAGACCAACTCTTTACTGACCACCTTCACTCTTGATCTACACAGATGACAATGATAAGTATCGCGTGACCTAAAAGCACTGACGTCCTAATGGACTCAAACTTAACCCACGTCACTTACTCTTGCTATGTTTATTGACCTCATCTTTGCTTGTGTTGTATTAACTCTCATTTGTACGTTACTTTGGATAAAGCATCATTCTACAATGTCATTTATGACATTGTAGAATATAAAGACATTAATTAGGATTAATACCAAGCAACATACTACTGGTCTTCAGAGTGAAGCCAACAAGGAAGTACCTTAGACTAGTTGTGAATGAAGATAATTACCCTACTTTTCACTTGATTTATTCCTCAGAAAACATTTTAATGAGTTTATGATCTCCATCATTAGTTTTAAGTCTTATTCAATACAGCATGATGATCATTTGGTGAATTATGGCGCCATTTAACGAAATAAATGGGAATAAAGAGGAACTGTGTTATGATTGATAAGTCTCCACAGCATACTCTGACCACCACAACACCACATGGGCTAGGTCCACTTCTGCTGTACAGTTTATGGTTAATAAATTGTTAATTAGAATCACTAAAGAGTCCGTTTTGAATTTGGATTAATCCGAATAAAGGGTCTGTGGATTTAAAAACTAGAGCTTGTTGGTTGTTTTTGTTTTATTAATTTACAAAGCTCACTGCAAAGATGGAGTCTTTCAAAAAATCATCCCAGTTATCAAATAATGAGCAAGTACTTCGTATTCACCCAGTCACTTAATATAATTTGTTTTTCTAATTAGCAGATAGAAGCTGTGATTAACCTTTGTATGTGAAGTAAATGCTGTGGACCATCTGGGTGGCTAGAGGCTTTGAGCAAAGATAGAGAGGCTCCGAAATGTAGCCTTTCTGGGTGGCAGCGCTTCAGGCTGCCTTAACAATATGCATGGATTGTAATGCAAGGAGACACCTCGCTTTTTGGGCTGGGCCTACAGGGGGAGAATAACACATGCCCAAGCACAGCTCTACGTTAATTACACCTCATTGGCCTTAGGTAGCTCCATCAGCAGTTGGCTCCAAAAGCCTTTCATCCTAATGAAGGAGAGAGATGAGTTTAACACCTGGGTGCACTCAGGTAAAAAACAAGAACATTTGTTCTCTTTTGTCTATTGTGATATTTGGGATTCATTAGCTTATTCAGACTTGCTATTGTCTGTTGTTGGCTATTGATGGATGGATTAGGATGACTTTTTATGAAATTTCCTATCTACGGTAATGGTTCCTAGATATTTAATCTCAATTACTTTGGGGAGCCCTTTATATTCATGAAGAAAACAGCCATATTTTCTCTCATAATACTGTCATTGGAGGAGAACAGTACCATTTAAAAAATTTTTTTATTCAAAATGCCTAGGCTTTTTCTTGAAAAGAGCTTACTTCTGGCATTGCTGTTTGCTCACCAGCGTCGATAAGTTTCTTTTTACTAAACTTGTCCGCCCTTACAACAGCAACTAACGGGGATTTTACCATAAAAATTTTTTACCATAAAAGCTTAATGAATTGTCTACAGTTAAGACAGAGGATCAGGTCAATTAAAAACCAAGTCATGCTAAGTGAGCTAAAAGGAGCAAAGGAAGTGAACCAGCAACTAAAGTAAAACGTGTTAAAACGTAGTAGTGGGGAGTAACATACACAAAAAGAAGCTTTAGGCAAACATAAAAAGAAATGTATAATATATGATACAAGTAAAGAAATAAAGGGACAAAGTGATTTATTTGCGTTGTACTTGTTTAGTGAAAAAATAGCTCAAAATGGCACGTGAATAAGATAATAATGATATCCCTGAAGAGCAGTTGCCCCATTAACATCAGATAATAATGATTGGTGAGGCAGATACCAACACCATATGTTTAAAGACAAACTGGGAGCAAAAAGTTAACACCTGGATGTTATGGCTGTCTGATCATCCCAGTGTTGTTATGGTCTACTGAGGGTAGCAGGTTGTAGAGGCTCAAAACAGCAGGCGGGAGGTGTCTCTTTCATATCCTGGATGTGCAGCATCCTGGCACCAAAGGAGCTGCCAATAGTGCTTATGGTTCTACGCAGTGGGTGGCAGGTGTTGCACATAATAGATAGTTTGGTCATCACTCTTTTCAACCCTGCATGCTCTTGGGAGCAACGCAGAACAAAGCCAAACTCCCTCATTAGTTCAAATAGTCTAAACAGAGACTAGTGTGGTCCACATGTCAAAACGTCCTTGAGCATGACACATAACCCTGAATTTTGATCAGATGTTTAGGGACCAAACAGGTGGTGGTTATATTTACAGACACAGATGCCATAAAGACAGCAGCAAAATGTTTCTCTGAGGCTGATATGAATATGTGGGAAATCTGAATGTGTTGATCTAAAAATGTTGTTTACCTTGAAGCCAAATAAACAAGGCCTATATTAAAGGATTTAAAGCCAATATATAAATATTACCCTCAACTAGCGACCCCAAAACAGTGCTAATAACATTAGATGGGAGATGAATACCTCAAAAGTGCTCATATGAATAGTTAAGTTCACTGCTGTTAACAAATAGCATAAATCATCTCAATTTATTTCCTAAGAGGAAAGGACCAAACGACTGTGCACGGGTAGATAGCAGCACCATAAGAGCTTAGCTTGGCAGCCATACCAGCAGGCACCATGACATTGCCCACAAGCAGAACTGTGGGGAAGCAATAAAAAAAAAACCCTCGACAAATTAATGCCTATAATGAACTGTATCTGACTGTTCTTCTAAATGGGCACCACAGCAAAGCATAAAGTGTTTTGAGAAAAACAGCCACCAGCATCAGCAGTCTCATAGCTCACTGACATTCGCCAAGTACACAAACACCCAGCTGAACCGAGCCAAGGCATCCAATGATGATATGTAGGCGCCTCGCAAACACCAAATGCTTCATCTGATGAAGTAAGGCAGGGAGCTTTGGAACTAAATATTAACAATGGTAATATATATTCATATATATTTATTATACACGGTGAATATAACCATTTGAGAAACTTGCAATGATAAAGGGCTTCCAACAGCACGGATGAAAACATTGACTTCTGCTTGTGCCTGTGTGCACCAATATTAAATCCTTCAGAATGCAGTCGACATGTGGAGTGCTCACATGATTATGTACTTCATACATTTGTTCTGAAGTGGCATGATCAGACTGTTGGCGTGCAGACTTGCTGATTAAAGGCTATTTAAAGCCTCAGGTGGAGAAAAAGAATAAGGAGAGCGAGACAGAACAGTGCATTACATTGGCATTATAGATAGTGACATACTGTGTCACTCTTTCAGGTTTAACAGACAGCAGCCAATGCAATTTCTATATGATTATAATTATCTTGATATGACAATGCTTGCTGCATCCCTAGCAATGTGCAATTTAATATTTGATGAAAAGATGCAGGACTGTGTTTTCACTTCACATGAATCCACTTTCAACATGTGATGCACATAGTTTGCATGTGAAAGAGGCATTGTAATTAAGTTATTTTCTCATACTTATGTTCTTGTGCTGTGTATGGTTTAAGAAGAGGGGGGAAATGTACACAACTCACTTATCAGGAATATATTTAGAACATGGGAACTTATTTCTTTCTGTCCATACATTATGTGAAGAACAGAAAGTATCAAGGCAGAGCATCTTATTTAACCTACATCAACAGCACAAATAGACAACATATTGATTTTGTGGTGTTCCATAATAGAAGGAGGTGATTCTCGGAAACAAGGTTCTTATAGTAGCGGCAGTAAGTGATGTTCTGAGAAAAGAAATATATAGAAACTGTAACTTGTGAATTGTCCTTACAGAAACCCAGACAAAAAAATAGTCAACACTAACACTACCCACACACAACACAACAGCAAAGCAGCAAAAGTCCAACACATAATGATTTATTATTGATAGTAATGTAATATATTTAACAGTATGAAAACTTTTCTTGGACAAGTTCCATAATGCAAAAGCAACACTGAAAAAGTGGAAAAGAAGAGAATAGTGGGACGCTTTTTCTCTGTGTCCCATGCCAGCTCATCACCCACACACCAACAAAGGCACCTGTCTTGTAACCTTATAGATTGCTCTCACATACACACACACAGGAACCTCCCACTACACACAACATATGGTAGAGAAGTCTCGGAGGTGGACAGGAAAGCTGTTTCTCCATAGGACAGGGCCGGTGAGGATGGAGTGGAGGCCCCAGGCTTTAATAGAATGAAAAAATAACTATCTGACTGGCAAGGAGGCTGGCAGACAGTCAAGACAGTTCTGTTATGTTATATGGAAATGCTGCATATACCGCTTGATAAATCAGTATTTGGCAGAAAACACTTGTGGGAGTTTTGATGAAATTCAAATGTCTTCTGTAATTATAGATCCGGTTTGTGTGCTCTGCCTTGACATCCCTCTGTGGCATTCTCTCAGGGCATTTTGTGTTCAAATATAAGCTACAAATAGCTGTTCTGTAAAATCAATCCGTAAAGATACATCACTTCATCAGCATTTGGATATTTGTGGGTATTTTTATATTAATTTCAAAAAGTATATTCTATAATAACTTTTTTATGAATTAAAAAACTAATTTGCAGAAAGTTTTATGCAGCTGTTTGGAACGAAAAATATTTAACTTTGTTAAAACTAGAGTGCAGTTTGAACAATACTAATAGGTTCTTGGCTGAGCGAAACAGAGGTTGTGATGCTTTATTGTTTGTATTTTAAAACAGCATATTTCATTTTTAATGTTACAAGACTTGTATAGTGGCTTGTGGAGTGTGAACTAACTGACCTAATGTAATAAACAGCAGGACAGGCCTTATTACAGCCCCATGAACACTGCTTCAGCATGTGGCAGAATAAAACTCGACAGGCCTTCTGTGCCCATTACGTGTGTGTAGCTATGATTAGACCATTGCTGTATAGGGAAAGGATTTATTTAAAAAGGGAAAAACCACCTTAAGCACAATCAGCAGCATTCTACTGAATAGTTCTTTAATTATCCTTTTTTTTTACTTGAACATTCGTTTTGGAGTAGGGGCAAAAAATCCACAATGACAGGTTTTCATTGAGGTGATGAATGAATAATTCATCTTGATTCCACTTGCCCTTTTTTTTCCTTTTACCAAAGAAACTCTTATAGCTTACCTCATTAACAGCACGCTTACAGTTTACTTTACAGCCAAACTCCTACACAGTCTGTTCGACATTGCGGCCACTTTTGCTCGTTATTTTCATGGTGGCACTTTCTCTTTCTCTCTGTCTCCCTCTCTATCTCTCTCCCTATCTTACTTGCTCACCCAACCATGTGATGAGAGGATGAGTTGTGGCGCACTGTAAATTTCATCTCTGTCAAGCTAGTCACTTCTGGCCGTGGCTCGAGGGGAAACATCTGCTGGTGGGAGCGAGGCCACATTCGGGCTATAGAGTAGTGCACAGTGGGCGATAAGATAGCAAGTGTTTGTGCGAGAGGGTGAGAGCCATTACGGATGTGAATATTCTTTGTCACGCTGCACCCTAACAGAGACTCAATAAAGTACTAAGGACCAAATGTAAGTATGAAGGCTGAGCGGTGAAGTGCGCTGCCTGAAGGAGAAAGCTAGTTTTTTGACACCTTTTCAAGAAGTCTCTTGTTCAGGAGTTCCCTTGTGAAACACAACAGTGATGCCTATTCAACGAGAGAAGAGGTTATAGAGTCTTTCCACCCACACCTTGGACAGATGTACTTCACTTTAAATGGCCAATTTGATAATGTTAACAATGAGGCCAGGTCCACCCTCAGGATAAATCCGCGAGGGCATTGGCAACAGCAAGCTTCAATTTCAGTGGCGAGGGTTATTACAGGGCATTACTACAGGGGCCATATAGAGCTTGTTAGTGGGCACTTAACCATCTGTACACAAATCTCCACTAGAACACACTGGAATATTTTTCACACCGCCATGCCTCATCTCCATACTGACCTCTACAAACCAAAGTGTCCTTTCAAGCCCATTCAAGCATAGAGGCAGCATTCATAAAACACTTCCCCTCTTTAAACCATGACCCCATGAGAGGTGTGCTGTCACAAAATATTCAGGGCTGCGGATAAAAACCTGACTATGGAACATCAAAAGCTCCCATCTGTCCACTTCTCCCTCTCTGTCCCCCTTCTTTTCGTTACTTGACACCACCCTGTTTTTTATGTCAAGGAAAGGGTATGTATTGCAAGGCAAATGATTTAGTCTGACTGAAGACACCGCAGAATGAACAGGTCACCCAGGAGTCCCACTGGCAGATGGGTAATAACCTTATCATTGAAATGTGAGCTCACTGTGTATTCGTGTGACAGCGTTGGGCTGCACCTCAACCACGGCTGCAAGAAAATCTTTTCCAAAATGCCTACTGGAGATGTGTAAGATTAAAATGCAAACTACAGCATGCACCATAATCCTGTAAAACATGGAGCAGTGTGGACACTATTAGAATTATGCAAACATATTTAGTATGGCCTTCATCTTAAATGCTGGTGAACATGAGTGTAGACTGCCCTCATCTGCACTCTATTATATGTGTGCCTGGAAACAAGTCCAGGAAAGGGTGAGTTGAGAACAATGTAGATGGATGATGAAGTCAACCTTGTTGTCAATTTTTGCTGTCTCCATATGAAAACTAAAATACATTAACCTAATGCCCATAAACTGTGCTTGAGCAGGTGTAACACAAATACAGTCAAACAATGGTTTTTAAGAATAGCAGCATGAGCTCATTTCCACTTCAAAGACATAGACATCAGCATGCTGTCACTAAAACAGTTACCTTCCATAATTTATTCCCCTCAGGTACTGTACAGGAAGCTATGTATATACAAGCACTGGTGCACATTTTACCTGATTTTTCAAATCCAGCTTGGGACACGGGCGTCCCCCGTTGAAAGCTTTCTCTCTGAGCCACTTGGACCTGATCTTCAACCCGCTGCCACAGGACGCACTGCAGGCTGACCAGGCCGACCAGTCGCTGAGCTTACAGTCTAGAGGGCAAGGGATGTGGCAAACCTCCACCATGTAGCCTGGAATTGAACATTGGCAGAGAGGAGGGGGAGGTCTGATTCAGACTTGCTCAGCGGCTGCAGTGAAGATCACATTAATAATGTCAGACAGACATGCCACTGGCCCGCACTCCACAAGACCTTGGACTTGCTCACCGTGACACCAAGAGCTAATTATGTGACTAATGAGTGTCTCCTTCCTACACTGTGGCAACACGGCATAGTGAGACTGCTTAAAGGCTTTCACACTGTGTAATGCTTTTATTTGTTTGCTGTCTCTGGATTACTTTATTAGCATTATTCACCCTACTGTCTCTTACACTGAAATATGCAACAACAAAAAAATCAATAGGACAATGATGCAGAAACTAAACATTTTAAAACCACTGCCTATGACATGGCATTAATATACACCATTGGCATAGTTTCACCAAAATCACAGCTAACAAGTTCTCAAAAAAACCTATAACTTATTTTTAAAAAGTGATAATGTGGTGACCTTTTCAAAAAATAGCAGGAAATACGTGGTTGGCCGTAAGTTGGAATAAAATATGTTTTACCTCTTCGTGATTTATTCTTGACAGATGTGTATATCTTCCAAAAGCTTTATTAATCGATTTCTTCCAAACATATCACAATGAAAATGAAACCACAATTAACAGGATTGTGTTGGAAAACAAAATTATTCAAACTTTATGGGCAACCATGCATGTTATTTTAATGAGTAAGAATTGGAGTTGGAGTGAGCTACTTTCATTGGAAAATAGTTTTAAACAGTAGTAATATGAACACAATGTCAGGCTGAAAGAGGTGAAACAAAATGCTGATTCAGTCTAAATATCAGGTTACAAATTTGTATAGTCAATATGCCAAATTAGTGAAATTCCTAGTCCCTGCAGTAAGCGGTGTGTCTTTGAGTCCTACCTGAGTCAGTGCAGAGTGTGGGGTTGACCAGGTGTCCCTGCTGGTCGATGCAGGCCACAGCTCTGTAGCGCAGTCCTTGGCCACACTCCTTCACCTCCCGCTGGCTCATCCAGCCCTGCAGGGACCCTGGAGCTGAAGGATCAGGGAGGATGCATGCGGACCAGTTCCCATAGGGCTGGGACAAAAACTCATCACAGGGACAAGTGTCTGTCTCCTCCAGTGGGTGTAACTCCTCGTTCAGGCAATGCTCCTTCTTTTTACTGCGTCCTGAGAAGAAGATGGACGAAACAATGGAGAGTTACTGTGCACTGGGTGTGTGATAAACACTGTGTGAATACTGCTCGAAGCAAATTTTTTTCCCATGTTGGAATAGAGTATGAGCTACTGAACGCATAAATAGATTTACTGTTTCATTTAAACATCAATTCATGGAGGGAAAGAACAGTTCAGCAAACTGGAATGGAAAGGAAGGCAAATATGATCAGAATTTAAGTAAAAATATAAAGAACAATGAATTTCTTTTGTTCTTTTATTTATGGTCATTAATAATGCATTCATACTCTTACAGCATCAGCAAACTAGATTACCAGCAAACTACAAACAGGGCATAATTGTTCATTTGTATCATTGTGATTGTCAATGACAGCGTCTGCATACAAGCAGCAGCAGTCCATCATTCACTTTCTGTACGTCAGTGGATTGTAGCCCACCATATGACAAATCCAACGTTTATTGTGATGCAGATAGATTAGAGCTGTCAATTCATTACAATATTTAATTGTGATTAATTGCAGTATTATCCATACTTAATTGCAAATTAATCACACATTTGATACCTGTTCAAAATGTACTCTCAACATGAGAGTGCAAATCAGTGGATTACAACCTGCTTTAATGTATCAAAAAAAAAGAGGCATTAAAAGTAATTTGTGTCAACGCTTAATTACATTAACTTTGACAGCCTTGATTTAAATTAAACTAAATTTGTACACATGAAATCAACTGTCAATTTTACCTTTTTGTTTTTAAAACAAAGCAAAGTTGGTTATAAAAGATCCATTTACTCTTTCCCATAGTGTGACTTTATTTTAGTAAACTATCCTAACAAATTAATAGCCAATCAGTCAAAAGTGCTCTATGACCAGTAGCAAGAAAGCCCTTCTCTCAGTAATGCATAATCAGAAAGCGCTCTAAATGACCCAGGGGGATGATTAGTGCTATTTGAAAGCATATTAAACTTTAATTTTCTCTTTATTTTGAAGGCCCTTTCGGAAATGTTGCACACTTAATGTCTGTGGTACGTTATTGAAGCTAAAATCTCCAAAGTTTAGACCTGGGCAATTTTATACATATTAGGGAAACAACACTTTCTGTGTAAATAGAATGAAAAATACAAACAAGATTATCGTTTTATTCAGCTGCAGCACAATTTCTATATTTCTAACCTTTAGTGTATCATTTGTATGCAAATACAGTATATTTAGTCGCAGCACGCACGGTATATTGTGAGCTACCCAAAAGAGTAAAAAGTGCTGCAGCTGAGCGTTCTCCCACTGAGGAGAAAACACAGAAAGACAAGTTCTTTCCCTTAAAATTCGACTGCCTTTTTTCTCCTGATGCACATTTATTCCCCTCTCTTTCTTTTTCATCCATGACTTCTCAGCAGCACACAGTGGTAGCTGTTTATTATTAATGATCCACAGTGCACAGAGAGCTTTTGATTCAAGGCGTTGACAACAGTGCAAAAAATAGCAGACAATGGATATCTGCACAGATTTCCACACACACTTCTATCTTTAGTCCGGGATGTTTTGTTCAGGAGTTATTTTGTGATTAAATGCTGCGATTCTCTTTTTGGTGAACGCGCTTTTAGTCTGCCTCTCCTCATCTAATATCACTTTTCATATATTTCCCAATTTCAAGCAACTCCTTGTGTAGCTCAACTTGTGGTGACCACCCTTATAGCCCACAACACAAAACATGTCCTGTGGGTGTCAGGTGAGGCATCTCTTGATGGACAATAATGTGCCAAAGTGTTTCTGTGAAATCAAACATGCTTGGGGCTACTACAAAGATCATGTCATCAACGTTAATCAATTATTATTATTAATCGATGCAGAATTGCACCATGGGCTGACAGCAGTTGTTTCAGTAGTGATTTATTTTTTTAAATCCGAATACAGTACAGTACAATACTCTTTTGTCTAATGAGGGTGAAAATGAATTTTTCATTTCAAGCTACAGACCTCCATTAAGACCTCCATTATGACTATTAGAGCTATAACCTCTCAATACAGTTCACTTCAGGCTTCAAATAATTACTCCTGTCCATTGCATCTGATGACTATTAATAGATGAGCATGAGCAGGAAAGTAAAATAGCAGCTGAAAGGCATGTGTTCCCTTTCAGATACTGTCACTTTTAATATCTGGACAAGTAACAGATACAAACTGTCAAGCTGTCCAACTGCTGAAAAATCTCTTTCATGATTGATTGTGTGCTTCGCATCATTGAATAGTATTATATAAGAGAGTTTCCGTTCTCAACTGATATCAATGTCCTGCTGTGTTACACGTGTCAGTTTTGCTATCGTACATTTAAAAAAATTATAATTTTTAAAAAAGAGTCAGTCACTGCCTCTTGATGTGCATGTTAACACGAACCAGTATCACTTATGACAACCCCAATTTCAAAAAAAGTTGGGAGTCTATTTTCACAAAAAAGAAAGTTCAACATCCCAACTTTTTGTGAATCAGGGTTGTATTATGGTCCTTGTAATAACCTTAACAGGTCATAAAGGCTTTATAAGTCTTTATAAAATGATTTACATTATTATTAACTTATTACTATTACTATAAGTATTAAAAATAGCATAATGACACATTTTTACAGCTTATAGGCTGCTTACAAGGATTAATACTAGGCAGCTGTTGACCCACAAACTGTCTAATATCTATTAATAATTTTGTTAAAAAACAAACAAACACTATACACTATACACTACCACCACTACATTATAATAACTTTCTCCATAAAGTGAGACTTTTGCTTAAAAGTGGCCATTTTCTTTGAGTTCCCCAAATGTGCTTGAGTCAGTTGCTTTAATGACATTATCATTAGACTAACTAACTGAGTGCAAGTGGAATGGGACCACAAGCAGGAAACACTAAACGTCTCCTGGTGGTGTGTGCTGTGTGAAGCTCTTCCACTGAAATGCTTATCTGTGACATGCTGAAACATGGTGATACACTGGTACAGATTCAGGACCACATGCCAGTCGAGACCGGTCTGCCCTCAAAAACGCCAATAAAGGGCGTTTGTACAGGCAGCAAAATGTGACTCACATTAACGTACATTTATGGGACCACGATTATTTTTTGCCCTAAACCTAGGTCAGTGGTATGTTTCATTTTGACAATAACTCATATTTGTCATTATGTGTGGTACTGACAAACGGTCTATTCTGTTGTTTAGGTTGGAGTAAGGAACCCTTCATGTAATCAATTGAGGAGTTTTTTATTTTAAGTTTTTCATTTTTAAGAGGAAGAATCCTACTTTTTCTTTCAAAAAGTGACAATGTCTCACCTTAAAATGACACATATACAACTACCCTGCTGGTCCTTACAGTCAAACTGCAACCTGCCCAAACTGTGGCTTTGATACTTTTTAAGGCCACAAATAATAAGCAAATCTCTAGGTAACTGTCATATTTAAAGTGAACACATTTTTTCTGTAAAATAAAACAATTACAAGAAAGAAAGAAAGAAAGAAACAAACAAACTCCCAACTGACACAAACGCAAACTAGTGAAAAAGTTGCACTGCAATTACGCCTAATCCTCCTATATTTGTGCCCCCTATTTGTTTCATGGATCCTGGGTGTCCTCAGCCTCCTGTGTGCCCAGTAAGCAGCCCATCTGTTTCTGTAGTGGGTCTGATTGCAAACATTCCTCACAGAGTGTGAACCCACTGCTGTTGCATGGCAATTCACCAACAATCTGTTCAATCTACGCCACTGCTGGTGGTTGATTGTGGAGAGCCAGTGCAACATCACTTCACTGACAACTACATTAGCGGCAGCAGCACCACATAGACCAACAGGCACCACAAACAACCTGCATTTAAGCCTGCAATATTGGCTTGTTTTAGCATTATGCATTAAAAGTGAACATCATTTTTAAAATGATCTCTGTATATTACATATTGAGCTGATGCTCCACTGACAGCCACAGTGCTCGTAGGTTTCTTTGTCTCTGCAATACTGTCGAAAGTGTGCTGAAAAGCTTTGCAGAAGTGGCGCGGCCACGGATGAATTAGCTTGAAAAAGATGTCAATAGATAGACAATAGAAGATTGATGTCCCCTTTCGGGAAATATCAAAATGAACCTTCCCTCAACTTGCTATCTGTCATTGATCTGATGGGGAAAGAATCGGATGTTCTAAAAACACTGCATTTCTTAGTTTGAAAAGTTGGTAAGACTGATTCATGAGTATTTGTTTATATACTTAAATCTCACAGTCGGAGCACTTTTCTGACTGTATGAGGCTACTGAGAGGAGCAAGACATTTTTAGAGCAGTAGAGTTTTCCATGGCACAGCATGGTTCGACTTGACTCAATTCAACTGCTTTTCAGTTTTCAATTAGCAAAAAGTTGTGTTGACGAAGTGCAGGCACTCCACCGTTTGGTCGTCACTGCAGTCTCTCTCAGCATGACTACCGCAATCAGCTGAAAAGTGCCACAGGTACGTTCTGAAGTGGGAAAGGAAATGGAGAAAAAAACCTGGTACCCAAAGTGAATCAAGTCCAGTCAGGCAGAGCTGTAACAGTGGAAACATGTAATTTGACTAAAACAAATCCAGTTCTAAAACAAACCAAAATAATCATCTGCTCCTACAATGACAAGAGATCGTTTTGAACATTCATTTCTTTTTTGGAACATCTAATGATAGTGGACTGTACCCAAATCGGAATATGTTATTCAGAAAAACACAATTAAGGCCTGCTTGGAGGGCTGCTGGGTGACTTCATGACCAGACTCTGGGACATTGTCAGTAAAAACTCTAGATTCAAATTTAAGTTTAGAATGACTTAAATTTTAGAAAGACTTAAAACACAATCCAAACATCAATGAATTTGAATGCAGCATCTGAATGCATCTGAATGAATTTGAATGCAGCATCTGTAGAAGTTAAATTTATTCTTCCTTTTCCATGCATCTTTACTGTAAATAGTTTCTATTTCCAGTGTAAAAAAGAAAGAGGCAAAATTAAAGGCACAGTATGATGAAGTGGAAAAGGTAAATGGTAACTAGACTGCTCTTCTAGTCTTTGCAACCACACAACGCGCTTTAACACTACAGACAGTGCTTATTCACCCATTCACACACACACATTCACACACTGGTGGCTGGAGGTGACCCCAGCTGACATTGGGTGAGAGGCGGGTACACCCTGGACAGGTCGCCAGACTATCACAGGGCTGACACATAGAGACAGACAACCACGCTCTCATTCACTCCTATGGGCAATTTAGAGTCACCAATTAAACCTAAGTGGATGTTTTTGGACTGTGGGAGGAAGCCGAAGTACCCGGAGAGAACCCACGCTGACACGGGGACATGCTAACATCATAGAAAACTATATACCAATATATCAGTTTATGTTCAATTGCATTGCCAATGAATGTTAGGTTACAAAATGATTGTCCAGTTTGGGGTGACTTTGGGTATCAACCACGCCCACGTCCGGTCTTCTATCCATGATACAGATACAGATAATAAAGTCTAACACTACATTTGCTAACACTGCAAAATTGATCATATTAAAAGACCAGATATTGCTACATATATTCTCTAATTCCACAGATTATATGGCTCACAATACAAGTCAACAGTCCCAGAACAGTCGTGCCGTAAAAAAATAAGTCTCTCTATTCTTTTTTAGCTAAACTCTCCTGTAACATAATGTCTGATAGTAAAATCCATGTACTGTGAGATAGCTGCATAATAAATCCCATAGAAATCCTCTCCTGAAATGCACTCCAGTCTACTGCCAAACCTCCACCCTATCTCAGAAGTCTGAGTAGATTTGAACCCATCAATTACTCAGTACATACAGTCAATAAATTATATACACAATAAAAAGATAAAATGACAGCATACTATCAGACACTTTAAGAGGAGAATAAATGCATAAAGTAGAGAATACACAAGAGCAAAGATAAAACTGAGCTATAAAATAAAATAAATTCAGTTCCCTATAGTAAATTGACCAGTTGAACTACAGTATTTCTTTAACAGTCCAAGCTAAAAATGATACACATGAGGTACTTAAAAGCTTATTCTCACAAAGAAGAGTCGGAGCAATTTTGAATGGCTCAGTAACAAAGCTGGATAGTGTAGCTAAACCATTTATCTCAGCTAAGCTCTTACAGATACACACCCGAACTCTGCTCTCTGATCTGTGGCAGAAATTCACAGAACGTAATGTTTGAATACCCATACAACGTTCAACAAGCTGATCGAGAGGAACAAATTAGCTACAACTCACTACTTGCCAATGAAGTGATGGGGGGAAAATTTGATGCACACATCTTTTTCCACCCAAGTCAAGTTGTCTTTTATTCTGACAGGATTGAGATTACAGCAGCATCTACATAAATATGTCATTAACACATCAATAAATCATATCCTATGTTAATGTTAAGATATCCGTATCATTAATATAAATAAAGTGGAAGATTTGTCTCTCCTATGATGTTTATTCCCCAGAGTGAACAGAGTTTAAGTTTTTAGAGCTCTTGACATAACATCATAACTGCAACAGGAACCTATAGTGTGCAGGGAGACTGTTCCCCCCTCATAAATGACCATATAGGTTGTTTGTACAGGCAGCAAATTACGACTTATATTAATGGTAAATGGACCTGCACTTATATAGCGCTTTTCTAGTCGCTTTGCGACCACTCAAAGCACTTTACACTACAGACTGCGCTCATTCACCCATTCATACACACATTCATACTGGTAGCAGGCTACCCTAAACGGTGCCACCTGCCACCATTGGGAATTCATTGTCACACGATAAACGCAGTATCGGGAGCAATTTCTGTATCTGTTCAGTATCTTGCTCAAGGATACTTCGACACGTAGGCTGCCACGGTCAGGGATCGAATCACCAATCCTCCGATCGGGGGGCAACCCGCTCTCTCAACCGAGCCACAGCTGCCCCACCAGCCGATTAATGTGATAGACCGTCCTCTGCTGCCCTCTAGCTGGTGGACTAGTAATGATTGGAGGACTTTCGCCCAGGAGAACGGAGTTTGTGTCCCATGTGAAAACAAAAGTAAACGATGTGATTAAAACATTACGTTAGTGGCTCATGTTCTGTGCATCACATTTTTATGTTACTATGTTACTGCCGGTAGTCACATCACCCTCGAAACTACTTCACTTCTGGCATTGACGTACATTTATTTACTGTAGTACATGTATGTGTAATGAACTACATGTATGTGTAATGCAGTACGTGTATGTGAAATGCAGTATGTGTATGTGTAATGACATGTGTACTATTTTTTTTAGAAACGCTCTGTACTGTGAACTGCAAAACGCTCATATGAGTTATTATGGGTGGTAATGACAAACGACCTATTCTGTCGTTTATGTTGGAGATCTTGTTGGTGCAGGAGGAGATCTTCATTTAGTGTTTTGTTGATATATGGCAGAACTAGGCTTTCAGTCTTCTCTACCATGGTGCACTGCATCCTACTCATTGTAAGTATATCATCATATCAGTATCAGTTAAATATTATGCATGATTTGTTTCATAATATCACTTGCAGCACTTTTAAAGATGCAAATCAAACGATCATATTATTCTGCAAAGCCTTCACATCCAGACCAGTGTACACTTCACTTACTGTAGGGGAGTGCCAAGTTTTGATTTATGCGATTTAGGGATTTATCTCAGCATGCATTCATCAATGAGCAGAGAGGCAACATCCACCTCTGACCACTATATTGTTGAGCTCATGCAAAGGTCATTTTTATAAATAGCCTACAATTGCTTGGTACCCCCCACGTCTGACAGCTGAGTTAGTAGCCTGCGAATAGCCATCTCTATCAATAAAAAAACATCCCTATCATGGAATTATTTTCATTAATTCATTCATTGAAAAATGTAATACAGTTATTTCATTTTTTACTTATTATCCATCACCTGCAATCCAAACAGCATGTTCTTTGTTCTATCTGCATCTGGGATACAATGAAGACAAAATACAAGCTGCAAACCACCTTTTTTGCCCAGTGGGTGCCTGATCTTATGCAGGACTCTAAGAGGTAGGTGGGTAGGTACACATGTGGTGTGTATTCTGGACAGGTAACTACTATGTTGGTAGACAGATACACATAGACCAAAAACATATTTTCACCTATGGGGCGATAGAGAATAATCACTTAATGTCCTGAGACTGTGGGGAACATTCGGAGTACCTGGAGGAAACCTACATGGGATATTCATGGAAATTCCTCACAGAAAGGCTGCAGCAGTGCTCTGGACTTTCTTGCTTTAAGGTTAAAGCGCTGACCTCGGAGCCACCCATGCAGTTCTAATATGGATGCACTGTCACATATTCAGATGTTTTTAATTATCCAAATGAGGCAATTTACAGCCTTTATTTTTTTGTTTGATTGCCTTCTCTTTGGTGTCTAATCATTATTAATGAATGTATTCATTTATTATTATAATTATTATTATTATTATATAATTTATTACTTTTTTCAGTTATTCCTTCTCTACTTGTCCATTCTCGATTCAAATGTATGTACTATATATGAATGAATTCACAGGCTGGGTAGGAGTTTGACATTGTGGAGGTGGAGGGAGAAAGGGGGAAAGTGAAGATGGAGTAATTCATAAATGAAGTATGAGAAAGAGAAACGTGATTGGTGTCAAATGTGTTGTGTGTGTGTGTGTGTGTGTGTGTACATAGGTGTCAGAAGCTTAACAGTTACAAAGTGCTGAGGCGTGGCTGCAAAATGTTCTGTCTGTCTCCTCTCAAGCCCTCAATTTGTTCTGTCTGTAAACACACCTTTGATATGGGTAATAACTGGCATGATATGAGGAAGCTGCTGAATTATGACAACACAAAAATGGCACATAAACTGTGGAATGCCTGTCATTATATGCTTTATGCAAATGAGATAATCATATTTCTTGTGTTGTGTGCTGTGTCCAGCACCAACATCTATGTTACCATATGTCTCCATATTACGTTTTTCCATGTATTGGTAATAGCGATCTTGTGTTTACTGCATTCACAGCATTTGCCTATGTGTTCTGTGTGGATGTAGTTGTAGCAAAGGAAGTCTAAGAGGCATGCACTTGTTAAACAGCTTTTTGGACCATCAAAATGACTCATGGCTCAAGGAGGCTTTTCAACATATGAGTTATCTATGCAGATGCCTTGGTAAGCTGCCATCATCCCACACTGGATTTGCTTTCTTTCAATTTACCTGACAGGGAAATTTAGAAAAATGTAAAAGTTGGCATAAACGAGTTGAAATACTGAGCTATAATGAACGTTACGGCCAGCTGAACATGAACACACTCATTCCAAATAAAAAACCCGCCACAGAGCTCAGGCTGATTTCACGTGTTGGATTCTAAGAGCATTATAGAAGGAGACAGGGTGTGTTTACTACAGCCCCTCTGGCAACGGATCAAATATTCATGAGGACAAATAGTATCCAGCCTGGTCTGCAACCACAGCATGTAATTCAGGTTTTGCCATCTGCACTAAAATAAGGGATTACAAGCTGTGGGAGACCCAATTTAGACCTGACATAACACTACTGGGACAGTAGAACGTTACAGTAACAGAACCAGAACGGCCACAGACTGGAGTTGATTGTGTTACGCACAGTGTGTCAAAGTGCAGTGGCTTTTTAACACACTGAAGAGGGAATATGCTGCCATGACGACACCTCTGAAGATCAAGGAATGTATTTGAGTTTCTCCTGGAATACAAGGGGATTTTATACGTTTCCAATTGTGGTTCTAGTGTAGCACTGACTGTGACAACGGTTGAAGGCGTTGTAGCCCAAGATAAACGGCAACCAATGTGAGTCATTAAGATACACGGATTGAGATTTTCCAATGTCACAATGCTTGACCTATGAATCTAATCATACCAAACTGATGCCTTGAGGGATATCTGTGTCAATGTGTGAAGAAATGACTCTGTACCTGTGAGCGAGCGCCTGCGACTGCGGGAGGTGCCACATCCAGCGCATTCAGAGAACTTGGACCAAGCAGTTAGAGTGCAGTCATCCTTGCAAGCCACCCGGCAGTCCCTGATCTGAGGGGGCAGGGGGCCAGCCCATCGCAGGCACTCTGTCATATTGGCTGACTCACCGCTCTCCCCGACACAACTGACTCCTGCAGACACAGAGGGAGGCAAGGATGTCAATCCAATTATTTTGACAATACACACGTAACAAATGACATATCACCGAGTCATTGGCATTGTTTTAAATCTCCCTACAGATGTTTTATGGTTATCTGTGCTACAATAAGCCCAATTTGAGTATCCATATTCAGAGTTTGATTGAGCAGCAACAGGGAGGGGCAGGTCTATTCATTTCTTTTATGTTCGGCTGAATGGTCTCACAATGAAAATGTAGCTACAGACATGTCATTAGGTAAGTCATAGCTATAAAGAACATTCCTGCACTGCTTTCATATGGAGCTCTGTTGAAATGTTAGTTCAATCTTCAAGCACAGCACCTTTATCAAACAACAATGATTTATTGAACAGAAACAAGGCATTTATAATAACATATTAAGATGAAAGTGAAATACTTTTGACAGAATGATGTATACACTATCTGATTAGAGTATGGGTATCTGATCAAAGAGAGATAAAGACATCACAGCCAAGTGCTGTAGCTGCAATATGTGCCGGTGTGCGCTAAGAATAATTACACAACAAGACCAGATGGGTTATTTCTGTTACTAAACACCTGATGTAGCACTCAATTAACTGGAAGCAGACTTCCAGTCCAACGTGGCTGCTTCTGATAACTTTGGAAAATTCCCCAGAGTGACTATTTTATGTCTCTTACTTCAAAATGGGAACTGTCAAAGAAGTAAAGCCACTCTGTCAGAACAGACAGAGTTAGCAGTGGTTAAGAGGAAAAACAGTGCAAATTGAGAACAGGAGGCAGGATCAATATGAGAGGTACATCATCACCACAACATAATAAAGCAAATGCTTGCCTTCTTCTTCTTCTTTTTTGAAAAGAAAAGAAAAAATCTTCATTGTAAATCTGCTATCTTACAAAAACAAGTGAACATGTAATTCCCCTCAAGACTGATCTAATCTGTAGCAATATGCTTCATCGCTTTTGTTAAAATCAAACTGGTTAAATTATCCTTTCAGAGATGGAAATTTAGATCTTTTGTGTCTGCTGCTTGCAAGTTGAGCCTTATGGAGCATTTATTACCAAGCAGCACAGTTTATTATATGCTGAGACACAATGCAAATACAATTATTCTGTTTTTGACAAAATAAGAGAAGCGTCACATTAAATTAGATGTTGTAGAAAGAAAGTTGATTTGATTATTGTATTACAAAACATAAAGGGTATGTTTTGCTCAATATATATATATATATGTATATATATATATATATATATATATATATATATATATATATATATATAATAAACACAACCAGAAACGTGTGAAATGACCACAACCTTTTAATACTGCATCATATGGTTGGGGCATTTAAAATGTTTAATGAAACCATTTAGATTTACCATTTAAAATATTGTAAGTTCTTAAACTATTTTGCAGATGAAAGTTCATATAAATCAATGTAAACTTGTATGTTTGATCTACATCAAATATCGGACTTTTATTAAAACATGATTCGAGTGGTGCTGGCACATCGTTTTAACAACATAATGCGAAGTTATAAGGTCATGGTTATTACACATATTTCTGCAAAATCAGACTGGAAAGTTTCTATTTTAATCATCCAAATGTCTAAAGAAAACATATCTTAAAGCACAAACATTATACCAGTGCAACAACAAAATCATTAGCGTGCCTACACTCAAATCAAACCATATAATCTTCAGAGGAAGAAGAAATGTACAGTAGTTTTAATATGCTTCTAACAAGTAAAAACACATGACATGCCAAATGCAATGTGCGTACAGGACGTGAATAGTGAAAGTTTCACAGAATCAAGTGGCACACTTGTTTAAAACACCCCCCGATGAACACATCTGAGTTACAATAATCAGCAGAGCCACATGCTGGGAAACGAATAACTCCCTTCATTATTTTCAACACTGATATTTCAGTCTGCACTTGGCATGAACGTTTGAAGGAATAATCATTCAGTGAGCGTCGGAACAGTGGCTCGGCTGTGAAATAAGCCTCAACCTCAAAAATTTTGAAAAACCTAATAATGAGTTAATTAAATAATTAAATAAGAAGGAAAACAAATTAAAATGAGTAGGTGTGTGGACAGAGTCTGCTGGCTGAGCAGAGACAGGGAGTTGGAGGAAGGAAGTTTTATATCTTTGTTCGGTGCCACTGATTGGACACGACTGTATAGCTTTGTTGAACAAGAATTTAGAGCAGGAAGACACACTACACTGGGCATTTCAATGCTCAAATACATTTACACTCTGGGATTTAAATGTGAAGAAACCTTCTCCTCCCCCCCACGCCTTGAACGTCTTTGAGGATTCACTGACATACAAACATGCCTTTAATCCATTTTTATTGATTTCTATTTGACTTTCAAATTTTGCCCTCTGACAAAAACTGTTGGGTTTCTACATGTCTGTTGAGAATGTGTGGGATGGTCATTTACATACAAGGTCTCCACAAAGGCACTGCAAGGGAGATGATCGTTATTGTTAAAGTGAGTTTATGTAACAGTCATAATCACAGCGATAAAAAAGAATAACCTTTTATGTTCCAATGTATGTGTTTAGGTTAAAGAGTGATAATAATATGAAGGCTAATCTTATTTTCCCCTTTAACAAACCTGTTTGAAAGCAACTAAACATTAACAGCTGCTACAGTATTAGTTTAATTAGCACTGTAGGAATAATTCTAAGTCCCTGTTGGCATTTCATTCTGTCCATTTACCTTTAATGGTAAATGGTAAAGCTACTACCAGCTCCACCAATCACAACCCCATTCTGTCTTTCGTATCTTTTATTAGAAATGCCCAGCACTGCACATATAGTGGCATTTTGATGCTGAACTGGGAGCCATCCATTTCGAACATAATTATTTCAGCCTCTGGTTAGCCAAGCCCATTCCTGTAGCCTTTCACCTAAACTCCTCACACAAATGCTAACAATTTTTGTCACAGTATCTCCGCCACTGACAGAGATCATCTTTAATTATACAGTAACTTAGAGAGGTGAACACATTTGAGAGGCAGCTGAAAGGACAAGCTTTTGAAGAGGCTTGTCACCCTTCAGGTTTTAAAAAAATATTTTCTGTGACACTGTTGTAGAGGACAGCCTTTAAAAAGTCGATTTCCTTTCAATTGATAGCTTTCAGAGCTGACTCTGAACATATTGCATTTTCATCATTACTTTTAAGAATAGTTTGCTTTATTAAATGCTCTTGGTGAAGAGGTTAGAGTGGTACTAACCAGGGCAAAGTATGTTGTTGGGAAGAGGGCTGAATAATCAAGTGAGGCTAAATTTTGGCAAGGGATAAACTGGAATGGTCTCAGTCTCCTCTTTACTGACGTGACAACTTTATACTAACCCAATGCAGTTTGGGGCAAACAGCAAGTTTTTGCATGCCACTCATGCAGTCATTTTCGTCTCTTCTAAAAAAATGTCATAAATATTTCTGCATACTGGGGTTCCTAAACAGTCTTGGAATTGCATAAATTGGGTATGGGCTGGAAAGCTGGGACACTTGTGAATTAAATAAGCCTAATTTTATCCATGTGTGAGTATGTTAGTCAACATAGCAGCATTTCATTGTAATAAGAGCATATTTTTAAACACATGTTCTACATTGTAAACTTTTAACCTTTGAATAGTTGCCTAATCATGTTTATTACATATTTGAGACCACAGAAACTTGAGACGCATTGCTGAACCAACAAGTTCTCCTACATAAATGGCATAGGAGGTCGTGTGTCAGTACCACAAACTTACAGCATGTAGGTACGTATCGTGCCTCGCGCTTCACGGCACAGAAATACTATCGCGGCCCGCAGTACAATGCCGCGTTCTAAAAATAGCACACATGTTCGCTCCATTGTTGTAAAAAAGACCTTAGGTTTAGGGCAAAAAAACTCATAGTCAGGCATTATAAAAGACAGTATAAACAGTAAATAAGTGTATGTAAATGCCGGAAGTGAAGTAGTTAGAAGGGTCACGTGACTGCCGCAAGTTACATAAAAACTATAACAAACCCTGATCTCCTGGGTGAAAGCAGTTTGTTTGTCCCATCCATCTCTATTACGTCAGCAAGATGGTGTTGGACGCATTACAGCCTGGTGAAATATGGACACGACTTGTTTTTTGCTGCCTGTACATGCAACCTATATTCATGTTTTGGACAGGAGAACAGGCTGGCTGAGCTACATCTTGAGGTTCATCAGAGTGGAAGAGGTTAAAACACCTTCCATTAAATGAAATCTTTGTTAAATCAGTCATACTGTGTGTGTAATGTTCTCTGCGGTGCCCTATGAAAAGTAATGTAGATTGGATTCATCATGGCCATTAAGTCACATTTTTCCCGCAGCAAAAGATCATCAACATGACTCATTTTCTATTGAATAATTTCTCAAAACATTTCCAGCTCTACTCAGGGAGGAATAAAACACTTCCAGCTGGTTATGAGCCACAAGTTGGCTGAATTTAGACACAGTGTGTTGTAGTTAGTGTGAAATCCATTGGATCATTGCTCACTCCAAGTTATCAGCTACAACTTTATCAATGCTTCCGGATTGTCGGTTCTGTCTTGTGGAAATTTTCCTTTTGGCGAGGTTAGGATTCCTCTTCTCAAATCTTGTCTTCTTTAGTAACGCCTCTTATCTGTGACCTGCGGCCTGTCAGGTCAGCGTATGTGCCACAACCCTCCCTTCACTTGGTCAGACATTTGCATTCATTCAACATGCAGCCTTGCATCCAACATGGGCCCTACATACACTGGGATGGGAGGAAGCATTGCTTTAAGCCAAAGGCATATTGGCTTTGCAAACCACAAACCAATTGCATGCTTGTGTCTGAATCTTGGCCCCTGACTGTAATCTAAAAGAACACTACTGACCCAATGTATCCACAGCAAAATCACTGGCCCAGCTGGGCTGAACATCCTGGGCTGCTAGTTGAACTGTTTTGTAACTGCTATATGAATGTTTCATCATCACTATTCATCTACCAGCTTCCCAGAGCTGTACAATGTTATAACTAAAGCTTCTGATGTCTAACCAAGTCTCCTGTACAGTAATTCTCCCAGGAAAGCCAACCTGGCAACCAGAAGGATGTTTGCCTCAAGAAAAAAAAAGAAAAAGAAAAAAAAAAAAGAGTTTTCTACAGTGGCTGTGTTAGCTCAGCCGGAGTGTCACTCATGATGCAACAAACAAAAACTACTGTAGGTTTACTTAAAATTAACAATAATATGTGTAAAATAATATGATGAGCCCGACTCTTAGTACAATACACATGATATAACCTCTCCATAGCACTGAAACTGCACTACTCAAAATCACCAACGACCTCCTCCTCGCAGCTGATTCCGGTCTCCTCTCCATCCTCATCCTGCTTGATCTGAGTGCAGCCTTCGACACCATCTCACACACCATCCTCCTTGACAGACTCCTCTCCATAGGCATCACACACACCCCCCTCAGCTGGTTCAAATCCTACATCTCCGGCCGCACACACTTCATCCAACTCAAATCATTCACATCACAACCACTCCAAGTCACCACAGGGGTACCCCAAGGCTCTGTCCTGGGGCCCCCTCTTATTCATCATCTACCTACTCCCCCTTGGTTACATTTTCCGGAAACAACACATCAACTTCCACTGCTATGTGGATGACACCCAGCTCCACATTTCCACTGAACCTGAGTCCACCTTCCCTCCCTCCCAGTCCTGGATTTCATCCAACTTCCTGAAACTGAACAGTAACAGAGCAGAAATTATACTCATTGGCACAAAAACCACCCTATCCAAATCTCCCAGTTTCACAATATCCATAGACAATTCCAACATCTCATCATTCCCCCAGGTAAAGAGTCTGGGTGTCATCCTCGACAGCACACTCTCATACACCTCACACATCAGTCACATAACCCGCTCAGCCTACCTCCATCTCTGCAACATCAACCGCCACCGCCCCTCTCTTACACCCCACACAGCTGCCATCCTGGTCCACAGTCTCATCACTTCCCGACTTGACTACTGCAACTCCCTCCTGTTTGGACTTCCGCAAAAAAACTCTTCACAAACTACAACTGGTACAGAACTCAGCAGCCCGCATCATCACAAGGACCCCATCCAGTCACCACATCACACCAATCCTCCAGCAGCTCCACTGGCTCCCAATCACACACCGCATCCAATACAAGACTCTACTGCTTACCTTCAAGGCCATTCACAAACTCGCCCCTCCATACCTCTCTGACCTCCTCCACACTGCCATACCCACCCGCCCATTCAGATCATCTTCCTCCACCCACCTCTCCGCCCCCCCTGCCCGTCTGGTTACCATGGGAAGCTCTGGAATTCCCTTCCCCCTTCCCTTCGCAACATCACATATCTCAATCAGTTCAAATCACAACTCAAGACATACCTGTCCAGACTCGCTCACTCCATCTGATCCTCCGCACCAACCCCCTCCTTTATTGTAATCTATTTGTAAATGTTTTCTATGATGTTTGAATGTATCCTGTTTTATTTGGTTTGAATGTATTTCTAATCTTATTTTTATTTAACAAATTGTATGATGTTCTGCATTGTTTTATCCATGCTGTAAGGAGACCTATCAAATAAAATGCATTATTATTATTATAAAGTTTCTGATATGAAGCAAACACATCCACTGCCTCATGATGGCGCAAACCAGAATTTCCAAAGCAAATGTAAGTAATCTTATTGCAATATATTTGGATGCAGCACGGATGCAAACAAAGTCAATGGAAACATGTGAATGGGGAACAAATGCAGATGTGCACCGAGCCTCAAGGTGAGCTGAAAATGTAAGTTTAGAGTTATGCTGAATGTAAAACTCCATGAAAGACAGGAGCAGAAAAACAGAGGGTATTGAGGAATATCTCTGGAAACTGATTTTCTTGTAACTCCTGAAATCAGCTTGTCTAAGCTGTGACACACAGCAAATGTCTCAGCAGTCAGATAGCAAACACTCCACTGGCTAGCCAGGAGACTGCCAGAATGAATGCAAATCACTGCTCCCAGGTAGGACTAAGTCTGTATTATGATTTACCATGCAACACTCAAGGAAAGGATCTGTGCGGCTGTGGCTCAGTTGGTTGAGCTTTTGTCCAGTGATCGGAAGGTTGGTGGTTCGAAGTATCCTTGAGCAAGATACTGAACCCCAAATTGCTCCCGATGCTGCATTCATCGGTGTGTGAATGAAGTGGCAGTGGTGGCAGGTGGCACCAGTGTGCCCTGGTAGCCCCTAACACCAGTATGAATGTGTGTGTGAACGGGTGAATGAGCGTAGTGTGTATTGTAAAGCGCTTTGGATAAAATGGCTATGTAAGTGCACCCCATTTATATTGATTTTGATGATTATGTTTGGTAATAAATCACAATTAAATAATTTGTAAATGTATATAAGGAATCTTGTAGTCCTTCACAAATCAGTCGATTCCTCCATGCTGCTGTTGCCCATCTGCTTCAAGGTTGGACGTGTTGTGTGTTCAGCGATGCTCTTCTGCATACCTTGGTTGTAACCAGTGGTTATTTGAGTAACTGTTACCTTCCTATCATCTCCAACCAGTCTGGTCATTCTCCTCTGACCTCTGGCATCAACAAGGTATTTTGGCTCACTGGATATTTTTTCTTTTTCGGACAATTCTCTTTAAACCCCAGAGATAGTTATGTGTGAAAATCCCAGTAGATCAGCAGTTTGTAAATACTCAGAGTTGGTCTGAGTATTTACAAACTGCTGAACCATGCCACATTCAAAGTCACTTAAATCACCTTTCTTCTTCATTCTGATGCTGCTTTAAACTCCAGCAGCTCTTCTTCACCATGTCTACATGCCTAAATGCATTGAGTTGCTGCCACCTGATTAGATCTTTGCATTAACAAGCAGTTACACAGGTGTACCTAATAAAGTGGCCAGTCAGTGTATAATAACCTGCAGTGACGTTTTGTTTTTTATAAACCATCACTAAGGACCAGGAGATGCTCCTCCTACATGAGGTGGTAGGTGTGAAGGCACAACTTTCTTTCTGCACTCAATGTACTATTTATCCATATATAAAAAATATGAAAATGTAAAATGTATAACTTTCTGTTTATAGATTTAGAAATAATTCACCACAGGATGCTTGTGAAGAACAATGCAGAGGAGAAGGTGCTCTATATTCTGCAGTGGAACAGGATGAATATCTGACATGGTAATGCTGCACAACCTGCTTGTTCATATTCAGCTTTTCAATGCAGAGAGATATTTGAAATGGATACCAGCTTCACCCAGGATGTGAATACTGTAACTATCGAGTGCATGCAAATAAAAAAAAAAACAATGTTGAATATTATGAGCAGCATAGGGATTTATGTTAAAGGAAATCTGAATTTTAGACGGCAAAACAAAAGGAAGGGTGTTCTAAAAGGGAAAATAAAAAAATGACGAAAGCACAATGTGTGAATAGATTTCATTATTACACAGAAACAGCAAGAGTAATCACATGAACACAATAAAAAGGAAATAAAGCTGCATCGTTACAGTGATAGTAACTAAATCTGACTGTATTATAGTTTCAGAATGTGGGTGGATGATAGCGTATAAAGAGCTCTCTCAGGGAAACGCAGCATCTTTAAAGGTCCTTGATTAACATAATTGAGAAACTCCTGCTATAACTCGCTATCATTAAATGTTTGATATGCCCTTATCCAATGGTCCCATGCCCCTATTATGGCCATATTCCCAGTTATTGTGTCCTAATTATGCCCAATTGTGACATTTATATATCCTTTTTATTGAATTGGTTTAGCCTGAGTAAAAGTAAATCCTCCACAGATTCTTTGTTGCTTCAAATCTATATTTAAATTCAGTATTTCAACAGACTGCAAATTCCAAACCCATACTTCAGTTTTGAAATGTCACAGGTATTTAACTTAGTCATTTTCTAATCATATTCAAATAGGAAGCTCTAAAGGTCAATGAGGCTTGCTCTTAACCTGGGAACACTACAGACACTTTCCCCATCCTCAACAAAAAGTCAGAGAAATTCACTTGAGAAATGTCACTCATAATTATACTGCCGAGTAAAAGCGAGAGAGCAGAAATGCTAGAAAGTTCTCCAGACACAGTGAGCCATTGAAAACTTCACTGAAATCACATCAGTAAATTAGATAGAAAAGCACGTATCTGGGATTTATTGGGACATTTGCTCTCCTCTAAACGAGTCTGAAATGATCCAATTAACACTCCGGCTCTTTAACGATTTGGGCCAGTGGCAGTCGTTTTCACAACACTCAGAGAAACAGTTAGTCATGAAGGACTGTAAACAACAGGAATCCGCACACTCCAGAAAACACACAACACATTCACACGTTCACCCAACACAATCAATTAGGGGTGGTAATCACAGGGATACAGTACTATACTTGTGAAATGCTGCCGACAGTAATGATTAAATCATAAAACAGGGATGTCTGCAGTGAGAAACAGCAACTACAGCTCATAAATTGTATAACTAAAGAGGAAAATGTATTTTTCATGCAGCTGGAATCTGGTCATGCCCAGCAGTGTTTTTTTTAAGTAAAAAAATGTCCCCAAGTTAAATTGTCAGCAGGAAAGAAAAACCTTTCAGTTTTCTTTAATCATTGCAATACACGGTCGCACAAAAAGTTGAAAGAAAATATGTGTATCTCTTCTCAAAACGTTAATAATCAATCTCTTCCAAACATCACAATGCAAATGAAACAACAGTTAACAGAGGATTGTGTCCTAAAACAGAATTATTCCAACTCTATGGGCGGCCGTGTATGTTACAAACTTTGTATGTATTTTTGTTTTACACTGACTAATGCAAGTGCAGAATAAATGCAGAAATATAAGTGACAATTCACAAAAGCACATCCAGTTCACTCTTGGGCTGTGGGACCAACAGACTTTACAGTGGATGCAGGCATTTGTAGAAATGAAAACATTTGTTAGAAAATGTGTCTAAATGTTTATGGGAACCGAGGTCCACTTAAAACTGTTTACAGATCACAAAGTTTATTTCTGTTAATTAAGAATCATTTGTGTTTATGGCTTTGTTCTTATTGTGTTGCATTATTTACCTTTTAAAACCCACATGCCTGCTGGAGGGTAGGTGTAGAATTAGATCCCAAAAAACATTTTGTTTGTTCTCACTGATGTACTTTAGGTGGTTTTGCTTTTTATAAGGCTCTAAATGATTCTGGTCTAACCCTAACTCTACCCAGCCAGGTGTGTTTTTAAGACGTTAATGGGTTGTGTTCTGTGACAGTTTATTTTCATTGTTCGTTTGCGGACTATTAACTACAGAACTCTCCCAAAGTCAGACTTTATGACAGCAGGATCTCAGGCCATGAAGCACTTATCCATCATTCCATCAAAAAGCCTCTATCTGAAGGGCAACGTTGTATGAGCCAAACCAGTTTTTAAACTTTATTGTGTGAGTCCATCCACATGTCTGTAGGTAATGTGTGTGTGTAACAAGGCTGATTGTTTCTTCCAACCTGCTGCTGAGATGTGCTTGTGGCCATCTGACCGGCTGCATTCATTAATAAGAGACCAGTCCTGTGATGAGATCATCAAGACAACAGACGGAAAGGTTCATCTCGTTACAGTCTCTGGACAAATTGCTGCCGTCTTTTATGTTTCCATCACTTGCTTGTTAAAGGAGCGGTTCTGAAAGGGCTATTAGGTGTCATTAAATAAGGATAGTAAATAGATGGAGTAGCAACGCTTTAAATGGTGATATCTCAGCAGCTGACAAGTGTAGAGAATATAATAGGTCAAGAAAGAGAGAAAACACTCGCCTCTTGTTTCCAAGCCCTTTCCACAGGCTTCTCCTGGTACAGATAATCCACGACGAACAGAATCTGGAACCAAAGTGCAGCTGTGCCACTTGTGAGCCCTCCAACTGCGTGGAAACAAAGACACACAGATCAAGTTTTCCACCCCGATTCATGTCATTTAATATTAAGTATCTGCTAATATTGAGTCCTGATCCAATACTTATATTTTCCTGCTTTATACAGCCACACTTCAATAGAAAAAGTGTGAACCCCTTAAAATTACCTAGTTTTCTGCATTAATTTGTCATAAAATGTGATCTGATCTGCATCAAGTATAGACAAACACAATGTGCTTAACCATAATACAACACAAACAAATATAATATTTCATGTCCTTACTGAACACATCCATTAAACATTCATAGTGCTGGTGGAAAAAATAAGTTAAACCTTAGATTTAATAACTGGTCGAACCTTATTTAGCAGCAATAACCTCAACCAAGTGCTTCCGGTCACTGCTGATCAGACCTGCACAACGTCCATATATACAACAGCCATATTCTTTGGATGTCAGGTATGAATGGCTGTGTTCAATAAAGACATTAAATATTATAATTGCTTGTGTGGTATTAGGTTAAGCGCATTGTGTTTATCTACACTTAGATCAGATCACATTTTATGACAAATTAAAGCAGAAAACCAGGTTATTTAAAAGGGTTCACATACTTTTTCTTGCCATTGTATTAAAATCAATTTTAATAAACTGTATATGCTTGACAGCTGAATAGCTCTGCTTTGCATTATAAAAAGGTTGCCTGCATGCGAGCTGTTCCTTAATGTTTAATTTTACTATTATTATACTACTACCTTTCATACTCCATTTTTTCTTTTTTACAAAATAGCAAACTATAAATAACAAATACTCTTTTTGGCCTTGTCAGTGTGTCAAGGGGATTTGTCTCTCCTGTCCTTCTGTGTCTTTTGCTTCGGTTCAGTTACCTGAATAAACTGTATCCCACTGAGGGTTTTTTTTATCGTCTGTATATCTCTAGGACAAATTACAAATACTCTTATTGGCTCTTTGCTCACAAGACTGCCCCGCTGTCTGATTCTCCTCTGAGCCCAAGCAGGGCTGGGGCCTTACATACATTAGGTAAATAACATAAATAAACAGTCTCATGCTGCGTTTGGCTGTCGTTGGTTCCATGTGGTGTTCAGACACCTCGGCCCCTGCTCTTACACACACACACACACACACACACACACACACAGCTCAGTGGAGGGGAGAAAAGGGTGTGGAGGAGTTGAGAGGGGTAGTGGTGCATTTGAAGGTAAAACTATCTTCGTGACAGCTGACAAAGGAACGTATGGGCTCAATAGACGATAATGATCAGCTAAAAATGGTAATAACTGCCCTTAAACAGAGTCTTTGAGATCATATCGGGACATCCCTAATAATATAGAGCAGTAACTGTGAAATGTTGGTAAATCATTTGCTTGACTTAAACATTGAGGTGGACACTGATGCCCTATAGTTTGTTTGTTCCTCCTTTTCACATGTTTGTTGGTAAATTACAAACATTCCTTGTATAACACAAGTTAACCTTAAAATGGTCTCAGTTGCCTCATGATTAAAGTTGAAAAATTCAGTTCCCTTTAGACGCTCAAACTTCTATTAACCTGATTTATGCAACATTTAGATGGATTCTGTGCTAACTGGATAATGCTATCATTTGGAGATAGCGAGAGTCTCCCTGTCTATTGAAAACCATGTATCCCTAGATGTGTTGATTTTAATGTTTGTGATAAACTGAAGGATGAAGTCCTCTTTCATGTGGTAAGAAATTTTTCTTCATCTCAAGTTAAATAAACCCTCTGAAAGCTGAAAGCAGAATATTTTTTATGACACCATAAAAAGGTTGACTTTTTGTGATTCTCATGGTGCATCAACACACCAACAGATGATCTTATAGACATGATGCTCCGCTGAAGATTAAACCACCCAACAGTATATAAAATGAGCACAACCTTAAACATCGAAAGCAATAAAATGCAACATACACATTAATGCAGCAGCAGTATTGATCAAAAAACACCATATATAGTAAGCACTGACAGTTTACTGCACTGAGTACTTTTATTTTCATTTTGCTGATAAGGCTTATATACTTTTACCCGGTTTTTGGTGCAGGACTTTTACTAGCATATCCAAATTTTTGGACAAAAAATGCCATAAAACTGAATACTACTGCTGATAAAAATATTTCACTTCATATTGCACTCTTTTTGTGCTGTACTAGGCCTGCCAACTACGTATTACTTTTCTATTGATATCTAAAGCTGTCACACACTGTAGCGTATGCCAAAGATGACAGGCAGCTTCTCCCACCAAGTGATACTTAAGCAGACCTAAATTCTATAAATAAATGTTGTGAAAACTTTAGTTTAAATTGCCATATACTTTGTCCAACTGACAGAGTTCTGAATATGTCTCTCATATCAGACTCTTGTTAAGATTTATCTTTTTTATGGACCAATATGCCACATACATAATGCTCTGTTGCTTCATCCTGCAATGGTTTGCAACTACAGTATAACCCCTATATTGCAATAATTATTATAACTGTCAGAGAACAACTTTCTTGTTAGGTGTGATTCAGAAATATTCCTAGGATGAATATTTATCTATTAATTAATGTGCAAATGGCTACATTTTAATCCAATTTTGCTATTTTTTTCTGCTGCTGTACAGTTTATCTCATTCAGTAGAAAAATGTAGTCATGTTTAACGATAGTAACATTACACTGCAAGTGACTTTAGAGTATGTGTAAAATGTCATGACATCTGGTGTTAATTCCAAATGAAAAAAGCAGACCTAAATTCTATATAAAAATGTAGTGAAAACTTTTTTTTATGGACCAATATGCTACAAACATATGCTCTATTGCGTCCTCCTACTATGGTTTGCAACTACAGTATAACCTCTATATTGCAATAATTACTATAAATGTCAGAGAACTTTCTTGTTGGGTTTGACTCCCTAAATGAATGTTTATTCATTAATTAATGAACAAATGACTACATCTTCATCCAATGTTGCTCTTTTTTCTGCTGCTGTATAGTTTGTCTCATTGAGCACAAAAATGTAGTCATGTTTAAGAATAGTAACATTACACTGTAAGGTTTACAATTTACACTGGGGACTATGTGTAAAATGTCACGTTATCTGGTGTTAATCCCAGATGAAAAAAAGCACACCTTGAGTACTTTAAAACAATAACACACCGTTAGGTGGCACTTAGATGTTCTTCCCACCCTGTGCTATTACACAGCAGATGCTCTTGAGCTTGTTAAGAAAAGAAAGATGTTTGGTTATAAATTGTGTTTTTACCTAAACACTGGACACACAGGAAGTGATTCACACTCTCTCTCTTCATACAGTGTGTCAGGACACTCTTGACCTCCATTAGCAGACCTCTGAATGATGGTTCTGTATCGAGACTGTGTGGCGTCCGTGGTGTTTTCTGTTGAATAGAAGACACAATGTTGACAAAGAAGCTGCGTTCAGTGGGAGATCAGTTGCACATTTGTATTTAAAGTGAATGTTTTCAAGGAGGAAGGGAGAGTAAAATGACCCTGAGACAAACGGCCGACATTTAATGTCTGGGACACCAAACAAATGACAACACAATATCACCAGTGCAGTCTAATATCTCCAAGTTATCTGATCCTGATTAGCTTGTGCCCTTGTGGCTGTGATGTCCTCCACTTCACTGCAGACTGGTTTCGGACACTCCACACTGTAATGGCTTCATTTGGCTCACGCTCTAAGGCTCATTACACAACACTAATTACTAAACATTGAAAATGGTGCAATTAAGAAAGTGATTACATCATCAGCGGACCCAATGGACTACAGCATATTTACAGAGACGAGATGCCTGCTCAATTCTTTAGAAAACAATTACACACTTTTTGATTTCCAAGATACTTACAGTACACATATTGAAACCCATTAAAATTCCATTTTCCTCTTGATGTGTCAGCTTAATGTAATGGACACTTAACACTGTCATTTATACTTAAATATAATCATTGAATACACTAGAGACATTAAGGGAGAGTATTTATATGGCAACATTTTAAACAAGTTTTATACCTTGTGAGGCTCTCCTTTCTCTCCTTTTGTTTCTTTACACAGTTAAATGGCATATTGTGCAAAGCTGCAACTAACTATTATTTTAAGTGAATTGGGTAAAAAGGTTCACAAATTCAGTGTATGTTAATTATTTGCATCAAGGCTATTCTTTTTTGTATTACACGTTTTCTGAAATGTTATATTAAAATATGCAAATACATTATCTTATATAGTATGTGCTCATTTGCATATGGCTTTAGAACATACAGTGCATTTGTACATTAGTTCAGCCAGGTTCAAATTCTTATATTCTTCTCTTTATATCAGAGTCAAAGGTTTTAGCAGAGGGATTGTGGATATCTCTTTTTATCACTCCATAAATCAGAAATACTGTCAACAGCCGTATAAAAAAAGTCAATGTTTGTGAAGCCTTTAGGAATAAAATGTTATATAAATGAGTATAAATGAGATATGAACAAACCCCACTGCAAAACCTCCAGAAAATACTAGATAGGAAAGACACTGGGAAGTTTGGTGTATGTCAGTGATACTGAAGTGGAGAAAAAAATTATTTTGAGGAAACAGCCTTTAAAAGATAAGTATTGTAAAAGTCCAAATACTTTGCAAGATACTACCATTGAATAGGTTAAAACAAGACTAATAGATATCACCATGAAACTTCATCTGTTAATAACTTACATTAAGACAACTATTTTTTGCATTACATGTTTTCTGAAATGTTGTGATTAAACATGCAAATGAGGCATTATCTGATGCAGACTTTATTCAATTTAGGATAAATCTACAGATTCAACAGAACAAAGTGCGGTAAAATAAAAACCTAATTTGTATTTTGGAGTTGTTCTTTCCACTAGTCTGAAAGAAGACATGCAATGGAAGGGAAGTAGCCCAAAATGTCAAAACTGACCAGTGCATGAAAAATAACGTTATTTCCCATACTGTCTTGCCTTAATCTGCTTATTATTTTTTTCTTAGTGTATCAATCAATCATTTGATCTTTGAAATATTAGAAAAAGAGTTTACACAAATGCAAGTTGACATATTTAAATAGCTTTTTTGTAGGTGCCAATAATCAAAACTTTGAGATTTTTTCAGTTTATTATAATAGAAAAACAGTAAATTAGTAATTTTTGCAGTAGATAGGACAACACAAGCATAAGTGTAAATGACTTGAAAATAAATAGTATGATAACAAAATATGTAATGTGTGCTATTAAATTTTCTCAAAGCTTGTGGAGCTATTAGAGAGGCATCACTAAAGGGAGTTATTAGGAATTTATGAGAAGAGTTACCTGGCATACAGGTCGATGGGCAGGCTGTCCATTCACTGAAAGGTGTTACGATGCAGTCTTTCTTGCAGGGAAGCAAACAGGGTTGGAGGGTTTCTGGACGAGCAGAATCTGAACACCTGAACATACAGACAAACAGTGGTCTTAAATTCTCTTTATCCCCTCAGGCGGTGAATGATAAACGTCCTGAGTCTCGCTGTTAACAGGACAGTGCAGTGAAACAACTGCCCTGTCCTTGACATCACACATCTCCCCACTGAAAACATGATGGATTACATGTCCCCCTGCCTACACGCTCAGGAAAAAAGGTGGACAAATATAAAATATTACAGTTTTCTCACACATTCAGTTGTTTCCCAGGGTACAAATATCGCTTGAAAAGAAATGCTATTCAAGCTCATAAAGTGCCTGCAATTTTACGGTTAATAATACAATCACTTTTAAAAACCAATTATCTTTAAAGCTGCACAAATAAATATGTTTTGTATTAACAAATGCTCAGATGTGAGCAATGTGAAAGGGTTGGCTTCTAGTACAAACCAAGAGAATTATCACTCAGCTCTGCAGTTCCTCTCAGCTCTGCACAGAAAATAGTTTAGATTTCTATCCTGCCACTCCATAAGCCTCCACAGCTACAAATGTTTCCACCTTAAAAGCTCCGACAAATCCACTAACAGGTTATCATCAAATGTCTGACAAACAAAGTTAGCAACTGGCTGGTTAAAAAAGGGGAGCGTGTAAAGAGCTCAAAACTTTTTCTTTTTCTGAGGAGTCGGTGGAGACCAAAAAGGATCAGAATGAATCCAAATGAATGCTTAAGTTCCTCCAGTTGTAGTCAAATTTGTTTAATCAGGATAAACCCATTGATGCATCATCTTGTTTTCAAGGGGGTCCTAAAACAAACACCAGTTTTGCTGATATTTCACAATGGACTGTAAGTATCCCAACCATCATGTTCCCATGCAATACTCTGTCCTATTTCCTGAAAAGAGATTCTAGTTCTGGAGTTGATACAAGGTAAATGTCTGCTCATTACTTTTAAAAAGTTAGCAGGAGGCATGTTTATCGACCACCTTAATGAATCCCAAGCGTTTTAAACATCAAGTATTAATTGGAATCTATTCCAATTTATGTGTCTGCTAGATTGGTACATAAATACTTCCAATGCTAACATATATCGGCTTCATGAGGTGATAATATGTAAATACTGAGTTTAGAGCTTGGTCCACTTCCCCCTGGTTGGACAAAAATAATCAATAAATGCAGCTTTAAGAATCATTTATATGCATTAGTAATTAATAACAATATCCTCGATATATAAATACTATATGCTTGTGTTTGTGGAATGGTGCATAATACATACAAGTGATTACAGCTAGTGCATTTCTTACCAGGGCTGTGTAGCTATAAAAGGAGGGGAAACCAGGTGAGTGCATTTATCTCCCCATATACATGTAGAGAGCAGCCACAGAAGTCTTTTGTTGCCACCAAGGAGACATAGTGTTCTAGGAGGAAAAATCAATCAAAGTCCACAGCATGGCTGCTAATTAAACCTGAGAAAAGTGAGGATATGCAAACTGTTTACCAATGAATCACTCCTGCCAAGCCAAGGACACCATTTCCAGGTTTCAGAGAGCACTTGTTCAACTTTTACTAGTTTCTTTGTCTTTATATAAAGAAAATAATCCCGTATTTCCTCTGTATTTAGACAGCTGCACATCTTATGTAACATATCTGTGATGGAGCCTTCGGCTGTGGTAAATGTTGTGTGTTGTGCAACCTTGAAGTGGTGCGGATTAATGCAGCTATGTAAAATCAAATAAGTCATGAGCTTTGATGTCTCCATCAACAGGCAGCCAACACCCCCCCCCCCATCCCCAGCACATGTACACGCACACAAACAGACACACACACACACACACACACAGATACACACACAAAAGCATCCCAATTTTATTTCAGAGTGACTTCCTTTACCCGACAACCAGATCCAGGTCTCACTAGAGACACAGCATGGTGCCACATCCTACCAACTGCAGAAAGCCAGCACGCACAGGAATGAGATCAAAGTATGCCAAAGCATAAGGAGGCAAGATACATAAAACCCTTCCTTCCCCAGCTTTATCCCTCCTCTTCTCTATCCCTCTTTGCAGTGATGCATGCCAGAGGGCATGGCAACGCAGCGGAGCAGCTGGGGGAATATTGTGTAGTTCGCCCAGAATGAGGGAATCAGACTTACAGCCGAGGCCATGGTGTTTCACTGTGACATGGAAGGGAACATTTAACTTCCTTCACACATTATATCATATTTGCAATTATAAGTCATTATTTTAATATAATACCAAGTTAGTTATATACTTAATATTTTATACTTAATGGTATAAACAAGGAGTGTTTATTTATTTGAGAGTTATGTTATAGCAAACTGATGTGGTTTGTCTACTCTGACCAAGCTGCACAAATAAACATGTTTTTATTAACAATAGCTGAAATGTGAGCAATGTGAAAGGGTTGGCTTCGAGTACAAACCAAGAGAATTATCACTCAGCTCTGCAGTTCCTCTCAGCTCTGCACAGAAAATAGTTTAGGATTTCTATCCTGCCACTCTATAAGCCTCCACAGCTACAAATGTTTCCACCTTAAAAGCTCCGACAAATCCACTAACAGTTTATCACCAAATGGCTGACAAACAAAGTTAGCGACTGACTGGTTAAAAAAGGGGAGCGTGTCAAAAGCTTAAGACTTTTTCTGAGGAGTCGGTGGAGACCAAAAAGGATCAGGATGAATCCAAATGAATGCTTAAGTTCCTCCAGTTGTAGTCAAATTCATTGTATCAGGTTAATAGCAAAATAAAATATGACAACTAAATTGTCAACAATTTGGTTTCATAATAATGCCTTTTAAATTCAAATTAAAGTCATTTCTGCTTTCAAGCTCTCTTAAAGATGACAGACATAGAGAGAAGACCCAACATTGTTCTCTCAAGGACTTTCAGAGTGCCTTGCCTTATATATCATCAAGTACACAGAAAAGACAATATGCTGCTGACCTCATGACAAGGTTGAGTCACTTATTCATTCAAGTGCTAATCATGTATCTTAAATCTTCTCAGTACACTTGCCCTTTAATGTTAGCTTGTCAGCTGACTCTCATTTGACTACCTCACTACTTAAACACAGAGAATCACACTGGCCTCAGAAAAACCCATCCAACCATCAATTCTCTTTAACCACTTCTTCGAACTTAGGTTATGGGGGTCTGGAGCTGATCACAGCTGAGAGGCGGGGTACACCTTGGAGAGGTTGCCAGACTATCACCGGGCTGACACACCACCATGCATGTACTCATTCACTCCTATGGGCATTTTAGAGTCACCAATTAAATCCAAGCTGTATGTTTTAGGACTGTTGGAGGAAGCTGGACGACCTAGAGAGTACCCACACTGACATGGGGAGAACATGCTAACTCCACACAGAAGAGCCATACACATGTATAAGTAAACTTCCCACACTGATTAAAATATTTTGTTAAAAATGACCAGAATCTAAAAAGTGTATCGGAAAAATGTGGCTTAAAACTGGTTCAAAAGTCAATTTACAACAACTTCCGGCAGACAAATCTTGATTAAACTTTTGGTTTTCCCTGGGTGACAAAATCGGTGGAAACATTTAGGATTATGAACTTCAAGTAGACAACTATATGGTATATGGTATACTCGATGATACATATAGTACAATAGTACAATGTATTACTTTTTAATGCAGAAAAGTTACACATTATACCTTTAAGTGTAATGAGTGTTTATCTACACAGTGTGTCATAATGTAAAAAGATTACTTTTAACACATATATATAATACAATGTTGGAGGTTACTCCCATTACCACTCCTTCAGTTTGGTATTTTATCCGTGTGACAAAGGAGAGCGGTTATTAAACTCAAAATCAATCTTCTGTGAGGGCTGAGGGCTTTGTACTAATACCAAGAAAGACCCACTAACCTTTCATTGAGCCACTGTGCGCCATGGAGATTACTGCTAAGCATTAAAATGCTTAGATGTTTGCTGACTGAAGTGACCCTTTTTAAGTAGCACAACATCAAATGTATTCAGGGGGCATCTCCTCCTTCAGATGGAAATGATTTAGAAATTTTAAGGACATTCTTTACTTTCAGATGCATTCTTAGATAAACAAAGGGTGAAGCAGGACACATGCTACACCAGTGCATCTGTCTACTGGATACTAACTATATCATACGAGGCTGAAGATGTTGTGCTTAATGTATGCAGTTCTATATGGACAGAGTCAAACCCTGATGATTGATCGTGCCCTACAAACAGCACATTATACAGAGACAACAGTAAGACCTTACTGACAGACAAAATCCAACGAATAGCAACATACAGCGCTATGTATTAGGTGCTGTTCCATTAAATGAACACTCTGCAGTTATATTTGAATAGCAGAGAAGTGATTGACTTCACAGCATACTATAGGTGAGATCTGTTGGTGGAGCACAAATGACAGCTTTCATTAAAGCCTCGGTGGTGGGAGATAGGACATTCATAAGAAAAAAAGCTTTTCCATAATCCACTTTATGGCCCTGTCAATAATATATCGAGCTAAAGAAGGGCAAACTTTGTGAATTATTTATAAATCTATCTTCCTGGTGTGGGCTGTAACATTATTACAGTGACAGCACAAAAGCCCTTAGCAGTGTTTGATATTGTATTGCTGAAAGAGGAGTAGATAATGGTGGAGCATGAGCAAAATGAATCTCAGGTTCACAAGAAAAAAAGCCTAAACACAGGCAGAAAGCACAAAAAGAGCTCAATGTACAAAACTCTGTAAAAACTCAAAGTAGCAGTGTCAGATAGGGACAATATATACCGGCATAATCACTCAAGAATAGACATTTCATAACTCTTGTTTTTAACCATATTCAGAGTAGATAAAACATGTATTGTTGGTGAGCTGGAGCAAGATATTCCTGTCTTTTCTTCAAGACCAAATGTGATATTACTTGAGTGAAAATAAACAAGATACACAGTGACATTTGAAAAACACCTGCTCGGAGTATGCTGTACGGGTTTGCCAGTGAAAAGACGGCACAAAGCAAGCAAGGAAAAGTCAAGTGTTACAGTTATGGTAGCAACATGTAAGTGCATCTGGCTCAACAGCATCCAAAGGTAAACAGGGGAAAGGAAGGAGACAACTTATTGATTCACCTCAGAACAAACTGAAAACATGACTTCAATAACAAGCCCAGTGCATTAAACTGTGAGACCCAGTGCTGCCCTTAAAAACATGTTATTTATGCTACACAAAATCATTGAAAGTCTTAACATGTGTATATGCAGCAGGTTTCATTGGAAAACTGAAACTCGTATTGGAAGTCATCCATATAAAATGAGGTTTTCCTACAACTTGACTGATTTGCCACTTCTGGACTTCCTGCTTCACAGTGAGCCAGATGAAAGTGTAAAAGAGTATAAACTAGATAACCATTTTGTGTGCAGTTTGGTCCATGACTTCAGAACCAATGTAGTATTTAATGAATGCTGTCTTTTCTTTGCCTGAGTGAGTAAATGTGCATGAGATTTACTGTCTTTTATATTGATATTTTTAACTCAAAGATGTACTTTTTCTACCTTAATCGATCCCAGTGGTCTGGGGAAAAAAACGGAATTGTGGCTTTAAAAAACATGCAGAAGTTGTCACAGCACTCTTTAAATTAACGTTACTTGATTCTGCCTCTTCAGACATAGGATGGAGGTCTGCTGCTGTTTGTGAGCTTCCCTTTTTTTTGTTTCTCACCTTTATGTTCTACACTTTTACAGGACTAAAAAGTAGCCCTTGTTTATCTCAATTTGTTGATTAAAACAACTGTAATCAGTCCAAATCATAGCCGTTTGTGCAGTGTTTGTAGTTGCTGGCGATAAAAAAATACCTGCCTCCCATTGCCCACCGCTCATCTGGTGAGAGCTCTGATGTATGATATGCAAAGAAGCCGCTGAAGCAGAAATTACATTTCTACCTTGGAACACACAGGAGATGCGTACCTTTTACTTATGACAGGTCCAACATTCATCTTCACACAACTGACTTTTCGGATCTGAACACCCATAGCACAGGAAGGGGTCCCATTCCTGAAGCTGGTTCCATTGAGGTCCAAAGAGGTTTCCTCAATACAGGGACCCCAGGCTGAGGGCTCCCAGTAGAACATCATACAAGGGTGGTCATTGCAGACTCTCCACTCCTCCAGGGCTGGAGCTGCCGGACACTCTTTCCCTCCTGGTCACCAACACACAGAAAAGAAACAGAGTCAAAGAAGTGAAGGCTGCTGTGTAACTTTTCATTGTGAAGAAAGCTGAGGCAGGATTTGCTGTGTTTATGAGCAAGCTAAAGCTAGTGCTGGTCCAACAAAGCAACAATATTATGCAGAACACATTTGATGTTCAGAATCCAAATACATTTCACATAAAGTAACAAGCTGAAGTTAGCGGCTGGAAGTCAAATGCTAATATTATCATTGACCGCTGGCTGCTTAGCGACAAAACAAATGTTTGCTCGGGTTAGCTGAACAGACACTTTACAAGTTACAAGTTTGAATTACAAAGTAAGAGTCACAGTAAGGTCACTGTAACAGAATTCACAGGCCAGTTCAAACACTGCCCACAGCTGCACCACAACAATCTCTTCCAGTCCCTGCTCCCTTTATCCTGGCTGTCATATATCTAGTCATTATTTGGACACATACTGCACTGTTCTATTTTCAACTTCAATGACAGTGCAACACAGAAAGCAAGAAATCTCAGAAAATGGATGTGTTCACCAGTGTGATGTGACTGTGCAGTAGGCAAAATAATTTAACAGTGCAGCTTTAACATCACCTTTTAAGCAACTTATTTCCGATCTATTTGCAGACATGTGACACCGCCACTTTAATGCGATCATGTAGAGTGCATGTTTGTGCCAAATATGTGATACATTAGCGGATTTTTCCAATGGGAATCAGTAATTGCCATTCAAAGTGTTTTTATACAATGTCATCTTTCAATTTGATGCAATAACTGCATGCGATGTCTATATTTCCATTTACTGTTTGTGTGTTTTTAGTTTTGCTGTATCAGTTTATATTATCTCTTGATCAAATGAAAGTTTGAGTTTGAGTTTGGAGAAGCAGCCATCTACTGTGGGTATTACACTGTCTATGGAAATCTGAACTATCCCTTTTAATAACTGGAACAATAATACAAAGGTAAACATACTGAAAAAACTGCAAATCTCTGCACAGATACTACAAACACATCACAGTGTGTGCTGAGATTTAACTTTATGGGTACTGGGACTACATTGGTCATGATCTGTCCCATCTGCATGGAGGTAAAACAAGGGACAGTTAACTTGAATGAGGATCATAAGCGTCACCTAGAGAGTAGTAAGTGCCCTAAAGTGAACCGTGACTGTCACTGTCACTGAACCACAACTAAGTAAACACCTGCACCTTCCTGTCTGCTTTGCATTCTCTCACTCTCCCATACAGTCACGCAACACACACACGCACAGGCACACGCACACGCACACGAGCGCACACACACACACACACACACACACACACGCACACGCACACACACACACACACACACACACACACACACACACACACACACACACACCTCTGCCAACAAGCAGATATCCAGCAACATGATAATAAACAACACAGTGTGGAACCTGGCTTTAACTGTGCGATTCTTTCATCAGCTGTTATTGCAGATATGCGTTTGGTTACAGGGATTAATGAGTAGTAGCTGACTGCCAAGACTCCGCTGTCTGACTTGAAAACACTTGGAGGACGCAGAAAAACACTGGCCAGAGAAAGAGCCCTTGATAATGGATGGTCAACTCAAATCTCAAATGTTTTTGAGATGAAAAATGTCTGAATAAGACTCTGAAATCTACTGGAATAACAGCCAAAGTTCCACAGCTTTCTCTGTTTTGATTCCCAGTGACAATATTAAAATCATGTACCTTTAATATATTTACTGTACCACAGCAGTTTTTGCAATACATTGTAATTAAATACCACCAAAATAGGATTGCACTCCTGCCAAAATGTGGCACCTACATTACTCATCATGCAACTTGACCAACAGTTCAGTTGGAGATTCAGGTGTGTTATGCTCATAGCAGCTAATGTAGCCACTGGCACCATCATCAGATTCAATTTATCAGATTTCCTGCAGTTCACTTTGGAAGCACAAAATGCTTCCTTCAACTGGTCACATACAGTAAGACTAGCTAAGACCTATAAATAAACTTTAATGCTCAATGTGAAACCTGCTTTGTACATTTTCCATAAATGAGTATTGCCAATATGTTTCCCCAAACCCAGTAAAAGTATTATAAATATTTAATATGTACCTGAGAACTACAACACTGCACTTACAGTCAAATTTATTTCTGTCCTCCAAGCCTCTTGTCGTATTCCCTTGTACATAATTTTCTGTGTTCATACTGCTTAGTATTTAGTCGGCACCCTGTGTGTAACAAAATTACACACTTGATGACAACTGTAATCTAAAGTGTTCCAGCAACGCCTGCTACAAAAAGCCACCGCTCATCAAAGAAGAATCAGTGGAAAAGAAAACATCCTAGTTTTGACAGTTTGTTAGATGGAAATCTGATATCTGGGAAGTTCTGCACAAAAGCACCCCGACAGTAAATAAAGATTCATAAACAGCAGGTGGGAAAACATTCAATGAATCCTGAGGGAACATTGCATTACCTTTCCCCGGGATGGCCAACACAGTGCGAGTGCGGCTCTGTCGACCCTCTGCTGTTTTTGTGGCACAGCTGTGTGAGCATGGTGACCAGGAAGACCAGGGCCCGACCACGCAGTCTGCAGGACAGGCCACCTCGCAGGCCACTTCTGTGGGGGGAGGGTCATCCATGCAGTGGGTGATGGGCACATCGTCTCCTGGGAAAGGCAAGGTTAGACAAGAAAACTGAAATGGAGACGTAAGCTTTAAGGGTTCAACTTAAATCATGAAAAGAGCCAATAAATGTCATACTGTATTTGACAAGAACAGAGAAAGTATAACATTATAACAAGAATTACTATGATTAAAACTTTAGGCAGTTCTGCCTAAGAACTGAAGACTGATTGTTTGTGATCCAAATACGCAAACTACCTCGAGAGTGAGCAGGTTTCCATTCTGATCACACCACGAGGATGTATAAATGCAGTTCACAACTAGAGTACAGCTACTTTGACATGCTCTGCTTGTCTAGTGTTTCAGTTGTTTACCACTTTCTGTCAGGTTAGAGAGGGACGTGTGGTTCTGATAAGGTGTGCAGGTGTGACATGGAAATCGATCACGATGGGATCTCATTGTCGACACCGTTGATGCATGTTGACGCCAGGTGTTAACACATTCAGGCCTAAACTAGACACACTGTGAATATGAACATGTGGTAATGCACATGCATAAGAGGCTTACGTCAATGAAAATGGTAACAAAAAAAATTGTAGTCATGAAAACATAATTGTCATTTGTATTTGAGCAAACTTTGCAAACACAAAGAATGTTGGATCCTTTGGGAGGAACATTTCCTTTTATTCGCACCAAACTTAAGCTCACATTCCTCTTCAGTAAAAAAATATGTCAAACACAAATAGAATTTCATTTTAATTATAAGGCCATCCAATTGGTATTCTGAGCTAGTTTTAAAAGCTATCCTTTAGCCTTCATCTCACAGTCATGCTATGAAATATTTATCAGAACTCCCAGTTACTCTTCTTTCAGGGGTGAAACAGCTACAGGAAAGACAGAGCCTTTTCTCCTTACTGTACTCCCATGATAATGACTCTCTTATTGTGATTAAACACTGAAATTAGTGAAAAATATTCTAGCTGGAAAAAAAAAACACTCATATTTTTTCAGTTGGACCCTGCCCAGAGTAAGCAGAGTGCGGCAGATTTCTTGAAGGTCTCTCTGTCCAAGAGAGAGTCAGAGATCAATTTCAGAAACAGGGATGCCATCCTGGTGTCAAAACAATGCCAGCAGCAGCCGAAGCATTGTTTTTGGATCTACACTTGCACACAGCAGTATCATTAACTTGGTTGAACTCTGCCAGTACATCATGGAATATAGTTTAACAATAACAACCCCAGGGCAGATTTGTCATCAATTTGTCTTTTTTTTTTCTTCTCTGAGCGAATCCTCTTGATGCAGAGGAGGGCAGTGGAGGGAGCAAACGCAGGTATCGCCTCATCAGATAGATGTGAAAGACTCCCGAGGGCTATTGAAAACCCTTCGTCCATAAAGTCAAAGGTTCAGAAATCTCAAGCCATCAAAGTAGCTTTTGAGTATACAGCAGGAGATGTTAGTCTTCTTGAGGACTTAGTTTAGTCCCACAGGCTGCTATACAGCATGCAATGTATTATTCTTTGTATTAGACAAGTGGACATGAGATGAGGGGTTTTTGTAGTTTAAGCAAACAAAATAAACTTCTTATGCATTTGGTGGATACCTAATCTTGATGTTATCACACTATGGAATGGGTGTTTATAAGTGCCTACCGTCCCATACATATGGGCAAGTAGAGGCCTACTATACAGTAAAAATACATTCCAAAATACATTAGAAAAGTGCAGCAAAAACAAAACAAAACAATACAGCTTTAACCAGTATCATTACAATCAATGATACTGGTTAAACCTGTATTGTTTTGTTTTGTTTTTTTTGTATTTTATTCGTTTTCTGATCAAATGCATTTGACCAATTATTCCTAAACATTTAATCCAAATGTCTATAATTCAATGGTTTGATTCTACAGACTGTCTTTTAAATTTGTGCTGCATTTTGTAATGAACTTTTGTGCTGCACTTTTCTAATGTATTTTGGAATGTATTTTTACTGTTAAAGTTGTTGTAGGACTGTTGAGTATTACTTGTTGGAATGTGGACCCCAGGAAGACTAGCGAAATGCCACGGCACAAGCTAATGGGGATCCTTTAATAAAAACATAAAAACACAAAACATACTATACCCTTATGTAAGTTGTTATCAGCCCATTCAATGGCCTGCTTCACCTTCTAGTCGGTCCAGTATGTTGTTATCAGCCCGGTCATTACTTTTCATTACTTTCAGTTTCCTTAGGGTTTAGGCAACAAAAATGCCACACACTGGTTTGATTTAGACTACACAAAGACTTCTCTTAAGTTGGGGCAAAAAAGGTCCTGGTTAGGCATTATAAAAAACATAGTTGAAAAAGTAAAATAAATGCAAGCAAATGCCAAAAGTGAAGTAGTTAGGAGGACAATGTTAATACTTGAAGTCACAGATACCTTGGTTATGTAAAAATGTGATAGACCAATTTTCAGTGTTCGTGTTTTGCTTTCACACGGCAACAAATGCCGGTCTCCTGGCTGAAAGTGGGATTGTTTGACACATCCATCGACCAAAATTGCATCTTTTCATGCTTTATACTATGTTCCTTTGCTTTCACACTCTGTAGCGTCACTTTCACCTTTGTTTATAATTACTACAGGCAATAGAGTACACATTAATATAGCAGCCCATTTATTAACCTCATAACAACCTACTGCACCTAGTCGGCGGTAGAGCAGGCCCCTACCGCCCATACTCGTACTTAATTGCTGATAAACTCTTAGCCAATTGTTGTTATCAGACTGTTGGATATTGTGGAAGTGATACTTTTTCACCCACAGCAAGGACATGCATGGGATTATGATGAAGTTAATGTTAAAAGTATAGTAAATTTACTTTTAAACTTAAAAAAAATAGAAAAAGAAAATTACTTCTGGGCGACTAAGAATAATATTCATAATTACATATCTCCAACTGCATCCACAGAGCAAAGATCTGGAGGCTGCAGCACTTGAATAGGAAGTGTACAGATACTTTACATAATTGTTTTGAACTGGCAGTGGAATTTTAAGCTGTGATAAGTATATTGTCTTAGCCCAGCATGGCACCTATCCAGGTAATTATTTCAGGCTTCTCTGCTTTATACAAAGTGAGCATAAAATGAAAGACCGGAAGGACGATATATTCTTTAACTCAAGCTCTAGGACTCACACTCAGAGGGACAGACACTGAGCATCGAATCTTTACCATCTATGTGATTTCACTTTAACTGTTGTGGAGATGAGAGACTTATTTTGCACTTGGAGTTTGAAAATGGACAATGAGATACAGCAAGATAATGTTTAAAAACTTTAAATGGAAACTGCCAAGAAGAAAGTTTTACTTAACTTAAGGAAACATTTATTATTTGTATTAGTTACTACAGAGATTGTTTTCAGCCCAAAATAGTCAAAGTTTTAGCCTTACTGTATATTTTATTATATAATAATACCTATAGCAACCTTTCAACAATTACACATTGCACATTGTTAATCCATGAAAAGGTTTGTAAAGGTAGCATTCCCTTTTGTTTACAACATTCAAACTGTCAAATCAATGTCATTCAACAGCACAGTGCTGTGGCCCTGAAGTATACAGCACAATGCCATAAAACAAAATAAGAAACACAATAACAGTTCAGAAAACATTTCATGGCCCAACCCAAAACAAACCATAGAGTAAAATACCTCTAAAAAACACACATTTGTTAAAAACAACAACAACAATATGGCTTACACACAGAGACATTAACAAAACAGAAAAAAGAAAAAATGCAATGACATTTTAGTACATTGGAAAATAGCATGTGCCAATATGTACTCTGTACCTCATGCTGACACTTCAGGAAACATCAAGTCCTATTTTTCAATAATAGAATGCACTATACACTACATGGGCTGCAAATTAAATTCCATTTCAATTATTTTCATTACAAGTGTGCATGCAGTACGAAACAATAGTAGTCTACTAAACAATAGCAGTCTACTAAACAATAGCTTCATTGGTTAGTATTCTTTCACCCACCTGGGAAGCCACTGTCACTCATTACTCTCACATACTGAGGCTTTATAAAACTGTCAGAACACAAATAGATCCTATGTTCAGTTAACCCTATCATCTTTACAAAAATAAATTAGGCTATTAAGACACATTTGCAGTTAAAACATTCAGATTTCCCGACAAATGTACAGAGGAATGTGCAAGTATATAATGTATGTAAAACACAGCAGATTTCTTTGTGCTCTAGGCATATTATTTTAATTGTTTAGATGTATTATTTCCAACAGTGGAAAATCAGTAATTATCAAACAATTGTTCTGCTTGAAAATCACAAAGGACTAATCAATAAGTTAGCAAACAAAACTAACAGACTCGCAACGCTTTGCCTGGAAACACTGCCTAAAGAAAAAATGGTATGATAACATGAATCCAAATATACAACTTGTGTATGTGTGTATGTGTGAGTATGTATGTGTGAGACTACGTGTGTGTGTGTGTGTGGGGGGGGGGGGGTGCTCTGCAAATAGATGACTGCCCTAGGGGTCCTTTTGCATTATTAATACAGGGATCTGTAGTTGGGGCTCTTACTCAGATATAATACCACTGCCTCCTGCATGCAATTTCAACATGATTTCTATTCTGCTCGCCCACCCACCAATTAATCTTCTTCATTGTTATTATTCAGGTAAATGTAGAAAAAAAAAACGACAAGTCCTCGCCTTTGCTTAAAAGTTAATAATCACATCCACTCTGCGCGGGCAGCTTTTAAGACAAAGCTGGCGGGCAAAAGCAACAAGGCAAATTGGACAAAATCACTGTGAACATCAAAGTGGGCCCTGACAAACTAGCCTGGGTCACTAATTAATGTTTTTGCTGTATTCGCCTGTCAATCATGTAACTCTGGAATTCCATTATTTGCGACAGTCTCACAGCCAGGTTTCGGGCTGAATATTTTTGACCGGTTGAAAAGAGGCAGTTGAGGCTGCTGGTAACCACACTGTGGAGTTATTGTTGCTGGGCTCAGAAATGTCAGCCAACGTGCATCTATCAGAGATTCAATCTGGTGTGTCAGCTGTCAATCACCGGTGCACCCAGAATGTTTGAGTCAGCGTGGCCTGTGGTTGGCGGTTAGTTTGGGAAATGGGACTGACTACTCTGGCGTGAGCGGTGGCTGTGCAGAGAGTGGGAGCTGTGGGAGCTGTCAAAACAACTTTACCAAGCCTGGGGCAAAAAGCCAGTGGGTTAGGCTAACACAGCACTTTTTTACTTTGCCGTAGTTTACAGCCCAATAAAGTGATAGTGTAATACAAGAAGTGTCCATTAGCCTTCCTGTATGACGCTGTATTATTTTGACTGAGTTTGCAACAATTAAAGAAGTACTTCCCTCCAGTTTAAAACTGCTGCAAGTAACTTCTTGTTCATGTCGCTAACATTACCTGTCTGGAAGAGATAAAGGCGTGGATGGAGCATAACTTCCTTTAACTCAACAGCTCAAAAACAGAAACCATTATGATCGGCACTCCTCATCAGACCAAGTCATCATTCATAACAAGCATCACTTTCTCTGGCCACAACGTTCCCCTCTCTTCCTCCTCAATTACCAACCTTGGAGTAAAAATGGACCCTCAACTCACCTTTGAGTCACACATCAATCACCTCTGCAAGACCGCCTTTTTTCACCTTCGTAACATTGCCAGACTCCCCCCCATTCTCTCCCTCCCAGATGCTGAAAAGCTGGTCCACGCCTTCATCTCCTCCAGACTGGATTACTGTAATGCACTTCTCATCGGGATCCCTAGCAAGAGTCTGCAGAGGCTTCAATACATCCAGAACTCTATATAAGGTTTCCCTCCTCAATCATCAATGCATGTACGGAAATGCCCACTCATATCTCAAAGAACTACTCACCCCACAAAACACAACAAGCTCCCTCCAATCCACCCACTCAAACCGCCTCCACATCCCCAGAACCAGACTCAGCACCATGGGAGACAGACAGGCTTTCTGTGCTGCTGCCCCACGGCTGTAGAACGCCCTTCCTGACACCCGGAGGGACCCACAGCCCATAGACACTTAAAAAAGGACTAAAAACTTTCCTTTTTAGCAAAACCTTTGGTTCCTCCCATCTAGATGGTTTTTAGATTATGCATGTATGTATGTATGTATAATTTTTCTTCTGTTTTTAGCTGTTTTTTTCCTTTTTATCCTGTTTTTTTCCTTTTTATAATTAGACTGTTATGCTTTTAACCTGTAGCACTGAGATTTCCTCTAATGTAAAGTGCATTACAAATAAAAGGTATTATTATTATTATTATTATTATTATTGCAAGGATGATAATTGTGTTTTTCAAAGTTGCACATAATGTGGTTATGATAAGACACGTGGCGTCATCCTAATTGGATATAACAACCTCTGCTGTCACCATAAGACCTGCCTTATGTCACTCAGTCAAGTTAACAGACAAATAAAATGATCATGAAGAGAGAATTATCCATAGCAAATCCAGCTGCATTGTATACAATTACAGTTATTTCTTCTATGAAATATGGAAAGGTCCATTATTTAAAAACAACAAAAACCTTTTTGAATGATGAATCAATGTGAGAGAATAAATTGAATGTTGAGAAGAGAGAGATATCAGATTGTTGTAAAACAATAACTGAATTCAAATAAATCTAAGTAGATACAATAACAGTGAAATGGAACAAGCAAAGATCAGGAGAAAACATTCTTTTAGTTTCAACAGTTTTGATTGTAAGACACATCACATCACACATTCATGAAGTGAGGGCAGGGAAAAAATGCTAAGCTTCGGTGTTAAAAGAAACTGCCATATCACACACTCATCATTTCAGAGCCAATCAGCACTCTCACACATCATAAATTATCAATTAATTATCTATTTACTTTTCATCCAACTCTGAACTCCAACTCAAACATGATGAGGTTTGATGAACCCAGAGAGCTCAAATCAAATCAGGTTTTTATCATCATTTCCTCGTACCTAAACCACAAAGGATGTTCCTTACCAATGATTCTTAAAATTATATACATGACTGTATTATCTAAACAACTTTAAGCATGTGACTGTGATGGTCATTTCATGATACACATTTGTAATGTTTTAAACAAAGCCGTTTGGTTAGGTTTAGGATAAAAAGAGTGGTTTGGGCTAAAATCAGCAGATTACATGACACACTGTAAAAAAAGATGAACAATAGCTACTCGATAAAATTAAGGCAACAGATTGCAAGGCAATTTTATTTATTAAATCTAACTACGTTACAAGTTGAGTTAATAACAACTTAACAGGAAGTGCCTGTCAATTAAAAACTGACTAATTCTATTATGTTGGATTCATTCAAAATTCTCTTGATTTAGAATTACATACACATAAAGATTATATTTAATGTGGTCAAAATAAGTAGATTCTATCTCAAACATTTTTATATTAAAGTTACTTAAACAACTGCCTCAAAATCAAGGACACATTTCTATTTATTACATTTTATCAAATATATTAAGTAAAATGAAATGACTACAGAATAATTAATTACAGTCCACCACTTAACGGTTAAGTTCAAATAACTCTATGATGACTTTTTGCTGCACATGGGACACAAACAGCGCTCTACTGGGTAAAAGTCCTGTGTTTGACCAATTAAATCATCCTGTCATGGACGGTGGCACTTAACCACTTAACCCCATGCTAAAGCTAAAGGGTGCCTAAAATGTTTTATATCAATGTATCTCTGGGATGTAGTATCACAATGTCAATACATTTTTCAGGTGACTGGGGAGGGTCATTTATTTGTATAATTAAAAGGTAAGCTGCAACAATTGAAAGATCTGAGCTTCCACGAATATCAGAGATGCTCATTGTTTATTGTATGTTACTTGTATCACTCCTTCTTTATTCTCCACCTGTCTCAACATGTCAAATATTTTCAGCACCACAAAGTGAAAATGATTGAAACCAAGTCAACAATGGCTGTGTACTCTCCACAGTCAGTCTAAACATTCTGCCACAGCAGCTCCAGAACCCTACTGCTCTGTCCACAGCACTGTAAAATACTGTAAAATATCACTGGCAGCTCTTCATAGAAATCACACCACACAACCCCAAAAATGTAGCAAGATGTTTATTTCCAGTGTTTTGGAAGTTCACCCTACACAAGAGCTAGCTCAAAGTTCAGTTCGCAAGAATTGAAATGCATTAATTCACAAACATGGTTCATAATTTAGGATCAGTCTTTAATTCACAGTCCCCAAAAAAAGTACTAAAATGTACTGTTTTTTAATGCTTCAATTTGAATGTGCCCCCATGTGGGGGCATACGTTCTGACATGGTTTCTCAGACACTACCTAATATGGTCACTTGATAAACTGTAACACTGGTGATCATTTTACCAGGAGGAAACTATGGAAGGGAAACACTATTGGATGGGGCAACGAACTTCAACGCAACACTGGCATGCCGGGTGCTGTCAATCAAAGGTATGTGAGCATCGTTAACTGTTGCAGAAGTAAACGGTGCTCAGGTTCATTCTTTGCAAAATGATGCATTCAGTTCACTGTGCACAAGAACATGAGGATGTTTAATTAACATACTCTTTTAGTGGATTCCTTCACATCACTGTTTATTTTATTATCGAACCTACTTTGATTGAAGATGTAGAAAAAAGAATATTAGGGATGAGAGGTGATTTATAATTTACAATATATAATTTACCTTACAGTTCTATATTTACCCTAAATCCTAATACATGCTGGAAATTGGTGAATTAGTAATTATAGGACTCTAATTATTGCATCATCTATATCATGATCATTATAATTGTAACTGTCAATGCTCCATACTTTAACTGAGATTATCTGAAATTTCTATTTCATTTAACTTCCATGAGCATTATATATAACGCACTGACTATTCATGCTCCTCTGAACATTTTCTTAAACGTTTATGCAATATTCTTCTAAATTGTGTGTGACAAAGTTAATGTGTGAGATGATCTGAAGCAAATGACCCATTCAATTTGAAATAATTGGGAAATTTAAATGTACATGGAACGGAAAAATAAGTAGAATATATACTGACAGAGACAAGTCAGTTCTTTTGCATTTTTGGATTAATTGCAATATAATGTAAATCTAATGCAATATACTGTGCATTTAATGGCTTAACACAGCGACATGAATTGACAAATGCCAATATAAGCTGTCTGAATAAATGACCATCACTGTGTATGCTTCTCGTGAGGACTCTTCAACACTTCACCCACTGCACTACCAAGAGCTGAGTTTAATAAGTGGAGTTGTTGTGATTTACTGTACATTGAATCTGTAAAGAGTATAAGGAGTGTGTCAGTAATAATGCTAAGTGGCCCGCATAGTCAGGTAGGCTTTTTATACTCTGTATTCACCTTGAGGGGCTTCAGATGAAAGAAAAGCAGGAGCAGGCCAGGTCACAACGAAGGTAATACTCTGTGAGATCTTATTTCAATTGTGTATGAAATGAGTTCTTTATATCTTTGTATGCCTATATATATGTATCTTTTGTCTGGAGATGTTGTTGCAGCTTTCTATAAATCATTACTTTAAAAGACTTGAAATACAATAAATTCTGAGTCTTTTCTCACTGACTAAACCTTGAGCATTTACCGGGGGAGAAGCATTTCTGTCTTCGTACATTTTGTACATTTCAGCACTGAAATGACAAAATGTCCATCATCTGTATTTGTGTAACAGCTAAAAAGGAGAGCCTGGATGTGTCGACTCTCAATGTGCAGACAGACTGGCAATTAGCAGCTGTTTTCTCCAAGGTCTACATAATTTCTATGTCAAGCATAGGAGGAAAGTAACGGAAAACATATTCTATCTGGAGAAAAACTTGACCATGATCAAAGAGGGTCACTGAGGGAAAAAATAATCATATAAACAGAACTAATTTTGTCCATCTATTCATCTATTTTTTTTCCACCCGTCTACTGCTGACCTCTTAAAAAAGAAACACCGCAATATGTGGTTGTAGAATAATACTTGGTGTTGGTTTCATTAGGTATAATGAGCATGTAGAAGGTGCATTCTATTTGAATTTAAAAAAACGACACCATTAGCAGTGTCAAATCATTGAATGAAGGATCTCCAAACTGCCAGACATATTTTCTTATTAAAATGATCTCTTGTCAGAGCCATTAACAAAAATATAAAGTCAAAATACAAAATGCATCATGTCTCGGTTTGCTTTGTATGTAAAGCAAGTTATTTTTCAGGAAACCACAACGATGTAAAAAGATACATAGTCACAACAGTTGCAAAGAGAAGTCTGATTGTCTGAAAGTCAACAGGAAAATTACCCCACTTTTCTGCTGCTTTATTTCCTCAGTAAACTATTCCGAATGAGTTTAGGGTCTCAATCGCTAGTTTCAAGTCTCCCCCAAAACAGTATTATGTTTGTTTTGTAGATTATGGTCCTATTTGGACTTACTGTGTGATTCTGTTTCAGAACTTTGACCTTTTCACAGTATCTAACATGCAGGTCACTTTAACATGTCTTTTTTAAATATTTGATTGTACTCAAAGACACTCTAAAGAGTCGGCTGTTCAATTTAAACAAGGACGCCTCTTGCTAAAAAGACTAGGAAAGCTAACACTAACGTTAGCTGCTGATGTTGCAACATTCGTGCTCCCAATCTCTGCATGTGCTGGTTGCAAAAAAACGAGACTGCAATGACTAAAAGATAGAAAGTTGTGACAGAGAAAACTAAACAGCCAGTCTCAAGGCTTCCGTTATAATGACTACGTCCAGTCTACGGTTCAGCTCAGCTCCACTTTAAATCTTCCACTGCAGTAGCTGTGATTGCATAAAAGACATATATTTATCCTGCCATGTCCTAAACTGCTTTTCATACACACAGTATTTTCTGTAACATTCTGAGTCATACTGTCTTACTTTTGATGCTTGTAGTAAAAGACAAAAAAAACACAAGCTTCTTACAGGATTTTGCATCACTTAACAACTTGGCCTTGACGCTGCTGTGACTGTGTGAAAACAACTCACCGTGCGTGAATGGACAGAAAGTCTGATAAGCCAATTAAGAAAGCAACAGTGAACAACTTGTCAACATTCTCCGACAATAAATCCGCTGCAGATAATTTCATAAGCCTTTTGCCTCAAACCCGCCAAAGATCGCATTCTTAGTTGTCCTGTCAAAACTCATTAAACTCTCCTGTTGGCTAATATGTTTGGACCCTCCACTGCCTTCCTGATAAACATACACATGATCCATTGTGACAGAATAATAAAACACAGGCAAAAAAGAGTGCAATTAGGTTTATAATCTATGGAGATGAGCAATTAATGCCTGGTAGGAAGCTGTGATTCTGACTTTTAATCAGGCCGATGTTTTCTGTGCCCATAAACTCTGTGATGGACCCTCATGAATAATGCATGCTTCGTTAACGCTGATGTTCCTATCACCCAACGTGAGGATATGTCTGAACACAATGGATCACATTATACCTGGTGGTTCATGCATCACATTGCTCCTGATAACATTACGTGTCTGGACCGAAGCACTGATGGCTCTGCTGTGGCCTTGATGGATTTTACTGCTACTTAGATCTAGTCTAATTAGAGTTGGGCTTTGTGGTTAGCACTGTCTTAATGTTATTTTTGTTAAATACATGAGCCCCTACTAATACTTATCAATGATGAATAACCACAGCTGACATTTAAATGAGAACACAGAGTCAGAGATCAATGTTGTCTGTCTGTAGCACAATAATTTGACTACAGAACATGTGGACAATGGCACAGAGTTGTACAGCAAACTCAGAATATGATATTGTTTTATGCCATTCATAAATTGTCACAGGAATAATTTGAAAATTATAAATATCCTTATTTGCTGTCTAAATTGGTCAATATTTTAATTTCATTTTAATGAAGTTTTATGATTAAGAAAGAAAAAAGGTATGTTTTATATATATATATTTTTTTTTTCATTCCACCTCAAAAATGACCTGCCATCAGTATCTCTAATATGTATATATATATATATATACTGACTCTACTCAGAATTTAGCTCAAGATGAATGTTTTTGATCACAAGAGTAAGAAAAAATTGGCAGAAAACACCTACCTAGTACAGAAATGGACTTTTTACTCATGGTACTCATTGACTCCAAGTATTCGGCTCTACCGTAGTATCAATCTTCTTATCTAACTCTCAGCAAGAAAGTATATTTCCCGAAATGTCAAAAATATTCCTTTCAAAGCAACATGAAGGACAAATTGAACCACTGAGAGAAGCTCCACAGTGTGAGTGAGGGGTTTGATTCTTGATCTACCTTCAGCGCTGACGCAGGTCACATTCTGGGCTGCAGTTCCAGGACCACAGGAGCTTTTAGTGGGGAAGCATCTTTCTTCTTGTTGGACCTGCCACAGGTAGCAGGCGGGATCCTCACAGGGGATGAACTCCACCAGATGAGGGCAGGTCTCTGGAGGACTGCTGGACTCCCACAATACCTCTCGCCTCCTCTGTCTGAAACCTGACAGAGAAAAGGAAGGAAGGGAGGGATGGAGGGAACAGGAAAAGCTTGTCAGATAAGCAATATTCCAGTACAAAAAATAAATAAGGCAACAGTAAGCACGCTGTTTCATACAGAGTGCACAGATCCTCACGTAGCCAATCACAATATCACAATAATTCAGTATACTGGATGTTATCCCTGTGATAATTATTAAGGTTTTTCATTAACAATACCATAGAGATTAATTTAAAATAGGAGTGTGCAAAAAAGAAAGGAGGGGGAGGTGTTTATGTGTACTTAACCTTTGTTTCCCACTGCCAGGTCTTTTCACACCAGAACTTGTTAGAAAGGATTAGTTCTCTTTCGGTATCACAACCCTAAACTGAGGTTGGCTTCTGGTGTGGTTTTGTTATTCCTGTCAAGTTACTCACCTTTTTTTAGCACTGAATGAGAATTTTGCAATAATGCTGTAAATGTACCTGTTAATGCTCCACACTTTTTAACTAAGAATATCAGAAAATAATTAATGAATTAATTAGATCTACTAATTAAGCACCTGGAGCTGTGCACGGTGAGATGCAGAATCTGTTTCCCCTTTCTCCACATTGAAAGTATTAGGTATTATATTGCAAATCAAGACATTTTCCTGGGATTTGGCCTTGTATTTTTGTTGTTCAATATATGGCAGATTTCTGAAACTTCTATAAAGGTTTTGGTATACCCAAAGAGAGAATTTGGGAAGGGTAAATAGCCAGGTTTGACCTTCAAACTGGTTATTGTGAATTTGTGATGTTCACTTTTTTTCTCAGCCAGAAAATGATGACCACATCCTGGTTCTCTATCCACAAAGATCCTGTCACTGATATGATTAGGGGTTGGAAAATACTACACAAATCTTTTACATTTCATTCTTTAGCTTCTTTAATTGTGTGAGGCTCATTATTAGATTGTGTAGTAGTAAGGATGCATACTTTAGCACTGGTTAATTATGACTAGGGGTGTCACAATTCAGATTCAGAACTCCAGATCTATGATTCAATTACACTTTACACCTTAAGGTCATGTTTTGATTCAATTTTCAATTAACACATGGACATTTTTATCTCTCTCTATATGTATAAAGTATATGTATAGATAGATAGATAATCATCTTTTGAAACCAAGGCTACATGGTCAGTGTAATATAACTGAAATATTTTTTCAATGTACCACACTAAGGCTGTGGTGAAGAGTTCGATTTAGTTAATTTCGATAAGTTGAAACCCTATATCGGCCCTTTTTTTATTTGGAATTGAAATTTAACAGCAAAAATTTTAATTATGATCATCATTATTACTTAAAATTCACAATTACAAAATCTGAGTGGGGGACCTAAAAATAAGAAAGATCTCCACGTGGATCCCATTTCCCAAGAGACAAGGGGAGTTGAGGGCGATAATGAGCCATATGTCACGGCAAAGGAAAGGTGCAAAAAAAGAATGGTGAGTTGAGAGTGATTGGGATTATTTTACAGCCATTGGCAAGCATTCCACAATGGCACCTGTCTCTCCAATTACTGAGTCTCCCTGTCTTTACCCTACTGCTGCCGCGCTCTCTGTTGCTAAATTGGGGGCTGCCTGCTGAGGTGTTCTGGCTTCACACTGGCACTCTGTAGTGGTCGAAATGAACTCCTGTCAGCTCAAATTCAATAGTGAGTGGTTATCTTTATTACTCCTAGAAAATGAATAACCAGCATATGAAGACTAAGATTAAGATTTGCACCCGTACCTCTGCATTTAACCAGTCCTTTACACAACAGTGAACACACCATGCTTAGGAGCATTGGGCATCACGTTTCTGCCCTGGGAGCAGTGGGGGGTTGGGTGCCTTGCTCAAGGGCACTTCAGTCCTTGACCGGTCAGTCCTGGGATTAAAACCGGCGACCATCTAGGTCACGGACAGTAATAGTGTAAATTAGGACCAACGTGGTGATGATTCAAGCTGTTAAAAATAAAAAATGCAATTGCAGATATGGGAAGAAGATGAGTAGCTCGCAGTACTCGCTAAGACTAGAAGACACACAGCTGATGTCTCTTAAGGTGCAGGAAAAAGTCCTTAACACAGATGCAAAGTAAAAAAGAAAGTCATGATTGAAAAGTATACTAGCTTTGTGCTGAATGTGAAAAGCAGTGATTGCAAGGATTGGAGCCTGAGAAATAGGCAGCAAAGATCTGCAGTTTGAAGTAATAACAAAATATAAAATCTGGTCTCCTATGTGTCAGTGTGGTTTTATATTTGGCTTCCTCTCTGAGCATAGATGTTTCTTTTAGGATTTTTTTTATTAAGTGACAAAGAATTTGGAAGAAAAACTACAGCAGACAAGGGATTGACGTGTGTGCAAAGGTCTCAGCCCAACTTACTGGTGACATTGCAGTTAAATGTCTGGAAAGCAATAGTTGGAATGAAAGTGTTCACTGATGCTGTAGTTGGAGTACGGGTTGGAAAGAACAACTACACCATACAATCATACATTTTTGTTCTGACCATGTGTGAGGAAATATCAGTTGAAAACAGCTTGATGTTGTCAGCTCGACAAACACATCAGTGAAATATGTGGGAGACTTTTGGTAGTTCTTAAAATGCTTAGAGTCCTTTGACTGGATTATTGCACTAAATAGATTAAAGAAATCAAACAGGCCTTCTTAATAAGTTTTTAATTGGCAAATTCAATCATATCACACTACAATGGAGCAGCTGTGAGCCCTTAATATAGGAATAGACATTCAAGCAGGAGGGGATGGCAGCAGGAGGTGATAATGTAAAAATGGTTTGGATCTTTGGACTTTGGTCTTGTGGTGAGCCCCTGTAACGTGACATTACATGCATTGTACAATTTACCTCAATGTTCCAACGTTGCCACTAAATAGTTTTTATTGTGTGAACTCCAATAAGAGTCAGCACTGACTTATCTGACTGGACCTGGTTATAGTCTCTCTCCTGCTGGGTTTGACTTATAAAAAGGTGCCACTGATTTTACACACACTGATATAAAAGTGCAGACACAATTTCCTCTGTGAGCAGTTAACAAATCAGGTGCAGTAACTATTTGTATAGACTTTTATTTTCCTTTCCGAAAAATACTTTTCTATGTACTTGAGGGGTAAATATGGAGAAAGATAAATTGTCTGGTAATGCCTGGATAGATTCCCCACATTGTGGCATCTCTGGGTTACCACATCCCCCTTCATTTAAAAATGAATTTCCTGCTTGTTTTATTTTGATAGATTCTAGGTGTAATCCAGTGGCCAGGCAGTTTGTGTTTATCGACACAATGCAGTGAGATCTAACATGCAAGAACAATCAATGGCCCTAAATATGGTTTGAATATGCAATTAGCAAAGTGTCCAATAACATGATTTTGACACAATCATTATCATTAGGCCAGTTACCTAATCAATTGCCTAATTGGCCCATATATAAATTCCTATTCCCCACTGTAAAACACTGATTCTTTCAAAGCTGGATTATTTTATAAAGAGCCTATTTCTCCATGAAAAGGTTCTTCCTGAGTGGACGCGTCATGCTCTAATCTACAGTCTCTATCAGCTACTGAGCTCTTCCAATTCCCTGATGACACAGAAAAATGTTCTTGCAGATGAAAAATGGCAGGATAAAAATGCTTTTTCCAGGCTCCAGCGCCTCCCATAGTAAATGGCATCGACACTTGAGCATCAGCCGCTTTTCTTTCGGAGCCGTGCTTATTTTACCGTGGCTCTGACACTTGGCAGAAAGGCCCCTCATTCTTCTCCTCTACAGGTGGAAATGTCTAACCCCAGGATGCCCACTGTACAAATAACATTCCCTGACCGTCCGCTGGTGTGAGGAGCCAGTCCAGATCCAAGCGGTGCTGCTCGAGTGTGCTCTCCGAGAGCAAAGGGACGGTGGATCGATTGCTGTATTGCCCAGAGCACTTACTGCTACTCACATCCAAACCGCGAAAAACAATTTGGCGTGGGCATGCCCCCGTGGATATTAATAATTGAAAGGTTTCTTGGTCATACCAGGTTTATTTCAGGGAAACAAGGGCCATCCAGTGATTTTCACTGATGTTCAGTAACACCACTCTCTCCAGCTCGGTGACTTTGAGTATTACTAAATTCTATCCGCCAACCTCCTGTGTTCAATTCATTTCCCCACATAGCTGCAAAATGTGATAGGCCAAGATAACAAGAAAAAATGTGAAAAGCACATAAAGCTATAGCGAGGCAATTTAAATTTGTAATTTTCCACGGAGCAAAGCAGGGGCAGGAGAAGCATCTCCTACCTGAACACAGATCCCGCGGGCCTGTCGGTTAGAGACGGATCACACTTTATTCTGATGTTGTGAAACATAAAGGCTAAGTGTACATTCAATAGGAGCAAGAAATTCTCTGCAGCCCAAGGACCACGGCCGTGCTACTAGGATCATAACAATGCCCTACTACTCAATAACTGTTCATTGCAGACAACAGAGCTCACTGCCAGTGATTTTCTATTGGTTTCATTCTCTATCCGCTGTGGGCTGTGGATCTTTATGAATGCCATCAAAAGACGCCGTGCCACAAGGGAGCCCTGTGTGAAACAGCAGATGCTGTGTTTTCCACTTCTTGAAATATATTAATGACACTGTCTGTGAGAGGAGCTGGCTCATCCCATTGAGATCCAGTGCTGGAGCGTGTGGGCACTGACCTGAACAATCCACACTTCAGTCTCTCCCCGGGGGGCTTTCATGCACATTTACTCATGGCAGGGACGAGGTCACGCTGCCCTTTTAGCACAGCGCTAACACACTAACAGCTCCTCCACTGACTGAAACACACACTCTACGCTACACACACAATGTGTAGTCTCTCTAAAGCAGTCAGATATGACACGCGTTCACCTGTGAAAAAGACAAGAACATTCAGACAGCACGAGCGCGCTGAATACTTGAGCACATCTCAAGTTCACACACACACACACACACACACACACACACACACACAAGCGTACACACAAAGACAGGAAGCATCTTATCTGCTGTAACTCCTCTCACCCACCCAGGGACTGAGAGCTAAACTACAGGTGTGCTCTCTTTCTGTCTTTTCGTCTGCTGCGGTTTATACACGTACTGTCTTCTTCCAGAGCACGCTTCCTCTCAGCCAGCCGCTTATCAACAAACAATTTACAATTCAAACATAAACTGCCTCCCTCTCCTGCTCTGACAATCATTCTCTCCCTTATCCTCTGTCAGCTGCAATCTCTCTCCCTCTTTTACTTTCTATGTTGCTAAAGCATGGAACAATCTATCGCTCAGACATTAAAAAGGATGCTGCAGTGCTAAATATTTTAAACAAGGTTTGTGTAAAGCCCCTTGTTGACCATAATGCTGGTACTCAGCTTTACAGGCAATTGCAGAACAGCTGATTGTCAATGTACTACATGGCTACAGTGTCTGCAATGGAGCTCCACAGTTAATTGTTTTTTGACAGAGTGCTTATGATTTCACCACTGGCCCATCTGTGCAATTATCAGTTTCAGTTTTGAATCATATCAGCTTGTTAGTGAGCTATCCGTATCTTTTGCATGGCTGGTGTCCATCCCTCTGTCCGTCCATCTGTCAAGCATGACTCTCAGAATTCTGCTTTTGAAGACAGTTGGAAGAATGATGCATCTTGGAACATTTTTTTGGCATTTTAAACAATATCCTGATCTACTTTTTATAGGATTGTTATATCTTGATACAGCAGCTATCATGTGTTATCCAGTTTGCACATGAATTGGCTGATTATAACTAGTGCTAGCAGTGGTCGGAAGCCTCCAACTGGATGATGGCAACAGACATTGCTGCCAGGAGATGACATGTGCAAAGCTTCCATTACCATCTTTATCTAAAATAAAGAGAATATTCTTTGTTTTGTAAACATGTTCCATACATTATAGGGGTGACTGCTGATTCGATCAATATGATGTTTTCAGTGGCAAGTGCCAGTATCATAGCATCTAATAAAATACAACAATTTAATATTATATTTATATGTATTATTATATTTCAATATGTTTTTAATAAAATAAAATTGTTGAATTAAAACAACACTTTTAGAGCCTGTTTACACTTGGTTTTAAAATGCATCTTGGGCAATTGGATTACAGGTGGTCAGCCCTGAATACAAGTGAAAACAGGGGCCAAGACACAAGCAGTTTTATATTTTATATTAATGCTTTATTTATCGGACATTCCAGAGTACAATCACTGTGAGCCAATGCAAAAGAATTTTGTTCCATGTGCATATTTTTATGTATAACTGAACTGAAGTCTGTCTAAGTCTATAAGATCGGATCACTCAAACCACTTGCTGAGGTGGTCTAGGACCGTTTGACCAGATATATTTTGAAGTTGTCATTTTGATGACAGAGTGCCTACTGGAGAGGAGCACTGATGTACGTGGTTGGGGTGCAAGTGAAACCAGATGTCTAATCTGGATTTGAGCAGAAGATTCTGTCCAAAGGAAACTCGACAACTCATATCCTAACCGAGCATTTTACGAGGTTAATTTTAGCAACTAGCGACCTGAGTTGTTGTCGTTATCTGATGTAACAAATGACGCGGGGCAATTTCAGTTGTTACAAAATCTCAACAAAAGTAGTCAGCTGGACACCCTTGGAGATGCATCATACACACGTGTATAAATAAAGGGTAATTCATACATTCTCTCAGTTTGTTTATGTAAATCTATAAACAAGACTTGGACCATGTAAGTTCTTACTCAGGACTCCCCATCATATATAATTCTATTATGACCACTGTCTACACTTACATAACACTGTTGCCAAATGTACATGTGGCTCTGCAAATCCTTCAAAAGGCGAAGCATGTTCTCTTATATATCCAATTAACTCCATCATACCTTTCTTCCCCTGTGGTTCTTTGCAGTTGTCATGCAGGCAGGCACCCCAGGGTGACCACTGGGAGAGCAGGCAGTGGTGCTGGCAAGGGAGGGAGCAGTATTGGACGGCCAAGGGGGGCTCTTCACCAGCGCAGAGCCTGGCATTCACAGGCCTGGACACTGAACAAACAAAGGGAACAGAGGCAGGATAGAGTGGGCTTAAGTCAAGCTCAGACACACAGGCAGCCATGGAGTGTGTGTGTGTGTGTGTGTGTGTGTGTGTGTGATTGATGTCACGTAATATGTGCGGAATCTGAATGCAAACAGAAGTATGTCGTTAGATGTTGTGAAGAGACGGAGAAGCATCACTGTCATTGGAAGCATGCATGTGGTGCTTTTATAAAGAACAGTCAAATATTATGCACTGTGGTGAGAAGCAAGGTAGATTTAGCTAAGCTTATTGTGGAGTAAAATGAAAGAGCAGACGGAAAATTGTCTTCTCTTCTCCTCTCATGTCTGGCTCAGGAGAATATTAAATAGGGGGTAGCGGCCAGCTAAGGGAGTAAACAGGAGCTGAACAGGGAGATATTAAGGCAAGACACGGTATTACCAATTCACCGCTAAGCATGGCTGGTATCATTTGCAGATCACAGAAAGCTCAGCAACCTGTAATGGGCTCTGACATTAGTCTCTCACACAGAATGAGAGGAGGGTTTTTTTGCCCTTCCACAACACAGGGATTTATTCAATCTAATATTCCATTTTGATGCACCTCTGCACATCATTGAGTGGCAAATTTCCATTTAAATGAGAGCCCAAAGAGAAATTCACTAAATGTCCATCATGCATTTTGTCTTCCTACCAAAAGTAATTTACATGGTGTTTGATCTACTTTGTAAGAATGAGATGCTTGCTTAACCACGTTCGTAAAGTGCGTGGTACAGGTCTTTTTGCTTTGTTCTGTAAATTGTGATTTCTTGTATTTGTCAATTGCATTACTGCAGGAGACATACAACAGGAGCACCCTTTTTTTCTTTTGCAACATTAAAGTAGCTCTCCATATTGGAGGCATCTGTTTGCATTAGCTTCTTGTCAAGGTAAACATTACAGTTGACGTATTGATCTTTGTCCCTCACATCTATTGGTTCAAAGAGCTGCCCTCATTGATATTCTTTTTTCAGCTAACATATTCACTGTTCAAATACAGCCCTGATCTAGCATTTTCAATGCATGGTGAGTTAAAGGAGGAATCCGATAGAAACTGCCAGAACACCTGAGCTAAGACATGAGGACACCCAGGACTCAGCAAGTAGGCACTATAAGAAAATATAGATGCTGCAAAATTAATGTTATTATCAAATAAATGGTTATGTTTATTAGGCAGGAAGGAGTGTGATGTGCGAAAGAGAAGCTTATAGTTGAAAGTCATTAAAAACTACCCACTGTGCTTAATTAAAAAGATAAATGGAATACTTGGTATGCATGCTCCTAGTTTTTTTTTCTTCTAATGATTGATTTTATAAGCCTAAAAGTTTCATTTTGTTTAATTGAAATTTTGTAAGAGTATCACTTTTTAGCACAGCCGTTCAGAGTTCGCTCGGTAAAACTAGTTGCCTTGGTGATACTGGCTTTTTAATTTCTATTAATATAAATCTATTTTTTAAAAGTAACTTTGCTTCACATGGAACCTGGTCACCCTGTGGTAGCTCGGGGCGGTTAACACAGCTAAAATCCATTTTTTTGTTTTTATTTGGTCAGCTGAAATGTATGCACTGTGAACACAAAACCAGACTAAATTCAAAACAAACCAAAAGTATACATTTCCCTCTGATTCAGACTAACTTGTGAAAGTGCCGCAGGTGTTTTATCTTTTATTAATCAGTGTTAATCAGCATTTTTGTTTATTTCCTTTGCTTCTATCATTATCTATTATCCACAGTGGTTCATGATACATAACTAAATATGACAGTTCCAATTACAACTGTGAAACAGGGTTGTTAGTACTGTGAAACAGAGCTACTCGGTTAAGTGTAGGTAGAAATAGACTTGTTTAAGGTTAGGGAAAAAACAGGGCTCAGGAGAATATTCCAGAGTGCGCTTCATGGAGGAGCAGCATAGTTTGGTGGGTCTCTGATTTTGCACAAATTTGCGAAGTTTTTATGTATTTTTATAATATTTTTGATGGATACTTCTGTGGAGAGAAGAGTTTATTCAAGAGAGGAGCTTTTTTCATTGAAACGGAGCAAGTCTGGAGGACACCATCACACTATTCCAGCTGAGTTGAAGAGGTGTTTTCGTGGTTGCCATGCTGGTGCAAAAGTTAAGGCTCGGAAATGGAGATATAAGCCTTTTCTGCTGTCCGTCATTATGGGGAATGTCAACTCTCTGCCCAACAAGACTGATGAACTGGAGATACTGGTGAAGACTCAGAAAGTATACTGTGAGTGTAGTCTCTTGTGTTTTACTGAAACGTGGTTGAATCAAAACATCTCAGACTGTCTCATTCTCACAGAGATTCTACCAGACTAACTGAATTTCCCCTTGGGGATAAATAAAGTAATTTTGATTGATTTGATTTTGATTTGATTTGAAATACTACTTCCATACGTAACTACAGACACAGTTACATGGGTGATGTAGAATGTCATGTTTCTACATACGGAAGTGAATTTACATGTTAACTTCAAAAAACAACATTAACTTTTAGTTTCAAATGTGACATGAACACTGGTCTTCTGGGTCAAGGTCTGAGTCTGCCAACCCTGAACAGACCCTCTCTGCCCTCCTCATTACCTCCCATCCTAATTACTGCAGCTGCTAGAGGTCAACAACAACCATCAGCATGGGCTGTATTAAGATTCACCCCTTTGCTCACTGTTACATGGGTCATCTACAAATTAGAGCATAACAGCTTTTGTAGGTTTACCTCAATGAGTGAATGAGAAGAGCCTGCATAGTTGGGAGCAAAAGACAATAATAAAGGCTTCACAATCAGTTAAGCTGATTTGGTTCAGCGGAGCCCCCCAGGGACATTGCAATAGATATCAGATTTAAATTAATTCAACCAAAAAATTGATAATCATCAATTCATTATTTTACATCCAAAGATAGTTTTGCTATAAATGAATCCTAGATTTTGTTTCATCAAGCATAATAATGAGCATAATTCATAGAGGGATGATCAAGTGCCACTTGATTCTGAAAGTAAATCCATTGTTCCCATGGTTTATAGCTGATGCACTATATTTGTTAAAATGCACTGCCCCTGCAAGTCAGTATCAGCCATATATCTCAACCTCATAAAACATTTTACTTGCTACCTGAAAATGACCATTTCCTCTTACAATCCAGGCCAGAGACAATTACACAGATACTTGTACAATATGATGCAATCTACTGTGTTAAAGTCACTGTGTCCATCCACACATTAAAGTGATTTACTCACTTAGATTTCCTGCACTAACATTAATAGGTCAGGAAGGCAAGACTTAAAACACTAAAGTAGAAAATCTTTGGTTGTTCTGTGTGCCTTCTGAGATTATTCATGTGTGACAACAGTTTTTGATGTATATTTCCACCATGTTAGACTGCGAAAATCTGGTGGCAAGCTACTTTGTGTTAATGAATAAAACCCACGAGGCAGCTGTTGGTGCATTTCCTCATGAACATGTGCATTTATACAGAGGCTCTGTCTGGTCTTGGAGTAGTGGGGACGATCGGTAGACAATAATTACGGTCTTGCCTCAAGTAGCACTAGTACTACAGCTGGGTATTTTCGCAAAAACGCCAAATTGAGATTTGCTTGTTATCTAAAGAGGAAATTAGGGTTGTGATTGCTGCTGGAATAAAGGTAAAATGTTATTTTCCTTCTCTGTAATATATAATCATCCTACAACAAGCACTACTTTTATTCCTATTCTTAATAATAATATGAATAATTCAAAGATGTATTATAAGTAAGAATCAATATTTTCTTGATTTTAAGAGTTTCTTAATATAGCGCATTTCAGTCACAACAGGACAAAGCTGTTTACAGTGCCTCTTATTCACCCACACACATCAATGGCAACGATGCTGCTGAGCCAATGGGGAGTAATTTTCAGTGTCCAGCTCAATTATTTTCTGGTGTGACCATTAGGGCTTCACAAGGTTGCTAGCATGGCTATAGATTTCTTGCCCGTGCACAGTCATTCTCGGTGTCTTAGTTGGTTCCCTGGCATCCTCACAGTTTTGTCAGGACTCCAGGAAATAGTCCAATACACACCCCTAAAACAATCACACCTTACATTTAGGCTTTGTATAGATTAAATAGAAGTGTAACACTGTGTAAATTAGTGAGCTATAGGGGTGCTAATAGGCTAATTTTGGTTCTTTGCTGCAGAGTGAGGTAAGTGCTCTCCACCTTATTCCAGTCCCCATGTTGAGTGCAGTTAACCAGCTGGTTGCTGTCGCATCATAATAAGAATATATACATGAGAAAAAGGCAAGAAACATTTCTACATATTCTCAAAGATGCAAAACTATTCCTTTAAGAGGCGTGGAACATCTGCAGAATGAAGATCAGATCAGCTTTTCATCCGTTGCAGCTTTTTGCTGTTATGCTGTATATTGTAAAGGAGGGTATCTTCATTATAGCTGCTATCAATATATTTTCTTGCTGCTTTGTAGTTTGCTGTTTCCCAACATGAAATAAGTGCCAATATTTTTTTCATGAAACTGAGGTGAAAAATTATTCTGGTGCCGCATCAAACAGTTCATAGTGAAAAAACACGAGATGTAAAATGCACTACTTTACATGCAGTGGGTACCTTGGCTACAGTTTACTGTAGCTAAAAAAACTGTGTGAATAAACTTTTCTCTCTCGTACTTTGAACAGATACAGCAAACATTTCATGCTTGTGATTTTTCTGGCCTGTAAAAGCAACATAATACTCTTTCACTTTAATAATGTATGCTCATAGCTCATATCAAAACACACCACTGAGCTTACTTGGACTTTAGTTTTGGTTTATCTCTTGAATCCCCATGTGCATACAGCAAGCTGTTGTTCGACTGTGTCAAAGGCCTTTTTTCTTACCCTCCTTCCTGTGATGTGGTGCCAAGTCATCGGGGACTTGAACACAGTAGGTCTTCCTGGTCTGGACCCCCCTTCCACACAGAGCACTGATGTTAGCCAGCCTCCGGTCCTGCTGGCTCAGTAAGGGGAGGATGCGACATTCGCCCCAGTCAGTAGTCCTCCACTCATACCTGACAGGGTGCACACAGACATGCAGACACATTTGCAATGTCACCAAGTGAACAGCAGTTAAACGTGGAGTCACTGTTTGATATGTCTTCGGAAGAACACAGAAGTATCATGTTTGTATATTTGCAGAAACTCAGTGACACTCCACCCGGAAACAATTGATAAATGGAAGCATTTATAAGAGGATAAAGTGTCACCACACGCACCGCGGAGGCAGTCGCACACACAAACACAAAGCAAAAGACAAATTAGCGAGAGCATTCTCTGGCAAGAGCCTCTTGCACAGTATGTCAGGAGGAGGGAGGCATGATTATTTTGATTTCAAAAGTTCTAAACAAATGTTTGGTTTCCACTATGAAAAATGCAGTGGTGCAGAAAGCAATAATATCGGAGGAGTTTACCAGCCTGTAGTAATCTATCAAATGCTTAATTTCCGTAATGAGTTTTCCCTAATCATGTAAATCCTCTGCTCTCAGGCACTCCATGTAGATTTAGCAAATAAAACAAAATCTACCAGCAGGGAAAATAATTCTCTATTGACTACTTTGTTTACTGCATGTAATATTAGACAAAGTCTCTTCCAAATCAAAAAGCTCCGAAAACAATAAGTGTTTTTTTCAAACAATGTTTGTCAACCGTGTCCTGTCCATTGGGTCAGGAAATCCCAACAGTATATTAGGTTATTGTGGGTTTTTCAAGGTAATTGAGGGATCGCCATAAAAAACAAAAAAAATATGCAAAATAATTCAACAATGAAATCATGAATATTTGCAGCCTGCAGGCTTTCTTTCATAATCATTCAGGTGAAAAAGCTCAGGAATTCAAAAATTAATATTTGGTTTTAGACTTTGACACGATATGCATAAACATCTGCATCAGGAGATTACTGTCTGAATAAAGCTTTTGTTTCTGAGGACTGGGAGCTCAAAATGAGAAGATAACCTCATCTGTTGAGATCTACCTGGGGCAGTTTGGAAGTAAATCCCCTATGATGTTACAGGCTTCTTTTTCCTCAAGGGCAGGACATAGTTTCCCCCCTCCGACTGGGATCTGCGTCATGATCCGTGACCGGAGGCGGTAACCAGGAGACAGGTCGGTGGACCGGCAGGTCTTAGAGCAGGGACTCCACGATGACCAATCAGATGTCTGACAGTCTTTGGGCATCACACATGCCTGGAAGGTCAGGGGGGAGTTGTCCTTGGTACACAGACTGCAGATTGAGAAGAAAATATGTTAAAAAAGGAAAATACTTCTAGTGGATATGTTCATTTTCTGATTAACTTTGCAGTTTCCACTTCTCCATGGCAATATTAAAAGCTATAATACATCATAATAACACAGGTCTCAGCAATGCAGTCAGCCTTTACAGAAATAGGACAAAAAGCTGATATGTTCACTTAAAAATATGAAACAAGCGCATTAGCAATGCAATTACAATTCCATTGTTTAATTTGGACAGTTTAATTTGGGTGGTTATTAAGATGTGAGTACAATGCTCATTTAAGAATTTTACTTTATAATTAGGCTGCAATTAGCAAAGCAGAATGAGGCAGAACTCAGGTGGGAAATACATATTCAAAAGCTCCAATCCCACTTCTTAGCAAATACCATGCTAATCAGGCACTGTACTGTAAATGGTCCCTTCACTCTCAAGTCACAAAGCAGCGAACCTGCCTTGTCGTTGATATTAATATGCAAATATCAAACACATAACAATTTTAACCCTCTTCATCCGAGTGGCATGGAAAGAACAAAGGTCAGTCCATTATGATACTAAATCCAATATTGTAGATGAAAGAAAGTTAAAGTGGGCATAAAACAAATCTTTGTTCAGTGGTGACGCATATACATTTCGGTATCTGGAGTACAAATGCCGTCTTCCATGTATTTTTTGAAAGTGCATGACTTTTTCCAAACCATTGCCAATGCTTACTTCAAACAAAAGGTGAATACAGATATATTCTGATACATACGGTAAGAATAATGTGCTTTTTATACATAAAAGTATAAAACATGTTATTGTGGCAGCCCAAAAATTTGCATAATACAGTATGTTTACATTTACATTTAAATTTAGTCATTTAGCAGACGCTTTTTTCCAAAGCGACTTACAGGAAAAAAGGGGAACAATCAAGGTATAGTGCTATTAATAATAGTAATAGTAATTAGAGCTATTAGGGCAGCAATAAGTGCTAGTGACAATTCTTTAAGAGGAGTAGAATCAATCAAATCAAAATTCTGTAGGAGCGAAGGATCTTTTGAATCTCTCTGTCCTGCAACAGAGAGAGAGGAGCCGTCCACTGCTGTTTTTTTGCTCCATAAAGGTTTTGTGTAGCGGATGACCTGGGTATTTTAAGATGGCCTCAAACATCTTGACAGGTCATCTCTCCACCAATTGTCGTGTGGTGCTAGGAGAGATGGTGTTCTCTGAAGAGCTGGGTCTTCAGGAGGTTTTTAAAGGTAGAGAGGGAGGCCCCTGCTCTGGTAGGAACTGGTAGTGTGTTCCACCAACGGGGAACACAAAGAAGAATGCAAAGAATGATGAAGTATGTCGCCATTAAAATTCCTAAAGGTGCCAGTGCTTAGCATTTCTTTATCTGTTCATGACTGCAATATACTGTAAATGTCAAACAATAAAATGCATTATTCCAACAGGACATTATTGACAAGTGGTTTCTTATATAACAGCTTACATGAATAGCAGTCAACAATTGATTTCAACAGTCAGCTAACAGTGTCACTTTACACCAAGTAGATGGTGTATTCAGTCAATATCATTTACATGCAATGATTTTTCCCTTGAAAAGAAAGCACAAGATGGAATGTTTATTCCTGCATGAGTGGGTATGAGTCTCTGTGTGTGTGCGTGCGTGCGTGCGTGCGTGCGTGCGTGCGTGCGTGCGTGCGTGCGTGCGTGCGTGCGTGCGTGCGTGCGTGCGTGCGTGCGTTTGTGCTGTAAAATCTGTCCATACCAAATCCAAATACCAGGGCTTGCTCAAACAGCAGGAACAGGAGGGGAGCATGCACTTGACATTTACTATGATAGTGCCCCGCCACCATGCTAATATGCTGCTGAAACACAAGCTCTCACATAATCCAGGTGTAATTGAATAAATAACCACCATCAATAAAAACCATTTAATTCCACTGAATACACCTCCACATGAGGCAAATGACCCACTGGGATCATGAGGGGGGATGACCATTGATCATGTCCCTCTCATGTTACGGAACAATGGGAGTGTGGGAAAAAAACCTGAAAAACAATATCAACTCCATTAGGACTATTTCACCTGACAGACACCCACATTCAGCCACAGAGCACATTTTTACAACTCGCCGCATACTCTATTTCAGTGGGAAAGGAGATTAATGTAAGACAAATTCAGTTATCTGCTCAGGTCTGCTCCCCAGACCAACTACCAACCTACTGCTTCCACACAGCCGCCTCGCTTTCATTATAATCTTGGATTTATCTCGAACATAAAGAAATGCCTTGTTTTCCTGTGGGTTTATTTTCTCCATGTATTGATCTCATGTTCACCCTTTTTTTAACTCTTGCTTTATGAAAAGTGGAGCAGCTTGGTGAGATTGGCTTACTCAAGGCCGTAGCCATGGAGTCAAGGAATTCCACTGCGAAACAATAACCATTCACAACATTATGGCTTCCATGAACTTCACAAAAACAAACAACCACAATAGACAGTGATGTAGCAACACACATATTGCATTCTAGTTTTTCCCTTTTTAATACATTTAAAAATAATTAAATAGACAGTGCTGTAATTGACAATGATTATAAACAACCAATTCCAAAATCGCTGTCTAAAATGTTAAGAAATCAGAATGTGATCATTTGTCATGTGTTTAATTGAAAACTATACAAAGACAGTTTATTTTATGTTAAATATACAATCTGAATTCTGAATTTCATCGATCAACACATTTTTTTCCAAAGTCTTTCTTGCTATTTTTAATAATTAATATTTGTATTTCTGTATTTTTGTAGTATTTTGGAGGCAAATTCCTTGTATGTGCACATGTACCTGACCAATAAAGATGATTCTGATTCTGAATTTGTGTTTATTTATGTTTTACAAGCATTGTGGGTACCCACAGATGGCAACACCACTTGGACAAACCACATCCAGAACTGCAATACACCATAATACAAAAACGTAATACGAAAGAAAAAAGTACCTTAATATCAGTGGGGAATATTTCCCTCCAAACACATATAATAATTCCTACATTGTGCTTACCTCAGCATAGCGTTCTTGCCATCACTCCGTGTGCAGCGGACTTGTCGTGTCTGGTATCCCACCTCCAGTTGCCATGACATGGGGTACTTGTGCGCATGAGCGTGGTGGTGGTGGTGGTGGTGGTGGGAGTGGTGGTGAGAGGCCTGTGTGTGCAATGTGACTGTGTTGTTCTCATTCAAGTTGGTGCTGAAGTCCACCGTGGTCCTCCCGCTTAACAGAGCGTCCTTTTGATGGGGCAGTCGGCACCCGCTCCAGGCCCCTACTTTAAGGCTGTACTGGTACTCACCCTCACCAGCAGGGCAGTCAACAGGGCTAGAACAAGTCCTGGTCTCAGTTAAGTTGGGGCAGCTCGCACCTCCGTACATGGGCGTGGCCAGGACGTGTCGAGTCCGATGCTGCAGGCCAGAGCTGCATGTTTTGCTGCAACTAGACCAGGAGGTGAAGTCAGAAACTACGCAGTCCTGGGGGCAGGGGATGAGGCACGCCTGCTCCACAGGGGGTTTCTGGGAAAAGAACTCACATATCCTCAAGGTGACTGTGGTGCGGTTTGAGGCGCGCACACAGTGGACTTTGCGCCTCTGGATGCCGTGCTGTGCCGTGATGCACTCAGCCGTCCTCAGCTTGAGCTCGTTGGAAAAGAAAGGGACGAGAACACATCCCCCCCAGTCTGACACCTCCCACTCAAAGAGGTTCTGGTGCCAGTCGCAGACCTTGAAGCAGTGCCGCTGGCTCTCTGGCTTGTCCATGTGCTGGCAGTGGGAGTGGTGGGTAGTCCAGCCCTCCATGTGGACGCACCATATTGTTCTTGTCTGGACCCCGCCTGAACCACACTCCTCCCCGATACACTGACCCCACTGGCCTGGAACAAAGAAAAGACACATGGAAAGGGCATTTTCATTAAAAACCTGAAGCTTTGGGAGAAAAAAATGATTTAAATTGCAGCTATCTGGCAGCTTGCAATCAAGCACAATCCAAGGCCATTCACTTAACCTCCATGATTGCTTTATTCATGAACTGAGGAAGAAAGGAACAAAAGTTAAAAAAAAAAAAAGTAATCAAACCCATGGCGGACATCAATATAAAAAATACGAGGTTAGTTTGTCGGTCACAAAGGACTAGATTCATTTAGATTCTTGATCCCAAACTGATCGGTATCTTAGGCTATGTAAGACATGGCCAGCTGTGCAACCACTGGATCAGGTATTATTGTATTTGTAAAAATAAATTTGCTGATTTGCAATTGCTTGTGAATCTGGCCGAAGAGAAATATATTTAATTTAAATTATTTGTATCATCTTGTCTGCAAAGTTGAGGCGCTGCACATGGGAGGTTTTTATATATCTTCTGAACAAAGAACTATTGATTTTCTATTCAAAATAACTCAAACCAACGTAAGGAATGCATGGCATTATGCTGTGGTCTGACTCTTTGCTCAGATCGTACTGAGGGTTTAAATCATCTTAATCAACAATTACCATAGCTTAATCCAAGAATAGATTTAAGACGTGTATTAAAATAAATGTTAGCAGTAAAGGAATCTCTGCCTGCAAAAGATAAGGAACTTGAAATTAAATCTAACTGCCTGTACTGGGTAATTCCTAGTGAACAGAGAAAAAAAACGATAAAGAGACATCCCTTTGTATGTTGATAGTTTAACTGGTAAACTGACATAATGACATTTCATATCTCACAAGTTCTGACAGTTGATACAGTCGATAGCGAAGTTAGAAAACAGAGTAGGTGGTGAAGTTAATCCAACATGTTCCCCATACATGAATGAAGTATTGTTGCTTTGGTTACATTTGATATAACAAAATCTAAAACATAAATATTGTTGCACAAATTATGTGAACATTATGATCAGTCATACTGACATTTGAAGCTTAGGGCGACACGGGGAGCTAAAACTAACTAAACAGCCATGTGAAGCTTTGCTCACAAAGGTGTAAAATCCCTTTTCACTCCTCATATAATGCTCAGTCCAATATATTTCACACACAGTGTAGTTATGAAAGAGAGTGGCAACTTCATTTTTTAAGGTATTCACCATCATATCTGAGTGATGATGTGGTTGAATTCTGCAGCGTGAAACAGAGTGACGCTATGCAGTCACTACTTGGTAACATCAAAGTGTGTGTGACAAAAGCACAGTGATTTTCCACCTCTGACAAATAGCAAAAAGTAGAAGTACTCTGTGGTCAGAGAGGGAACAAAATTGCTGATATCTTTTTCCCAGCTGTAAAACCTTGCGTCAGCATCAAATTGCGGCTTAAAATGTAATACTTATATGGATTCAAGGTTGACCGCACAGCTATTTCAGTAAAGGTAACTCCAAACTTTTCACAACTACCCTCAAGTCGAAATAGAGTGAGGATATGATCCTCAGAAAGGCTTTTTAATCTAATGTTAACCAAACCACTGTTCATCAATAGTTTATTCATTCACATGGGGCAAAGAAAAAAACTGCCTAAAGAAGACATTACGAAAATAATCACTTTTGCATGGTTCTGCACATACATTCGGGTATGTGGAGCACATACCAACCCACACACTGTGAAATAAATAAAACAGTCAGTCTTTTGTGGGCTGCCTTGATCGGAAAACATGGAATTCAACAAGCCTTTCAGATTTGGCTCCCCTTCCTATGTCATATGCAGGCTCACTAGTATATACTGTATGTCCCCTGTATGGTTTCTTCCCCAATATACGGTTTGAGCTCAACCCTTTCACAACATGAACCACATCTAAAAAAAGCTTTCTGGGACACGCTGAACAGTTTTCCAGTTAAATCACATGCTTCACTTTGCAACAGGCTTTGAGGTAAGTTTCCTATCATTTGGTGGGTGTGTCAACTGTGTTATTCAATCAGCAGCGACATGTACAAGTGCATCTCAATACATCAGAATATCATGGAAAAGTATATTTCCAGTACTTCAAGTCAAATAGCCCCAACCAAGTATTGAGTCATACGGATGAACATACTTTTCAGAGGCCAACATTTACATATTTCTTTTGTAATATTCAAATATTTTTTGAGACATTGAATTTTAGGTCTTCATTAAATGTAAGCCATAATCATTATAGTTAGAAGAAATCAAATAAATTAAGACATGAAATGTTTCATTCTGTGTAATGGATCTATATAATGTGTTATCTCCACTGTTTGAAATCAATTAATTACATAAATAAACTTTTCTATGACATTGTAATCATCTTGGGCTTCAAACATGAGGTTTGTAAAGACAAGGTTTTTACCAAGGTTTTTAAATTCCAAAGAAGTGGGGACGCTTAAACGTAAAACAGAATGCATCAAATTCAGAATTCAGAGTGTAAATTTACAAAAACAAAAGTTTCAGTTTGCACATTAATCTTTTTTAATTTAATACATGTCAGAAAGGTTAAACGAGTTACCGCATTGTGTTTAAAAGTGTTACACAATATCCAAACTTTTTGCAGGGAAGATTGTACATTTCTCTTTGTGAGACACTGATTTATATTCGTTTTACACTTTGATTTTGTATTGTGCTTTTTCATTTTCATTTTTTATCTGACCCCGATTCTGTAATACAGTTTTGAAGAAACCCTGCTGATTTAAAAAGGCAGTGTGCTTGTATAACATGGAGTTTAACCCACGCAACTTTAGTCGGGGCTGAACATGTCCCTGCAGAAAGATTTTAATCATAAAGAGTTTTCTGGCACAAAGTTCTGAAGGTGTAACTCTCCTTTGCTGACCAACCAGAGCCGACACATATTTTAATACTAAAGCATGTAAATATGTTTTAGTGGAAACACAAAATACAAGTATGACTGAAGCAAGATTATTACTTTAGTGGTTACTAACTGTCTAGTTCAGTTAATTGTCTTGTAAAAGATCACTCCACTAACTGATGTTGAGTATGATGAAATATATTTCAGTCATGTTTCTTTGGTTGCTGTCATTTTTTTATGAAGTGGATTTTCTCTCATTGATCTTGCCTGGAGCACCTGATGAATAATAATGCTAATCTTTCTGCAAGCCTAAATGCAACTCTACCTTCTTGATTTCAAAATGTGCTCAAATCTTGCCATGATATAGTGATCTACAGTATGCTGTAGAATGAAATAGCAGTTTCATGAAATGCTCAATAAAAGTGTGTTTAATAAAACCCAATCAAAAAACTAATTTGTTTTTCTCAATTAATTAAGAATGTGACATTGTGTCCGCATTTTGAGCAGAAGTAGGCATAAATCAGAAAAAGAAATAAATGAAATCCATTTGCTGATATGTCGACGTCCATCACGTTCACTTCTCATCCAGTTATTTTGCCACATGCTATGAAAGGGATAATTTGATTCATTTCTTCTAATTGGAATTAAATTGATGTAATAATGAGATCCTACTGCTTCCTAAATTGCTTTCGAATGACAAGTCACTGAAACTGTTTTGTGCCTTTTCGTGCCAGTGGAATCTGTTGTTAACACTTTGCTCCCTGGCCAATCATTGACGCAACAACGCAGCTTTGAAGCAGTCGCTTTTTGCTTAAGGGAGCAATATTTCAAACTGCTGAATTGTTTCATAGTTCATCGAAGCACATCATTGAGTTTATTCATCTTGGCTTTGCAATGTTAATGGGGGCTTACAGTGTAACTAACATCATTATGTTCATGTGATCTTTCTGTTTTACACTCTGTTTTGAAAGCGAAAACAATACAGCAAACTGAACGCACCGATACAAAGCTCAAAGGGTAAAACATTGAAATCATTATTACCTTATTTACAAAGAGATTTGTGTACTCTAGAAAGGAGATAGATTTTTTAATTGGCATATTTTAGAAACTAACTCAGACATGCAAATAAACACCAAGCGGTGCAGTTATGAGAGTCTGACAGATTATTGTATTATGTGTTGCAAACAAATATATACCGACACATTAAAATCTTATCACCCTTTGTTTTCATTCACACTGCAGCTAAAGGTGTTGAGACATATACCTTTGGCATAAACTGCACACATGGATATGCAATACAAGCCTGAATATGACTCGCATTTGAACTCTTGTTTTTCGCCTGTTTTGTCAATGTGCTTTCACAAGATGTGGTAATTTGTTGCACCTGCGTGAATTGACATGGAAGACAACAACAACAACACACAATACTGTCGAGGACGCCTTCTCATTAATAACTTCATTGGAGACATACCGGTCGATAAAAAAAACAGCAGACTGATAATTAATGAGCAAGAACCGTGACTTTATGGGAATAGAGTTGTATGAAGAGGTCATATTTTGGCACTTGAAGGCAAGCCATTGTTGGTTCATTTAGCTTTCTTAAGCAAAGATCATATAGGGAATGTTGAAAAGGTGTAGTAAACAACATCAGGCCAAGAAAAAACAGCCTGAATAGGAGAAGCTCAGCATATGTTCAAAAATATTTTGAATGCCAAAAGTGGACCTTCACCAACAAAAGAGCACTTTAAAATGGAAAATTGTTCCGTTTCACACTACAGTATGTGTCTGACTACACTACATCTTTTCACTCAGTTATTATTTTCAGCTTCTGAATGCATATAGGCTGCAGCATGTATTTAAACTGAGCTATCGTGATGTTGCTTCAGTTTAAATTGATAGTTTGAGCTCTGGTTTATTATATGAACTGCCAGGCTATTTGTTTACCACCTCAAAGACACTAGAGGGGCTTTGATGAGGAGAGACATGTTGTTTCTGTCAGGAGAAGCTATGCAAGATCACTCACGGCAGTGAAAACATCAATGTATATGAGAACATTTTAATTAGACAGTGGATATCAGAAGAATTTAATTTTAAAAAGTGCACTCGTACCCCCGCTTCTAGCATTCCTGCTCCGCACTGTGTTTAAAAGAGACGTTCTCAATTCAGTCAAAGCTTACAAGACCAAAAAAAAAAATTCTTATGTGGGTTACACCCTAAAATAGACATGAAAAGCCTCCACAAATATGAGATATGAGCAGCAATCCACAGCTGAGCGTACAGACCTCTAGTGTCAGCGCCGGGCAGCTGAGTGCGCTGCACTGTGGTCACTGATGGCACTCTCTCATGATAATCACTCTGTGGCCACCTTTGCTCAATGTTGCTGTTTTCACGCTGTGCCAGTATATGTGTGGCTGATTTATGGAGGTGTGATTGGGAGTGATTCTGCTGCCAGGGGAGCCAGCTAACACAAGCACTAGTTCATCTCCTAAGCTCTGAATAATCACTCTCTCGATCTGTCAGCATCAGCATCTGTCAGCCCCTCAGGAGGAACCAGTCACCCACAGCTCCTTCATTCCTGACGCACTTAGTCGCCTTGCTCACACCTCCGGGGGCCTCCGCTACCCCCGGGGTCCTCGCTATATTTACTATTCCATTTACGTACGGAGAGGAAGGAAAATAAAATGGCAAGAGGCTGAGCAGACTTCTTTACAATACAGGAAAAGACAGAAATTAAACTTAGCCGGTGTAGCGTGACTGAACACGTCTTCTCTTTTTCACCAGTGTTGGCTTGAACCCTTAAGTTGGACAAATGATAGCAAAGCTGCACGACAATAACAAGTAACACAACAAAAGCAATCTCCACTGTGCCCTGAAACCAGACAGACGGAGACAAAGAAGGAGCAAACAGCAAAGCAGTAAACTGTCTCTTAAACAGCGTCGCTCCATCAAGAGAAAACTGCACTCAACACTGTTCAATCTTTTGCCTCTTTGGTCTCTTTAATTACATTTTGGTAAAAGCATCACTGAGTCAGGTCAGTGAAGTCTTAAAGGATTTATTGGCGCTTCCAACTTAATGCCGCCATTTTGGGTCTGTTTACTGATGCTGCTTTACACTTTTACACCAGATGCTTCTGTAAGCCGTGCACTTAGCTTCAGTGTGTCACAAAAACAAGGCAAAGCTCTTTAGAGCATTTATTGATCACATCGATCTGTGTCTCTATCTACTGCACTGTGCTGAGCACTTTATTTAGCTTAAATAAGAAACACATTAATTAAATTCAACACTGCAAGTTAAACAGAACAGCACACTTTTAAGAGGAGACACTAGGTGAACAGGGTAAAACATTCAGATATCAAACTTCCCCAGCTCATTACTTATGTGCAGTGCAGATGCCGAAATCCAGTTTTGCGTGCATATGATGGGCACAGGAGCGTTTCTAGAAATAACGACCTAGCAGGACATCGTAAGGTTTCAACCACTTTTCTAGGTTTAGGCAAAAAAACGTCCTGGTTAGGCTTTATTTAAGTGATGTAGTAATTGACAAAGTGACTATTGAACGTGACATAGTTATGTAAAAATGTGATGCATGCAAGTTATGTGATATTTGAATAACATTGTTTACTTTTGTTTTTACGAAGCCCATTCTCCTGGTTTCCTAAATGCAACTTTAGCGCTAAATAATTTGTTTGAGCATAATTTATAATAACTTCAGGCTTGTAACCGGATGGTTCCTGGTTATAAAAATGTGATATAAATCAGGCAGTGAATGAAATATGAACACACCTCTCAGTAAAAGCCGTCAAAAATATTGATAGGAATGAAACTGGAAATATTGGTGTATGTAAGTGATACTGAAGTGGAGATTTCTGGTTCAGAATCAGAGAAATAACTCATGAAGAGAAAACAGCCTTTAAAGACATGTAACTGAATATTCCATATATTTTGCAGGACACTACAGGTGAATAGAGTTACAGTGTTTAAGTAATAGATGTCACTAAGAAACTTCTCCATTTAGAAAGTTTTCTGTATCATTTAAATATGCAAATGAGGCATTACCTAAAACAAACCTTTTGGCGAATTTATAAAACCCTCTACAAATGCAAAGTATAGTAAAATAAACAGCCAAATGTGTATTTTGAATGTTTCCTTTCCACTAGTCTGAAAAAAAGTCTAGTCATTTTAAGCTAAATAACTCAAATCTCAAAATTGACCAGCACATGAAAAAGCAATATTTAGCGCTAACAATATGTTCGATGTGGGAGTAATTTGCTCATCTACTCCAGTGACATATACAGGGAGTTCATAATGTTTTTTTCTCTACTCGTCAGCTTCTTTTTTTCTCCCAAACATCTGCTGAGTTTACTCACCATCCATCTTCAACTTCTCTGCCTGAGTTAAGTTTGACTCTTTGGATACATGCGTCCTTTGTCAAAACACTTTTTAATTAAATGATACCTATGCCACTGCGCCTCATTATGCACACAGCCGTCCCCCATGCCACACTTCCATCAGTTGTAATTTATGAGCAGCGAGGTGCATCCTCAATTACAACATTCATATATGCAGAAATTCATCAGATTATCATCAGGCAGTCAATCCATCTCCAGAAGGCCTGAATCAGCTCATTTTAACCAAGTGTTTATGGAGCAGGTTAGAAGGAAATTTGTCAAATGTGAGAAAGGAAGTTGAGAAATCATCGCCAGGGGACAATTCGCAAGCAGATTAAGTGACAAAAAACACTTATCACCTGCAGCTAAAAATAAAGTTTGTGTGATGATAAAAAGAAAGAGCAGCTACTGTGAGAAGTTTGACCTTCCTGCTTGAATATAAATCATATATTTCCATAAATGCTCAATAAGTGAATGCATTATGGTATTTGTGTTTTGGCTTGACAATGAGATACTTATTGCAGCTTGCATTATCCCGAGGCAAAGCATCAAATGCAGCCTCAATATCCCAAACTAATGAATTACGTACCTTGGGGCTGCAATACAATACACATGGCCCCAAAGGGCTTTCGTTATAATTTAGCATTCAGCCCTACAGCGCCAGTGCCAGAACTACTTGAATGCCTAATCGCTAACTGAATGGCCAGCAGTATAAACAAGACAACACTAACACATGTTGTGCCCATTGAGTGATGTAATCCCCATTTGAGCCAATCAGTAACTAACCAAATAAAGACAGTAATACAACCCCCTCTCGAGCCAAACGGCGTCATTTTATAACACCCAAAGTGCGTCAATGAGACTCGTTTCCTTTCATAAATTACATTAGCGGCATCTGAGATATTAAGCGCGACGAACGGACAGAGGAATAAACACATAGACTGGGGCCAAGCCAGAGTTTGTAGGCAGAGCCAGTCCCACACTCTATAAAGCATAATGCAGGACCTACAAGCTCCTCGGCTCTGATTTATCTCAAATCTATAATGCGGTAAATCATGAAGAGGATCATTTTAATACCGGCATGAAGACTTCCAAGTGAATAATCAATCATCTTTAGTCAGTATTAGCACGATTTCCTTCAGAGGGTTATCACTGTGTGGAGTGGGACTGTATTTAAAGCAGTCAGGCAACACAGTGAGGTGGACCCGAAAGATATAACAGAGGTCAGAGGAAGTAATGACCTCTGATAAATTCACTTCCTCCCGCTTTAGCTGGCGGAAACAAACAACACAGTGTTCTGACCGGCTGCATGATTATTCCATTGAAAATTGTCTATTTTTATAGTCAATTTGAATAATGGTATGGTACAACTGTATATATAGGGGTTCTTGTGTCAGACAGTCACAATGGACACAGATAGTTATTTAACTCAACATCCAACAACAACCCACAGCAGACAACTTCTAATTCAAATATGACAATACTGATTGAACACTACGTTGTGTTACAGGAGCAGCATCTTAATGCATCATATCTACAAACCTAAGGCATCGCCACAAAATACAATATTGATGATTACAATAAAGGTAAAAGAGATGTGACATGCATGCAGGGAGTGTTTGTTCAGGTCTGAAATATGGACACACACAGTATATTTATTGCATTAAGGGAGGCAACTTCCTAGGCAGTTTAACTTTATATTAAAGTACACATATTAACAAGTTGCTTATCAGCATGCATATTAGAAACATATTGGCTTTTAATTAGCTCATTAATTAATTAATTAATGCCTTATTCTAAGCCAATAACAGTTTTTTATGAGTTTTCCCTCAATAACCTTCTGATTACTACTTACTGATTTCATGAGTTCCTGTATTAAGATGTTATTGTGCTTTGCTCAAAATGGCCCTTACCATGAGAATAGTCTTTCTCACTTAATAATACTTAGAAATACGTTCTGTTCTTGTGAAAGAAAATACATCTTAATTGTGTCCAAATAAATGTAAATCATGTCTTTCCAACTGAGACAATGTTCCCCATTCTAAAGTTAGGTCTTGCTCATAACTATAGTTTGACATATATTAACCCACAACTTATTCTAAAGTTCCCTCCTCTTCACACTTAATAAACCCATTATAGCACAAAGCTACGGCCGTGAACGGACCCTATTCTTAAGTGATGGGTTATACCTTGAAAGAATTGAGGTCTTTTGAGGTTCTATTCCCATTGAGTGGCGGAAGAACAACGTTAGCACAAGTGGAAATATCTACTTTATTAATGGACCACTTCAGAGGTTTTCAAACACACTACTAGTGAATTAGTTATGAGCGAGATCGCACTTTAGAATGGGGAACATGGTCTCACTTAGAAAGACCTTATGGTATTTGGGAGCGTATTTGGTAGTTTTGTTGCATGAGAACAGACCTCATGAAATAAGTCTTAAGTGTGACTACAACCTTATAAGGCCCGGACTGTACAAAGCGTGTTAAGATGGTAATTTATGCAAAGAAACTTCCTTACTTGTAATTGATAAGGAGGTTATTGAAGGTAAACTCTGGACCGAGTAGTCATAGAATAGGTTCATGCAGCCATTAAAAGTGCTTTATAATGACTAATAAAGAACCAATAGCTTACTAATATGCTAGTCAATGGTGAATGGGTGTACCTTAATAAAAACTACTACCACCACTTGTATTGTGACAAGGAAGACTGACTTTGGATTAAAATCAATTACAGACAAAATGACAAATAAACACAGTGCATCACCCCCCAGCTGCTGCCAGGATAATTGCTTTCTCCACACCCAACCTGCAGTGCTAACCAATAATACCATTGCAACCTCAATAGGACAGGACATCACACACCCACTCAATCACATCCTTTCCCCACTGCCCTCTGGGTGCAGGTACAGAGCACTAAGGTGCAGAAGGGCTCGCTCTGGGAAAAGCCTAATCCTTGTATTGTAGCCGCCTTAAACAATAGACCTCGCTTAACAAGCATGAGTGTGTATGTTATATTTGTCATGTACAGTGCTGTGCAGAGGAATGTTGGGGCAATAAAGTCTAAGCCTATCCAAAGACACATTTTACAATATTTCTGTTTAGATTTGTATGTAAAACTAAGCACACATACAAGCTGCAAAATGGTTATAAATGTGTGCTTGAACCGGATTTGAGTCCTTTAACTGAATTGAAACTCACCGGTAGCTCAAAAAAAACAAATCTGGATATATGACTGTATATGCACAGACGAAGAATAATGTTGCATTTCTTATTTTCCTCTGCTGCCTGATATTTCTTTTTTTTTTTCTTTTTTCCGGATCATTGCTTGAGTCACATTCGTCTTTGTTTCTCCTCTGTATATGCTAACCTGCCCACAGCAGTGGGCTGTCAGAGAGTTTCAGATGGGTGCTGCTGCAAACACTGGCTCCTTCTGTTAAGTCAAGACAAAACAAGCAAAGGTGGGTGGATAAATAATTTAAGAAAGAGCCGACACAAACATAATTTTCCTGGGTGTCCAAGGTGACATGATAAAGATCCTGCACTGAGCCCTTTCAGGTAACCTATCGACTGATTTTAGTGAATGAGATTCTAAGCTTTAAGGGGAATTTGTGTTATTTATTTTTTGCACGAATACCTGCAAATTCTGCAAAAAAAATAACACTATTAACAACACTTTACTTTCAAACTCAAGTTCTGATATCTGGGGGCATGGTGACACTGCTACACACAGCTTCACTGATAAAATTAGCTACAGAATACATAATTAAACTTGAAACGTGTTGAAAAATGTGTGATTGCTCCCGCAGTTTCCCCTGATAGATCCTGTTGGTATTCAATTAACTTGGTGAGTAAAATGTTATCAAGTGAAAGATGTGATGTCCAAATGTGTAACAGGTTGACAAAAAGTATTCAATTACGTGTGATGTCATGACAGCACAGCACAGCAGGGCACGAGATTTTTTTATACTGGAGTTTGACAATTAATCCCATTTCCTTTTTTTTACTAATACTGATCATGGCATGTCCTGCTGTCTCTGAAAATATTCTCTCGGTCGAACCTCGACCAGATTTCTTCTCCAACTGAAATCAATGTTTAGCTGTTCTAATAACTAGCCTTTGGAGACCTGGTAGTTCATCTACAAAGCAGATATTGTATTTCCTCTAAGATCCCGTTTATACACATAGATCGCACTTTGATTTTAGGTTGAAAAAGCCCAGCGGGGGTTTCTTTGAGAATCAATGTGTTTACACTTCTAAATGCCACAGTACTTTGGCCGATATCACTTTAAGACTACGGTGGGGACCAGGCAGACGTGTGCTTTACCTCTGCGGCGATCAGAATCTTCATCCTTGTAATTGCCTGTCTCATGTGGTGTTCTCAAGTCCCTGCACCAGCCCGTGTAGAGGTGACATGTAATTTGATAGGATGTCATTCACTCCTCTGTCTCACTGTCTTCCGCTGACCTGGGATTTCTCTCCCCGTGAGCACAGGAGCAGAACTAATGGCCATATCTACAGGTAGCAACCTGAGAAAAGACCCTGGTGTTTTGGTAATGCAGGTGACGAGGGTCATGGGATAAAGGACAGAGATAAAGTGACAATTGTATCTCTGGCAAAGCAGCACAGCCCGCTGATGATTCTATAACAAGAAAAAAAGACACTGTAAGGCTTTTTTCCCCTGGTAACCTCTTGATTAATACACAGGCCCACATAAAGTGTTAATAATTTTGTTTTCAGACACAATCCTCTGTAAATTGTGGTTTAATTTTCATTGTGATATGTTTGGAAGAGATTGATTAATAACGTTTTGAGAAGATATACACTTTATCTGTCAAAAATAAATCACATTGACACAATAATTTCATGGAAAGAGGTACAAAATATTATATTCCAACTTTATGTGCAACTGTATTTTAGCAATTGAACAGCACCAAAATAAAACGATGTAACTTAAATTCGAACTCCTTTTCTATTTATTTAGCTTTAGTGACATTTATGAATGACTATGCAGCTGAATTTTTAATGGACTTGAAAAAAGAGAATGCCAACCATGCCACATGTGTTGGCATACAAGAAATGAACAGAATGAATAAAGGGATTATATTCAAGAAGAATTAGTCGGTACATGTATTTGAGGAGAGTCTTGACAAGCTAGCCTTCATGGTTGAATATGCGGAAATTTCATTTGAGCACTGATTGCTGATGCACTACAGAGGTTTTCCTTGAGCTGCTCTCAGATTGAGCAGCAATTCCCGAAGTGCTGCTCTATTTCTGCTCAAGAGTAAGGTAAAAGCACTTCAGATTGTGGCAGGCAGGTCTCATTTACAACAACAATATAAGCAAGCAAGTGCTCTTACCTAAACAACAACAGTGGTGCTTGAAACAACATCATCTAGTGTCATAAAGGATCTCAATTGGTTAAATAACTATTTCTATATTAACAATAAAATCATTAATTAAATAGAAAGAGGTTGATATACTTAACTATGTATCCTATATATATTGTATATGTTGATATATTACCAACAAGAAGACAGGAGTAGCGATAAAGAAGCTAAGCTAAATACAGCTATAAATGGGTGAAACATCTAAACATATTTTAATGACAAAAAAGGCCCACCTAAAAAAATTTAAGGGCCACTATATTTAAAATATTTTCACATCAAATAGGCCTGTTAAAGTTGATGCACCAACTCAAGCTGTTCTTGTCAAAGCCACAAGACTCAGACAAGAGTTGCTGCTCTACCACTGCCTTGGTCTGTTAGTTTGTGTTATTGTGTGACATTAGTAAATCTGATCTGAATAATACATTTATTAATAAATCCAAGCATTCCCTTTAATGCAAATAAGTCTTTACATCTGCTGTATGTGTACATATGCAGCTGTTTGCTGAAACATATATTATAACAAGTCAATAAAGTGAAAAGATGAAATTAGAGTTTACAGCTTATTTTGCAGTGTTCAGGAAATCAATTAGTGGTATAATAATGAAATATTATTTAAGGAAAGATTGGCATTGTAATGAAGGAAAATGAACATGTACAGTTATAGGAGACAGGAGTCAAGTTCAGCGCTGTCAAAGTCACTTATTTCTCAATCTATGTTTCTTTCTTTGTCACCCTATATCCTGCAAAATTGGTACTCCTCGAGAGGGCAGTCCTACTGCTGCCCATTTATTAAGAATTTAATGGGAAAGTGTTTTTATAGATATTTAATAAAAGTATTACAAACTATATCTTACGCTTTATATCTATTTGTTTAACACTGTACTCAATACTTGCTTATTAGGTTACAACATGTCTGTATGTTGTGATTCTGAAAAGAAGACATCAGGATCTTTAGTATTGATCTTCTCATCCCAACCATTACCTGCCTCTCTCACTGAGAATGAATGGCAATTCATGAATACACTGCTATCTTTGAAAGCATCTTTGTCTGCAGGGTTTTCATGTTCCAGAGTCATTTCATGGTGCAGATTTAAAACAGAAATTTGTTTTTTTCCCTTTAATCAACCACAAACTGGCCCCGCAGCTGAGTTGAGGACCAATTCAATGTGAACCCAGAGCCAGGAGAGTTTCTCTGACAGAAGAAGCGATTACCCGAGTCAGGTAGCCTGCAGAGTGTAACCTGCAGAGGCTAAATACTTCAACTATCCTCCATCTGTCATTTGTGTTCCCTTTGTCCCTCAGTTATTAATCAGATGCTCCCTCATTCATGGTTGGTCATCTGTGGGGAGGTCAAATAAATAATGACTGGACAAAATAACATTTACCAGTATCCCTATCATTCAAACCACGCAGTCACCTGAATGACATGGGGCAACACAGGACTTTTCCTTTCCTGATTTCCTGAAGTCAGCAAAAGCTTAGTGTTCAGCTAAAGGAAACTTTTTTTTCCTATGTTGCACCTAATAGTGAAAGTACAATATAGAAAAAATAATACAGTACGCTTTCAAATGTGAAATTGAAAAATCGCTCAATATACTGTGGAAGGCTGCTATGTGCTGCTGTACATTGATAACCACACGATCACCTCAGCCCAAATACACAGCACAACAGTCTGTGGCCTGTCTTTATCAGGGATCCAAACAAAGGCATCAGCCACTGTGCAGCCACAGTAGTTGTTATCACTGAGTCCATTAGAGATGTGCAGACACCTCCGACTCGATTCCTCTGGGAGACTTATAAGAAAGGACAGGAAACTAATGGATAGTTTGGGAGTTCTGATAGTTGGGGGAGGTGTACCTTCCTTCATCTCCGTCAGATAACACAGAGGACGCTCTGGCTGTAGTGTGCAAATAAGCTAAAGTCGAATAAGAGGAGACACTGCATGAATTATTTTGTGGCTGGTCTGTTGTTCGGATCAGTTGCTCAATCCAAAATATTTGTCCTGAATGAGATATTTTTATAGACTAACGTACCTTGGACATCAACTTTTATGCAACGCACATGAGCCCATACAAGCTACACAGTGTGTCAGGAGCATAGCAGCAGCAGGTCCGATCCTGAATTAGTTTATACACAGGATGCATTCAAGCACAGTGCTGGCTGTAGGTCAGTCGTGTTTTGGCAGCACTCAGGGGCAAATTCTATACAACAGTAGTTGCACACAGCCCTTGATAATTATATGCCGTTGTCCTTTTCACGGCTAGTGCTCATTTTGTGTTAGTTGCTCATGTATTTTTGCTTATTTGTGAAACCATGGATACAGGTACAGCGGCACATTGCTTTCTAAAGGCAGCAGAAAAGTCAATGCTGCAGCATTATTCTATCATTTAAAGGGTGAATTATTCAGATGTGCGTACATAGGTGGGTTCACGTCATGCATACATCACTTTTTACACACACAAAGGGATGTACAGCAACACCCCTCAGTTAAATCAATTATTGGCACAATTGCTCATTTGCAGTCAAATGGATCTGTTGATGAGACAGAGGATTGGAAGATGGTGAAGGCAGAGGACAACAAAGCCCTGCAGCTGAGTTGAGGACCAATTCAATGTGAACCCAGAGGATCCACTCGGTTTGCCAATTCTGAACCCAACATGTTAATAATAATGCGCCAGGTAAAAGAACAGATTATGTGCTGTTTAACTAGCAAAGTGAAGTTGGACGCTAAATGCACTTACGCCATGCACTTTAGACCATGTGATGTAGATCATCTAGGCCCAAACGATGCAGTGTGCATCATGACAATTGTTGACACTGTTTTCCCTTTAGGGTCAAGTGTTCCTGATAAAACTGGGGACTCTTTCTTGAAAGAACAGTCAGTCACTCAACAGCTCAAAGCTAAAACAAAAACAAAAACAAAACAAAACAAAAAAAAACTGGATTATGCACTGGGCCTAAGGTTTGTCTGTACAGACTCTGATGTAACATGTATTCTTGACTGATCTGTTGTCTGTTGCTTGGCATTGTTTTCTTCATTCTTGAATTCACACAAAATAAGAACGGCAGTTATGTAAGCATGGGCTCACATCAGGGAGAGGCGTGGGGGTGATGCATGGGTTTTAAATGACATTAAGCCTGCTACAGCCCACCCTGAAAAGCAGCTGTGTGGCTTGGATTTTTTCTGCTCATAACTTAAGGCAGGAATAGAGACCAGGCATTAACAGATCTGAGTAAGAATAGAATATTCCTTACCACGCACTGTCCTGGCAGATTATTCGGTACACCTATAATACAATGTAATGCAATTGCCCTACAATAAATCCTACTTTTATAAAGATACTATACATTCAGTTTTTCAGTCATTTTAGAGCCTCTAGGTAGTGGTCATGTACTGTTTTGTTATATTGTGTATAGTACAAGACTCACACTGCAATTTTGATGACATTGAAAGTCCTATTAGTTACATAAACCTGTGGTAACACCTGTCTTTTTAATGTGACTTGACACATGCTGCAGGAAGGAAATATCTGTCGTGGATGTGAACACTCTGAGGGCTCATCTTGATCTAACTAAAGTACAGCCACAAAAGCCACATCTTGAGGTATCCAGTCTGAGCTTTGTGAACATAAATCTGGCTACAGCCATACTGCCAGCAGCAACATTCACTTATCACAGGCCTCATTGACATGGTAGACGGAGTCAATGTTGCAGACTCTTGTCGAGGCTGTTTTTGCACAACAGTCATGCTCTCACAGTGTTTTGTTTCACAGATCAGGGAAGTATAAGGGGAGTATAACACTACAGACAAACTATTTTGAGACTTTTTTACTCTCCATGGGGATGCAAAAGAGACATAAAGGTATGCAGCCACAAGGAATTTATAAAATATGAAGTTTTACCTACCCAGGCCGGGAATAGCCATTGGAAGCACTGGGAGAATTTCCGAGGCCCTGACCAGCTGATTTGCCCAGATTGTAAGGCCAGTGTATAAAATACAAAATCAAGACTGGCGGAGATGTGGAAAAAAATTGATCTTCTTTCCAATATAAACTTTGCTCAGAACTTAAATATTGGTGGAATAATACATAACTGCATATTTCTAAAATACTGAACAAGAGAGTCCAAGTCTCTGCTCTATTTCGGGATCAACTGCTGAACTTCAGGACTCTGACTTGTCCTCCTTTGAAAAAGAGATGGATTACTTTGGCTTTCACAATTGCTAAACGGATACTACTGAGACACTGTAGGAAAAATCCTTACCCCCCTTATGAAGAATGGGCTACAACAATGGCTCAATAGGCTGCTTATGAGAAGGCGACATACTCAAGATTGATCGTTAAGTATTTACATATGGTCCTATTACTGTTTGGCTGACTGTGACTTGGAGGTCAATGTAGAAATCTAGTGCAACTAATGGACTACTGCCAGGGCTGGGCCATAAATTGATATTAAATTAATTTTGTGATATAAGACTAGAAATTGACCTAGATTTTTGATAACTCAATATTGTTATATGGCATGACTCCTGTTTCCTGGTTTAAAAGGCTGCATTCGAATAAAATAGTGTAATTTTTTTTAACTGATTGGTCACACGCACATTTTCATAACCAATGTTCAGTCAGTATGCATGTTGTGAAAAGAGAAAAGGGTGATGCTGAGAGGGAAGTTATTTAAAGGACAAAAGAACTGCAGGGAGATTTGCAGCTTAATGCTGTAACCTTTCAGATCTGTTTTTTTTAACATGCTTGGAGCTGCTTTAGCAAATGATAATATCCCAAATGCCCTTTACTGAGTTGATTACATGTTTTTAAAAAATAAATAAATTGCATGAACACTTAAGAATGCTATGTATTGCCTCCAGTTATACAGATATTCCAGAGGTTCAGGATGCTCAACACAAGTCCAATCAGAGCTCAAGGGAAATGCCTGATGTAAAACAAACAGTGAAAGAGTGCTCAGAAAATGACTATATGAATATGTATTCTTGTAGCCTTGATTATGGAAGTACAATTAATATGTATATAGCTATTTTAGAGCAGCAGTATTTTTGTTGTACTTTGTTGGAGGTTGAAGGGATACAATTACAGTTATGTTACTGGCATAAACAGTAAGTTACACAGGAAAAAATCAACAAAACAGTCACAGCATATGGGGCCATGATTGGAGATTTTCTGTCTTATTTCAAATATATTACAACAGAAGCTAGAACAGTTTCATGCTGGAATGATTTTGGTAACTTTAATGGCATCCTGTAACATTAGCCAGCTCAGTGGATGCACGCTTACTTGTGGGCAGTGATACGGTTGGCGGATATAGTTTGTGAAAAAAAGAAAATAGTTCCTGCATGAAACTGCTCACAACAAGGCATCTGGATTATACTGTAACCTGGGCATGAAATCTGGATTTTGTTTTTCAAATTATTATGATGATTATGTTTCTCATGCATTAAACACCATAAGCTGAGTGCCATATAGTTCCATTATATTCAAGCAGGCAGACATCAGCTGTGGATCAGTTGATTGGAGGGTCGGGGGTTCGATCCCTAACCATGGCAGCCTACATGTCAAAGTATCCTTGAGCAAGATACTGAATCCCAAATTGCTCCCGATGCTGCGTTCATCTGTGTGTGAATGAATTCCAAATGGTGGCAGGTGGCACCGTTTAGGGTAGCCTCTGCCACCAGTATGTGTGTGTGAACGGGTGAATGAGCGCAGTCTGTAGTGTAAAGAGCTTTGAGTGGTCGCAGTGCAACTAGAAAATCGCTATGTAAGTGCAGATCTATTTACCATTTACATCTCTACTCTACTACCTAACTCACACCAAAACAACCTAGACAGAAAATATCTGAAAATCTACTCCAAATAATATAATACCACCAGTATTATACAATTTCAACCAAATACCCAGCACTACTGTTGGTTGTTATAGCAAGCAGTCCCAGACTGAAAACACATTTTGGAATATCCTTTGAGTGAGCATTGTGCTAGCTCTGTGGATCACAAAGACAAATGCCATTTACCTGTTTACAGCAAGTTAACACTCATTAAAAAGAATCAGAGACAAAGACAAAGAGAAGGGGATAACATTTATGCTGACATTTTCAGGTCCACTGGACATTAATCAAGCACATTCCATTTGCAGTTACTGAGTGAAAGATTAAAGAAACCCCCTGACTAATTGTCTCATCCAGCTGGGCAGAAAGTTTTAGAGCCAATTATGTTTTTGAGAGCTCTTCTATTGGGACACTCTGCAGATTCCACCTGTCCTCTTTGGGAAAACCTGCAGCACTTGTGTCATAATAAGTCACACAGATTCAAAGACAGTCAGATAATGAAAAGTCTTAAATATTCCTTTCTGACTTGGAGGTAGCAGCTGCCATTTCCCAGTGGCTTAGCCCAAAAAGAACATGACTTGTCATTGTATTTTCAGTCCCGCCCGCAATACACTCAGCACATTACCCAAAAGGAATACTTGAAAAATACAGCACAGCTATGATTATTAATCAGTTTCTGCAGACATAGCAAAGAATGTTTCTGGATCAAAGTTAACAAGACAGGGCTCAGCTCAGTGCAGAAGTAAAAACTGCCGAAGTAAGCCATTACTGTCTCTGTCCCTGTTGCTGTCCCCAGGAGAAGGTCACGGGGTTAATAATGTTACGTTGTTCATCAAAAGCAGCAGATCTGTGCAACTATTGTACCAGTATGCACAACCATTCAAGAGAGATTCAGTCATTAGTATGGACTCTTGGTGACACCGGGTAAAAAAATGATATTATATTAGTCAATGTTTGATATGCACAGAAAGGCAGAAGCCGTCATATTACCCTCACGGCAAAGGTAATGAAAGATCAAACATCACTCTACAAATCCTTATTAAAAGTTCACCTGGCTTCTCTCCTTATGATTAAGTGCTGGGCGTTCGGGGTAAGAAAATGATGCATGGCGTATCCAACTTATATTAATTATGTGCTATGAGTTTCTTGCACACTGTCATCCTGCAAACTCATGGTTAAACACCTTTCCCAGTATCACACTTTAACAGAACACCCCAAACATAATTCCAGATGATGTGGCGAAGAATTTGTGCTCATTTTTTCTCAAGGATTAATGAAAATGACTGTCTCAGGAGGATGTTGGGCTCGGGCCCTTTTTAAGATATTCTGATAAGCACAAGACGCAGAGAAGGATTTGAATTACATTATTATTGGTACTATCCGTACTGTAGTAGCTATGGAAGAGGACACCGCCACACAAGCACCTTGAAAAACCAAAGCACTCTGTCTTTTTTCTCTTCACATTAATGCATGTAAATTAAAAATAATTGCTTCCTTTAACACAATGAGTATGAGTTAATGTGACACCCTCTCTTTGCTGTCATGACACATTGTCTTGACTGTATTCACTATTCTATTTGATGTGCTGCAGCAAATCAGACTGTACAGGCTACACGGTAGGTACAGGCTATTTCTGTACCCATAATGAGTTTAGCTTGTTAGATCAGCACAAAGTCCACGTAGCTCCCATGGTCAGCTAATGGCAAGGTGGATTTGATTATTGTCACCAGGTATCTAGGACTGATGCTCGTGGTTTAATCACAAATACTGACCAGAGCTGCATGCCGCTCTGGATAAAAGCATCTGCCAAAAGTGAATGTAATTATAGCCATGCTTTGATCCAGAATATAGTGCAATGTTTTACTGACTTTCTATTGTTAAAATAACCACATCTCATAGTATACAAAACAAGCTTACCCTGCTCAGTGAGACCAACTGCTGTATTCAATGTGAGTCTGTTTATGTGTCAGAAAATGTTGTATTTATAGGTCAGGGCTGTATTGGCTATTGGCTATTGGTATCAATAGCTGTGAGGTAATTTAACATCAAACACTACCTGTTTCACATACTGTGTTCATGTAACATAAATCAAATAGAAAAAATAATGACAGGACATATCTTATTGTTCTCATAATATATATCATATGTGTCATGCCATTGCTATATGTGACATTTTTCATCACCTCTCTATACATAAGTATGACAGACTGGGATGTTTTTCCAACACCTATTGTGAAAGATTCCCTATGGGGCTGAAAGAGACAAAACAGTTATCACATTTTTACCTGACTGCTTATTCATGACAGCAGTACACAAGCTCAGCAGACACGTGCAGCTGATATACAGCTCAAGCAACTTTTCAGTTCCTGCCTAAACCAGCTTTTCAGGCCTCACTTCATTTGTGATGAGTAGCTTCTTTGGATATTCTGACTTTGTCATTGAGTTGCTTCTGCCATTCTTTGGCTCAGGCCTCACGCTGCCAAATCAGCCAGTCTGAGAGCATGATCCCTGATCAAGGAAAGCCCTCCAAGCACCCCTACAGCAAAACCCACCAGCACCCTTTTCCCACCGCTGTCTGTTTATCATTGCAACAGTGTTCTCTCCCCTAGTTACATCTTATTGAAATGCAACTTTGTGTGTGCCTCATTTAAATCTCTGTGAACTGCACTCCCGCTTGACTTCCATATAAGTTCAACATTACAACCCCGGGTTTGTGAAATTCAGTAATAATTTTTTCAACAGGATCCAGGGTTTGAAGGCTGGGGAGATGTAGTCCTGAGGTAAAGTCACTTTGCTGAGATGAATAATTATAAAATAATTTGTGCTAACTCCTCCTAACAACATTAAAAGACTGTCTGAAGATTTGCAATATGGTACAATTTAAGGGTAAGGATACTTGGGAATTACTTTTTTAACCCTTTTTTCTCTTATTTTAACTGGAAATAAAACAACTCTAGAGTTGTCAGAAAAGCTTGTTTTGGCTCTCTGGGTGGCAATGTCAGTCTGTCAGTCAGTCACTCAGTTCTAGAGGTGGGAATCACCAGAGGCCCCACAATACGATTTTATCACGATACTTGAGACACGATACGATATTATTGCGATTTTAAGCATTTTGCGATATGGTGAGTATTGAGATACAATATATTGCGATTTTACTGTTTAAAATTACTTATTTAACTGCATTTTGTGTCCACAAAATTAAATTAAATCAATAATTGTTTTGTCAAATAAGACAGTCTTTTTATTTCTCTACAATGCAGAGTCAAACCCACAGACTGACCAACAAAGTATTCAGTCAAACTGAACTGAACTGACATCAAACATGCAGTGCAACGTTTGCTCCGGTGTGACTTTCATGTTCTGCTCGAGTCTAAGTGAGACAGACGCTTATGAATCTACTGCCCGCGACGTCCACGCAACACAAGTTATCACAAGTATATCTGCTGTTCCCAAATTTTCCTCAACTTCAAGCTTTACTGCTGTGTATAGCTTTGATACGGCTGAGTCCGTGAAATAATGAATGTATGTATGTATGTATGTGAGTCACATACCTGGTTCCATTGTCTTTAGCATGTAGCTAAAACCATCGTTTCCACAACGTTGTATGGCCGCAAGCCTTTGCACATGAAGAAAGCAATGGATTGTGTTATTTTCTTTCTTTCTGCGCGTTCTGAATTGAGAGGCAGTTTTGTCGGCTAGTTTCTCGGTAGCGCTGATGTAGCGTTAGCTTTGCCGTCATCAGTTAATGCTATCTCAGGATGGTGCCGAGTTAGATGAGCCCGCAAGTCCGTTGTATTCCCCGAGTATTTTATTTTCATGCGGCACTCCTTGCAAACTCCATGTGTCATTTCTATCTCATTCGTCCCTTCCTTGTTAAAAAAAATCCACAATAAATCCACACGCTTGACATTAAGGCGGACGGGGCTCTCCTTATTTATTATCTCCGGTGCCGCCATCTTTGTTGTACCAACTTCTTCTGTCACGCTTACCATCACCTCTACTGACCTCACCAGAATAATACTCAACAGCACCATCTAGTTTGTCAAAAAATCAATTGATTTCATTTTAAGTACCATAGAATTCACTTCATATTTTCCATTAATTATGACAAAAAAAATCGATACTTGGCGGCCATGAATCGATATTATATCGCCACGCAAAATATTGCGATACTATGCTGTATCAATTTTTTCCCCTACCTCTACTCAGTGCGGCGGTCAACCACTTTGGTCCAACACCTCAGCGGTCATGAGGAAGTCCCAACAGCGGCTCCACTTTCTGAGGATCCTCAGGAGGATCAACTTGAAGAGAGATCTGCTGACTGTCTTCTACCGCTGCTCCATTGAGAGTGTGCTGACATATTGTACATGTGTGTAGTTTTCCAGCTGCATCATGGCACACAGAAAGGCACTACAGACGGTCATTAACACAGCCCAGAAGATCATCGGCCACCCTCTCCCCTCCCTACAGGACCTCTACAGCACCCGCTGTCTGAGAAGGGCACGCAGCACTCTGAAAGACAGTAACACCCAGGACAGCGGGTGTTCCAGCTGCTGCCCTCTGGCAGACGTTTCAGGATGCTTAAAACACAGACAAACAGACTGAGGGACAGTTTCTACTACAGGCTATAGCCCTATTAAACGGAAAAAGTTGACACAATCGTGTTGTTTCAGCCACAGCGTTTCACATTCATGTAACATGTGCAATAGGCTTTTTTTTTTACTTTATAACATGTGCAATAAGCTTTTTCTCTGTGTGATATGTGCAATAGGTTTTTCCTTTGCCATGTGTCTCTGTTTGAGGTCCTGTTTACATTCCCTTACTGTAGGGATGGTTTGAGCTGCTGTCTCCACAACAACTGGGTGATTCTCCATTAAATTTGGTGCAGACATTCAAGTTCTGCCTAAAGATGAATTGTAATAATTAATGATCCCCTGACTATTCATTCAGCAGCAGGTTGAATTCCAACACTTTGGAGATGTTGAACATTAGCATGTTAGCATGCTGACATTAACATTAAAACTGATAAAGATAAATAGAGGAACTCCGACAGTCCTTCGACATAAATAAATGTACACAACTGGAATACTTGTTTTCTGATTGGCTGGCTGTGTAAAAATGGAGAAATAATACAACAATAGTTTGGGGGTCAGATTGGTTCAATACAACACATATGCACACATACAGACTGAAAGAGTTATTGAACATTGCAATACTTCCACCTCTCCGCATTGGCCTTGAAGTGGTCCCTTTCTAGCACGACTTCACTCTGTAAGAGATTGAGGACAAACCACGCAGCCTGGTTCTGTATGACAAATGTGTTCTACGGTTCTGCCAAAGCTAATATGAGGATTCAGCAGTCCGAGTAAGCCAAATTAAACGACCTGTGTGTACCAATATTTATCTCATAATTATGTCCTTACTAAATAATTACTGTAGGAGGAGTAGAGTTTATTTTGCCTGAAAGTGATCCTGTTTTGTTGAGATTGCAATAACAGAGAGGTCTTGTTTAACTGTGAAATTAATTCATTTTGCCTATTGAGGAAATGTCTCTCTCTCACCTCATAAGTAAAGCAGAGAATTGCAAACTGTGAAGTCCACACTGTGATTAAGAAGTCACTTGTGAAATTTTTTTCAACAGCCTTGCTAAACAAAAAAAGAGCATAGAAGGCCAGCATTAGCAGAATTAATTAAATTGGTTTGTTGTGCCCATTGTGTCTTATAGGTCAATTCAGCTCTGGCTCAACAACAAAGAATTATTCAGCAGCTCATGTCAGGGCGGAGCGAATGAAAATTAACAAGTGTTAGGACTTATTTTATTTATTTTTTTAAATGACATGTTGCAGAGATATAACTAGACAATGGGACAAACTCACAAACAAATCCATAATGCAAAGGAAGTGATGCAAAAACTCAGTACATAAGCCACTTTATCGGTCAAATCTGGAATATTAGTACATTGTTAAAGTCATCCTTGATAAAGATGCCAGCCTTGGTTATTTTATGTCAGTGCATTCCATGAAGTACTTTGTTATTCAATAACTGTATTGATTTATTTCTCTTTCGAATTTCAATAATCACCAGCTTCAGTGTTGTGTGTTAGTAAGGGAAAGTGACTGGACCGTGTTTGTGGGTCTCATCCTCAAAAAAGGGGGCTGCAGGCAGTGCTTCAATTATCACTCTCTCATCCTCCCCAGTTTACTCAAAGGTGCTGGAAAGAAGGCTCCAACTGATTGTCCCAGCTGTGAACCAGTAGACCAGCTCTTTACCCTTGTGAGGCGGCTGTAGTGGTCATGGTAGTTTGCTCATCCAGTCCATGTGTTTCGTTGGACTTGGAGAAAGCTGTCCCCCCCAGTGAGTCCTGTCAGAGGCAGTGCAGGAGTATGGTGTCCTGGGGCCATTTCTATAAGCAATCTGGACCTTGTATCACCAAAGTGAGAGTTGTATTTGTATACATGGCACAGAATCAACTGTGGGTTTTCAGTTGGTTTCGGCCTCCGACAGAGCTGTCCCTTATAGACAGGAGTTCAAGGTGTAGCCAGGGGGGAGGAGGGTGTTTGAAGTGGGAGTCAGAAACCACAAAACATCAGGTCATAGTTCTTTGCTGGAAAATGAGGGACTGCTCCATCTGGGCTGGGGCGAGTTACTGCCCCAAGAAAGGGGTTTCAAGAATTTTGGGGTCTTGAACCCGAATGAGCGTAGAATGGAACACAAGACGGACAATCGGTTAAGTTCGGCTTCAACAGTGATGATAACTGACCACTTGTTGTCAAATCTCAGTTCACATGGCTAATAAAGTAGCCGTTGCAATGTAGCAGACTATAGGCAGCAGCAGTGCACCGAGATGAGAGTCGAGGAACAATGATGGTGGTTGGGTTGCAAGATGTGTACAAAGCACCACAACAATCAGTAACTTCACAGACAGTAAACAACATCTAAAACATGCATTCCCTCTGAGTGGTTTCTGTGATATACGAAATACAGCAGCAGCATGCAGCAATGCACCTATCCTGCCTGTGGAGTGCTTGTTGCTTGTCTATTTACATGTGAACCCTACAGATCAAAGCAGGACGTCCGTTGAGTAGACGTCCTTAATGCGGCCCAGGACGTATTTGTGTACACATTGCTTAAAGACCACCTTTAAATATAGTGATCGGATATTAAGTGCGTCCTCAATGTGTCTTGAGTGCGGTCACATCTGAACTTGGAGCGATCGACTTGTGATCGGGTCACCCAGGACACGTTAATACTAAGTGTGAAGTAATTCCTGTGTAGCTTCAGCCTGAACAGTTGTCTAATCTGCTTTAAGTGAATTATGTGAGTATGCAGGGCCTTTACCAAACAGTCTGCACAGTACAACCTTGTCTCCTTAAAGTTATTTTTATAAAATAGAAGTTTTTTTGATAGAGAGAGTGAAAGAGGCTTTTTGTATGACACAAAAGCCATATCGAGGTGTCTGGGGTGGACAGCTGATGCACAAAGAGTCCTTACTCTAACCTTCACTAAGTGCTGTTAGTAACATAAACATAACCATAAAAATTGGCAATCGTGTTCTAGTTGCTATATGAGCTGATATTTTACTGCTTGAGCACATATTTCACTGTTCAGAATTAAGATTTTTCAAACTTATCAGATATGTTGATTAATGGCACAATCCAGACGGCAATTTCATTTAATTTTATCCAAAATGAATTTGCTGTAGCAAATTAGTATATAAATGAGATTTCTCAGAGACAGACTTGACTCAGGGTACTAAGCAAAGATATACATAGTAGATACTGGATACATCTGCGTCTTGGAACAGAGCCCAGATCCTATATATGCATGTTTCTCAATCCTACATTTTCTGTTGGATGAGCCACATAGGTCATAATTAAAAATGCATGTTTTGCATTGGCTTCCACATTAATAGTAGCAGGATAACCCCACTGCAATCCAGTCCTCACAGCCTCTCTCCGCTCTCTCTTCCCTTGTACATCCTCTGTTCTGACGAGTCTGTTTCAACACAGCAGTTGATCAAAGGGTAGAATAAAACAAGTGCCTTGATAGACAGTGCTCTGCAATCAGAAACTGACTCATATGGGAGTTTTTCTCAGGTAAGAATAAAATCCATTTCGTTTCACCTCGCTGTCTCTCCAGTGTGTTCCCCACTGGGTCAAATACACAGTAAACAGAGTAGGCTATTTTAACAGGTCTCTACAGAGGCAGTTGTTCAAACACAGAGAACATTAACATTTTCCTTTTCCTCTTACTTTCGATAGTGCATCACTAAAGAGTCCCCATCCAATCTGCACTTTTCTGAGAAGATCTTTTTGAATGAGGTGAAAACAAATATCATGTCATTAATTATCAAACAAAGAAGGACGTAGCGGCAAAAAAAAGAGTGGAACTCGCAAGAAGAAATGAGAAATCTTATCAGCTGGTAACCTATTTACTTCCAGCTCTGTCTGCAGTAAAGGGCATAAGCAGTTGTGCTGACAAAGACAGACTACTCCAGCATGGAGAGCAGCTTGTCAAGGAAACTGCTCCACGAAGAAGATGAACATAAAAGAGTTTTTTAAAGCCATTTTTAGCATTAAGGCTTTAGCTGGCCCTGTATTTCTGCTGCTTCTCCCTGGACTTACACTAGCTCAGTCTGCCTGAGACCTCCAGGCTTTTTTTTGTAAAGCAAAGAGGAGTTCATCTCATTAAAACTATTGTAATTACAACAGGCGTGTCATGTTTTGTTAAAGCAGCAAATAGCCTTTTTTTTTTTATGAATTGGAATTACAATGAAGCTCCCTCACTAGAGAGCATTTATAGGGCATATTAAGAGGCTGGTAAAAATGAGGAGCAGAATGATAGAGTAATAATGCCATGTGACACTGTGGCTTAATTTATTTTGTAGTGAGCAGCAGACTATGTCAGATGCTTTGTCCGTTCATTTCATGCAGTGACAAATTACTTTTACGGCCTCTTTATGTTCCTGACCTTCACACAGATGCATAACCCACAAAGTACAAGTCATAGACATCAGCCCCAAAACACTCCCAACTTCTAGTGAGGCATCAAAGAACAGGACATGCCTCTGCCTGGCTCTCCTCGCTGCTGATTTACGGAAATCTTTGCACTTGGGCCAGTTTTTTTCAGCAGCGGAACAGGAGAAGCTCCTGTCAGCAGCTTTATCTCATTTGCATTAAAGGAGCTGAAGCTGTTGACTAATCAAATTTAAGTATTGTGACTTTTTGCCTTGGAGCTACGGCTGTATTCCTAAAATCCCTACTAAACAGGGCTAGTGTGCGTGTGTATGTGTGTGTGTGTGTGTGTGTGTGTGTGTGTGTGTGTGTGTGTGTGTGTGTGTCTGTGTGTCTGTGTGCTGGTACTACTACTACTAATATGCTATTCACTAAAGAAATCTAATATCTTTTGGCCTAATATTCAATTCAAAGTATTGAAAGCTCACATCAACTTGGCATTGCTGAGTTGCAATTAGAGCAACCCAGATTAATATGGCATTGAAACAGGTTTGTCAGCTAAACATTCAGTCTGTGAACTCCAGCATAGTATGACAAAAATAGTTTTCAGAATTAGTAATTATGCCGAAGTGCAACTGTATGTTATGTTACTTAAAAATAGTAACATCAGCCAATTTTCGCCTCTTTTTAGGTGGAAGGCGTAAAAATTATTCATTCTCAACATGTGTTTAAATGATGCCAGTTGGAGAACAATTAGATAAAAATTTAATGAAGGCTCAGGATTTTTCCCTGAGCAGCAATCATGTTTTTCCCAAATGGTGTAGAAAGTTTTAGACATTACTTTACCTTACATGTCTTGAAAAATACAGCTGCTGTAAATAGGACGGGAAAAAAAGCTCCGGAGGCTGTTAACCCCTGTATGTTTACTTCAAAATACAGTAACTAGTTTTTATTTTAACTTCACTTATGTGCAAGTATGACTATCCTGGTGAAGCCAGCTATACTACAGAGACTCACTATTTTTACACGGACAGGAGAATGGTTGGTGGTGCACACACAGCGTGACGCCACTGTACAGCATCTGAACTGTTTCTTTAAGTAGAAGTGGTAAGAGAGGATCCAAAACACCCACAAAATTTATAAATTCACATTAACTGTTGCTGTCATATTAATCCATTTGAATTAATTTGAGAGCAGAAAAAATGCTGTGCACACATGGGGCTTCATTAAACAAAAATTAGAAGCTCCAGAGATGCCTTTTATGTATTTCAATATTAGTATTAATTGAACCTGCAGGATCATTCAGTAATGAGATGACCTCCTGTCTTTGATTCTCATCATTCACACAATGGCACTCCAGGCTTCCCAGCAGCTACAAGAACTCTCTTTATAATTACTTCTGTCCTCAGTTATAAACTAGCCGTGCCCGCGTGTCTTTCCCTATTCCCCCCTTAAGCTTCCTAATGGAAAAATTTGACTCTGTGAGATTCGACCAGAATTGGAACGTTTTGTATGAGGGTGATGTGAAAACCTCGTGCTGTTTGAAAGAGACTTCTGAGAGGAGAAAGGCTCTGAAAGCAAACTCTTCTGTGAGAATATTCTCATGGGATTAGGGATCTGAGGAATCTCCTGCCTTGTGGCTCTCATGAGACAAGCCGCCAGCTTTTATGACAGCCTCAATCAGCTCGCTGCCAGTCAGAAGGAGGGAGGGACACGAGTTCAAAATGAGATCTCAATTGCATAATCAATGTAAAGGGCTTTTGAAGAGACACGTCAAATTTTGTCAAGGTCGCTTTGATCGCTGGAATACTCAGTTTACTGTTATAAATATGCTGCTTTCAACGTTAATCAAGTTTAAATTAAACAAAGCAGTGCATCTATTGTTTGTGATGTCTGTCAGTGGTAAGCCCAAGGCAATTTTTGAAAAATGCAGTGGATGTGTTTGGAATATAGAATATCTAATTGGAGCAACATCTTTCACCCCCCAGATCAATACTCAACTTTGAATTTTATTCACCTTGATCCTAATCAGGCTTACTTGTGTACAAGACTCAGCCGACCCAAGAGAGATAAGTGAGGAGGCAGATAGCAAACCACGTTTTTTTTTTTTTATTTCAAATTTTAATGAGACAGCATTTGTGCACGTTTGCAGGAATTTGCAGGATTGTAGTGCCAAACTGCATAATTGATACTATATGAATAGAACAAGGAAAACATCTTGAAAGCTTTACAGTGTTTACAAAAAGCAGGAAGGAAACATTTAAATCGAGTGTGTGTCACCTCAAACACTTGTGTGAGAGGAAATAGAAGCTCGGCTGCATGAAAGTGTTCTCTGAAACCTCCACAGAAGTCCTGTGTTCATATTGAAGGTGTTGGTTTTGAACCCTGTCGTAACTTTACAGCCAGCTGACTCTTTGATGTACATATAAACGGCCAGTTGTCTTGAAAACGATGTTCTTCACTAAACAGAAAGAATCTTTTTCCTCATGATTCTAGTCTTAAATTTTTTGTCGTTGTTTATTTTACATGTTTATGGTATCAATGCCCTTTTAAATCTCCATACTTTCAAACGTTTTTACCATAATGCGTGTCTGATGTTCACAATCTCAGACTAATGCCTTTGCAACAACAATATCTCACCCCTCGCGTTGGAGAGAGACAGACTTTATGACAGGGAATTGTGTGATGTTGATCTGGGGTTGCAGTCAAAAATGTTGTGGCTTGTCTGCAATTTCCATGAAAGCACTCAGATAATGGAACTTACAACTAATATCACTCTGCCAATCTTGAACTTAAAATTGTATCTCGGTTTGTCAATGACCTGCCTTACAATGTGCATTAAAATGTGTTTTGGGTGACTGGAATGCAATCTGCTATTGGTAGACCACATGAAAGTGCAGGCGTAAATGCACGCAAAACACATTGAGGACAAATTCTGGTCCACCTCCAGATGTTACCAGGGCAACCCGTTCTCACTCCAAACTCATCATATTCTGACAGGACGTCAATGTGCCTCGGCATCAGATATGGATGGTAAGACAGTGTGTGCAGTAATGTGCTGCCCACTGCTCCTTGCATGGTGTGTTCACTTGTGTGTAAAAAAGGATGGGTTAAATGCAGGTTGAATTTCCCCATTGTGGGATTAATAAATAAATCTTCTTCTTCTTCTTCTTCTTCTTCTTCTAGATGCACCAGGCTTTCCAATAACGCTAATGTAAGCCTATTCACATCATTATTAGACAGAAAATGGTAATATAGAGAGTGCGAATGTCCATTTAAGGCAGGTGGGAGTGGCTGTGGATGACTAAAACAAACCCTGGACTTTGAGCTGTGAGGCCAGTGTTTGTGCTGTTATTTTAAATAAACCTGTAAAAACTTCTGTATGGATAAATCAGGTTCTACATTACAATGTCAACAACATAAATGTCCAGTGGTGGAAAAAAAGTATTCAGATTCCTTACTTAAGTAGGATTTCTAATACCACACTGTGAAATTACTTCGGTTATATATATATATATATATATATATATATATATATATATATATATATATATATACACATATATACATATATATATATAGACACACACTTAATATACTGTTATGTGGTTTGATTTCTAAACGTGTATAATTCAAAATTGATCATGTTTTCATGTTAAATCTGGCAAGCTAAATGTAGTGGAATAAAAAGTACAACATTTAACCCTAAAATGTAGTAGAGTAGAATTTTAAAATTTACATATGTGGAATAACCTCAAAATTGTCCAAAAAGTAAGAAGATCATTACTTGAGTAAATGTTCTTTGTAACATTCCACCACAGTACCTGTGTGTAGTAGTTAAGAAGTTGTTTTTTTAACCCCAACCCTGTTTTTACATTAACCAAGTCATCTTGCTACCAAAACAAAACCATTTTCTGAAATTTATTTTGAAAAGCCTCCATGCATGAAACATGCAGAAACTGACACACTGTACCTGACATGTCCAAAACTGATGCTAGAGGTTTTTGGATGCTATATGCATTGTGGTGAATCCACGGATTGGGTCACATTTTCTTTTACTTAACTTATATATTTATATTAGGCAAGTGTGTCCCAATTAAGAGAGACACTGTGCATTTGCACATTAAGAACAGCAGAGTACCTTCATTGACTATTTCAGAAAGTTCAGTTTTCTCCGTTTCTAACTACAGTTTTTGGTTTTGCTGCAGTGACGTGACTGTGCCCATGAAAACAGTTTACAATTACCGAAAGCAATATCTAATCATTAATGGAAATCTTTAAGGATTTCACTCATGCTTTAACACAATACATCCTTGAAAAAGCAACACAGCCTACAGGGATTAGAGGAGGAGGAGTGAACTGTCTATGCAGGCGTGGGTCTCTAAATCTGAGAATATAAATTAATTCGGGTGGGTGGCAGGTGGATGGTTTATGCACACAAGTGATTCAGATGATTTCATAGCCAATCTGTGCATCCCTGCAACAGACAGCTGCAGCAGGAGGAGATGCTGGAGAAATGAGTTTGTTTGAGGTGAACGGAGCAATCGAATCTCATTGTGGACTCTGGAGACATGCTATTACGTTAGTAAATGTAATTAGGTTAACTCACATGCAGATACAGTCTGGATAGGAGACATATTTTAATGCCAGATGTAAATGGGGCCTTTGTTAATTTTCTTTGTCACATGACGTCACTGATCGGTATTTTGTAAAAGTTTTGGAGTACAGAGCAGCAGGAACAGCAGCAGCAGCAGTTGTCTGCCATGTGTGAATCATTGCTTATTTACCTTTAAAGCTCCCTGTACAGTATGCAGCAGAAGAAATCCCACTTTGATACACAGCTGTTGTCAAACTGCTGACAACTGCTGAGTCCACAGGGAAAATCACCTGGCACCAGTCATCGCTGTGATTCCATTAAAATAAAAAAGTGAGAATGTATCTTCCAAAAAGTTTACAAACATGCCATCTCCAACATATTTCGTGTTTTTCCATCAGTGTGACAGCAGTCATTATATATATATACTGTATAAAACTTAACTTGCACACACTGAAACAGCAAACAGTGAATGTGTCCTCTGCATTTAACCCCTCCTTTAAACATATGTTAGGTGCCTTGCTAACAGTCCTGGGATTCAAACTATCTACCCTCCGGTTACAAGACCGATTCTTAACCTCTAGGCCAGGGTGGGAGTCACCAGCTGTTTGGTTGATGCAGAGCGGAGAGGACGGGCAGGGGTGTAGAGTTTGACAAGGTCCTGGATGTAAGTAGGACCTGAACCATTAGCAGCGGAGTACGCCAGAGCTAGAGTCTTGAAATGTATCCGCGCAGCCACAGGTAGCCAGTGGAGGGATCGCTGGAGGGGTGTTGTGTGTGAAAATTTGGGAAGATTGAAGACCAATCGAGCAGCTGCATTCTGGATGAGTTGCAGAGGTCGGATGGCTTTGGCAGTCAGGCCTGCCATGAGGGAGTTGCAGTAGTCCAGGCGTGAGATGACCAGCGCCTGGACCAGGACCTGAGCTGCCTTCTGGGTGAGAAACGGGCGGATTCTCCTGATGTTATGCAGCAAGAATCTGCAGGATCTGGTGGTGGCGGTGATGTTTGTTGAGAGGGCTAGTTGGTTGTCAAGAGTCACGCCAAGGTTTTTGGCGGTTTCTGTGGAGACAACCACTGTGTTCTGGACAGTGATGTGGAGGTCAGTGGTGGGGGAGCCCTTCCCTGGGAGGTAAAGTAGCTCAATCTTTCCCAGGTTGAGTTTGAGGTGGTGCGAGGACATCCACTGGGAGATGTCGGCGAGACATGCTCTGAAACAGAACCCCTCCAAGTTACACGAAAGGTGCGGTCTTTGAGATAGGATTACATACAATACAATACAACACAGTGAAATATAAAATCTGTAGCTACTATACATATAAATATAGTGCACAGAGTCAAGCTAATCTAACCAATATTGCACCTGTCCATGAGGGGGGCATGGTGATTATTACACATGTTCCTGGTGAGGGGGGGCAGGGGTGAAGAGTCTGCGCCTCTTAAGCTTGGAGGGTGGGGGGGGGGCCCTTAAGGGGGGCTGACAGAGTTCAGCAACCTAACAGCCTGTGGATAAAAGCTGTTGCTCAGTCTTGCAGTTCTGCTTTTGATGCTCCTCCACCTCCATCCTGGGGGGAGGAGGGAAAACTGTGAGTGTGCGGGGTGGGTGTGGTCTTTTATGATGTTAGCTGCCCTTTTCCTGCATCTGGTGGAATAGATTGTTGTGGTGGTGGGTAGGCTGACTCCAACAATCCTCTGTGCTGCTTTCACCACCCTGTGCAGAGCTTTTTTCTCCACAGCAGAGCAGCCGCCATGCCACACTGTGATGCAGGAGCAGAGAACACTCTCCACTGCACATTTGTAGAATGGTGTCAGGACTGAGCTCCCAAGTCCAGCACACCTCAGCCTCCTGAGGAAGTAGAGTCGCTGGTGGGCCTTCCTGACAAGGTGAGAGGTGTTGGTACCCCAACTTGAGGTCGTTGGTGAGGTGTACGGCCAGATACCTGACGCTGGAGACCATCTCAACAGCTGTTCCTCCGATGTGCAGGGGGGAGGTGATGTGTCTGGCCCTCCTTGTTTACTCTGCACTAATCCTCCAGGTGTTCCACCTCCTGTCTGTATGCAGACTCATCGCTGTTGGTAATGCAGCCCACCACTGCTGTGACGTCTGCAAATTTTACAGTATGACAGCATGGGTGATTTGCCGTGCAGTCATATGTCAGCAGGGTGTACAGGAGGGGACTCAACACACAGCCATGAGAGGAGCCAGTGCTGAGGGAGATGGTGGAGGATGAGGATGAGGATGCCCATGAAAGGGTCAGAGCTGTTCCATCTCCATCTGAGAAGTTACTGTAGGCTTGAAGGGATTTCTACCAACAACGCTTGTCTACACACCATAACACTTTATAATTTAACATTTCAGCTGAAGGCAAGATTACTCACTAGAGAGTTTATATACTAAAAAAAAAATCCATATAATGTGTTATTTGTCCACAGGGTTGTTGAAGGAGAAGGCCTGCTGTAACACTGTGTAGCACTGCAAGCTATCATTATTAATTAAATCATTCAATAATGAACTATTTGAGACCAAGCATCATTTCAGAAAGATTGAAAAGTGTGCAGGTAAACAAACAAACCTCCAGAAATATGAATATTTGATGTATACACATTCATTAATACTCACTACAACAATGATGAAATTGCTTTGTTCGGGGTGATTATTAGCTGAAATGCAGCAGATTTCTGCATGATGCAAACTTAGAGTGGATTAGTCATTGAAGAAGAGGTTGCTACTTGCACATTTCCTGGATTAAACTGTCTGAGAATATATATGGCTTTATAAGGGATGAAGTCAGCTGGAACAGCTGGATGAAGGAGGAGGATCTGTGTTAGCTACACTGTAAAACATGCAGACTGTATGAGTGAAGTCAATTCAGATTCTAACATCTAGTTTCCACTCAGTCCAGAAGCTGTCTTTAATTGAAGTGCTTTGCCTTGAAATAATGAGTTGAATAAAAGTAACACTTAAGGTTCATTCAACTCATCAGTTATGTTTGTTAAAAATGGTCTGCACAACAATGTTTGACAGTTAAAACTCTCTAAAGATCTCTCTGTTTTGCAATTTGAAGGAAACATTTATGGGCATGCCAAGTTAAGATAAATTGAATGAAGTTAGTATCAAATCCCCAAACCCCAGTGCACATCGTCTTTGTTCTAACGCTGGTACAAACTGTCTCCAACAGCAGTGAATGTAAAACAAATCTGACTAAGGCTGAACAGTTTTTGATTCGACTTCATATCAGGTTTATTGAACCTGTCATATCAACAGTTTAAGGCAGCAGGAAAACTTACGTTTGTTGTACCAGGGTTTGTAAAGGGCCCTTACTTTGATAGAGAACTGTCAGTCATGAAACAAGTGAGAGTGCTTAGCAGGTATAAGCATCTTTTATAGCCAGATGGGACGTCCCTTCACTGAGATTGGAGCAGATGTTAAAGGCCTGATGACATTGTCTATTCATTTAGCTTGTTTATGTTGTACTCAGTGCTGCAGATGGTGGAGTGCAAATTATTTCTTATTATGTCAACATGTTATATTGTAATACTTGCAAACCTTGTGCAAAATGAACACAAAATAGCATTTTTATTAATCTACTTCTACTCGTGCTTGACTCACTCAATTGAATAACATTTACAAAATGATTTGTTATCTTCCTGTGAAAGTGGAAGTTGTGAATGTGTTGGTGTGTCACACTAGCCACAACTTTTTTATAATTACTCACACCAATGAATAGTCATGGATTAATTGGCCAGCTGTGTCTAATTTGAGATTTATATGTGAGCTGTATGTGCAGTTTAATCTGTCTTTGGTCTATTTTCTGTCACATACAGGCAACGTTCTCAATGGTGTGGGTCACATCTCATTTTTTAGTTCAGCACTGAATTTCTGAAATGTGTTATCAAGTTACTTGACTTGCTCACACTGACCCTGAGATTCCCGCCAAAAGCAACAAATCGGCCTGACAAAAAAAAAAGTTATTTAAAATGAAGGCTCACAAAGGGTTTGAGGGACCATTATTTTGCTTTTTCACATTTATGCTCCCTTTTCTATTAAAGAGTGGTATTGCTTGTATTAAAATGTGAGACTGGTATTTCCAGGCTGTCTGGATCAAAATCTTTTCAATCCAATATTAGATTAAAGCAGAAATTAAAATATATAACTCTGAATAAGCAGGTCACAGTCCACCAAAGGTGCTTGTTAACTTTCACATTCATGCACATATTAAAGAAAACTGTTTTCTTGTGTTTGGTTCGAGTCACATTTGAATTCAGCTCCACATGAGTCATCACATTATGGCAGTGCAGGTCTGATTTCCTACAATATCCTATTCAATGTGTCATTTGTTATTTATATCTCTGTGAAGTGGCCCTATAGTCACATGAGACCTATATCTTTATAATTTATTATTTTATCCTGTATTATTGTATCTTTTAGTGGCATACATGACAATTTCTGAGCATGTCCATGCTCCCAACAGGAAAGAACCTGTTGATGTGGTCAGGACAAGCAGTGACTTCTTTTATAAAAACAATTCATCATCCAAGAGGTGTACTGACTGTGACGGTAACAGCTGACAGTTGCATTTACGTTTTTTGCAAGACTAAGCCAGCGTAAGAATAACTAGATATTGTCTGCTTGCAACAGCTTATTCACTGATGCTAACTGGCTAAAAAATGCATTTGCCAAATGTGATTCTGCTTTTTCTTTGTCAATGTTAAAGCGCAAAAGCCCTCTGTAAATTATTCAGTGCAATTTGGTTAAATGTGAAATCCTGGTAGATTGGATCCCAGCACAGTGCCTCTCTGGAGCTTATTTTTCAGAAACAACAGAAGCTCACTGCAGCAGTGATGTTTGATGTCAGCTTTGATGGTGCAACAGTGTGGTGCAATTGCAAATAAATACACTCAGACCCTGAAATGAAATGTAAATGTTGCCTGACTGTATCACGCCCGTATGGGTTTATTTTTGCTCTTACAGTCACAAGGCCCCGGGTAAGACCAGGTCCTGGAGCTCCAGCCCTGTAAACTCTTTATATAACCCAGCTGAGCTGAGGGAATCCCTCTCATTAAGGAAAAAAAACTCTATTGATTTCTCAATCTTTTGAAAATCATTGCTCCTAAGCTGATTCTTACTGCTAAAAGTTCCCACATAATTCGGATGTACAGTAGATGGCTTAATTATTCAATCCTCCAGAGAACACCAGCAGGATTTATCATAACAACGACACGTATAATTATATTTTTATAGCCAAAAATGGAAGAAATATGTATAAGTAAATGAGAAATGGGAACTACATAGTCGCTAAATAAATAAAAAAAAACATTATTTTAATCATAGTGCTTATTGCAGTCTTAAGTATTGTTATAATGATGCTGAAATATCACTTTTCTCCTCAGAGATAAAGATAGCTCAGTATCCCGGACTATAGCTGGATTCCCTCGTCAAAGAAGGAAAATAAAAAACTTAAAGAAAGGTGTTTTTTCTTCTATTCGAGGGAGAGAAGCTTTGATGCACAATACAGCCCCATCTGGGATGTATGTAAGAATAAAGCAGCTCTTTTCCTGTTAAACTAAGCTGTAACAAACACAAATAACTTGTGATAGGTGAATCCCAGCATTTTAAAGACTTTCTCCACAAAAATTACACTCATTTTAAAGATGACAAATGAAAACCTGAGAGGGGATCTTGCTTTTTTCAGCAGACTAAAGCCGACACTGGATGAGCGCGGCGTCATGCTGTCGTGTTTAAATGCAGATGCTTATGGAAGTCAAAATAAATCCAATTTTAACGCTCTGTTTCGGAGGATATCAGCATTCTGAAGCTAAAACGACTCTATATGATCCTTTGAATTTCAAAAACAAAATTTAAAAGGCAAAAGCAATGCAAACTTTCACCCGTCTGCTATTATATTGAAAAATCAATTTCCCCCAACGCATCAACTTGTTATGTGGAATCTACAGCAGTGTAACAACCCCGATGTAATGACAAAAACAAACGTTCACAGAGCAATGCAAATCATAGAGTGCTGCACCAGACGACAGCCCTGATGTGTTGAGAAATGGATTAGCAGAAGGAACATCCAGTCCTTAGAATATGTGATACCTCCTATAGCGTTTTTCTCACACATTTGATGTCAGAACATTGATCGCTACTTTCTAAAGCTGAGCAAAGAGCCAGTATGCTATTTTTTTACTCCAATTCTGTCTGTTCTGACACACTGTGCTGTCAGTTAATGGTTAATGTATACCACACTGTTGAAAAGGGCAAGAATGGCTGTTTAAAAGGGTTTGTCTTCATACAGTCACTTTAAAGAGTTAAATAATAGTTCCATTAGCTGCAATGTTTCAGCGCTCCATTCTGCTTCCTAAGACACTGATGAAGGTCAAGCTTAAATGGCTCCAGCTCTCTGTTTGAGCCAGAGACTCCCAGCTTAGCCACAGCTCTGGGAACTGGCTCACACAAAAGATTTACCCCACAATGCTGCTGGCCTAGATAGACACACCAAACACACAATAGGGTGGCTGTGCATAATTTAGAGCACCATCTTTCCTCCATTGACAAGTCCAAAATTAAAAGGGAGCTTGTCAGCCAAATTAAGTATTCAAATATATTATGTCCATGATGGGGATGTGGATGAAATCAATATTTACCAACAACAATGTAACAGTCAGACTTGTGATAAAAAGCCTGCAGAGACAGTATGTGAGACGTGTATGGCCCCGAGGAACGTTTGCTCATTTAAAACTACACCAAATGTATTTTGTATTTTTTGTCCAACCGACTGCTCTTAAGTCGAGTTTCTGTTTTTGGATTTCACTTCAAAGCACTGTGATAAAGTCCCTCAGTTTTCTCCCCGGTGTCAAACAGACATCAGGAGGTGGATATATTCAGAGGTGAGGCATGTTAACTTTGAGATTTCCTTTCTTGTATCGAAAGTGGTTTTCCCATTTCCAGTTAAGCAACAACTCATAAGCCGTCTTAGCCCTGCAAGGATGTCAAATCCTCACTCTTGGTGTCCCGGTTACATCCCCTTTTGAACATACGCTCTTTCAAGTGAAATTAATCAATCTCTTTATCACTTGGGCAGTGTCATTACCCAACCACAGAGTGAGAAATGAAAGTGCTAATCGCACAGCAAGTGGGTCGTTTGTGTGGGAAGGCCAAATTTTCCTCCTCAAGCTGCTTTGGAAATGCATTTTCAATTGAATTTGTTGCGCGAATGAAGGATGAATTGTGAGATTACCTCAAATTCTCCTTATAAAAGGCAGTGACGTATGACATCAGCTTTAAATACAGTTATACTGACATGATTTTCTAGCAAATGCTTTTATATAAAATATTACCTGGATGCACATAAAAGTGTTTCTAAGGCGTAAAAAAAACATTTAAAACACTCAACATTCGGCGAACAATGTATGTACTGTATGCAGCACGCTGTTTATTGAAACCCTGTCAGCCAGATATAACTGTGGCTATAAATCGTCAGCAGAACATACCAGGACATGATTATTTACTGTGCACCAATGTCTCATTAACCGTGTCACGTTACCACAGCATACACATCATTACGGTAACAATCCAGGCCCCGCTTGTCACCATGGGGCAGGGATGGATAGTCCCTCAGAAAGAACATATTATTATGCTAACTGCCCAGGCGTGAGCTTTCTCTGGCTTTATGAAGTCCAATGGCAGCCTGAGGTTTATGCTTCCCAACAATGTGTGTCAGAAAGAGGCGGATTACTTTTCCTGCAGAACTGGTTACACTGAAAAGGAATGTAGTTGTACAGTATTTTTCTCCTATAATGAGAAGTAGTAATGATTGTGTGACTCTGGTGTGTGTATGGAGTCTGTAAACTGTGAGTATGTGTGTGCTCACACTAGCAGCACATCCAACTGTACTTTACTGTATGAATCTTCACAGGTTCAGAGAGGTCTATCTTGTTAAATCCTTACACATAAATCGTAAGAAAAATAAATATATTTTTAGAGAGGACCACTGAGGCAACCTTGGCAAAGACATACAACAAGCTGTAGTAGTATCTGAATGTGTGGATTTACAATTCACCACATGCAATCATTTTGCTCCAGAGATGAAAGACCTTGATGCATTTGAATATAAGAAGAATTAAACATTTTACCTGCTTTCCATGAGAAGTGATGTTCCTTAGGAAACACAAGGTCTGACTGGACTGAAAGGGAAAAGAGAGAAAAGAGGAGGAAGAGGCGGAGGTAGCTCCCAGCTCGCCGTGTCCAGGCAATGACCCCAAAGTCATCTTTTAGAGTCATAGTCCAGCCCATTGCTTCCTCTCTTACTCCTGCGGGAAGAACACGAAATTCATCAGTAAGTCACTCATAAAAATGGAGAGATACGTGGGCTGGAGTAGGCAGAGGAAGTGACTGTGTGTAAGCTCTTTAAAAAATGGGTAAAGTGGAGAAGGTGTCAGACACTCTGAGGCTGCTGTGTAGAAAATGTCCCAGTGAAACCTCCAGCCCAGTAACATGACTTTCAGTGTCACCTTCCACAGTGCAGAACACTCTCTCACACATGAATCATTGGTTTAAAAAAAACAGCATACAAGTGTGTTACATGCATGCTTCTCCGCCCACATAGACCAAAAATAATTAGTCAGAGGCTTGAGCAACTCAGCCTCCTGAGGTAGAAGTGGACACATGTACTGAAGGAAGGGGAGACTTTAAGCTTGAAGTAATACGGGGTATTAGTACCTTTTTATTGCAGCTCATTTATTCCTATCTCCTGCTACTGTGATTCATGTCCTAGGAGTGTTGGGGATTAGTCCTGGATTCACTAGGCCTCTAATTGTGTTGCACCAACAGCAAAATTAATGAATAAATTGAATCTGTAACACCTGATGCTTTGAGAGACTGATGTTATGGTGTTCATGAGTGCAGTGATTCATTTTCCAGAAACTAATTTTGCTGCACTGTAGCACTTGGGTATTGTGAGATTTGTTATTATTGGCTTATCGTCCCACAGTGCACTCCCCGTAGTTTCTTGTCATTCTGCATTCATGAACTCGACGTAAAATCTCAAACACTTTTTCATTCACAGCAAAAAACGACAACAAAAAACCCAACGTAATTAAGTGTAAAATCTAATACAACTGCATGACTTGTGCATCACAGAGTTGTTGAATATAAAAGGGAAAAAACTAATGAGGAAGTGGAAAAATTAATCAAGTTTATGCAAACTGAAGTTGGCTTCAGTGATAAACATGTGTTATTGAGAGTTTATTTTGACATTTATATTTTGATACAACTGTCATAAGACAGATAGCTGACACAATATTGAATGCTTTTTCACCAAATAGCTACTACAATTCATTATAAAGTGCATCAACAAAATTTAACACAAAAAGGATTTTTACTTGTCTTTTAATGTTGCAGACCACTGCAACATACTGGCTTTACATTTTGCCGCGATAACTAAGTATCATAGAGAGCATTTGATGGTAGATTAACTACTGAGAGGCAGCAGGCATTTGAGATTTAAGATTATTTACACATGGTGTGTCTGCGAAAGCACTGGGTGCTTGATTATTTTTTGCTTGATTTCATTCAGGGAAATTAGATTTTGACTTTTTCTGCTTTAGCTGTGTTTTGGTGTGGGCAAAATGTATTTAATGAGAAAGAATTGCAGGGTGGAGATGGCTTGGTGCCCAGAACGGGCTGCCAGATGCCCAGTTTTTTTTTGATGGACTGTCCAATTTTCCTCGGGTTTGATGTGGTATTCTACAGTCAAAAGTGTTTCGGTCTCTTTGTGTCAGAGGGGCTTTTAAGCTCAAATTCAGGGGTTTGGCATTTCAATATACAGCTCCTGTTTGTATCTCTCCTCAGTACAAATCTGCAGGATGACTTTCATACTACACAGCGGCACAGCATTTCTGTCAACCCAGAGAATAGTAGTAGAGTTACTTGTTCTTTCTCAATTTAGGGAACTCATCCACTTTGAATATCATGCTTGCACTTTTCTTTTGTTTTGTTTTATCAAAGCTGCCTTTGTCTCACATTTTGTGATGGCCAGAGAATTAATTCTATTTGGATGAATGAACAGAGTAGTCTGGCACTTACACAGCCATATGCCAATTAGACACCTCTGGTTGCTGATTACTAGCCAACCTCTCGGGCTACATTGCTCTGGAAGCCATACCTGACTGCACCCAGATTACATCCTCCCTCTAGCCAGTCTAATTTGACTATTCATGGGACAAGCAGGGCTCTCCATACGGTGACAGAACATGTCACAACTGATTGGAAAACATGGACTTGAACAAAAATGCGAAACAAGAATGACCCCCAAGGCATCCGGCATTGTTTTTCCGACACAGACATTTGAGATTACTATAGAGTTAGATATGGTTTGGAAATCCAAGGACTGGTTGCTTTTCTTCAAGCCAATCGGGTTAAAGAGTTAGTGGAAGTTGGGTTCATGCAGCTCAGACTTGGTCTCATCCAGCCTGTCAGTTGCCTGTGCTTGTGCAGGCTATCCTAAAAATCTTAAAAAAGAAAAGCTCTTAAGCTGCTAAATATCTGGGTCAAAGGAATCATGCCAGGCTCTCAGTGGTCACAAAAAACCTGGCAAACAGCAATGTGGCTCAGATGCTGCTGTGCATCCTATTAGATACTGCGCGATCTGATGGAATGCAATCTGCTTCTCTCTCTCCTGTGGTCCTTGTTTGAGTCTCACTCGCTGGATTCCGACTGTAAGGACCCTGCAGCTACCATAAGGGAAGTGATGAGCAGCACTCCACACCCTCCTCTTTCACAGGTGGTCACAATAATTAATGTTTGATTAGATCTTTCCAAATGAATGGCAACAGCTAATTTGGTAAGCCAAGGCTCTAAACAATCACCATGTGATCCTCCAGCCTCTCTTTAAATAAGCCAAACAGCCAGTACTGTCTGGAATTTAAACAAAGGCATTTGATCCCAGTACGTTTTCCAGAGATGCCAACCTCTTCCCTGGATTTCCACATAATTATGTAGCCAACCAGCTCATTTTCTTCACTTCTCTTGCCTTCTATTCCTGCCCATATCCCTGCACACTTCTTTGTGTGCTGCATCCAGTGTATTCAGGTTAACGCAGCTGTGAGTATTTTCTCCACATTGTGGTGCATCTAATTGTTTTTGATTGGGTTTGGCAATATAAAAACAGAAATCTGTTTTCACCCAAAGAAGCAGATTTTTGCAGATGTTTTCATTGGCAGGAACGACGATGACAGCAGTGAAACATTTCGAAATGCAATGCGCAACACAGTTTTTTTGTGCTCCTTTGATGACAGGCTTGTGGGTGCAGCTGCATTCATCTGTCACTGTGTGGAGTGATATTTGAAAATACTGCTGTCCATCTATTTATTACTGGATTCTTATGACGCAGTTTTTCTATTCAGAACTGTAACAAAGACAAACTCTTTAAAGAAGAAGAAGAATTCAAAAATAATTTTGTTGGTTGAATGGATTATTACAGCTCTGAGAATTATTGTATGTTTGCCATTTCCAAAATCATTCAGCCTCTTTAGACCTTTCATCATGACTTTAAAACTAACGGGCCCTGCTCAATGAACAGGAGTTAAAAACAAACATACCTGGACAGAAGGGATGGATATTGTGAACTGCTTCCAAACTTTCATATTCATATAATTATATGTCTCAGAGCTTATCATTGCCTTTTATTGATAGTAGTATTTTTTATGACAGTTGCCCAGTGCAAAACAATTACAAAAAACCCATGCATGTACACTGCAAGAAAACTGCAACAAGAAAGAGTCAAGTAAAACGTCCTAAGCGTGGGAAATTGTTAAAGAACCAGACCAATAAACAGGAATTGGAATTTCATCCATACAGGACAAATCTGGTTTTGTGTTTTAGGTAATAAAAAGCATTCTCGGGGGTGTGCTGTGTAGTAAAGCGGGCGTTGTTATAGCTCTTCTCATTTAGCCGCCTAAATCTAACTGTCACGACCGAACTATGGACCCAAACCTAAGTGCACAACTCTTACGACCAAAGTTTCAAAATGAAGATTTATTAAACAAAATAAAAATCACTCTTTACAGAGGAAAAACTCTACACAAATCTCAGAAACTAAAACTCACAATACTAAGGCTTGACTAAGAAAAATCAAATAAACAAACAGAAAATCACTTTCATGAGGCTAAACTGAGACCAAGAACACAAACAGAAAATCACTCTATTGAGGCTACACTAGGAATAGGAAAACAAACAGAAAATCACTGTTGCAAGGCTATACTAGGAGTAAGGAAACAAGCAGAAAATCACTCTAGAAAAACAAAGTAGCAAAGCAACAAGACCTGACAATGACATGGACAAAGCACTGGTTATGTGACATGGGACAATACGAACTGGCACAGGACAAAAGGAGACACAGACTTTGTAAACACACAAGGTAAAGGCACAGGTGGAAACAATCAGGTGGGAGACAGGTAATCCTAAAGGCGGAAAAACAGACAAAGGGAGAAAGTAAAACTGGTAATAATCACCAGACAACATAGACACGAGACAGAACTGAATGAATTCACTTAACACAGTTTGGACATGACACTAACCATAGGTTAACCGTAGTTCATTTTTACATGATAACCACATACTGTAAAAGCAAAAGGTTTAACTTGTGAAGAAATACACTTTTTTCAGATTTGTCCAATAGCAATACTGTTGTCTGAAGAAAATCTTAAAATTTATTTAGTTTTAGTCAACAAAAACTAGACATTTTTGTCTATCAACTGTGAATATTCAGTCTAATTTTTTCACACATATATAACTTTAATCTCGAAGCATTTTCCGGCAACAGCTGTCGCCATTGTTGTTGTGAGGAGCTGCCATGGTAATAGCTGTCATTCTCATCTAATGCCATGTAACCAGAAAAAGCGATGTGTACACACACACACCACACACAACACACAACACACACACACACACACACACACACACACACACACACACACACACACACTCTCCATGTCACTCTGCTGTGCAGTAATCCAGCAGACTGAGTATCCTCAGTAAATCCAGTAATCATTTCCAAATCTAGCTGTTTGAACAGAACCGCTGTCTCCATCTTTTCTGGTCACCTAGCATTACCACAGCTACCAGTGCATCTCATTGCAGAGCAGTGAATGATACAGAAGTGGATTCACTCATGTCTTCACTATGATATTGCTCATTGGGTTTAGCTTTAGAGGAGAGCTGAAACGTTGGATAATATCAATGGTATTTCTTAAGCAAAAAAAAACGCAAGTTATATTTCTCTACATTTAAATTGGAATGAAACAGATACAGATACAACACTTTCCCAAGAGCCCAAAAGTGGAAAAAAATGTGGACAAAAAACATTAGGTCTCCACATTATACATATTGAACTATTTGCAACTCCCAAACTGCAAGCACATGTAAGTACACAATATCTGACTGGATGATTTGCACGTACCTGAGCCAGATGACTGCCAGTCATCCCTTCTGGTTGGTACAGTGGCAGATGCTTTTTACTTGTCCTTCCACGGGAGACAGGAGCAAGGCAGAGGAGGCCTCCAAAGACGCTAAGTCTGACAGGGACGGTAAATCAGCTGTGCCAGGCCTTCCGCCTGAAGCATCATGCAGTGGCTTAATCCTGTGTGAATCAATGTGCAGAGGGCTGGGACTGTGTCACACCTCCAGCAGCACTGAGTGGTATTAACTCCCTGGCGCTGGCTTTGTCAAGTACCCACCCACTGATGTTCCCACCGGGGCTGGCACAAGAGTCAGCCTGGGCTACAGGGTCTGAGGAAGAGGAAGACAAAGAGAGAGTAGACAAAAATGAGACACTGATATAAACATCTGATACCACAGCAGAGTAAAATCTGACACTCCACGCGCTGACATTCTCAAGATTATATTTCTTTCACATGATGCATTGTTGATAGCTATCTTGCACCGCAGGTGTGTGCAAACAGCAAAAAGGAATGAATGACAATGTGTAGATGCAGGGAGGCTTCATACAGATAAACTGAAGGCAGCTTCTTTTCATTTTAAACACATTTACCACCCATTTATCTGTTCCGTCTTATTCATTCTACTATTCAGCTTAGCAGAGAGATCTCAGTGTGAGTTACTGTGCATAAAGAAAAGGATTATTATGTTTCCAAAATTTTAATTTGCTGCAGCTATAGAGGGGAAGGGCAATGTCACTTTTGCATCACATTAGCACAGAGTTGGTTGTTGTTTGTGAGTTTTACATTAAATTGCAAGGCTTACAGTCATGATTTGTCACTGCATGTGTCACATTCTGACAGTAATATCAAAGACAGTGCAGTCCAAGAGCAACAGCTTGGGTTTTTGCTCTTCTATGACATTCAATGATTACATGTCAACCTTGGAGCCAAGCCTGTTCTGAGAGCTCATCCAGAGGAAACTCTGATTCTATTAACACCTCCTGCCCTTGTCTCCCATCAACCCCCAACCCCTTCCCCACTGGCCCCACCTCTAAGCTTTTCTCCCTTATTGACCTTCCTGGCCACGCTCCTGAAAACCCCACATCCCAGTGACCCAGACCCTTTTTCCCAAGGCATTTAAATGCTTTGCCTTGCCATTCCATTGTGGCTCAAATTAGCTTGTCTGTAGCGGCACTTCTCCTCCCCTGGCCGGCTACTAACTAAATAAAAGCCAACAAATAGGATGGAGGAAAGGCGGTCCTGGTGGATGGAGCAAAATCAATTGCAAACATGCGGTTTCAAGTAGGGACAAGCAATTCATTTAATCTTTACTCAAGCTTAACTTTAGACTTCTATTACAGTCAAAGTGTATGTGATACCTCTTTCTGTTTTCTCACCTTCTATGGATTTCTGCACCTAGCAATAGTATATAGCATAATTGTTTTTGTGTACTTAAAATAGCAATGTCTCAGAAATCAAAATAAACCATCTGAACAGATTTTTGAACATGTTGACACAAATGTGGCAAATATAAAAGGCAATGCAATTCGTAGCCGCGCTAGCAGCACTATTGGTCTGTCCACCACTTCGTTCCAGACTAAAATATCTCAATAACTATTGGCTGGCTGGCCAGAAAATCTGATACAGACAAATATTGAACATACATCCATGAAGGTATCATTAATCTTGGGCTATGGGGTTAGACTATGGTCTTAGTTAGGTGGGCCAGTGTTATATTAAGTTATCCTATCATATCCAACTACCCTGAGCTGGGACAGTATAGCCTCTAAAGGCCTGTCCTCTACAGCTTTTTCTACTGTGTAGAAAGTGTCTGCCAACCTTTGTTGCGACAACAATTGCCTCCAACCTCAACCTGCCTCATGCTTTGCACCATCCTTTAAGAGCTGGTTACCTCATCCTGCAGTCCCACAGCCAAAAACCTTCTTGACATGACTACAGAGCTTTTGCTCTACTTCACAGGCATTGGTTTTCTTTAATACCCATTCCAGAGAGTGCATTTAGCAATGTATCCTGCCTCTGCAGTATATGTAGCCTGCCAGTGTTTCACCATCTCACTGCACGTGTAATGTAGTTGCAAGGCATTTCTGTTTTCCTTTTAAACCTCTGCAATTTTATAAAGTTGGAGACATCTGCAAGCTGGTATAAAACAATTTAACAAATTCTTAATACTGTTCAGCTTAGGGTTGTTACTAAATATGACAACCTGTACAATTAGTGGGAACTGGTTTGAATTTGTGATCAGCCCCTTAGATTAATGATTATAAACTTGTCAGGTACAACCAATCACCTTCCTAAATCACTCATCAGGCTAATTGGCCCCTTCCTGACATCAGTTGTAGTGGTTTTGATTACTTAAGAATAAAATCAACTGTTCCTTGAGGATTCATCAATTAAAATGCAACACAGAGAATTCCCCATGATTGGAAAGCAGCTGTCAGAAGGGCTTTGGGATAAAGTTGGGGAAAGGCACAGAACGATTTCAAAGGCTTTATCTATCCCTCTGAGTGCTGTTCAGAGCATTATTAGGAAGAAGAATGATGGCACCACCGACACCTTGCCGAGGTTTGGCTGTCCAGAGCCAGGAGGATATTGATCAGAAAAACGCCAATGGCAATTTAGAAGGACTTAAAAACTTTATGCATAAGTACTTTGCGTGTGACAGCAATATTATAAGCCCTACACAATGCATGCACTTTCAAAATGAACACTTGGAAGACTCTAAAGCCATATGGCACAAGGTCTTATGATGAGAGGAGACCAAGACTCAACTTTGTGAAAGATAGTAGACTTTTCTGAGGGAACAAACATGTTTCATATGAACGTGCCCAGTGATTGGGAAAACCTGGCTAAGAGGTTACATCGGTAAATCTGAATGTAAAGCTGTGGATGGAAGTGGAGAGCAGTCCAACACGAAATTGGCTGAACTCAAACAATGCTTCAAGGAAGAATGGACAATCCAATCACTCAATCTAGGTGTGCAGAGCTGAAAGATCTATCCAGACAGACTGACTGTAATTTAGGCAAAATATAGCACTACAATTTATTGATTTTACTGATCACTTTTTCAAGTTATTCTACTAAATGTTTATTATTTTCAGAACTATTGCCTTTTTTAAACAGTAACATTGGTAAATAAAACTGTATAATACACTGTATATAATTGGAACATATTATTGTTATTGTGAAAATATTCTGCTCATGTGGGTGGATGTAGAACTTTACGGTCTCCTGCACATTAGCACCTGTCAAATTATTTTTCGAGTTCCCCTCTGTTACAATTATTTTTATATATATAAATGATTAATTTAAATGTGCAAATAACACTGTTATTCATAATCAGAATGTGTCTTAAAACAAACTCATACATTTCAATTGTAATAATTAAACACTGCCTCCGCACATCATTAGACAAACGTCAAACTCAACTATGGCACCTTGCCATTAATCACACCATATTTAATGCAGTCCTTCCAGGAATGGAAAATCCTTTCCCCAGACTGTTAAGATGTTGTATGTGACTGTATTTGAAAGAGAGAGGTATCTCTAGTCTGCCAAAAGCTCAAACAGTCTGGCAGTCCAAGCAGCTGCTCCTGAAGCCAGGGTTGTGAACTCAATCAGCTGCATGTTTATCGTTTGTGGCACGGAACATACTATGGCTCTTTCTGCCTGCCTCCATGCGCTGTTGGTGCAGTAGTTAAGCAAGCTGACAGGGGCACAGCATTGATAACAGCAGAAGAGAATTTCAGCCACGCCACCCAGCCTCACCGCACAAAGATCAGTAAACTGATAGCATCCATCTCCTCCTAAAACTGGGGGAAGGGTTTTAGTTTGGTTTTAAGTCGTTTTAATCTCTATATTATGGTGCTTTCTTTTATCTCAGTTTCTGAACATTTATACAAAATAGCTTTGAGTTGGAATGGAAATTAAATCATTGAATTAGCTCGCCTGAAAGCACATGCTTCTTTAGAAGATTGCTGAATTACAGTGATTAATTACAAAGCAAATGTGATCAGACAGGGTAAATTTGAAAAAGGCAAAAATGTGGCACCAGGATGTTTAAATATGGGCGAGCTGCAATGAATCTCCTAATCAAATTAGTTACGTCAAATACTATTACAGAGAGGAAATCTTTACTTCAGTACACTTAAGTGTATTTTTAATTTGACTCATCTGCAAATTCCTAAATCATCTCAATTACAGTATTTCCTGGTTAGTGATTAACATCTGATGAAAGGAAAAATAAACCAGGGAAAGCTAAAACCCACAGATGTGTTAACATACAAGCTCTTCAACTGTGCTCCTCAAAATCAAATGTCTGATCCAAAACCAGTGCAGCTCAGAGCAGACTGAGACACTGATGTAGCTTAGTAATAACAGTCCCTGATGTTTCACATAGAATACCCTCATGAATCAAAGCTGCTTTTAGGATATAAAAGGTGTTTCATTTCATAGCTAGATGTTCATGCACCACTTGCTCACTCACACATTTCCCTGTTCAAAGCAAATCAATAGCTTTAGAGTAAAATGACGTTAATTGATGTGATGCCTAAAACAAAGCCACAGAGCATCGTGTTGGTAGCCTGATAATTCTCACTGAATATTTTTTCTTCACAGCATAAATATTTCATCAGACATGAAAAGGGATCTCAGAGAATGTCAAATTAGTGCAGAACAATAGCAGAACAAAAGCTGCAAAATGATAAGCCTTTTTCTATTTATTGGTGCGAACATGCCCGATAGGAACAAGACATGTCTCAAAGGAGAAAAAAAAAAAAAGTGGGAACGGCTAAAGTCGCTTAAGGTGAAAAGACATCTCTCATCTTCTGTACGCAGACTTTTAATTGGTTGTTTCAGGTATTTTATCGTCAGTGAAAATAAAGCAACAACAATCTCTTGAGAAACTGTGACAACATGTAGAGGGAAAAAAAAGATTTGGAGCAGAAACAGACCCCGAAAACAAATGTATCTGCTTTGTGAAGCGGAGTTGGGAAATTATTCCACAAAAGACGGAATGAGAGAAATGGAGAGCTTGAAAGAGAAACAAACCGTTCCTGGATAATCGGATTTGTCTTGTGTGGCTGTTCCACCTGGCCTCCCAGCCCCTACCTCCCATTCATTAAAAAAGCTTATAATTAACGCAGCGCTGGCTGTAATCCTGGTCACTGTGTCTCCCCTTTTCAATTGATAGGAGTGTCTCGTGGGACTGGGTGATGCAGGTGAGCGTGTCTGAGTCCCTGCTGCTAAGGATCCAGAGGGGATTGTCGGCCAAAGAGGGAGCCATCAATGTGAGCGAGGGGGGTGGCGTGACGGCGTCAGGATTAATTTTTGAGGAGGCCTGCTTGCTGAGGCGGGCTGATAACATGGGTCAGCAGTTGCAGAGACACCTGGACCCTGAAGCCACGAGTGTCTCTGTGGAAAATAACTGTTAATGTACTGAGAGCTGTGTGTATATATCTGTGTGTGTGTTTGTGTGTGTGTGTGTGTGTGTGTGTGTAGGGGAGGGGGCAGATACCTGCCTAGCCTGCAGAAGATGTCCAGAGATGGCTGAAACCTGCAAAAAGTCAATTATACAGACAGGAAAAATGTGGAGGAAAGGGGAACCATGGGTGAAATTAAAAGCCTGGTTCTTGTGATAAGTGGTGACGATGTGAAGTCTTCACCAAAAAAGTGGTAAACTGAGTTCCTGTACAGAAAAAGTCAAAACGTTCCGGCATGTTGGAGAAAGAAGAGGCAGCACAGTGTGTGAAAAAGGGCTGAAAACTTGGTATTGTGTCGGAGTTTGGCACATGGCTCTGTAGCTACTGTTGATTTCTTTGTGAAAATCAACACAATATTAAGAATCAACAGGACATTACTGGTTTTATTTACTCAGACTAGAATATTGACCTATTCACTGCTCAATGTGCTGCAGTCTGACAATAACAAAAAGAGAAAACTGCTGAATGACTTAATTCCCTGATGCTACTTCAAAGAAGGCTTTGCATAATAAATATAAATGTTAGTCTTTAAAGCAGAATTGCATATATCAAAGTCAAGACATTAGAAAATAGAGCCGTAACAGGTCAACCAGTATAAAACAGGGCACGGACGGAGAAGAAATGCTACCATCAAAACAAACTGCTTGAAAATACAAGTTTGGATTAAATATTTCAACATTAATTTGCAGATTCAAAGACTTTGGTTCATGCATAAAGGCACCACTTTTGTATTTTGAGTCATCAAAAACATTATTATTATCTTTCGCACTCTCTCAGTTCTAAATGTCAGAACATTATGTTCACTTTGTTCACTGACCTTTCCAAACCCATCAACACTGCCAGCAGCACTAATAACCCAGACACACACAGCTATGTTTCTATCTCACACTGTGCTATCTACATATTTGAAACTATGAGCCAATTGCTACGTGACAAACAATTGCTTATTAATGTGCTCAAAGTGTGTGTGTGTGTGTGTGTGTGTGTGTGTGTGTGTGATGCACAGTCGTTTTTCACCTAATTGACAAGAGCCTTTATCAGAGCTCTGCTTTGTGGAACAGTTTATTTCCCTTTTCTATCAAAATCAAACAAACATTTACAGAAGCTACATGGGCACCAACAAAAATTTTGGTTTGATGTTTCTCGTACTGCCATCAAAAATAAATTCAAATCGATGAAGAAACACAAAGACACATGCTAATAGGCACAGGCAGCACACATGCACACAGGAAGCAACTTTTTAAAGTCTCCTCCATGAAATGTGTGGAGTCTAAGCTCCAATGCGTCAGAGCTCAAAGTTCACATTTTGAGGGGTGAAGGGAAACAAGTTGGCGCTTTGTGCTTTAAGGAGGCACCAGTATTGTGCAGAGAGATAAGGGTTCAGGACAATAGAGAGAGGCTGCCTGAGAGACCAGATGCTGAGTCTGTAGCCGTCTGGATTATCAGAGTGCAGCCGTGGATGGAAAGGAGAGCAGAGAGGAGGCTGGCCCGGCTTCTGTTACTGGGAATTATGGTTCCGTGTAGAGGAAAGGCACTCAAATGGGTGACTTCCTGTATTGATTGATGGGTGTTCCAGGGATTAAACCTTAACCTTATATTGATCCAGTTCACTTTGCCAGTGCAGGATACAGGGGAACGGCACTAGTCTCCAAACAGCTGTTACATTTCCCCCCTCACTGGTTTCTTCATTTTAATTGTTGCATAAAGTGCTGCTAAGAGGCCTATTTATCATGTGTGTATGCATTAAACAACAGACGGCAGGATGAAAATAAGAAGAAGAAATCCGGGGCTGGCTTTGATGAATGACTTGTGGTGCTAGAGTAAAATCTACCTGTCAGGGATTCCAGCAAAAAAAAAATGTATTATTTACCAACAATGTCTGACCCAGATCTGACAGGCAGCCATGTGCACTGCAAATAAAACAGCGCTCGCCAATAAGATAACTGATGTCATTCACAAGTGTTGCCGCTACACAAGCCTGATGAGCAGGAAATGGAGATGATAGAATGCAATTTGTCACTCACTCCACGGATGTTTATGTAGGGTGTAGCATGAAAGGGAATAAGTGCCTACTCTAGTATGGAGTACACAGACAATGTTTTGGCAGCTGCAATTAGGCTCTTCGCTGAGCGTGTGAGCATTTGATAGGAATTGTCATCCCTCCTTGCAGGCTTTAAAAGAATACACCATAATTTGGAGAGATTAGTCTCTAGATGATAGCAACATAATGATGACAGGAGAGGGTGGCACTCCTGAATGATGGAAACATCATCATTCATGTCTTTCCGGTAGATTGGCTGCAGTGTTCCATACTCACACTTTAGCTCACACTATGGCCCAACCTCATTTGCAAGAATAACTGCATCATGATTGTGATCATGCTTTTGCTATTGCTCTTTCATTACTTCAGAATAGCCTCCCACAAAGTCTCAGAGAGGCAAAATTGCTACTCAATTTTTTTTAAAAGCATCTCGAAACTTGCTTGTTTTCTAGTACTATTTTGAGATTTTGAAAAAAGCCTTTTTTTGTTGTTGTTATTTCTACAGTTTGTGTCGATTTTATCTGTGGCCTTCTCCGTCTGTTCCATCTTCTCTCTGTAAACCCATTTCTAATGGCTGTTATTTTTCAGGTCCAGCATGCATTTCAAGTGTTACAGCCACAGTGGAGATGCTTTCGACAGCATTCACTTTAGCAGGATGCCACATTCTTTATTTTTAATGTTCACTACTAAAAGTGTGCTCTATATATTGCATTGCAGTGGTTCCTGTGTGCTTCAGGCTATAAGGGAAACAAAAGATTCTGCAAAAATAAAAAGCTGAATAATGACTCTGAAACTTTGTGGACAATTTGTGTGGTAATTATAACTTTGGCTCTGTCTGTTTGTACTACTTCCTTCTGAATCACTTCCTGCACAACACACAAAGAAATCAAAGATCCCACATTGGCTGTTCCACACATGCAGAAATGTTGGGGGACACCTGCAGTATTGTGTTTAGAATATTGATGGCTGCACCCTTTGAGAAGCCGGGACTCAAGAATAGAATTCATGGATATCGTTTTAAAATACAAAGTGGACAGGCCTTTAAAGGTGCACTATATAGTATTGTGGATTTATTTATTTATCATAAAACTACTGGGTTAGGAAGTTAAAGTCACCTCCCAAAAAAGAATCAAAGCAAGCAAAAAAGTGACAAATGTGGAAGTCACATGCTTCCATTTTTGCAACTTCACAAGTACTGAACGAGTATAACGATAGTGTTCGTGCACTGACACAAAGAGGTGTAGTACACACTCATTTACTACAGGATATAAACAGATTATTGTGTAATGTTGCATCTCAGGTTTTCAGAAAGATTAATCGTGAAAAAACATTACATGAAAAATGCAATTTTGAACAGAGCTCGGAAGTCTGTCTGTATTCCAGACCGGTTCGTTCTTGTACAAATCACAATTCTGGAAGTGCAATGGTTTGACAGGCAGCTGTCAGACTTTTCTTTCGGGTTTGAAACTCTGTAACAGATATGGTATTTCTGTAACTCCATGCGAAGTGGTTTGACTCAAAGAACTGATGGTTTTACATCTAGCTTAAAGAAAATATGACGAATAAAATGTTAACTTGGCACCAAGCTGAGACAATTATAGAGTCTATAGGCACTTCATGAGGGCAGAAAGGAACTGACATCTTTCATATGTAGAATTATATTAGAAGCCTGACATTTTCTTTGATTAATAAAATGAAGGAGTTATTTTCTCATACTGACTTCACCGTTAAGTCCATTGTCAGCACAAACAATCCAATTTGGCAAGTAAAATCATGGCTAAAGAAACCAAAAATAAGATCTGATGAATTTGACTATATTGAGTTAGTGGTGTTTTAAAAATGCTTGAAAAAGGCTTGAAAAGGCAACATATTCTCACTCCCAACCTGTCAGTTTAGTCAGAACCCCTTAGCATCATAGGGACACTCTAGGTGCCCCATCTGGTGTCAGTTTGACTTGTCAGGGACAACATGTCAGTTTCTGCTTGTTAGTGGGTTTTAAAATAAACTTCTGTATTCACAAGTGAACAGTGAATTTTAGTCAACAAAGATACTTGGCGAAGGTTAGGGAAAAAAAAACACTGGGTTCTGGTTTAAAACAGGTGCTTCCATACTTCACAACTAGATGCACCGACGTGGCGTGACGTGACGTGACGTGACGTGACGTGACGTGACGTGACGTGACGTGACGTGACGTGACGTGACGTGACGTGATGTGGCGTGGCGTGGCGTGGCGTGGCGTGACGTGACGTGACGTGACGTGACGTGACGTGACGTGACGTGACGTGACGTGACGTGACGTGACGTGACGTGACGTGACGTGACGTGACGTGACGTGACGTGACGTGACGTGACGTGACGCGACGCGGCGCCCAGTTCATAAAAAAGCCTGGTGCGTCTCATACAGATGCTGAAGGCTGCCTTGTCCGTCCATATCTGAGGCCAAGGGCACTGATCAAACATCTGTATCTGTTGAGTTGGGGGTTAAAACAGGTTGTGAAAGAAGCCCTGACAGCATTTTACAACAAAAAGGTCAGTTTTCATTAAGAACTATGTACTCTTTCCTGTAGCATATGCTTTTGTGTTTTGCTAGTGTGAAGGCAGCTGCGACCAGCCTATATTCCTGTCAGAGAAAATAAAGAGCAACTTCACTCAACCTAACAGAGATTAGGATTTAGGAAAGGGTACACCAATCCTGGTCCAAAGAAAGGCCAGCCTGCTGTAAAAATAGCACCTATTGTATTTGCTGTAGAGACTTGTACAAAGTGAATAAGACACACAAAGGAAATGTTTCCTTTCTTAACCAGTTAATCCACCACACTGCAGAGTGTGAGCATGAAAGACAGAAATAGAATATCACAGAAAATTGAACGTTTCCAGTGTGGACAGCATGCAAAATCAATCAATACAGCTATACTTTGATACCATGCTGAAGCAATGCAGACAATGAAACTGTTTTTAATAAGTGTCTGGATTTGGATTGGAAATACAAGTCTGAAATAACGCTTCTGTTTTTATTTCAATTTTTGTGTTTGTCAGTATTTAATGAACAAGTTATTAAGATGCTATAGGGATGGAAACTTCTATCATCTTCTGGATGTATTCATTATCCCATACAAGATTTTAATAATTGATTATGTATTAAGAACAGCTTAACCTTTAAATAAGATATCCTGCATCACTAAGCCACATTATCTTTAAATGGGATGCATTCTTTGCCAAAGAACCAACAGTCAACATATTCTTCTACAAAAGATGCAGAATGCCTGAGCGGTAGGATTGCATCACAGCTCTAAAACAAGCCAGTCATTTGACATTTTGTACAAGATTTCTCCCACAGCTTGGATGCAGATGTAAATATTATTATATTTAATTAAATAAATTAAGTTATTTGCATGGAAAGTTGGAAATACAAACAGGGATCATCAGATAATGTTCCCACACTACTGCTTTCATTATAGTTACAACCTACTAAAGGTGTTGAAAATAACAAGCACATCACAACATAAACTGAATGGTCACAGCTAACTAAATCTACTAACAAGGGCATTGTAGAGCATATAGACATTTTTTTAATTACAGCCACATCACAAACAACCAGGTCATAGTGCAATTAGTCAGCTATGCATTAACTGAGCAGTTAGGTCAAACAGCAGGAAAAGGTTTTCATCATGACTCTAAAGCCAACGATTATAGTTGAGGTAATGTACCAACTGACAATGTCAGTCTCCAAGAGACAACAATTGCTTATTCCTTATTATGAGAGCAGAAAGCCAAAGGCCAACGGCAAAAGACAATTTACAGGTTACCCCTGCTGACATACATTTGTGAACTGGGCCATGCTGATCAAGACTCTCTCGTAGGAATCAGGCTGAAAGTTAAAGTAGGACTGAAAGTCCTCTTGCCTCAGACTTGGAAATGACAACAAGCTGGAGATGCAACAGCACAGCAAGAGCTGGGACTTGAATCCATGCATATATACTGAATCTACATCACCAATTCAGTTCTGACCAGGGTGCCCCACTACGGCATAAATCTTTCACAGATCCTGCTTTACAGAACAACTCACAATTCAAAGGCTCTTGGTAGAGAGAGGCTGCTAATGCCAGTGAGACAAGACAGAATCAGTTACAGCAAGCTAAACAATGCCTGTAATATCTGTACCATGTTCAATAGCATTGTGATTCTCGGACGCATAAAACTGCTGCTCTGATCTCATGCCAACGATCCATGAATTATTTTTGAATCCTTGAACATAAGTGGAGCTTGGAGGATAATTCTTGGTGCTTTGAGGTGTAAGCACCAAGATGAATGGCTATGCTATTGCTGGAGCTGACTTTCTTCACAGCTAAAACACCAAAAACAAGGAGTAGCAGGCACAGATGATAAACTCAAAGGCACATATACCTTCAGTGCATGTAGCACTGAGAAGCAACATCAGACACCTGACCCCGAGCTGGTTTGGGCTGTTTTGTTTCATTCAGCTTCAGCCCTGCTCAGGTTTAAGTTTGGCATGTACTGGTTGAGCAATTTGTCAGTACAAGACAGGCACAACTCATGACAGGCAGCAAATGCCATATTTGTGTGGTATATATGTTACATAAAAGTGCCAGACAAAGTTGTCCTTGCATGACAGCTGGATTCTCGCAATGTCACGGAATCACACAAGACAGGCCAGATCAAAAGATCACACCAAAAGCTATCTTGTCAGACTTCAAAAAATGAGTTTGTGTCTGAAACACTGATGGTTCACTTTTAGCCAAAGTGATGCCATAAAAACAGCAGGGCTTCCCCAACCATTATAAGAGTTTTGTTTCACAGCACCTTAGACAAGTAAAAAGAAAAAAAAAACGTGTCGAGGCACATTTTTCTGTCATTTGTCCTCTCGTCTGCTCTTATTGAGTCTTATTGATTTCACACACACTATTTAAAGTTAACTTCTCTTTGAAGAGGTGTACTTATATCATCCATGGCAAACAATATAATTTCATTGTGACTTGCATTAAATGCACCTATTTTACTTTACTACTATTTTACTTTACTTTACCATGCCTCCAGGATTACATATTCATTTACTTTTCAACAACAAAAGGCCATTCTACCAAATTTGCACCTTATTTATTATTATATGATGAATGAATGAGACTGAAACAATTCCTCCAAGAAGTTAATTCAAATATTAAAAATGTCCTTATAAAGTGCACAGACGATAAAAAGACTGCACCAAAAGCTGATGCTTTGTATGACGTGGAAGTTAGAAATGGAGGAAAGAGGAAAGAGGTTAAAGCCAAAAGATGAGTCTGGCAGTAAAATGATACAAGAAACTTTCCATATTTTGTGAGCATTTCGATGTGAAACGGTCAAAGCAGCCTAGAATCACTAACTGGACTACCTGGTTTGAGGTGGGGTGTTTCAGTGTTAACACAATGGCAGAGATAGCAATTCAACTGCAGTGGCATACCATTATGCACTAAAACGATTTACATTCGTTGTACCAATTAAGGCTGGAGGCAAATTCTTGTATGTTATGAATTATACATACTTTTGAATGAACACGATTTACATAAAGGCAATCAAACCCGACAATTTAGTACTACCACTGTAGGAATACAATGATTGAGTGACATGTAAAACCTCTTTCAGCCTAACCCCAGAGAGGAGTTGAAAAGTTTCTAGGTGTGTTGTGTATAGGTTCTGACAGGGGCTGTGCATCAGCAGAGCGCTCCGTCTGACCTTCCCTGCTGCTGAGCCCATTACGCTTCAATTAACGACAGCGGCCTGCTGCGACCAGAAGGAACAGCTGCTGGGCCCACATGGTGGTAATTCAATGAGAGTCCCAGACAGGGGGACACAAAACTTGATCCACCAATCAGACACACCTATGCACAAGGGGATACAAATTTACTCTGCTGTATTGAGCATGGAGACGTAGGAGCGAGAACCGTGACCTGGACGCCATGAGGCTCTCACAGTATGTGCGAGCTTGTCAGAAATATTGCTGAGCTTCGCCATATGGGTAATTTGATTTCGCATGCAACAAAAAATCAGATTAGCGGCAATGCTCTAAGCTAATGGATACTCAAAGTTTATGTTGAAGCACTGCAGAGATTCTTTTCAATCGTGTTTTAATAATCATTTGAGTGGGTGATTATGTTATTACGGTCTCATCTTAAATGGGCTGCCTGCTACATTGTCTCCTTTTAACCTTATAATAATGGCTGCCAAAGTCTTAACAGAGTTTTAATCCGATGAAAAACAAAGAATGCAATTAAGGCAGACTCTGTATGTGGTGATTATTATCAATGATGTCACTGCATAAAAACATAAACTACATAACATGCATCCATTTCAAATTATGAAATACCCTTTGTTTCGATCACAGCAGTAGAAATAATATGTGTGCTCCAGCTACAGTCTCGCTGTTAAGGAACACGTTGTGCGGAATGACTGACGGGTTAAAATAAATATGCATAAATATATGCAAAAAATGTGGGTTGTTTGCTAGTGGCATCATACAGGTTGCAAAAGATGTCAAGCTATGATTGGCCAGAGACCAATGTGTACTCTGTAATTACTCTGTAATGTCTTTTGGCCAAGTCATGATTCAGTTATGACTATTTGGCAATTTTTCATTTCTGAACCTGGCATCAAAGATAGCAGAATATGTGAAATTAAAGTATATCCTCAAACAACTTAGTTTATAAGACCAACTAAACATTTGCAACCCACGTTTCAGATGACATTGGGAGAATTCAGAAAACAAGATTAGAGGAATCTAAAATATCAAAAATATGTGTAAAGCAGTAATACAGTATATGCAATGGAGGAGGAATCAACAATGAAGGCAATGATTTCTTTTAAATCATCATAAAAGACATGCATCTACTGTACAGAGCTTTTTTTCCACCATCAACTTGTAGCACAAAAAGTCACCTTGAAACTTTCTGCTTATGATGCAAAGCAACACGAATCCTGACAATGCAATTAACATGAAAAATGTGAAACAATATGTTTGTGTAGACAGGGTTTCCCCAAGTCCCCTAACAATGCCCACACCTTATCTGTAACTTCACCAGGAGTCTTAGAGAGTGTAATTACACCGGGGCCCGCCAGCCTGGTACAGTGCTGTTGGCCTGATTGGATCTCTCCTTGACTTGACCTCTTCGACCCGGGGTGACTGAAACAACTCTCTACATCTCGACAAGGAACAATGCATTAGTTAATCAACTGATAAAAGCTCCAGATAAAAGTGTCCTGATCCCATTAGAGCTAGAAATAACTCTCCACTCTCTGCTGGCAGTTTTACTGTTGCCAAGGATGTAGTGTAGCATCCTATAGGGCCAGTATCCTTCGCTATCGCTTTGGTTCTTAATGAACAACTTTTTTGAATGTAGAGTCAGCAGAACGTGTTCAGAGGGCAGACCAATGCAGAAACAAAACTTTGTTAATCTTATCAGTGTTGTTCTTCATATAGGTCACCTGAGGAGACCACAAAGTGTACACCAATTTATATAAAGTGGAGTTTTATTTTCTTCCTGAGCTAATTTAATTTGAGCTTATTTCTACTTTTCCATCCCTGGATATACACATTTTCAAATGATAACGCAGACCATCATCAGACAAAAAGGTGCTACTTACAAAAACTGTGTAAATGAAAAAAATATCAATACAACCGCACACTTATCCCCATTGCAAACACCAAGAGCTTAATCTGAGCTGCTGCTTGTTGACAAGCTCACACAATAAACCAGACTGACTGCAATTGAATCAGGTGTGGAAAATGCTTTGATTTCCTTCCATTGTCAACACATATACATGTTATGTTCCTCCTGGGTTACCTAAGGTAATAAAAAATAATTTGAATTGGCTTCAACACCTGAGTCCAAAGAGTCTCAAAGGCTTTTTCTATGGATGAGTTTGGATAAAAAGTTGGGTCATTGTTTATTTTTTTTACCATGATATGATACATATATTTGGGATTACCATGAGAACATGTTGAGACATGAAACTATGATAGCTTAGAGGTTTATAAAAAAGCACAGAGAAAGTTGCAATTGTAGGAAAGCATGCCACATTGTGACTGTGAATATTGTTTGTCATTGTCTGTGATCAGCGTGTGACGTCCTGAAGGTATTTCACAAACAATACATTTTAGGAACATAGCATAATCCTGTCTCGACACATAGATGAGTTCTTGTTAGAAAGTTACACTTGAATGCTCTCTGGGGGACTTCACCAGCATGTGACTCATCTGTCTCACAACAGTGCTGGAATGGGACTGTCTTGTCTCTTTGGATCTCATAATCTACTCAGACCTTTGGTAGCAGAGCGTTGCGAAAGCTCCTCCACAACTGTCACATTTGAATAAACGAATCTGAAACAGGAAATGGAGTCTTGGATCAACACTCACTAACCAAAAACTGCTGTTCTGAATAATGCATTCTTCATAACAACCGTGTGCCGCAAAGACATGAGACAGAGTAGAGGAGAGCACTGCCCGCTGTGAATTAGATGGTAATTGAAAACTTGACAAGTCACACTGCTCTCAGTCTCCCATAAACACTTGAAAAATAAAGAAATTGTAAATTGTTTACAATCAACATAAAAATAGGTCATGTCCCTACTTAGAAAATTGTCTCATGTATTTTAATACAGCTAATAATACCTGTATTTAGACAGTCAGGCACTTTTTCTAACCAAAATCAGAGCTTCGCTGATCAAAGACTGGAAGATAAATGCTCACAAAAACAAAAACAAAAAAAAACATAAAAATAAAACTGGCAGCAAAGAAAATACCAATTTCACAACAAAAGTCTTTGATAAGTTTTCAAAAAAGGGCAGTGAATTGATTAGTAGATCTCAAACAAGACAGTATTGAAGGACTTATGAGCCTTGACAGCAAAATACCCTATAGTGCCCTCTGTCTCCAGCATGGCCCTGGTGGAAGTGAACAACAACAGATCAGTAGACCCCAGGCAACAAACACAAATCTAAGGACAGAAGGTGTCAGGCAGACCTATCCCTGTAGCACTTAAAATAGATTCTCCAAAAAAAGGCAAACCAATGAAGATGAGCCAAGAAATGGCAAATGTACTTAAATGTTCTCGAGCTTATGAGTTGCAGCTCTATAAGCTGCAGGCGGTCAATTGATCTCTGGCAGAGTCCCAAGAATAAAGAGCTACAGTAATCTTACCGGGTAGACACAAAGGCATGGTTAAGGGTTTGTGCATCTTGGAATGAAATTAAATTATCTTTAATTTGCGACCGAGGTTTATAGCCTCCTGATCTATATTTATCACCAAAAGGTCAGGTATGATGGATCTGTGGACAAGAAGAGTTTATCTTTATATGGTAAGAATTATTCCGAAAAAGAAAATTGTTGTTGTGAATTACCCAGGTATGGTAGAGTAAAAACAACAAAGGGCCTAGGAAAGAGCCCTGGAGGATCCCAGAAAAAACATGTTGCTCTGCTAGAGGAGGTTCTTTCAACTGACATAAAACATTATAGATGAGTCAATCATTAAAAGAATGTTGTTCTAAATTTACCAGACTAAAGAATCTTTGACATTTGCCTTCCACCAGTAATAGTGATTGAGATTCCAAGGAGGGAGTGAGTCATTACAAAGTTTTTGACTTCTGTTTTGACATTGCTGGAAGCGTATGTAAAGCATGCAAGGCACCCGAGACTACACTGTGAGCTTCTCTAAACTGCTCAAGCTCCTTTGTCCTTAGCATGAGCTTCAGGATGACAAGCTAAATTGGATAATTGACAGACAACATCTCACTGCATTCATTTGTTGTGCAGTGCTTATACAATGCTACTCATTAACAGCACTAGAGTCTCTATCCATGCATGAGCAGTAAAATAACATCATATGCATACCAATTTGTTAATCAGAAAATTTGCCCCTGAAGTGAGTGTCATCTCTCATCAAATAGAAAGGAGCACCTAGTGGTTCAGCCCAGTACTGCAACACAGACACAGAACATGCTGTGACGGTCACGCTCCATATATCTCATTTCACACTGTCATTATCAAGGTTTTGATTGTATTTTAAATGCCAAAAATAAAGATGTGTTGATTGCAATTCAATCTTTCAAACTGCTCTATCATATTTAATTATTTAAGTGAATAATTTAAGTCATTTGAAGGACAGTTCTGTCATAATCAGCACATGGCTTGATTATTTAAACTCAATTTCCATTTCCTTGACTATGATTTATTTGTTTAATCAACCTCTGGGACAACACAAAATAAGAGATTTTACCCAATGCTCTTAGTCAGTGATTCATTTTATTACCACATCGTATACTGCAGCGCACTGACTTCAGTAAAGAGGTCTTTACAGAAATCCAACCCTTGTGATGGGAAGTAGTCCACAACCAAATTCAAAGCAATGTGTTCTCTCACAATTAAAAAAAACAAAAAAAAAACAAGATCAACTTCAGATAAGCAAAACACTGGGCGATCTGGGTGTGATGATATGGAAATGATGGAGCTGTATAAACATGCAATTAAACTGAGAGCAGCTGACATTCATGAGCCTCTCTAAGAATAACTCTGTGCTATATGGTTCATAAAGCCCAGATTGGCTGTTTACATCTTTGTGAATTATGTCCTTGAGCAGCATTTTGAAAAAGTAAAATTAAGACATGAGAAACAAGAAGTATCCAATAATATCTGTACTGTTTACACAGATTATATTATACTATATCATATGTTTTTCATTTACACAGCAGGCACTAAAGAGTCAAGTCTCTTGACCAGAGTGCAGAGTATCCATCTGTCCTTATTGCTAAGCTTCAACTCTCAACCCTTGTTCCTCTTTGCTGACACAGTTGTCCATGTTTAGCATATGCTGTCTTATCATTGAGCCGCTTCCCACTGACATTTTAATAATTCTGCAGTTTGTGTGACCTGTGACAGCAATTCAGGAACAGAAAATTTGAGGAATTCTGAGCCCTGTTTGGCCTTGTGCTGTCAATGTGAATTACTTTTAACATCAGCACTGTTATCCCTGTATTGATCCGAACAAAGGCACGCTGCTACATTTATCACTACCTAACCAAGTCAACATTACAGAAAAAGACATTTTACATTTGTATAAGTTCAGCCTTAAGTTTTTGCAATTTCCTAAACACCTATTAAGACATTAAATATCTAAACCATTATGTATATCATATATCAGATATCAATCACACACCAACTACCTTATCGCTGCCTGAATATTTACCAACTGTAACACTCCCTAATCACCACATGTAACATATGATGGTAAGGACAGGTCCAGAGAAGTGATATAAGATGGCCTTCATCCATAAGTGTTTATCAACACGCAGGAAGTCAGGATTGATTTCATTCTTTAGTGTAAATACATACACCACAGCAATGCCATAGAAACTCTTTTGCTTACTGTAAAAGAGGTGGCGTACTAATGCTTGGGGAATCAATGTTTAAGTACAGAAAATGGGACCTTGAGGTGGGCAAATGTACCTTTCACTGATATAAATGGCCTGCCAGCACATTTAACACCGCCACACTAACATCATAACCTTCACTGTCTAATAGAGAGGCTAATACATTTTTTTACCTCGAAATCTATGAATAACTATCACGACTACTATCAGCATCACAACAATAACAGGACTGACCAACATGTTATAATTGTCAGGCACAAGAATGTGCATTACTATTAATACTCCTGTACCACTGAGTTGAAAAGAGCTTTTCAATCTCACCTGATGTGAGCCTTTGGAACAAAAAAGCTGTGTAATGAGTAACAGGGAATCAGGAACGATTAAGGGAGAATAAACATGATAAATACCTTCAAAAAGTCCCATTCCAAAATTGTATAATCCACTAAGACTAGTGCTCATTATTCTCAGGGTTTATACACTAGGGCTTAAGTTGAAGACAGTTGTGTCAGCCCAAAAGACGCGTCAGCCCACCGCAAAAGTGCACAGTGTGCCAAATGGCCAGTCCAGCCATACGTTTAACAGGGGCCATGTTACACAGTCAAGAAAGATCATCTTTGATGTACAGCTTTAATATTTTAGTCAAGATATAAAGGAATATTAAATACTTCTCTCAGCACCAAAGTAGGTCAATATTCAGAAATTTGCTGATAATACAGATACAGTTCTATTGAATAAATGCACATTAATAAAGTGTTAGCCAGCAGGATGAAACTTAACTGAGAAGATATAGCCACAAGTGGTCTTTTATTCTAACTGTGTCATAATTGAATGTGGCACTTTGATAAAAAGCCCTCAGGACTATATTAAAGATTGATAACAATTAGAAGAATATTTAACCTTCCACACTGAAGCTCTAATTGTTGCTCTATCAACTCCTGGGTGGGAAGATGCTGCGTGACATATGGACTTGTGGTGTGAGTGCTCTATCTCCTTTGTTGGGTGAGGCACTTATCTGATTGTGCTTCCCGGATAAGAGAGGAAGGAGAAAAGGGAGGCTGAAAGTGGGACTTTATTGAACATTCTGTCTCTATGGAGAACCCTGAGCTGGCTCACTTTGTGAAAGCAGAGACCTCACCGTGGCCAAATCCAATCAAATGTTTTGAGGGCTGACAGGTCCAATCAGTCAGCGGCTGGTTGCTGCTCACCTCTCGGGTTCGGTTTAGGAGGAAAGGTTCTGGTTTAAGACTTTTACAGACACAGAAGCAAGACAATGTTGGTGAAAAATTACGAGACGAAGAACAGGATAAAACGGAAAAGACAACGTTTCTCTTGTGCTCCCTTACCTTCGTGGCATCCTCTTTTTTTATTACATCATGAAAATTGCACTGCTCCATCATTCCAACAACACAATTTGCTTGTAACACAGCAAGTATAGCTTGGCTGCTGTTTCACCAGCATTATAGTAAGCACAAATATAATCGTATATATGGAGTGGTTCATAGAGGATCTTTCAAAGAGCTCTGTATTGCTGCAATGGCAAACAATAGAACCTGCAGACTTTCCATCAACGTCTTTGATTAATAAGACCTTGATCCAGATTACGCATAAAGAAGGACTGAGCCCATCTTTAAAATCCATGTCAAAACACAGTACAGATCAGCAGGTGGGTATTTTATTTTTGCAGAGCTACAATAAATACAGCTTGAGGTCTGCAGCAAAGGTACATTCATGCCAAGTTATTAAAAATCCTTTCCTTTTCAGTTCGGCTCAGCTTCTAGCTATCAATAGTGCCTTTTTCCGCAAGTACCTCCAATACCATGTGCACTGGGAGCTGCTGTCCTCCTTCAAAAGATCTGTGGGCTGTATCATTGAGAGTGCAAAATGCTTAGGATTCCACAACACAATATGATTACTGTAATGCAAAAAAACATATATTCTCAATATCTTTCTTGTCAGATCAAGGTCTTGAAGTCAGACTTGTTTCACAGTCACAGTCCTGCAACTTTTCTGCCGGAACACTATATAGTGTCCAGTAATTGGATGGCATGAACCTACAAAAGCCAAATATAAACATGCAAAAATGTTTTGTTTTCTTGTGTGTGGCTGTGATTATCACTTCTAAACACCATAATAAAGGGTCCAATAACAGACCACAATGTATGAACAACAGTCCTCATTTCCAAGTAGGTGGCAAAAGAGAAAAAAATAGCTCTGCTTAATGATTTTCACAACAGAGAGGCTCGAATATAATTAAAACGATAATTCCATTGTTAATCACTTCATCACACCATGCTTGATAGCTGTCAATGTGTGGATAGAGATTGACATTCACAGTCAGTAATGATGACAAGCCTAATGTAATGATTTTTTTATGCTATACACCAGCCCATTCAGATGTTATGTAGGAATAATAGATTATAACAATAATAACAAATAATCAATGACTCTTACGCATAGTTTGTTCATCTAATTAAGTGGTGATGCTCCATCTGCCATTCATAGTCAACCTGATCCATGATCAATAGACACCCTAATCTAGATACACATACCATCTGTGGCTTTCCTCGGCTCGCCCAGGACAGCGATAATATCAGCCTCGAAAGACAGCAGCATAGAGAAGTGTAACGATTTTCTGCTACGCTTCATCCACCTCTAACTGCAATTTTAAGACGAGAACTTGAAACAACTGCAACATAATAATTCACTGTGTGATAAAATGCAAGGAGTTTCAACCTGACATGTTATGTAACTTGTTTGATCAACAGTGAGCGTGGCTTTTGTACTTCGACAGAACGTGAAGTGTGAGACAAACTCTAATGTAAAACTGTGATACTTGGGTTCAACTGAATAACATGATTGGCTGAGAAAAATCCCACTGGAATTTTACAGCAAGTGAACTTGTAACCTAGCAACACGCCAATGTGACAACATTATGAGCTGTCCAGGATAATAAAGAAAACACTCACGTTTAATTAACTGCAGTGCTGTTTGAATTAAAAAAATTGGTATTGCCTTTTCCAATTAGAAATTGTACATCAACAACAACATAAGCTTTCTTAAAGTACAGCAAAGTCTGGTTGTGCAAGAGTTGGGCGTGCACATAATCTACAAAGTCGCATATGTGTGAGATCCACAAAGAGCTACAGAATATGGGTCAGTGAAAGAAGCGCTGAGGTCCTTTACTTTCAGCAACATAGTATAAAAAGACTAGGTCAAACCTAGTATATGGCAGGCCGCACTTGGTCAGTGCGATTTTTCGAATGTGTGGGTAATGTGCCCCAGGAATATAGTTAATGGTAATGTCTATGATGTCAATACTTTGGATATTAGTAGTTAGTATGCTTTTATCCATTTAACATAAATATGTAATGATATAATAAACCCCTTGTCCCTTGTTATCACTCGCGCATCTCACGGAAGGATTCCATTCTATTAAATGTGTCAATACACACTGAGGGCATGAGAAGCACATCTTACGGAAACCCAAGTCTACTTTTTGAGGCGTTTACTCAGTTGGTCAGCGAAGTGACCCTGCTGCTGACATGATGATGAGCGTTAGGGATGGGTACCGAATTCCGTACTTTTATAGGTACCGACCGAATTCCGTCGGTACTACCGAGTACCGATTCATGTAAAATCAAACGGTACCATGTTTCGGTACCTTAACGGCGTTAACTTTAAACTGATCATTGATTTCAACCTGTTTTCATTTAACGTCTTTGATTAACAAGCGTGCTGACGATCGCACTATTTTTTCTTTTTTTATTTACCTCGTCCAGTCCTGTCTGCTCACCGCGGCCACTAGCCACTAGCTGCTGCCCTCTTCCAACCTGGCGCAGAGACAAACAGCCCGGCTCGAGGCCTGCTAGCCGCCAGCTGCTATCTCTCCAATGTCTCTACCCGGGCTTGGCCTTACTCCGTTTGCTCTCTCCATTCTTCTGTAGACCGGTCATTAACAGCTAACAGCTAGCTGCTACATCTCCGGTCCTCCGCTAATACTCCGCTCTTCAACTCAGGAATATTACCTGCCCCTTTACTCCAAACTGCCTCGCTGAAATTAAATCCCTCGGACTCCTGCGTCATCCTCGATATGTGCACAGAGCAGCCCGACTAAACTTTGTTTATTCCAACCATGCTATTGGCCACAATACTGTCTGACCGGTGCTGCGCCGCACAGCTACGACGTCATCACAACAAATCACACGTGCACTTGCAACCTTTTTTTTTTTTCTCCTCCGTGCACTTGCAACCTGAGAGCGCTCCTCTGCATTCTTTGATAACACTGCAACCTTCATGTTACAAAATGCACATTCGCTCAACAATAAAGCACTGCTCATCCTGGATTTTATATTGTTTTGATATATTTTTTAAAGTTTATATTTTGAGAAATAAATATGTTGAATTGAAAAAAATAGATTTTATTATTAAACAAATGAACATTTATTACCCCATAAACAAACGCAAAAGTACCGAAAATTGGTACCGTTGAGTATCGGTTCAAATGTGAAAGGTACCCATCCCTAATGAGCGTATTGTGTCACTTCCGATGTTCCTGTGTACTCAGGGTCTGCTTGTGACTCAATCGCTGTTCACATTTGTTTATACGTTATTCAGTTCTATTAGCGACTTAGCTTAGCAGCTAGTGATGGCTTCTCTCTCTCCTGCTCTGTGTGTCTAATGTTTAGCTACTCTTCGGCTCCTTTACTGATAATGGTACATATACTAAGTGGAGCACATTATTTGTGATGGAGGCAAGGCTTAGTACATTGGAAGTGTGGCTCCGCAATATGAAGTCCCAATCTGTAACGTTAACCGCTGTAGTTAACAAATCCCCCGTAGAAGCTGACCTATAGGCAATCGAACTCCCAGCACCTCCCGCGCCACCACAGTGAGTGAGGAGAAGCTCACAGACAGACCGGGAGCCTTGATTAATCAATTAACATGTGGTCAAAACACATATACAGCAGGATATTTTAAAATAGGCACATGCTGGGTAGAAATAGTCCACTCAGTCAGTCAGTTAGTCACACACAGACCTGTATGTAGGGCTGACCTCCAGCGATCAGCAAAAAATACAGAAGTAAAGTTTGACTTGTATTCAAGTATGTTTAAAACAATTTAAGGGGGAAGAAGAAAGCAGAAAATTGAGCTACTTTATGAACCTGATTCTGGGTCAGAGCTATTAAATGACTATATTTTAATATGACATATCTGTGAATCTACTTTTTAACCACATTTTACTTATTGATTAATTGAGATCATTTTTCAGCTATGATGTCCCAAAGACCTGACTGAACTCACGATATTGTCAGTAAAATAACAGGGTAGGCATTAGCCTATTTATTTATTTATTTATTTATTTATGTTGTCTCCTTATGTCATTATGTTGGTAATTTATTATAAGTTATGAGCTTCTTAAGTGACTTCATAATGATGTCACCAGCTCAGATAGTGTAAGCTATAAATAAGCCTGGAACAGATAACACTGAATGAGCTTCCCCCAAACCTTCACAGGTGAACGAGTTGAGCCACCGACAGTCTCCAGAGTTTGGCGCTCGGGGGATGAGATGTAGAACTGAAAACAGTCAGCATTGGAATAACCAGGCCATGGGAAAGCTGTGCTCAGCTGATTTTATTTTACTTGGTTATAAATAACTTTTAATGTAGTTTAGAATGGCTTATAGAAACAGACAATTAATCCCCAACAAAGATAGTACAACACAAGTATATAGAATAAAGGCCAGTAAGCATCATTTAGTGGCGATGGCTGAACTTGTAAAGTCGAACGTTTATCAGATGTCTAGAAATCTATTTGTTTAATTAAAAAAATTGTACTAATGTCTGGTAGTTGATTTAGAGTTAAAGTACTTACTTTTGTCCACTGTGAATTTCTTATATCAAGTTTCTATGTCCATCGTCCACCTGCAGAGCCACACTCCAGCTAGTCCTTTTTTCAGTGAAACATTTGTGTTTTTTATTTGGCCTGGTGAAAATATGATTCATGTGAAATTGTATCATATGTCTGCCAATAGCCAAACGTGTATTGAATTTGCCATCAAATTTTTTATATTTTGTGGCATGTTTCCCCAGTAGTCAACTTAGAATTTATTTACCAGTCATACTTTATTTGCTGTTTAATTGATCAAGATTTGGGCTGGGATGCATGGACTTTTGATCAACTGTTGCATGACACACAGTTGTATTACATTACATTACATGTGGTAAAGTCAAAGTATAATTGTCTCTGATTAGAATAGTAGTAAATGGTAAATAGACTGCACTTATATAGCGCTTTTATCCAAAACACTTTACACTACAAACGACACTCATTCACCCATTCACACACACATTTGGGGTTCAGTATCTTGCCCAAGGATACTTCAACATGTTGGCTGCCATGGTCAGGGATCGAACCACCGACCTTCCGATCAGTGTGTGACCGCTCTACCAGCTGAGTCACAGAACTGTGATGGTTACCATTTACATGTAATGCTTGGAGTTATAGTATTATCAGTAACTATAATATAGTATTAGTATTGATATAGTATAGTGTTTATGGAGGCATTATGGAAGCTAGGAGTGTAACACACTGTGCAGCTGCTGCAGTGTGTGTATCTGTATGTGTCACACCTTGTAACTGCAATGGTATAAGTAGCAGATTAAAATTATGGTCTTTAAACACAACCTTGTTGGAGGTTTCATAGGTTCACTCTTCATTGTTTGTACTGCACGAACAGCAATCTCATAATACTCTGATACTGTATTCTTAATGCAGTTTGTACGAATCGATGTACAGTATGTTGCAAGACATGGCAGACTTGCTAATTTGCTAGTCAAGGACATGAGGTCATTTCCGTTTCATCTCTGATGCCGTTAATATTCCTGGGCTGTATTCAAACTGTGCAATGGGCTGTTCGTTATGTTTTCAAAATTTCACAGCTTATGCAGCAGATGTTGTTATTGTTCATGAAAGCGGCAGGCAGGTGTTTGTTTTGGATGTGGGCTGTGTGACCATAGCTTGGAGGAGGTGTTCCTCACCAAGGTTACAAAGTAGCAGCCTTGAGCGGAAGATGTGTCACAGCTTGATATGAATGCTGAGTGTTTACTTTCATTGTCGCTGGTATGGAGGATGTCCATTAGTCTGCAGATGATATCAAAAACAAAAAACACACTTAGGTACTGTACATAGTTTCAAGACAATATCATACTGCATACTTCACATGGCAGTTAATAAAGTCAAACTCAAATTAAAATCCATATCCGTCACTTATTTATATTATGCGATATGCAATCAGATCACGCATGTCTAATTCATCAATTGAAAGACATGTCCCTGTCAATGGACTGGAAACAGCATAGCTGAACTGATGTGGCTGTAAAAATTTGATAAAGAGCCAATGAAAGTCAATGGCATTTTTAATGTGGTTGGGTTTTAATAAAACAACATGCCTACGGTCTATTAGAAAATTCCTTTGATGAAAGGGTAGAATCTTTGGTAATACATTATACGCATTTGAGCGTGTAACATTACATGAAAATTTAAGCTGGTCTGATTGATCACACAGCTTATAATAAGCATTTTGTTATGCGTGCATGGATCTATGGGGCTGTGCCTATCAATGTTCAATATTAAGAGAAAGTTAATATGTCACATCCTATTTTTACATGCCTCCATTTCATTTGAGGTAAGAGACAAGAATGGCTGTACACGCAGGGCCGGTTATTCCTACAGGCCACCAAGGCGGCTGCCTAGGGCGCCAAATTGGCAGGGGGCGCCACAAGCATACATCTTTGTTTTAACAACATTCATTAACGAAACATTTTTTAAAAAGCATGGGCAATTTAAATTTCATTTTTGTGTTTATTTTTATTGCATTTGTATGTCTACATTTTATTTATTTTCAGTCTTTGCCATTCTTAATTTGATGAAGATCTGTGTTTTTTTTATTTATTCGTATTTTCAATTCAGTTGTTGGTAAAGTTCCAAAGTTTCGAAAAATAAAAATGTTCTGAGACCATTACCTTGCTTGTAGTTCATGTATCGAATATTAGTGTACAGCATAATACATATAACATAGTGTACCTATATCAGAATGAATACATGGAATGGATGTGGTTCGGGGGGGGCGCAAAATCTCAATATCGCCTAGGGCAGCCAATGGGCTAGAACCGGCCCTGTGTACACGCAGACATTTGTGACAGACTTATGACTTGTGAAGCTCAAGAGCTTTCAGTGGCCCAGTTCAGAAAAAAGAACTGTGGTTGCAAGTAGCTGCAAACAGTCAAACCTAGAAAGAATAATTGTGTTTTTTTTCTTGAATTGATCACAATTACCAACATAAGGTTAAATTCAATTCAAGGTTTCATAAAAAAACAAGAAGAACAAAAGTACAAAAGGCTATTTCAAAGGGAATCATGGCCTGATTGCCACATTGTCAAGTGAAAGACTAAGGGGTCTAATTCTCATATACCCATATTGATTACCGAGGTTACTTATGGCACTGTTGGCAATTTCCACCTCTTTTCATCAGGGCAACCTTGCATTCTTTCTGCTATAATAAAAGAAGGAATCCACCAATAAACTCACATCATTCACAACAGAAACCCTTTAACACATGGACAGTCGATGAATGGCACAGCATAGCTCCTAAAAGTTAAAATTACCTTGGATTAGGCAAAATTACTGCAGCTAATTATATGCCATGAGATCAATTGAGGACAATTTTGTCACTGTGTGATATTTACTTTGAACTGCCAGTCATGCTTGTTGAAACATGCTACAATATTTTAATAGCTATGCATTGTATACAGTGTGTTTTAGTGCTACATTACTAAAACTCTTATCATAAACATGGTGGGATATGCCACTGTGTCCATTGTCCATATCAGTATAGTTGTTTCTTTCAGACAGAAGTGGATACAACCTGCTGAAGCATTGTGTTTGCAGTGACTATTAGTGCAAACACAATGCTGTCCGCCCCTGAAGAACAACAGCATCAGCCATGCCAGCAAATGACCCCCAACTACATATGTTTTTGTGCAAGTGACAGCAGTAATTATAACAGGAGAAGAGGAATTCAAAGCCAGAAGAGCCACAAAGTCCACGTAGGGAGACGGTTTGGTTGGTTGGATTGGTCAACAAAAAAAGATTTTATATGGACCAGTTGTTTCCCATATAATCTTAACGCAAAACATGATGCTGAGATATCATTCAACAGTGAACAGGCAGGGGCGGAACAAAGGGGTGGCTTCTGGGGCCCTGGCCCTGAATGTTTTTTCAGAAGCCCTGGCAGAAATAACAATTAGTCATCCTCAACGTTTGTTGTGTTACAATGTGAACAAGAAGATACAAAATAGGAAGGTTCTACCGCAGGACTTTTTTTCGAACGGCTTGAAAAGCAGTGCATATAGCAGCTATATGGGAGTAGGAAATCCCCCACAGGGGGACATGCCCCCGCTCTGCCCTAGGTTTGAACTGAGTCCTGTTCAGACTGTGCATTCCAAACCCATTAAAGGGGTGGAGACAGGCGTTGTAAACAGACAGAAAATGTGAAAAAAGGCTCTTTGTTCTTGGGGGAATGGACAAACATATTCTGTCAGAACCTGATGAGCCAATAGTACTACCTTTCAAAATATAAATAAACAAAATCTTCACGGAATACAAAGTGGAGTAAAGCATTTAACAGTTAAAGCACCAACTAATCCAAAGCTGCTCCAGAGCCCGGGGGGTGATGTGGATAACCAATGAGCACCAGCATGTCCTCATCACTGTGCCACATTTGTGTAAGGAGTGATTCCCATTCCAAGGCTGTGGCACTTTGCCAGGAGGCACTCAGCAACAGCACATGAAACCAGCCAGTGCCAGTCATTATCCCATTGTTTAGAGGCACACAGCCTGTCCTAATTAGATGCAAAAGAGCACAGAAAGTGTATTTAGTGGCACTGCAAATGAGGATGGAGAACACGTCACCGGCCTGCTGCTGCAGGTTGAAGTGTAATGAAATAATGAACTACCATGGGATCTTCTCCTGTGGAGAGCAAAGCACATCAACAGGCAGTCTTCAGAAGCAGCCAACTGCAGTAGAGAGCAAAGGGCCATCACAAAATAGACCTGCAGCACTGATCCCTGCACCCCAGGTGTCAGGGTATGATGGTGAAATCTGATCGATAAGAACTGATCCTCGCTGCATCTCACCCACACATCTTAAAAAGAGCCAAACAGCAATAAAGTGGCTGTAAACAAAACCATCAGGCTATTTTAACAGACAGTAAAGATGTTTATGTGGAGACTTGGCATCAGAGGTGGCGTCCTTTCACTGTGATTACTGCAACTTCATATGCCACTTGCCCTTTGACTGCAAATCACAACAGACAAGGCGATCCCTGATCCAGCATCAATTTCTAAGAGTGCCAGAATGTTTCATTTGCATACAAAACATTCAAACTAGATAAGCACAGCTTGAAACTGTAACTAGGTTGTGTCTGTCAGGTCTGCTTGCCATTTAGGCAGGTAGCCAAGAGATTGCTCAGTTTGCTACAGTCAAACAGTATTTTTTAATTTTTTTGCTAACTCTAAAATAAATTCTGCATCCAGTGATCCAGTGGACAGCTTATTGAAGAGTTGCATGGCATTATTAATGTACTTACATCTTTACAGAACATTTTTGAACAGAAAGTCTTATGATGGGACTGGATTTAACATTTCTTATAAAGTAGTCTGGTACTGGTCTGGGTGTGCGTTTCTCGTGTTACAATTAATGCTTGCCTGTGACTTACCAAGAGAAGCTGGAGAACAGAGAGAGCAGGAGAATACAGGGGAGGGGGAGATAGAGGGAACACCAAGATCAGTACATTACCAACTTCTAAAGACCAGGGCTAGCCCTTGGCTACCAAACCATCACACGCACAAACACACACAACTTTCAAACACTGATAGATATTTTAAAAATGGTTGAAACTGAAGTTGAGGTCTCATTGCCAATACGCTCACACCATATAAAATGTTCTTTTCTAGGTCAGAAAATGTGAGGGTTGTTATAAGAGATGATGTGTACATCTGTGTGTGGGTGTGTTTGTCTGTTTACACATAATGACACAGTGCCTGAAATGTGGATGGCAATTAAGTGTAAATTAATAAGTTGAATGATATGGACTGCACAAAGTGGGTCAACATAGCCATACTTACATCTGCTTGCAGGAAGTATTGGAACACAGCTACAGTATGAACCAGGATAAATTTAAAATACCTCATAACAAGGTAATGAGAAACTAAAACCAACAAGTACTGCCTGTGTAGCTAAAGCCTAAACTTGTGACATTTTCTCCAAAGAACAATTAAAACCCATAAACGAGCCACACCAGTGCACTGGGTGACATTTTTTAAACCACAAACACAGGCACTGGGAACAATATACAATATATATTCCTTTGCCATAAATACACAGTGCACCAAAATGTGTACTAGCTGAAAATAATCTGCATAAAGGGTACTATTTCTTGTGACGAGTGGGTTTGGGAAGCTGAGAGACAGCAGAATGGTTCCATTGTTGGTTTTGGTAAAATCTATTAGCAATAATAATATCTTTATGGGATTAGGGATCCTGTTTTCCTGTAAGAACTCACTTTTTTACTGTTGTATTCAATCATTATTATCTGTCAATGTTACTGTATACAAACTGTATATTTCTAGTATTTCAGTATCTCTGAATTATGCCGTTTTACATTGCATGTGCAATAAAATGCATTTTATCCAAATTTGCTAAATATTGCGGGTCTTTTGTGCAGGGGCAACCCAGACCCATTATCTGACTGAGTTAACACTGCATCCAATCCCTGAGCATGTTTTCTTCCGGTGTTAGACAGTTCTGGTGTGTCTCTCGGATTATGTTTGTTCATTATATATCACAAAACAGTTTGTGGTCAAAGGCTGCAGATGCAGAAGTTCAGTGTGGATGGATGGGTCCTGTTCATCCAATATGTCCAATTAGAATAAAATATTTAAAATGTAGATCATATAGAGCTTGAATATATAATATTTATAATAAGTCTTTCTTTGTCTTGCCATTTCGTGTTAGATGCAGCAGGGATGTGAGTATATGTCAGGACATTGGATGAGATAGATGGTGACGTGACTTCTAAGGGGAATCATCTTTGGCCTTGGTAACACCAGGTGCGCAATCTTGGAGCCTTCAAAATTCACATATTACATATTCCAATTTCATTCGTAATTTCTACTTGGAGGCAGCTACTTATCAAGGCAAATCAGACAAGACGCAACAGTGGCATTAAGAAGAGACTCAGTGAATCAAAAGTACTTTCCTCTTAAGCAGCTCTAATGGGATCACTCTCTCTCACCCCTTCAGTCTAAGTCTGCATTACTAAGTGGTAAGGTATACATCTCCCACTTGCCAGTCATTACTTGTGACATCCTCTCATGTAGAATATCTTCTTTTTCTAGATTCATAGGACACAAAAGGGTGTTGGACTCAAAACCTGTGCTAACCCCTGAATATCAAATTGGCATCACATCAAATTCGACTGACTGCAGCTGCACATTTCCATTAGAGCGATAGCGGGAACAGCATGTTTTCACCAGAGGTCATGTATTCTCTTCAGGTGAACAACTCCTTTCCTCTCTCATTAGATGTAATTACTGGTGACACCTCAAAGACAGCAGGAGAATAACAAAAAAGATCATGTCAATTGAGTTGGAGGGTCTGTACGGAGGGGAAAAAAGACGCATTTGACCATCAAGGAGGAAGCGTATTGCTGCACTAATTCTATTACGTGAAAGGAAGATTTAGTGAATATAGCCAGTGATCCGAAGTTAATAGGGGTGATTTAGATCCAAGCTTAAGGCCAGTGGGCCGACAAGAGGCTGACCAGGTTTTGTGACAGCTTCCTTCAGCTGCCTGACAACTGCATAACACCCAAAGAATAACCTGTGTGGTCAGTCGGAAAGAACTACAGACAAATAAGCCGGTTGCTTGACAAAGACCCTTGAGATAAGGCATGCTCAAGCTACTACATTTGTATTCCAAGTGGGGTAGCTGGTGGGGGCTAATGTAATTGAAAACTGTTGGGGTGTTGGGGGTCAGCAAATTCAATAGACTCTAGGAAAAAAGTGTTTGTGTTGTGAGCAGCAATGTGGAGTAGTAATAGCCCAGCTGAGCATTACCATTCTTCTGCTCAAATAACAGCTTCCAGATTCTGCCCTCTACAGACTGATGTGAAGAGGGATGGGAGCATGAAATCACTGCCACTAACTATGTCAAGGGTAACACTCGCTAAAAGAGGTCTCCTCTGAGGAGGATTTCTTTATTTAAAAAGGATATTCTGATATATTTTTTTAGCCATGGTGGAAAAAAGGGGACAATTGCCAAAAAAACAATCTTCCTTGATTCAGCTGCATTACCTTTGTGCAAAACTGGAGCAGTCAGCACTGAGTGACAGAACAACAAACATGAAATATATACTGCTCTGCCTTTTTTTCTATGAATGGATCAAATGACTGAATGAAACACACAGAACCCATTAAAATATATACTTCACTACAGTGAGCATGACTAAAGGTCCACCTTGAGTGATTTGACCTTCATGCGATGTCGATCTGGTGCTTGACTACCCTGTGTCAGCAGAGGTAATGAGATCAAGAAATCCCTGGGAGCTTCTATCATGGTTAGTCACTTGACGAGCACACACAGAAAAAAAAAACCTACATATGCACACACACATTCAAATGTTTCCATATAAGGGAAGTAGAAATCCACCCTGAAATGAATCTCAGTCAATACAAACATGCTTCTGAAATGGCCATCATAGCAGTTTGTTCAGCTCCCCACTCATTAAAATCTATATGGTCAAATTTAGTGTCCGCAGGAATTTCTATAGCACAGGGGGAAATGGATGAAGCAATTAAAAGAGTTGTCATTCATAGAGAAACAGCATCTATTTAACAGCTTCCTTTCACTACTCTATTCTCAATCATTCAGCTGATCCCATGTATGCATGTTGCTCTGGATGAATGTGGTGCATATTAAAATCTACATTTATTATTCATATTCCATGCAAACAGTATGTTTACAGTAGAAGGTTACCATGTGATGTGTCGGTATTCTCTCTGTGGAGTTGAAACCATTCTGCCACTGGCTCTGGACTCAGGAATGAGTTTCATTTTTGTCTATGGATTTTTCAGACAAGGTTTGAAGCTTTGAAGCAAAATCACAAGCTACTGTAATAATGTGTCATAACTGTGAAGGAGCAGGAGGGACACTAATGCAAGGGAAAACCAATACACATGCACAGGGATTGAGACGAGAGCAGGGCATTTTGTAAAACATGTCACTGAACAATCCATCGTAATCAGCAGGATTTCAAACTAACCACTGGGGCTTTTTTTTGCATTGATCACTAACCAGAATCAAGAACCGCTAAGAACCAGAATCAGAACCAAAGTCCAAAATCCAAACAATGTCCAACTCTAGCCACAGCCTTTTTTCTTCACAAACAAACACGGGTTAAAAACAACCCTCACAAAACTTCTTAAGGCCACTTCTTTAGTGTTCATTTTAGCAGCTATTTTAGTTTCAGTGTGTCATTAGATGAAAATGTTTTTTTAATTGTAGTCTAATTACATTTCAGTCAACTTTAGTCATGACTCTCAGTCAAAATGTTTTCTCTTGAAACCAATGTTACTTTTGTCAGCATTTGTTTTTATAATTTGTTAAATGTTTTAATGTGCTAAAGTCTTTATCATATTTAGTCTGAAGTTTCATCATTCTAGCTGGTTTCTGATTGGTGGAATTAAATGTGTTATAATGTCCCCCACAAGTCAAATGCCATATAGTTACACCTCTAAGGCTGATATCCCCAGTAATGTGCAACTCACACAAACAATTTAGACTGATAAATAGGTAACAGAAAAAAATATCTATTTTTTATTTTGTGGTAACCTGCCCCTTTAAGTCTGCAGGGAGTGAGTAATTCATACTGGAACACTTTTTAGGTGTTTGAGTATTGCTCAAAAGGCCGTGCTCAGACTTGGTACTTAAATGTATCCTGGATGATCCCAGGAGTACAGCTGTAATAGAGAGGATGAATGTGTGTGAATTTTCCCTTGAATGAACCACAGAGGCTCAAAATAAATAAGTGGCAGCCAGCTGTTTAACGATATGACTTCATGCGTCAGCAAGTGATTCAAGTAAAGCCATGTCGGCTAGAAAAGGAGGGAGGAGGGGGAAATCACCTTTCAGCAACGTTGTGTAGGTGCACCACACCTCGAAAGTGCTCCTGTTGGTATTAAACTGCATTTGAACCTCAGTACTTTATTCATACTAGAGATGAAGAGACTGTCCCAATAGATCCACACTGACACTCAGTATTCAGGGAACTATCAAAGGAAAGCTGAGATGTTAGCTATGTTTGACAGGCGAAAAGCTCTTTATTCTGAAATATAACCAACTAAAATTAATTAATTAAAACTAAGTTATTAAAGATAACAAAATACATTTTAGTGGGCTGTTACACTGAACAAGTGAAGCTCTATGGGCAATAAAACCGACAACAGTGGAACACAGTTCACTGTTAATAGATTTTTAATACAATCAGCACATCTGAGTACAATAGTATTAATACTGGAAAACTATTTGTATTAAAATTGCAAATTGGTATGCAATCATTTTTTATCAGCCCTAGTATTTATGTATGTAATGTGAAGTATTTGAAAAGGCTGGAACATAGATAAATATATAGACTGACTGACAGACTGGAGGTTTGCATTCATAATCTGCTAACTAATACCAGGTGTTACACTGTTTAATAATATAGCTAGTGGTCAATTTTCTTTCTGAGAAGTAGGATTTAACAACTTATGTGTGAGCTCTGTATGTAGTATTGCATTTATATGCATATTAACAGCAAACAGCTCTTTTCAGTGCTTTACGGATGCATCTAATCCTATTAGCAGAAGAATGTCATTGATAAATAGCTTCCTACTTGCGCTGCCCTTTCATTGCATCATATCAGGACAGAGATATACTATAATTCAGAGAGCCCTTTGTACTAAATTTGTATGCACTAAACCATCTGTCCCCCATTCATCGCTTTGCAACATGCAAAGCTCTCACATAAAGAAAACAGTAGGTGTGACTGTGTTACATTTGCAACACAGAACACCTGCTCATGTTTCGTGACTTATTGCACTGTGAACCATTAACCTAAATGAGTAGAACTGGAATATTTTCCTTTCAAAGTGTCTACATGTCATGCTTTCTACATTAATTTAAAATACAATTGGGTCATTCAAAGATTACATGTGCCTACTTGGGTAAGTTTTAAAAATGTACATGCAGCTTTCTCCCTAAGTTAATGTTAAATGCGAACAGTCTTGGTCCAAACTTTTGTGTTGTTTTTTGTTTAATTTGAATACATTTAGGAGGGTCTTGGCTGAATTTATCTCAGGCAGTTTTTGTTTTATGCAGCAGCATCTTGCTTGTTCCAGGCATTATTGGCAGACAAATACTGAAGTTTACACTTCATGAAAGCTCGCTCAAAGTTCAGTTCACACAGTTCAAAATAAATTGGTTCATGTACATAATTCCCCTGGTTCTTATGATCTGCTTCAAGCTATTTTGTTATTCTTCTGCAAACCATTAAGTAATATTGCAGATATTTCCAAAGACTGGTCAGATGTTTGAAGCTGGTATGTCTTTTTTAAATTAGTTGTAGACGTTTGGACTTGTTTTAGAGTTTGTTTGTTTTTTTCTGTTGGATTCTGTACTGATTTCTTCACAAACCTTCAAAACCTCAGCACCACCGATAGACACAACATAACTGAATCGCCAGTTGCACTAGCATGCCAGTGTTGTGATGAGGACTGTTTCCTCATCCATATGTTTCCCCCTAAATCTGAACCATGCACTACAAGAGCCATTTTAACACGAGGAAACACGAATCAAAAGGGAAACCGACTTTGAAAATTGCAAGTAAACAAGGCTCATTAGTTATAAAGGAACATGTTTAGTTCACTATTCACCAAAAACACAAGCACGTTCAATGAACATGCTATTAGGGATGATCTCAAAGAATCTGTATTTGGCCAATCACACCATTTTTAACTGACCAGTATTGGCTATTGAGCCATATTGAGCTCATCCGATCCTTTTTTTCAGCTGTCACACAGGTGACAAGTGATACCACAGCCAATAAATGAGAGCAAAATGCAGAGTGAGACTGTTCATATTTATGTTATTTACCTAAATGTGCACTCGTTTCATTTCAACTCAGTGTGTTGTAGTGCATGGTGATTGTTTAGCACCACCAGTTTCCGCCCCTAGCCAAATCCAAGACTGTACCATGAACATCCCATCACCACATCTAAACACCACTGGGAGTTCTAGAGCAAGGAACGCAAAGTGTTTTGGAATTAAGTTGGGGCTGAAATGCTATATACTCAGCAGCAGTATTACTTTGCAAATTTGCTGTGAAGCAGCTGCAAAATGAACATATTGAACAGTAACAGCTTAAATATGATTGTTAGATGTTATTGTATCTAACTTTAATGTACTTAAAGTCTGCATTGTGCAGCTGTACTATCTAGGAAAAGAGAAGCTTCGTATTGGGACTCAGTGTTGGCGCCCTCTCGATAATACATGACTGGAATTTGGGACAACAACAAAAAAAAAACAGATCAAGACATCACTGCATGCTAGTTTAGCATTTCCATGCACAACACTGCAATAAATAATAAATGTGGTTTCGAGAAGTCATATAATAATTAAATAATGTTTTATTTGTTCACACCGTTTTCTGGTTAAAATTGTTATTTGTCCAACACTTTAAGCTATGACCAAATTCTTGCTAAACTACTGACATACACATCAGTCTTAGATGTGCATTGTGTTCAGTGCTAACTAGCAAATGTTGCAGATGCATGCTGGAGTTAGCATTTAGCTCCAAGTCATGACTAGTTTTGTTTGTTAAATCAATTGATTGATTTTAATTTAAGTCTCTGTTATTGTAGGATAAATGATTTATCAAATACTGTATTTGATACACTGCCTTGACAAAATTAATGAAAATGTAAAGTGACAACAAGATCATCACTTTAATGCTCATTAAATTAAATGAGCCAGTATATGTGGGAGCTTCATAACAAGCAGCACCACATGGATCTGTAAAGTGAAATTGTACAGCGGTTTCAAATCATATAGGGGCCCACAGGGGACAAATATAAAGTAACCGGGCAAATTCACCCCTCCCCTTGTCTCTCCTCTGAACAGATTGGCTGTCGGATGAAGTCTATTTGCCAAGAAACACTCTGCTCTACTGTACAAACTGTAATGTAATCTCTTGGCCTTGACTCCTGGTTATGTGCCCTGATAGGCTTATAAAAGATTAATTATCACATAAAGTCTCCAACATTAGTACAAATCCCCCATGATGCGGTAGGAATGAAATTAGCTCACTAACACACACACAAACACACACACAAACCATCCATGTAGAAGTCATGCTGTGCATTAAAAATGTTTGTTTTCTGAAATCAAATCATCGATTGCTCAGACTTGTAGACACGGTGCCTGTAACTTGACCACCAGCCTCAGTGGGTGCAACACACCGCCTGCCCGAGTCCAATATACCACCCTCATATTTCAATCAATAATCAGGGTGGGATGCAATTAGTAACTTGGACGGGTTGTGAGAGTCACGTGACAGATCAATCGAGCAGAGAGGCGGCACGCTCATTGGGGTGATTCACAGCCCAACAGTTTGTCCCCCGCTCAGCCTGAATCCATGCCGTCTATCTTCTTTATATGAAGCATTCAAGGCTGGAAATATGCATCTGTCAAACGTCCCCCATTACTCCGGCTGCCTGTCACACCTGGGGCAGCTCACAACCAACCAGAAAAAAAAGACTGAGTGTAGCTGTCAGCGGAGAACCCTCAACGGACTGAAAAGGCACCAGCTTCCCCCATTTCTCTGACTCTAATTTCCTCAAAACGGGGATATTTTTCTGGGTCTCTGGCTGAATGCTGGGTTAATGACAGAGGCTGTGTCAGGCAAGACGCTGAGACAGCTTCTTTTTGCTCCAGATAATATTAAGACATTGTTTTATATGTTAAACTACATGCCCAATATATATACCGCACTACAGTACAATAGTGTTACATCTCTGGGCTGGTGGAGCTGAAATTGAAGAATGTGTGGGTAATAATGCCAAAGTTGTGTGTCGTGAGAAAGCCCATACTAAGGATTCCTTCTCAGTGCTGTGTGCAGTGTGGGATGCAGTGCCCACCGAATGGCATCGGTGCTATAAAACTGCTACACTGTGTCTCTGTGGTTGTGGACAGTGACCAGTATGGTTAAAATGAACAAGTTTTAGTGCAGGTCCTTACAATAAAAGTGGTGCTGCAGCCAGTCTGGATGTTCTCTCACCTCAACAACCAATGTCTTTTCACATTACAAAGCTATTTCTCTCATTTCTCTCCACAGTCCAAGAGCAAGCTGCAAACTATGTCATGAATGAAATATAAGCACACCGCTGTATTACTTATGAGACCTAACGCAACTTTGCTCTGAGCTATTTTCAGATTTCATTTAAATTCATCAGTGTGATGAATATTCTTATGCCACAGACCCAGGCGATAGGGCAGCAGTCCGCGGGAAAATATTAGCTAAAGATGAACTTCAGAGATTGTTTATCAGCAAGGACCACCTTTCAACGAACCAATAATGTCCGCATCAATCATTATAGTAAAAGCCTTCTTGCAAGGCAAGGAATTCTAAGGCAGTGCAAACAGCAGCCAAGCCCACCCCAAGACATGATTTAAGTGACACTAATGTGCTTCATGGTTGAATTTCAGATGTTACATTACATTGTGCTATTGTTTATTTAAACTTCAAAGGCTGAACATTGCTCTTGGGCAATCTTAAACTCATTTATACATCTCCTGATTGACAGAGACAAAAAAGAAATGGCTACATCAGTCATTTATGCAAATCCACATATTAATTTCAAAGCTTACTCTCAGGAATGCTATAAATATCAATGAATGGCTATTACGATATAACCTCCACTGTGACCTAACCTTTTTCTGTATCACACAGCAATGGACTGAATCTAATTAGACTCTTTCTCCAGCACATTAAGAGTTAATGTTCCATGCACACAGATTTACAATTTGTGTCAATTAGTCTGGAGCAGAAAATCCATTCAAACACACATGTTCGGTCACACAGAGGGTGTGTGTGGTTGAGAGCAACCGTCCTTTATCCTTTATTCATGCACCAAACAGACAGATAGACTCTCCCAGCAGGATTGCTTTGCTGTATATGAAGTGCCATCGGAACACTCCATAATTGTGCCAAAGAGACAGTCTCTCACATCAGCTTCTCCGGATTCAGCCTCAGCTTAGTTCTGGGAGGACGCCAGCTCCAGATCAATAGAGAGTCCACTCGTCACCTGCTGATCTGTGAACGTACACCTGAGCTCATACTCCTTCAACTCTTAACTCACTTCCTACCACCAGCTTTGATCAGCGATAGCCTGTTTTCCTTTCCGTTTTGTTCTGCCACTGTATCTTCCCTCTCTTACCCTCTGTCTCTCTCCCCGTCTCTGTTTCTGTGTGATGTCTATCTGTGATTTTATCCCTACAGTCCAGCAGGCACCTCTCGGTGACACTCTTATGACTGAAGCCAGATTCCTGAAGTTGTCATTGTTACAGCCTGCCAGCAATAAAATCACTTAGAAAACCACCTTGGAGTCCTTCACTAAAGGTATGAAACAACTTAGCTCCCACTGTCCTTCTTAACACAGATCTCCACTTTAAATCCATCACGACAAAACAGAGCAAAGAGAAATGTAGAGAAATCGATAGTAGAGTGAGCAATAAGGTTTTCTCCTTTCAGTATTATAACCCATGAGCGCAAAGTGAACAAATCACAAAAAGAGGTCTTACCTGGGCTCTTGGTGTGGCTGCTGCTGCTTGTAACAGATCCTATCTCTGCCTATGGGACAGAGTGAGAGAGAAAGAGAAAGAGGAGGGGAAGAAAGCAAAGAGAGAGAGGAGGGGCAAAGAGAGGAGAGGGACCACGAGCGCAGATGAAGAGAGCGAGAGAAATCAGAGGGAAGGCGAGAAAGTCACTGTGGACAATGAGAGAGAAAGAGAGACAGAGAGGAGAGAGGAGAGAGCAGTGACAGTGGTGCTCTCACACAGCGCTGCATTACACTGAAGGGGATGTGCTGGCTGTGGGAGGTGGTACTTCTCAGTCAAATGACATCTGCCTCTCTCTTAAAAACCATTGGCTAAGAGGGATGATTTCCTAATAAGCCATCCCCACTGTCTCCAAGTGAACACACCCCCTCCTCCTATCCCACTGCACATGCATGCACATATGCGTGCGTGCACATTCACAGTCTTTTACCGTGCAGCCCTTTTAAAGACTGTCTTTGCCTCCCCTTTTGTCTTCTCTCTCCTCTTCCTCTCGTCTCCCCCAGCACTTTCACGTCTCTTTATTCTCTTAGGTCCTTTCCTGTATATGCATTGTCATTTTTCACAATTGTTGCAGGAAGAGTTTTTTACCTTGGGATTCAAAATTGCTTCAGCTTTCAATTGTGCCTTTTTATTTCCAGCTTTTTCCAATAGCTTTCAAAACCGCAAAAAACAATAGTTGGCTTTTCATCTTCTATATAATGTATAGAAATACCCTTTGAAAGTATGTCATTTTTTTGTTATAATGGACAGAACCACTTTAGGGTTATAATGACCATGATTGCAGTGAACAATCATTTTGGGATGAAGGCAGTCATTGCTTCCAATTCCCGTCAGCAGAAGCTTAAGTAACAGGGATGTGTTCAGAGTTTCCAATGTTGGGAGTTTCAGGGTTTGTTTTTGCTTTTAATCAGGTTTGTTGTGGATCTTGATAAAGTAAAGGTGGTTTAGAGTAGAGTAGATTTAACCAAATAAACCATTCTGGTTAATTGGTTTCATCTAGCAAACAACCACTTACAGCATGCATTTTTAGATTTGTTTCCACGCTCTTTGTATCTTCAATGTGTGGGAGGTAAAAATTAATGGAATACTGGATATCACTGTAATTAAAGTTTTCAAGTAGTGTCATTGACTAAAATGAGTGTGATTATACAGTAGCTGTTATCGCCTACTCACAATGCGGTTGATATTGGAAGATCTAGGGGAAAAAAAAATTTCTTACGCTTCGGATTTGTGCAGTTTTTAGATATAAACTGTAAAAACTTTGAGAACATTTCTTGAAAATGATAACAAATTATTGGGAAATTATTTGGCACATGAAAAGGAACACAACATTTTTTATCATCCCCAAATTGTCCAAAAATACAATTAATGTGGGGTTAAGTGAGGTAAATCTGTTCGAGTTCACATTATATCAACTGAAACTATATTATCTCTTCCAAAAAACAATATTCGTACAAATCTTTGTATAAGCTGGCAATGGGCAAAATTAAAGAAATTACTAAGACACAAGTTATGATATGAGTAAACCATAAGAGAGGTCAAACATCAGCACTACAAGGAAGCCAATCTGTAGGTTTCTAAACTGCCTTAGTTGAAAGTCAGACTTCAACATCAGTGAGGATGACACTTAACAGCATACTTGCCACAGATATATAGCCCTAAAATTACAGCAATTGACCAATCTGATCTAAGAAGCCCAAGCAACAGTTGCAACAGAAAAAGTAATGTGGTCTGATGAGTCATTCCTCTTCCTATTTGCTACATCTACATGGCTTTTAGAAAGTCAAAAGGTGGTTGCAGCCCACAATGTCTGTTGCCAGCTGTTAAACATAGTGGGGGATCTGAAATATTGTGGGCAGCCATTACTGGGCAGCCATAATAATTGCATCATCTGTACAGTTGTATAACGACTAAGCAATATGAGGCCACCGCATGGTTCATACCCTATTCCTTTAAGTTAATAGTGTTATATTTAGTTAATGATGGTGATTATCACGCAACAAATTCAAGACAAGAACATTAAGACAAGGTGGTAATTGCCAATCAACACATCTAACCATCGCTGGGCATTTACTGGAGCACAGGATGCAAAGTTCTCCTGTTATTAGAGTGCTGGAGTGAGGTTGGAGCTGGAGCACAGCAGCAGTGTTACACCAGCCTTTGTAAACGAGCTGTGAAGCAGCTGCAAAATAGGCATACTGCACAGTAACAGCTTAAATACAATTTAGGTTGTTATTTGATACCGCATCAAGTTGGAATCGTGTGAGAGTGAAACAACTTCATTTTTCTGATCCCAAGTCCTATAGCAGCTAGTAATTAGTTTGCATAGTCATATCCGTTCATTATCTGGATCTCTTCTCCTATCAGGATCATAGGAGGTCCAGAGCCAATCCAAGCTGACACATCAAGAGACAGGGTACACGCTGGACAGGTCGTCAGACTATCACAGGGCTAGTTTTCATAATCCATGCTACTCCATGGCTCCACTTCTAACACCAATGTCTATGACACCACTGCTGAAGACAAGCCTTTAAGTTCTGGGATTCTCATTAATTGCCTTGTTCTCCACAGAGACTTTGTTCACTTCAGAGGATGGAAATCATAAAAACAAGACAACACACAATGATCTTAACTAGAAATTGTTCTCACATACTGCCTATGTAGGGGAAAAAATGACACTTCAAAGGGAACAGCAATCAAATATTTTCCCATTTGAGGATCAGAATTCAAACACTGTGGTAAGACACATCTAAAAATTGAACTTCCTTGACCAAAAATGTATTCCTACCATTGTAGTGTCATTCCCTGGAGTCCTTGATGTGTATGCATCTGGAGATTACTTCTGAAACTGTAGAAAAGCATCAAGGATAAAGGTCAAGAAAAATGTGTATTGTACAATTCAATTCAATACCAGACATTCTGAAAATCTTATATTCTTATATTCTTAAAGTCTATTGAGGACATTTTAAATGTTTGAACACATGAACAAGGTAAGATGCTGTCTCTAATGATGGTGAAATATGGTTTCTATTTGATCACATCTTGACCCAAATATCTTATCAATCCTCTTTAAAGCTAAAGAATTTGCAGAATGTTTAAAATAATCTTGGGTACAGCTGAATAATTCTATCTTTTGTAAATTAATTGACATTGTAATTGACAGTACATTTTCGACACTGCAAGCTCCCTGATCCCTGATCTCAGAACTAGTCTGTAACACAAGCCATATATGTTGAAAAATGCTTAAGCTCCAGGCCCTGATGACATCACTATGACATCAGGGAAACTTTTAACTTGTAAGACACTTATAAAGTGGTCTTTACTTGAAAAATCCATGGAATGCCCCTTTAGGCAAAACATTACATTGTATGCATCATTAGTCATACAGATGACATATTTAATATTACTGCATACCATCTTTATTCCATATTTTGAAATGCATTGGGCTTTTTAATGAGCAGATGGTTGGAGGGCCCACCGTTGTCCTCTTTCTGTATCAATTGTTCTGTAGGAGTATTTCACTGTTGGGACACAAGCTTATCTGTTGGCAGTTTCATGTCCTCCATAATTGCATTTTTGATGGACTCCTTTTGTTTGACCCATACTTTTCTCTCTGACCCATTGTGGGGTAATTGGCTGAGCTAGTGATAACCTCCTTGAGTTCTTGTCATTCTACCCCGACACCCCTCTGCCACCCCACACTTTTATCCAAAGAAAAAATATAACATAGGATAATTGGAATTTTTCTCTTTCTGGAGTATCTGTCAACTTTCCTTACTTGCTCCTCAGAAACAAGAATTCCCCTTTGACAAGAACCACAAAACAGATGACCCATCACACAGTAATGGTTGTTCTGCACAGCAGCTAACACAAAGATTATAGATGGAGCAACACCAATTAACATGACCACACAATGAGTCTTTACTGCAGATTTGTTTAGGTATGCAGAGCCAAACATTTGATCTCATCCTAAAAGAGCAAGTTTGCTAATTTATGAAGTGGAAAGAATAGTCAGACAAAGCTCTCATCCTCAAGCTGTGAATAAAACACCACAGCTGACTCCGAGCGTTCTCCTCCCTCTTCACTTGTTATCACCAAGAATTTCATTTTGAGATTCATAAGCAACAAGGCTGTAGTGCAAGAGCAAAGCATGCCTTTCTTAAGGTTTCCCCCTCACAAAAGGGCACACGGAGAGAATTCCCATATAATTCTCCCTAGCTACACAGATTGGAAAATACTCTCTGAATAATCAGTCACAAACTGAAAAGCCACAGACCAAATCGAAATCTTGGGATGGCATTAATCCTGACAGTAAATTCAAATCACCCGACGCTGCTGGGGCTGATAGCTGACTCTCTGCATCTCAGCCTCTGGATGCTCTTTCCCATCCATGGAATCACACGGAGTACTATGGCTCGCTGCCTGCGGTTTGCTATCTGATTATGCATTTTATTTAAAGCTGTTCTTTCCAAGTACCAATCAGGCTTTCCATCAGGTTGCCTGTCTGTTTGCCTTTGAAGCATTTAACCTCACATGTCAGTGTCAGCCAGAAGCAAGCTCCTGAAGCCGTTATCTCAGAATGGTTGTGGTAAAATTCACTTATCATATTAAGTACTGTTGGAACTCATTGTTATCAGCTTCTTCATACAATGGGATATCTCATTAATTACACCCTAGTTTTAGTAAAAGAGGTAGCTTATCATCTACGATTAAAATAGAGCATATCACTGACCTCTTGGCATTTACTGAGGTAATTAAACTCAAACAACAAGGCAGCATGTAAACAGTGTAAGAGAAGAATCAGTAAGAAAAAATGAAAAATCCTGTTATTATCAACATTTACATAGAACCAATCTCCCTAAAAGCATAATGACATGTATTTCAGTGTGGATGTCTCATTCAAAAATCCTATTAAATTAAATTGATGGTTTAAAAATGGAGTCAAAATCAGAGTGTGCATTACTTTATGAAGCTGTTAACTGTAAAATCTGTTATTACCTGGAATTAGGCTTTCACTGTCAAAATCTTCATTATAGAAACATAGAGTAAAATGTGAAAAATGTGAAGTGATAAAAAGTTAAACATAAAAGGAGTCAGGAGTTCACTGTAAAGGAGATAATATTCCATGAAGTCATTATAAGCCAAGCAAAAAACGATATAATTATGAACAATTTCAGATATTATCACTGTTAAAGCTGTTTTTATCACATTTATCAATTTTCATTAAAATATTCATTGATGGCAGATTTCCACAGGTGTGATTAACTTACTGAAAAGGAAAAAACGTGGCTCAGTTAATAAAGGTTTGACAGTGGATGGTGGCATTGAACATATATTTGTATTAATTTATTTGTATTATTGTTTACTTCATCTCTTTGTATTGTGTTATCTATATTTTGTGCAGCAATTTGGAAACCCTGTGTTTGCTTAAATTGTGCTATATAAATAAAGTGGATTGGATTGGATTAGTATTTTGGTTGCTTTGGAAACACCAAGTGAATAGCCCTTATTTACGGGCTCTTTTCTTTGGTCAAGCTGCAGTTCCCAAGGTCAAGAACGGATCTTCAAGTCCAACAAATTTTACATGGATTTATGGGGATATTATGGGTGTTGTTATTAATGTGTTTGTTTTCATGATGCTATTATGCATTTAAAGCAAACTTGGTATGAAAAGGAAATTTTGACATGATTGATGGGGTGACAGAACAGTCTTTATTGTTCTGTTGAACTGTATGTAATGGGATGTGGCCGGTTAGTGAGGGCGGCAGCACGTCTGCTGTCATGGTGGTGGGATTTTTCTATGATTGAGCGAGACCGCCAACGTGGTTAGACAGCAAATAGTTTAAGATTTTGGGCTCACTGATGTTAGGGAGAAACTGACAGTAGATAAACTGCACCTCGATGGATGATGCGCTACATTTTGTCCTTGAACTAGATAGTCATGGTGAGGAAGATGATTGATTCTTTTATGGCTGTGTAAAAATGAGCCTGGAGAGGTCAAACTTCCTCAGTGGTCATGCAAAGAACATACTGTAAAAGGTGTTCTTGGTTTTAACCTCCTCGGCTCTGCTAGGCCGCTATTATTCGCAGCTGACTGCTGTCTTTCAGAGGGTGTAGCAGGCCAAGTTTAAAGCCACATTGAACTAAAGGGTATCATATGAAACTGGAAGACCTAAAAAACCCATTGGAACCTTGTCATGATATCTTGTTGAGAAGGAGCTAAATACCATTCCAAAGTAAGGCTAAATGAGGGAAGAACTGGCATGGCCATTTTCACAGGGGTCCCTTGATCTCTCACCCTAAGATATCTGAATGAAAATGGGTTTTATGGCTGCCCACACATTTGACATTATGCTAACGACATGCAATTTTGGTAAAAAAAAAAAAAATACAAACAATTATAAAAAGCATTTTTTTATAATGCAGTAGAAATGTGTTATTGCCTATTGTTTTTCAATATTTCTGCATAGTGGGGTCCCTTAACAGTCTTGGATTGTATAAATAGGGTATGATTGGGAAGCTGAGATGCTTGTGGATTTAATGGGCCCATTTTCAGTAACGGCTGATGGTGTTAGGGCCCATAGTAGCCATTTTATTGTAACTAGATCATCATCTTGAAACTTGACCTCACTGTATAAAATAACCTGTTGTGACCTCTGGATCTAATCTCAGCCTCATGAAACTTTACAATCTGTTGATAAATGTGGCGGCTCGAAACAAGCGTAATTTAAATACCACGCCCTAATTTATAGAGAGAGTTTAAAACACCGAAGGACGGCCAAAAAGAAGATTTTTTCCCCCTGAAGTCAGCTTTATTAGCAACATGCACCATTACATATAACAACAGGAGTGAAATAGACATATAAAAGAAATACGCATCGACGGAGGTTTATGAAATAAAAGTAGTTACAGTTCTAAAGTCAAACAAGTTCAGAAAATATTGTACAATTGGAGCACAGACTTAAAAGTTTTCACAGCTATTTGGTTGAAGGAGGTAAACAGTTTTTAAAGCAGTTTCACTTACAAAAGAAGAGGAATTTCTCAGAGTCAGAAAGTGAAACGCTGACGTCCAACAGCTGCAACACAACAAACTGGTTTTGTTTGGCAGCATAAAAAGTGAAAATGAAGGAAATCAGTGGTGCTGTCAGCAGAGTAGCATTGGACCATCCAACTCCTGGTGAGGTTGGAATATTTCATTTATACATTGTGATATATAAAGCCTAATAGCATATACAATATTATAAATAAAAATTACAAATAATATATAATTATTATTATTATTATTATTATGGGGGGATATTATTCTCTTCTTTACATTTAGTAATAATTCTGTCCCAGTCAGAGGAGCGTGTGGCTGATTGAATCAGAACCGCTGGTGTCCAGCAGGATAACGGTAAACAGCAGAAGACAACAACATTTAATAGCCTCGGCTAGTATTCTGGTTAAAGAATTTCACGGTCGCAGGGTGTATTTATTTTAAATCAGGTTTTTGGTGATAAATAATATAGCCTTTACATTCAGACGTGTGGACTTCATGCTGACTCAAAGTTGCGTACACGAGCTGAGAGCAGACAGAGATCTGATCGTACCCTCCGCTCACGTCCAAATTGATAAATGCCGAGCCTTGTGTAAAAATGATCGTGCGCCCACTTTACACTCACTTTCTCGTTTCATAAATGAGAGCCATTGTGAGGATGTCACGCCGAGTTTGGGGTTATTCAAAAAATTAGCCAGCAGAATAATCCATAATAATAATCATTAGTTGCAGTCTTGTAAAAATGGTTACAATGGGATCTGAGTCTACCAGTTACAGCAGTAAAATCCTGATTGTATAATACTGCAGTAGTAATAATTACTAATATTTATAAATGGTATGACAGTAACAGGGCAGATTTGTGGTACTTTTCATACTTAAAGTACATTTTGTTGTGACTTACTCAATACTTGACTGAAGTAACATTTTCAATGCACATGCATGTACTTGCAACCAACTTCTTTTGCAGTGTGTCATTAGAAGCTTTACTAAAGCTTTACTAAAACTTTTACTACTTTGGAAGTATGTAGTCTCCATCATCTTTATCTATAGGCCTACACCATATTGTTTTTTTCTTAGCCAGTTTCTCATTACACACAAATGCATCTTTCAAGGTGAAACCATTATTTATATACACCTTGTCATATTTAAATTAGCAGTAGTTTATATTAAATTGTTAATTGGTATATAATAAACAGGAGCTACAGACCACTGAGCATGCTGATAATGGCTACTTAGCATAAATAGCTAAAGGTCATGTTTTGCTTCCTTAAGAACAAACCTTGTTTATCTACTTGGTAAAGGTGTTTTTTGCCAAGAATGTTACTCACCCATGTACAACTGACTTTCAGGTGTGTTTTCCAAAATAAGACTCCTATGAGGAGACAAGCAGCAGGACGTGGATGAAAATGACTCGATAAGAAAAGATTTGGAAAAGACTCCTGGAAGACTATCAGCTCACACCTAAAAAAAAGTGTTTAGAGTTTTTAGTCCCAGCCTAGTCTCACACTGAGATTCTACAAAGACTGTGAATCTTTCAGGGCCACTATTTACAAGACTACAACTAGATTCTTTTAGCATTTTTTTTCCTACCGTTCAATTTTTTCCCCATCATGCTCTTAGTAAAAACTTACAAAATGAAGGAGAAGCAGCTTTTGTCTCTAGTGTGTGCAGTGGTTTGTGTTGAAAAAAACAACAAAAAGAGGAGAAGACGCTACAAAATGCCCCCTCACAAAGCTGAAAAAGGGTTTCTGTTTGTCTGACATGAAAAGTTGACTATTTTACAGTAAAAATAAATTTAAGGAGACTAAAGGAAAGGAAAATTTTGAAATTAATTCATGATATACATTTATGTCCTATTTAATTATCATGTTTTTAATTGAATAATTATATGTATCAGCTCTATCAACTTTCATTTAGTTAATCATACATTAATTATTGATTATTTATTTATTACTCATTTATGTATAGGCCTACATTTATTTATACATTTTAACTGGGTCTCCTTACTTTTCTCTTTACTAAGAAACAGCGCCCCAAAATACCCCGCTTGTGGCCCTAAATATATGACATCACTATATTTCTACTGAGGACTGAGCTTACTAGGATTATTGTGATGTTACTTTTTCCTGTGGAAGTGGTTTTACTGGCCGGTCTGGAACCGGGGACCTTTCCCCCGCTCATCTATTGGTTGGTGATTGTGTTACGTCACTGCGACTAGCTAGTAGCGACAATATCAAACATGTTTGATATGATCCAAACCCAAGACTAGGAAAAGACTGATATGAAACAGAGCAGATTACTACCTTAAACTTAACGATGGAGATGACGGGAGATTCTAGATTTACTAAAGACTTTCAGTTTTTAGACTGTGAAAATCGTTTGTTGTCAGCCCAGCATTAGCTAGCGGCTCGGTGTGTTTAGCTAGCTGCACGCTCCACTCAACTGCTCTAGTCTGTTTTCACTACTGCAGCTACACAAACATATCTCAATTTGACATGCGATAATAAGAGAAGCACTGGTAAAAAAATAAAATAATAATAAATTAATGACCTGAATTCCGTTTATCTGCTTCAGTTTGAGAGTCCGGGTGTAGAGCATTTTCACAGCAGGCACTTGGACCTGTCACAGCAGGAGGAGCACAGGTGAAACAAATTTAGTTAACGATGGCTCAGCTCCATCAAGTGTGACAGTGAGGCAGCATCCACAATACCACAGCCATTGTTAGTATTATTAGAAACACCTGTTTTTTTACTAGTATGACAATGAAAAATGTCTGCTGTGAAAAAGGCAAACACTGAGTGGGTTCTTGAAACTGAAGCCTCTAAAAAGGAATTCAACCATCAAGCTTCTTTTTTTTTTAATCTTGAAAGATTAATTAAATACTTTCTGACTGGATTAGTATGTCTTTTTTTTTTTTTAAATGCTTGCCATTTCTTCCCCGTTTTTTAATATGCATCCAACTATATCCCATGTCACACACTCAAGAATTGGTTTGCATTTTGAATATTGTTTAAATGCAAATTCAATTACACTGTTTAAAATGCATTCATTTAATTATCATGGCTAACTCCCCGGCCTAGCAGCGGTATCAATCAATCAAGGTGGAAGCCAAGGAGGGAGCTGAAGAGGTCAGATCTCCTGCAGGGTTATCAAAACATCAACATAAATAGCATGCATTTTAATTTTTCTCTTCTTTCTTTTTTTCATGGGACTAATCCTAAAGGGGTGTAATGAAAACAGTGCAGGCGAGAGACAGTGAGTAATTGCAGGCTTGGCAGTGTTATCCATTACAGCTGAGAGAACCGGGAGGAGGGTAAGCTCACCCAGAAATGCTGTTCCTATTTACATTTAGACAAGGCTTTCTTTGATGTCAAACCCCCTCTCTCTCATGACGGGGTTAACAGTCTTTTAATCTGCGGTCGACAGGCAAAGTCATGTGACTAATAAGCCAAGGTGCAGGACAGTCTACATGGCGGCAGTGGTGTAACTGAAAGTAATAGCTTCACACTTGTATAATGCAGGTTTCCTGCTCTGACTGGAAGTCATAGGCTCTCGTTGTTTTCCCCATCATATTAAAAGCAGCTTGCAGGGCCGTACTGCTGTGCTGTTGAGCACAATCCATCATTATAAATGACCTGTTTTACATTTTTCCAGGTACGATTTATAAGGTCATCTATAATCGTTGCAGTTGCAATCACGTCAAAATTAAATCCACTCTGCCACATATGTGAGTAAACAAATCATTGCATGACTGCAGCAGCATGTTTTTTTCTTCATTATGCCTTAGGTTTTATGATTCTTCACTGCCAGCAACATAGTGTCACATTGCATCATTTAGTCCATCAACTTACAGCTTTTCTGAGATAATTTTCTGTTTTTTATGCAGTTGTTTGATCCAGTTATGCCCTATTTTAAGACTAAATTTAGTATGATGAAGATAAATACATTTACTCTGGTAAATGGGGTGCACTTATATAGCACTTTTATCCAAAGTGCTTTACATTACACACTACGCTCATTCACACACACATTCGTACTGGTGGCAAAGGCTACCAGGGCACACTGGTGCCACCTGCCACCATTGGGAATTCATTCACATACCGCAGCATCGGGAGCAATTTGGGGTTCAGTATCTTGCTCAAGGATACTTCGACATGTAGGCTGCCATGGTCGGGGTTCGAATCACCAACCTTTCGATCAGAAGACGACCTCTCTACCAACCGAGCCACAGCCGCACATACTTTGGGTAAATATCTAACAGTGCAACTCACATGAAAAATCACACTGTTTGAAGAAAATGAGGAAAGGCATTAACATTGTGTTGTTAAATGTTATCCATATGATTTTTTTCTTCACACCGTGTACATATCTTTGATATTTGACTTGTTATGTGTTCATAAATACCAAATACTTGAATTTGCTCCTTTAATTTTCTGAGATACAACTACTTTTTTGTCATCTTTACACTGTATTTAGTCTTGGCACATGGGAATATTGTTTTATTCCTAAAATATAATGGGAAATGTTGCACAAAAAAGTGCAGTCCCATGTGCCCACAGTAAGGAAGAAGCAAGATTCTCTGACCACCCTAAGGAAACGAAATGTTTCGTTTGCAGGCACAAATGATTTCACAACAAAGTCTGACAAACTCTCCAAAATGAAACATAAAGCAGATTTTTTTTATGAGCTTGTCATTTAGGGTTCAACTAAGCTGAAGAAAACATTTTTTGCATACAAATGATCCCAAGAATACACCTCAGCTCAAATAAAAATACAAAGTTATGGATGGCCTTTGATTGCACAGTTTGCACTTTAATGTGTGCAACTGAAAATCGTCATCACTTATTTGCTTATAATTATACAAGTGGATGGATGAATAAATCTTAAAGTGCACCGAGGGCAGCAAACACAAGCTTCTGCTGTCATCATGCAGTAGCATTAAGTAATAAACCCTTGATCAGTACCAGTACACAGTAGTAGAATGTTCTGTTCCTGGATTAAGGCTCAATAACTGTATTGTACTGGACTGTAAAAATAAGAAATAAAAAATAGTGTAGCCTTTGCCAAGGCTTAAGCATCACATGCACAGTTATCGTTTTTCCACTGATAAAACAGAACCTACATTTAGAAGGATCCATCAGCCATCAGCAAGCAGCTTCTTTCTTACTGCCTGAATGACACCAGCAGCATGAATCCTTTTTATTCAGCTGACCTGTAAAGTTGGGGACTTATAAAAATTGAAAAATATTTTATTCTTGAATGACTCTTTCTGGCTCTGAGGTGCAGCAAAAATTGAGCCAGCTTTCTTCCTTTGTATCTTTTATGACTCTTCATGCTTTTGGCCTCAGTCTATTCTGTAACATTGCATGGCTATCTAGAGGGTTTGCCTCAATCGTCTCTAAGCTCTATTACAAGCATACAGCAAAAACAGATCTTTGCACTTCTTTTGTACCTGAGTACAAAACTCGTAGAACAATCCTCCCCTCCTGCCCTGAATAACTGAATCTCCTCAACAATGATCAACCACATTTAGCTTCTTCTATCATTTAAGACTGCTGGTACATGTTTATCCAAAATCTCTTCAAGCACAATAAATTACACTAATATCCAGAATTCTTATCCGCAGCTCCATGAGAACCACTTCTTCTCATATATCAAAGATATTGATTCGTACACAGCTTAAGAGGTTTTATTTTCTGTAATAATGGATCAAAAGACTATGTGTAATGGTTGATTGTAGTGATGAGGTGAGAGTATCAGACTCAGTCCTTTGTCTTTAAGCTCATTGTTTCTATTACAATTCTCAGTGCCAATTCCAACTGCAGCAAGCAGTTGTTTTCTGCAAAGAAGCTTGAAGAACTCTCTTCAAACTCTCCCTCTCTCATTACCTGCTCAGCACCACTGGCAGAAAAAACACAAGTACAAACCAGATTGCAAAAAGGTTTGGACACTGTGAAAAACATAACAAAAACAGAATTCAATGATTTGCAAATCATTTACTACATTCAATTGAATAAAGAACATGATATTGAATGTTACAGGGGTTTTTTTTATGGGGTCATTTTGTTGCTTTTATTGCAACATGGTCTCACAGGAATCCGTAAAATAGCGACGGATTTGCTTAACTCAAAATCCGTGGAATAGCCACGGAATCACTCAAATTTCCGTGAAACTGACACGGATTTCGCTACAATGCAAGTTAATGACAGTCATATCCCGTGGCTATTCCAACATACAAAGTGATTATGTACATTCACTGAGTGAATATTTAGACAATAAAACATATATTTCTCGCTAGAAATGTGATCAAAATCCATTTTTATGCAGAAACTAAGTCAAAATATTGGTCCGCCATGTTTTTTTTCCTGACTGCCGGGACCTTGAAAGTTACGTGACTTGGAACAAACCAATAGGAAAAAATATCCATGGAATAGCCACAGGATATGACATATCACATGTCATTAACTTGCATTGTCGCGAAATCCGTGTCAGTTTCAGAGAAATTTGAGTTATTCCGTGGCTATTCCACGGGTGGGAACCAAAACCAGAGGTAAAAAGAGAGTTAATATTCGGCTTTCATTCAACAAGGGGACAGACACTCAAAATTATTATTTTTGCTTGATGTGTAAATAGGAAGCTGTTTGCCAATTAATTTGGCATTATCTGTCTTTATACAAGTGGGTAAAATATCTGCTATTGCATACTTAAAGGAAATTCATCCATAAAAGTACACTAACTGTAATATTTACTTACTAACTACAATATTCTCAGTCCCTGAAGAATATTGTAGTTGTGAATATGAATAGCGAAAAATATTACATTTCTTTATATTTTGCGCAAACATTTTATCCTTAGAATATCATTTTATACTGAGGCTTACGTAGTAGCCCCTGACAACAGTGTGGTTGGACCTTTCATGAGCAGTGAAGGCTGTGATGAGAGTTAAGCTTTCCTAAGAAGCCACAGAATGATTTGTGGGACGATGACATCCGTATGTTCACAGTCATTAAATTAATTACGGGCTCTGGCTCTTACAAATCATTACAAAGAAGGCAATTAGGCTTTTCTACTATATACAATACATTTACACTGCTAGCTTGTGCTGTTGAAAGAACAGAGGTTAATTATGGCAATTTTTTTTCATGGATTCATAGATCCATGAATGATGCATTGTGGGAATCGCTATGTGAGCATGCATCAAATACTCCTTCTCTTGAAAGCCATTTGCTGTGATTGTGTCACATCATATGTAAGGCATATTGTCAGGTATGGAAGCTAGCTGCATTTTAGAAGAGAGCTCTAATGGATACTTTGAAGCCCTACTTGGAGCCTTCATTAATGGCACACTCACGCACACTTCCACATCCGTGTGCACCTCCCATGATACGTCCTTGGTGATGCAAATGCTGTCTCCAAACAGCACGAATAGCTCATTTTCTGAAGATCCTGACTGATCCAAGATTGAGATCATCGGAACACTATAGCATTTTGCAGCACCTTAGTTGAAAGACTGTTGGGTACAGTGTTACAGCCCAGCATCAATGAGCTGTAATTTGTAAAACACAGACATCTATTTCCTGAGTGAGCACAATTACAAATGTGTTTACAGGGAAAGAGCTGCAGCCATTCCAATTACTCACATGTACCCGAAAATAACTTCTATTAAATAACTACTCTGTCAGTCTTTCTCCGTCTTCCTTGCATGGGTGCATCTGAATCAGAAATTCAACCTTTTGTTCAGTGGGGGATTGGTATTCCTTTGGGAATCAGAGCAGACACAGTAACGAATGAGGTATGAGGCCCTCAGGGGCCATGGATGAGATTATTCTAATTTTCCATCTCAAGGAATCATATGTTGAAGAACAGAACAAAACACACTGCCTTAGCATCTGTGGAGCATCACTGAATCCTTAATTTCAGATGATGTTTAATGCTACACACTGGTTGATTCTAGGGGGTTGGGGACCCCCCTCTTTTTTGAAAAAATGCACCAAAAGTGCCTTTAGGATGCCCTTAAACTCTAAAAACCCACTTGCCCAAGTAAGGGTAGGATTAGAGTTAGATACGGTGGCCCTGAAGTGCAAAACACACCAGCAATTCACACAACACGCCAGCAATTCGCCACAACGCGCCAGCATTTCCCCAAAACGCGCCAGCATTTCACCACAACACACCAGCAATTCATCAAACCGGTAGGTACATATTGGACACTGGTCCTCCTCCTGATTGGTTCCTGCCGTCATTCACTTCTCCATAGTCAAACCAGCCGTCCCTATATATGTAGTGCACCCGTATTGTGATATTTATGGTAAATTCATTGAGCCGGTCCAGAGCGAGCTGACATGAAGGATAAACACTTTACTGTCATTCTTTTTTCACTTTGCAGTATAAAACTCTTACCTGCAGAGAGGAGATGAAGTGTTAACTTTACATGGACACTCCACGTGATATAATCAAATTGCGTCGCGCCGAAAATGTATTTGTTGTGTCGGCGAAATTCACAATACAATGCCCTTGTATATTCATTCATTCATTATGCCTCTCCGCTTATCCGGACTCGGGACTTCTCACCCAGCTGATGTTGGGTGAGAAGCGGGGTACACACTGAGCAGGAGCCGCTGAACTGGCGACCCTCTTGCTGTGAGGCAAGAGTGCTAACCACCACACCACCGTGTAGCCCAGTAAATATTACATTACATTAAAAAATAATCTGTTTCCAATCAATAATTCCAGTCTAACACCGGAGGACCATGGGTATCTTCTCACTCACAAACTCACAGAACGTGTCACTGTGGAATATCAGAGTAAAATGCCCTTTGATATTTACTGTACAGTAATTATCCAAGCGCATTTTATTATGAATTTCGCCGACACAACAAATACATTTTCGGCGTGACGCAATTTGATTATATCACGTGGAGTGTCCAAGTTAATACTTCATCTCCTCTCTGCAGGTAAGAGTTTTATACTGCAAAGTGAAAAAGAATGACAGTAAAGTGTTTATCCTTCCTATCCTATGTCAGCTCGCTCTGGACCGGCTCAATGAATTTACCATAAATATCACAATACGGCGCACTACATATATAGGGGCGACTGGTTTTACTATGGAGAAGTGAATGACGGCAGGAACCAATCAGGAGGAGGATCAGTGTCCAATATGTACCTACCCTTTCCGGTTTGATGAATTGCTGGTGTGTTTTGGTGAAATGCTGGCGCGTTTTGGTGAAATGCTGGCGCGTTTTGGTGAAATGCTGGCGTGTTGTGTGAATTGTTGGCGTGTTGTGTGAATTGCTGGCGTGTTGTGTGAATTGCTGGCGTGTTTTGTGAATTGCTGGACTGTTGTGTGAATTGCTGGTGTGTTTTGCACTTAAGGGCCACCGTAGTTAGACCCAAAAAGTGTCCTGCAGGATACCCCCTAAAATTGCCCCTTAGACAGAATGCATCCACCACTGAAGCTACATACAAGTAACACACATGTGTATAATAAGACTGATCTAAAGAGAGAAAATTCAAATTACAGCTGTACAAGAAACCATCAAAAGACGAAGGAAGGGTTCTATTGAGCTTGAAAATTACTACACAAGTATCATTTGAAACTCTATTTCACTGTGAAATAACCAAAGACAAAGCGAGCATAAAAAAATGTTTGATAAAATATCTTCAGTCCTTAACTAAGTAAGATGATATAGCACCCTTAATATTGTGCTTTAATTTAATTAAAAGTTTGCAATTCTGTGCTTGTTTCAAACTGTGCATGTTAACTTCTGCCTAATCTTCTATGCAAGGTCATTATTCTTCTCTGGAATTAATACATCTTTTTTTAATTGTTTTTTTAGCAAAAAAACATATTTGAATTTAAAAAGGTTCAGCTCAAAATTAGAGGTGCTAAGCTCAAGAACACAGAGGTCGAGAAGGATTGAAAACAACTGCAGAAACCTAAAATAACGCTGAGCAAAAGAGGAAATTAAAAAACAACTATGACATGTCTTTATTCTGGAGCCACGATGAACGTGTTGCTGGATAGCTTTTATCATTGTGCAGTGTTGCTGCAAAGTGCTTTTTTCTGGCTGCTGAAAGCGCAGTTGTCAAAGTGGCTGGGTGTCACACAGTGAAAACAGTGTGTTAATGCTGTGCGAGAGAAGAAAATAAACAAAAAATAAAGGCCAAAGACAGAAATGAAGCTAAAAGAAAAGCCTGACAATAAATGGACCTTGAACAGTTCCAATACAGCCTGAAAGTAACTGCATCATTCAATTTTTTTGAGTGAAAATATCAGAACACTGCCTGCTGATTCAAGGTGAGTTCTCACATATGCTCCTCTTTAGAGCAAAACGAGGTGGAGGGTCATCTGATTGTTCCCACAACAGGAGCTTTCTTTCCTGGCTTGGCGTTGGAATGATCTATTAGAGCAGAACATCACACAGAGTGATGATATTTGATTATTATTAAACTAGTCTTTTTCTCACTCTGTATGGGTGGCTGCCTGCAGTATCTGATATGTCAAGCCTTCTTCAACACTGGAAAGAATGAGTGAAGAGAACACATGCAGTCTACTTGAAAGTCAAGAGTAATTTACAGATATTCCTTGTGAGAATGTTTGTGGGTGATTGAATGTGTTGTGAAAAGGGAAAATATCAGATTTCCTTTTACCAAAACCCTCCACACACCCACAAAGTCTCTCCATCCTGTTTATCTCGCTCCCTCCACGATGCTCTGTCTGAGAAAATATTGTTTAATCAATGTCCCGAAAGAACTTTGGTGATATCAGCAGATCCAGCTCTCCTCCTCATCTCCCCTGACAGGTTCTAGGCGACTGTTTGTCCCATTATTTCATCTCTGATATCTCCTCCTCCCATGTCAGGTCGGTCCACGGCAACATTCACACTGCAGTCAATCTCACCTTTGTCGTGATGCCGCAAACTTTGTGAATGCGTGCGAGGAGGGAGATTGACAGGTGAAGGAGAAAATAATCACAGGTCACAAGATGCGATAACGTGACAGGGAGTGAGCGAGCTCCTATAAACACACACAGGGGACTAACAGCAAGACTGACATACTATCCAATAGTTTAAATTCACACAGAAATAAAAAAGTAACAGAGTTGATAGAGTTAGACAGTTTGCCGCACAATTACTTTGTGAAGGACAGAGGGAATACCACAGATGGATATTTTTATGGCCCTGATCATTTCTATGGGCCAGCTGCTGTATGGTGACACATGCACCAACACACACACACACACACACACACCCCTCTTCCATGCAAACCATAACCATACTTCCTATGATGTAACACGAAATTAGCAAATGCAATGTAGCTCTGTCTCCATCACACTCCTCCATGATAGATGGTTATTACAGCGTGTGTGAGACACCTCCTATTTTAGTCCTGACATAATTCACTATTAGCCCTTACGGATCACAATGGAAAGAGTCTCATCCAGCTTATAGTCTACGGCAGCAGCAAGGCGACACATCGTCGGAATTACAAATGTGACATGCGATTCTGGAAATGCCCATTTATAAATTGTAGAAGGACTTAAATTTTAGAAATGCCCTCCTAGTACTTCTTCACCCTGCCAAGGCAATTTCCTGCGGAAAAGGGTGGTAGTAAATATAGTTAATGTGCTGAGGCGGCAATGTTACACCAATATGCTGTTAAAACAAGACGTGAGATATTGGAGTGATTCTTCCCACAATTGGGATGTGAAATCCTGAACCATAAACTAGTCTTGGATAGGTTAACCATGAGAGGACCACCAAGTGGGTAGGCATTGTATCCCCCTTTGAAAAGAAAATTTAAAAAATGATGAGGAACTGCCACTGCAGGGTTTCAAATTAGCCCAAATGTGTTGAAATGTTTCATAATGTTCTGATGGCTCACTACAAAGGGAAGCAACAGGGAGCTTCTTTGAATCCAGTCTAAAATCCTACTGAATTCAAATGATGTTCAGTGTCACCAGTCAAACTGCTCACAGCATGCTGATATTGACCAGCTGGTCAGTGATGCTCAGAGAACACCAGAGAGGCCAGAGAGGTAAGACAGCCAACACTGTCAAGTGCTGCTTTCTGTGGACCGAGAGCTGCTACACTCTCAGGCAACAGATTTGAATTTCAATTAACGTGAATTTAAACCGTTTCATAGTTTCACAGTGGGACACTACTCCATTAAATCAGGCTTTTAAGATGGGAGTGTTTTTGTAAGGAAATCTTCATCAGTGCAATTTAATGAGGGAGGTAATGTACACTGATCATCTAATAAGTTCCAGCAAAGTTAATGTTAAAAGGGATGAGAAGCACGGAGTCACGGATATTTTAATACATGGTTATGAAGACATGAAACATTCAACATCTACAATTTTTTTCTTGATCTTAGTCATTCAAACGCTTGTTCTGCAGTGTTACATTTTATCCGAAAGTACTAACTGAATAGATATCTGTCTCAGTACTTCTATCACATAACCAGTGGCTTAAAGTAGTTACGACAGGCCCCAGTACACACTATCATGACGGGCCCAATGTACGCTACTTACTAGTCATGAAGAACACACACAAACACACACACACGTAGGCATGCATGTGTATTACGAACAATGTGTTGGGTTTTACAGGTGAATTAGTTACTTGGGCCATTGTATTGGGAAAGTGAAATTCCCACAATGTCTGGATTCCATATGTACTTGACATAGATGACTCAGAGCTGACTTGTTGTAGTTATAGAAATGTTTGCATTGAGCGTTAACATGCTACTTTGAAAATAGAAACTGAAAAACTGATATTTAACCTGAGATGACAAAGTGCTGCATAGTCAGTGTAGCTCAGTTTGTAGCAGAACTATCACCACAGAAATGTGTGTAACTTTACTGGCCGCACATCCATAACAAAAACAAAATGTTTAAGCCTCCTGCCAGCCATCAGACGTTTCCTGCTTTTAAAATAAAATAAGAGGTAAATACATCCTGATTTGTAATCTCATTTACTTCTGTCATTCCCACAAGGTTTACAACCAAATTCCTCAGCGACTCAGTGCCATTGTTGTTCTTTTCTGAGCGACTGCTGTTCATTTCTTTATCCCACACATGCACCACTGCCTGTCTTTGCTGCCAGCATAGCTGCTAGCTTAGCTTAATTATATTTCAGCCAGGAGGCTAACCTTTATTGCACTGGTACTAATCCTTTTGTAATCATTGAGATTGGAACACAAAACATCAAAATGCCCTGTGATGAAGCAAACACATGAATCATAAACCTTAAGGAGAATATATGAAGTCTGTCAGATGAAGAGAATAAGACAGTATTCTATCTAGTCTTCTTCTCCACAGACACGGCAAAGGCTGTAAAAATCTCAGCCGGGAACTTCACTTTCTGTCTAACAATATCTCTGACATGATTCTGGAGGATTTCTTCTCTTCTTGACTCCCAACCTTGACTCCGTGTGGATGGAGGTGATGATCAGAGACCACAAGAGTGAGCCCGGAAATTAAATCTCTCCAACCAGCTTGTCATGCTACCCAGCACAGCTTGGTCCATCCGTGATGTCTCGGGGGTAGAAACATTCCAGGTTCTTGACTTGGCTGTCTAATGCTTTGGAGTGAAATCTCAGATCATCACCATCCACTGCTCCTATATTCAGCTCAAGGACGGCTCCCCATTTGCTCTAATCATCTCTGATCTGGAATATCGTCCTGCCTGAAGCACAAACTTTTAGTTTCATGGTATTCTACAGCTATCTTCTGTAACCAAACAGTTTCTTCTATTACTATCTTACTAAAAATATCCAACAATACAACTTAATGCTTGATTAATATTATCTTTATACAGCATTTATTAACAACAGATTGAGTCTGAAGATGCCTTCACCTTTCCCGCATTCATGATCACTCAAGTACTAACAAATCAAAGTGCGTTGGGCACATGGGGTCCGGTTGTAATGGGTGTGAGGTTGGACCCAAGAACAGCACAGACTAAGACCAGCTTTGGAACAGTTCAACAGGGTTTCAAAAATCCACAGCAGGTAAACTGGAAATAGTCCACAGCAGAGCCAGCCAAAACAGTCCAACCCTCCAGCAGAACCCTCCGGGGAGGGAATCCAAGAAAGCAGTAGACAGACAAGGGGTGAGCAGGCAGAGGAGTCAGGGACAGAAGGCTGATCTGGTTACCTGAGCAGGGACCACGAGGAAGGGTCAGGGTCAGGCAGGGTCGAAACTAGTGATGGGACGAACAACACTGGTGCGTCAGCACTGTGCCGAGCACACAAGAGTGAAACCCCATATTGGTGCGTATATTGCTTTAAAAAAAAAATCATGTGACCGATACAGGTAGTGTGTCGTTTCGAAGTGCTGCGCCAAAGTGTGTTTATAAGGGAACAAATTGTATCGACATGTTGTGGGTTTGTTGGATGGAGTTTTGCTGTTGCTGTTGTATTTTTGCTTGGCCTCACCTTGTTCCACTGACTTCATGGATCATTCCAAGAAGTTTTGCCCAGTCTGAATTTTATTACAGACAAATTCGCTATATTTTACATACCAACTCAGTTTAGCATTTACACAAACAAGGTTTTAAGCAAATTTTAAACTCTTCTCATGGACAACTTAACTCAGCAAACAAATTGAACTCAGCAAATGAAATTATACAATGATGAGATCATATTTTAAGTAAAGGAGTGGCGATCAAATATTTCACAGGCTGATGTTGGGTTTGCAGCATGTTAGCTTTTCCATCTCATTTTAATTTTGTTTACCTGCAATGATTTTATAACTACTGCAGGGGGCACTATTGAGTGACCAACACAGTGTCAATACAGTGCTGACACAGTTTGTGTAGTGTGACAATACACTCCTTGAGGTATCATCATCCCATAACTAGTCGAAACTAGGGAAGCAATCCAAAGGTAAATGCGCAAGAGCTTAGCATGCTGCTGAAGACAATCTGGCAGAGACTGAGTGGAAGGAGGGGGTTTAAATCAGGTGAAGAAACACAGGTGAAGGTGGTTGCCTTGATGAGGTGGGCGTGGCCGGCAGGTGAGTGGAAAAGCTGTAGGAGAGCTGGCAGCAGGAAGGAAAGCCAGGAGCAGATCATGACACCCGTTGTTTGGGAGACAGACATCTGCATTCAAATCAACATGGTCAGTGTCTATTTTCATTTGCAGAATTAGCCATTGCAAAACTAGCAAGTCAGCTGTCAGTTAGTTAGCTAGCTAGCTTGCTATTTCCACCATGCTTACACTGGTTACAGACAATAAGCCATATAGTAGGCTGGTGGTTTCTACCGATCCCCCCGCCTCACTCCATACTCTTACAATGATAGGCTAGCCAGCCACAGCATGACCACAGCAAACCATGTTATCTCTACTTCTGCTCCCTTTCTATTTCAATGGGCTTGCAGCAGAAATATAAATATCTTCTTGGCATACTGTGGTTATTCTGCACTAAGGTCTAGTTAACCATTGAAATGACCTTTAAATGAACACCAGTTAATTGTGTAACATCTTTCATATCAGAAAGCGTATGAACCAGTTGTCAACTTGAATAATGGCATATGAAATCCTAAGACTGTACGGAGCAAAGGCTAAACTAAACCCAAGTGTGCACACTGTGACAAAACCATCTCCTTCCTCAGCGTCTGGCCAGTGAGTTATCTGTAGCTGGGCGCTATGCATCTCAGTGACAGGAGACAGATGGCGTTTGACACAGGTCACCCATGCTGCACAATCATGAGCCCCCTCCAACTGTGGCAGTTCTCAACTTGTCCACCTATTCATTATTCATAAACAAGTCACTGGAAAGAGTGTAATTGCCGCAAATTACAGCCTACTGAAGCTTAAAGATGATGCAATTTTAGTTTGGAGACATTGTATTAACGACTCATCAAACTAAGGAAGTGCAAGCTGGCATATGGCTAATGTAGATTCAGAGAGGCCATTAAACTATTGTCATTTCACTCTATTTCATCATGAAAAGCAATGTTCGGTTTGAAACAGTTTCTCAGCTAATAGCAGGAAATCAGTGCTATTTAATTTTTTTTTGTGACAGGACTGTGCCAAATTTTGAAAGACCCGCAGTGACTGGAGAAAACCAAGACATTTCAACTTCACTTCATTAAAACGGGAGTATTTGGAGCTGAATATTTTTGAATGTGCTTCATGACAATGATCCTGCTTGTACTGCCCGCAAACTCAAAAAACGGGCTCATGTTCCTCTTCGTTTAGCTATGTAAAAACAAAAATTGCGACACAAATGACAATATGTCAAAATCACCTTGAGTTTTGAAAATATTGCTGCCTTGTTTTAGTGGATTTCCAGGTTAAATGATAGCTGACTATCAGCACCTCTCAACAGTAAATCAACAAAGAGATCCACCTTCAATTATGTTTTTCTGTCATCACTACTGGTCTGTTCAAATGGTGTGGAAACAATGAGCTTGTCCCCAGTTTAACAGCAACCTTACAGCACCTCCCAGCATTAGCAGCCATTTGTGATTGTGCCTCGTAAGCATTTCAGCACCAACTTTGCTCATGTTTTTACGATAAAGGGAAATGAAAACAGCTGAATCTGGATCTGATAATGGCCTGTACAGCTGCAAAGGGGGGCAAATGAGTGAATGGGAGATAACAGCCCACAGCCACCAGAATGGCTATTAAAGAATTGCGGCAAGATACAAGGGGACTGTGACGATGGCAAGGCCTTTTGTTCCCAACCTTCAATGCAGCGAGAGCTCCATTCTCTCTGTCTGACATTCTTTCCCTCCATCAACAGCTCAGATAAGTGCAGGTCCCACAGAGAGATGAAGGAAGAAATAGATTAGAGAGAAAATCTGATGCAGAGAAACACCAGAGGCTCCCCCAAGACAGAGGAGGACTGGTTTAATGTCAGCCCTGAACCCCATCACTCTGACAAAGGAACAGTGTCCACCAGTACAATGAAAAAGGTTTCACTCAACCGAGTAGAAATACAGGACTGGGAGATATGCAAACAGTATCTCTGAAAAGGTTTCATTATTAGCGATTTATACAAAATGCCCCCTCACAGCGCTGAAAAGGGGTTTCTATTTTTGCGACATAAAAGTTGACTATTTTACACTAAAAATAGATATAAGGAAGAATAAAGGAAAGGAACATTTAGAAATGAATTCATGATATACATTTATGTCCTATTTAATTATAATGTGTTATGTAATTATATGCATCAGCTCTATCAACTTACATTTAGTTAATCATACATTAATCATCAATTATTTATTACTTATTTATGTAAAGGCCTAGCCTGGGTATACCCAGACTGCCTTGCGCGCTCAAATTTAATTTCGAACCTCCATCCAGTCTGGAAACCACGGCAGTTTCTTAGCCCTGTTTTAGGGATCCAATCACAGAGCGGGGAGGGACGGTGAGACGATGACGCGTACTACTCGGCACTTGGAAGCTTTCCGGATCCAACATGGCTGCTGCAGACGCGAAACTCTCTTTAGCTGTAGATGGTGTTTTAAATAGTTTAGAGCGAAAGTTGAAAGGCGAAAGGTCTCTCGGCGGCTCCGCTGTCCCCCGGCTGGTAGCGAGATCACCGGTAGCGGGGCTATTAGCGCCGCACCGGCGGTCTCGGCGGCTCATTGCGCCGAGCCGGCGAGACCGTCGGTCACCGCCGGTGATCTCGCTACCAGCCGGGGGACAGCGGAGCCGCCGAGAGACCCGCAGCAGCTTGTTTGTTGCCCATAAAATCAGTGGATGTGTGTGGCTGAATGACATGAGGGGGAATAAAGCGTGAAAATAAATAATCTTGCAGAAAGCGAGAACTGGAGAAGTAAAGCAGCAAGCAACACTCTCTCACAGACACACACACAACAACCATCCATTTCTGTTGCTCTGCTATGTCATCTGGTATAACTGATCTGATTGGCTAAGAGCTACCTACAGACGCTTTTGATAGACATTCTAAGCGCCCAATAAACGGCTCTGGAGGATCGTAAACCACACCTCCTCTACGGAGAAATGAACGGCTGGTTTCCAGACCTAATCTCAAATGAGATTTGGTCTGGTGTTAGCCAGGCTAGTAAAGGCCTACATTTATTTATATATTTTAACTGGGTCTCCTTACTGTTCTCTTTAATAAGAAACAGCACCCCAAAAAATCCTGCTTGGCCGTAAATATATAACATCACTATATTTTTATTGAGGACTGAGCTTACTAGCATTATTGTGGTGTTACTTTTCCTGAGGAAGTGGTTTCACTGGCCGGTCTGGAACCGGGGACCTTTCCCCCGCTCATCTATTGGTTGTTGATTGTGTTACGTCACTGAGACTTGAGATAATATCAAACACGTTTGATATGATCCAAACCCAAGACTAGGAAAAGACTGATATGAAACAGAGTAGATTACTACCTTAAACTTAACGATGGAGATGACGGGAGCGCCGTGACTCCAGTAAAACTCCTAGATTTATTCCAGACTTTAAGTTGAGTCAGTCATGCTAAAGCTACAGCACCCAGTAAGTGACACAGTAACACAAAGATAGTTAAGCGATGACTCTTTCTTGGAAAGTGACCTTTATCACCATCCCAACCACCCACTGCTGACAAAAAACACATTCAGTGGAAAAGAAGGGAAGTGATATAAAAAGAAGCAAACAAGAGTAAACATTGGCATGGCTTTCCACCACTGGGGACAGCTCTTGGTGAGGTGAATGAGGTCATGTTTTTGCTAAAAACTCAAGACAATGCAAACCAAACATCATCCAAATGGTGTCGATATATGGTTTTCATTACATAAACCACAGGTTGACACCACATGAGATTACAAGACAGCAGTGTCATTTTTTACTCAGAGTTACAGTTGTATTCTTGCCCCCCCCCCCCCCCAAGTTAGATTAGAGCATGTGGCCAGGCATTACACATTGCTCCTCTAAGGACACTGTTTTGGATTCCACTGTTTTAATTTATCCTTTCCTATGTGTGAAAGATTCCCCACCTGTGACAAGAATACCAACTACAGGTTTTGATTCAAATCTTCTCAGCTGGTGGCCCGAGTTAAGATTTATATTAATAGGATGACTGGAAGTTAGACAGTAAGATAGCTTTTCAAAGCCAAAAAACATCAGAAGTCTCTCAAAAATATTGAACCTTACAAAACTACTTGATCTAGATGTTGCAAATGTGAAATGAAGGATAATAATGTAGGTGATATCCATCTCAAACAACAAAATAATAAGATTTGAGTTGTCATTATGGATAATAATACATTTGAGAGCACATAATGTGACTTATATTGAGCAAAAGAAGACACAGGAATCCTCACAAGGTTAAAACAAACTCCCTGAACTACATATAGTAACTTTAAAGTTTCAGAGAAATTTTGAGTGCCTGAGTCTTGGCACACATTCCAGTCATCAGTTTTCTTATATGGGGTGTTTGCCAAGTGGACATAAGGGAGCTGCATGGTTGGATGACACTAACACTCATCCAGGAGTACCTGGAGCATTATGGGTTATAGTTCTAGTGGCAATGATTCTCCTACTACTACAGGTAGTGCAATAGAACTAAATTCTAATCACAAGTCGTAGCGGTTTCGTAAAAAAAAACATGCAAGTTATTTGAAAAGTAGCGCAAAGAATAATTTTGCTACCTTAGAGTATGATGAAGTATTGTGGGTCCAAAGAGGACTAGGTTTGAGCACTGTTTGGGATAATTCCCCACAATTGTGCTTTTCTTTATTTCCGCAACAAGAATTATTTAAAACCGCTCATTTATATGTATTTTCACAAAAATTAAGTATAATAAGTACGGCCCCTCTGGACAGCAGGCACACTAAAGTCTCAACCCAAAATCTCAGCCATTTTTATTCCTGATCTCTGTGTAGGAAGCAAGCTCACAGGTGGCAGACAGTCCATTAACACATTACCTGGAATGGCACATAAAACTTTACAGCCAGGACATCTTCCATTTATCAGACGGTCACCTCTGTTTAAGGCCTGGCAGAAGCCCTGTACTCTTGACAGCTGATTCAGAGCTGATTGAAGTCTTTCCATGTCTTCCTGGCCAGGCCAGAGCTATAATTAATCGGCATTTAATTAAAAGAATCTCATTCTATTCATCATTAATCAGTAGCAATTCTTAGATATCCAGGATCAACACGTGACATTTATACGTGTTTAATACTATTGTTGTAATATTACTTCTCATTTATATGCCATGGCTGATAGAAAAAAATCTATTATAGTTCACGTTGCTGCTAAAGACTTGACAACCTCTTAAATGCAAATAAAATGTGAATTGAAGTGGAGCTCATATAGGCGAACAGCAGGGCTCTAGTAATTGCAATGTGGGTGTGATCTGTTATTCCATCACTTTGCTCCAGATTAATGCTGAAGACTCAACCAATTATAATTCCCAACATGTCACACACAGACACATGGTCAAGACCCTTGACGCACTGGGAAGCTCCAAGCATCAAACTATGATGCTTCAATAAAGCTGCTGTTTTAAACACGTAGATTACCTGGATAATGTTCTAAATCCAAACAAAAATGGGGTGGAACTTTGTTTGAACTATCCATTCAACAGTCCCTCTGCCTAAACGGTCTTTCTCACTCCTTACAGCACCTGACTTCTGCAGCACTTGCTCTTCTTATTTTGCCGCAAACAGGTTTACATTGGAGTTAGTGGACAGCCTGGTAAATCTCCTACAGACACTGAAGAGTGCCTTTTGCGTCGTTATCAGACAGGGAGGGCCGCTAACATGCTAACACAGGGGTAGGCAACCTGAGGCTCTGGAGCCACATGTGGCTCTTCAGGCCGTCTACAGTGGCTCCCTGTGACTGTGACCAAAAATGTATTTAATATAATCACAGTTATTTCTTTACATTTAAATTTTAATTCATCATTGGTGTAGGCCCATATCAATTTGTATTCTTCAACTGTAAAAATGTGCAGCAGTGAAACATTTTCTTTTAACATTTTAGTCAACTAAAATGTACATCATAGCTTATGAAAGTCTACGGCCTGGCACCTTAACCTTATATTTTGCCAAATTCAAGTCTAGTTTTGAGTTTCCCTCGCCAGGCTAGCTTTCCTGACATATATCTCAGGAGTCTAACCTTTAATTTGCACTTGGGTCCTCACTGCATTCTGAAAAAAACATATCAATAACTGCTCATTGTGACCTATTAGTAATGTTGGTAGGCTAATTAGGCTTCAATTAAAGCGGTTTTATCTTCATTATAAGGCTCAAAAAATATTTTGCAGCTCCATTCTGAGATTTTTTTGCCCAACAATGGCTCTTCTGTTAGTAAAGGTTGCCAACCCCTGTGCTAACACAACATGGAAAACATTATACCTGTTAAACATCAACAAGACATGGGGTTAAATGGCGCCATGTCCTTGTTAATGATTATACGAAGCATTGTTTATGCATTGTTTCTTTCCTACATGTTATTAAGCAAAAATGTAAACAATTTCTATTTACATGGCATCAACAGCACCTGTACAAAAATAGTTATTAGAGGTAATAAATGGCCAATTTATAACTAATCAGGAAGATCTAGGAAGCAACACATGTAATAATCTCTGTCACTGTGTGAAGGAGAAGAGTGCTGCGGTAAGATAGACATTTTTAGCATGCTGCAGTAAATCTGCTGCCTGAAGCAGATCCACCACATCTTGACTGTATGTCACTGTCGCTTATCGCAAAGGTATCCATTCTTTCTTTTTAACCTTTGATAGCAGAACTGGAAAAAAGGGGGAAATTACAGCAGCAAACAAGCACAGTTCTGAGAGGAGCAAGATTTTTTTTGTGCACAGCATGGCAGTACAAATGCCATTTCATTAGGAGGAGAAGGTCAATTGTATCCATCACTTGTAGAGATAAATGAACAATTGTGTGGCAGCAAAAAGATCATCAATTGATAAAAGACTAACATTGATCTGACGAGCCTTTGCACCCAAGTGCCTAAAACATTAGTTAGGCTGTTTCTTTAACAAAATCAGCCTCTGAGGCACAGCCATAAATGCTAAGCCTTTAATTAGCATGTTAAATGAATGCAATTCTGAACTATTATACATAATTACCAGGTGTCTGAGATAAGGGCAGATTATTCATTCGTTTATCTATATTAATTAGCACAGAGGTGACCTATGAAGACTGGTGTTTATAATGGTATCACATCTGTAGACTACAAAGAGGAAAGTATTTTTCAATCCTTTATGACAGCTTGCTTTAATACTGGGTGCCTTTTTTTCTTTCACAGTTTTGTTCCCATGACCAGAAGAAGATGCTTAGTTTGTTTTGAATGCTAACTTCCAATAAATATGTAGGAGATAAAAATAGTGTATTTTCCCTCCAGGTATGCACTTTAGCCTAAACAAAGCTGACACAAACACAGGCCAGTGTGGAATCTCAGAGGGAAGTCTAGTTGGGGAGAGTCGTCCCCCCAGTCAATGCATGAATAATGTATGAAGGATCTGGAGACATCACTTAGAGATGCTGTCAATATCAGCTGGGGCCATGCCCACCCCTGTGGCGGCTGCCCTTTACCACAACCTTTAAAAAGGTGGATTCCCCTAATGCAAAGATGCATTTAAAATACCCAAATCATAAGATAAAAATAAAGCTTTCAGTTTGCACAAAAACTGCATGGGTGTGCATTTTGTGGGGGGATGGGGGAACATTTTCTTATCTATATAAAAGGGTAAGTTGGTACTCCAGTTGTTGCTTTCTCATCTGTGTTTAAAGTCTAGAGCAGGGATGGGCAACAGGAGGCCCGGGGGCCGCATACGGCCCGCACCCTCACTTGAAGTGGCCCTCAGAACAACAACATGTATTTGAGCATGAAATCTTAAAAGTGCAGTGTAAAAATGCACAAAATTACTTTTATTTCACCAATTAATGTTGGTCTGCTGCTCTTTCACTGAAAAAAAAAAGAAATCACAGTAAGTGGTTATTTTTTATTTGCTTCAAACCTTTTGTATTCCTATTTATACTGTTATACATGCATTTGGGCATGAAATATGTTAAGTTACTGCACTGTACACATTTTCAAAATTGCAGTTTCATCAGTGCACGGTCCTATATGTGGCCCTGTGGTAGTGTCCATGAAAAATTGCGGTCCCCTCCAGCATTTAAGTTGCCCATCCCTGGTATTGAGGAAATAACGTTTTTTTTCCTGGTTCAATGGTTTGGAATTTTGAGCCTTATTCCTATCAGTTATGATATAGTTTACTGTACTGTTATAATGTTCTGTTAAGTGAAGGGTTATGTTCTCATAAGAATTGTTAATTAGCACAAGAGGATTTCATATTGTTGGCAACATGCTTTAAGTCCTTTTTCAAACATGAGGTAGCAGTGTGATTCAGCCTCTTGTGGCTGAAATTAGTATTACAGCTACACACATTTCCAAAAATTATTCTGACAAGAATTTTACCTTCCAAAATGTTTCTCCCATAAGATTTTCGTGGAATGACATGACCAGATATTATAGGGAGTTGTATCTTAACATTTTTGTTAAGTTTTTCTTTTGAACATTTTGACGGTGAACATTTTGCCAATACATTTAAACATATCATCGTTAGGTTGATTTTTTTTTAAAAACATAGTCTGAGCAGAATTAGGTTTAAAACAACAACCAAGCTGCAAACCATACTTTTAGGAAACAGGCTTGATTTACAGAGATCTGGCATATTGATCACAGAAGCAGGTGCACAAACAATAAAAATACATTTTTAATTTTTCAGATTATCCAAATGACTGAGTGAAACTGCTTTGTTGTACACCTTTGGAGACCCACAATAATCCTAAAAGAAGTGCCAAGATATGATACTTGAGATTTTGTGACACAGCTTCCTTTCAATCCCTTTGAAATTAAAATGTCATGTTTTATGTGGGGTGTGCCTTCTGCTCTATGATTGGACAAAAAAGGGTTCTTTCTCTCTTTCATACCAGCAGTTTTTTCTCATAGAAATCAAAATATTTGCTTGATGTGGTTGCATTCAATCTTTTGTTTACAGCCTGAAAGTCAAGGCAAGTTGGAGAGATAAAAGCTGATGTGATAAGTCTCTACTCATTTGCCCACATAAATGTTTAACATTTACCACCTCTAAATGAAAAGCAAAATCTCTGTTGAGTTGAAGCTCCTAAAGGATTAATTTTGGAGACAACCAGAAGGATATGCTGCAACTCTGGGAAATGCCTTGAACGTAGCTTTAACTCCTGTCAGTTGCAGCAAACACAAGGCTTCTGAAATCAATAGTGCATTAAGAGTATTTATGGGTCGATATTTATGTGAATGATCAATATAGAATCTTTCTACTCGCAGGTTATTTGGACGTATCTATTGTATATTTTAATGGTTGCACGGATGAGCCTTTCTACACTATGCAGCCGAATGAATGACACCAGAGGTGTTTGAAGATTTTCAGGAAAGTGTTGGGATCTGCTGCACTTTGGCCTCTTGAGAAACCAAGTAAACAAGAAAGACAAACTTTTGACTCAACAAACACCCAAAAAAGTGTGAAAGGCTTTTGTGTTATCTCAGCCTGAGCTAACACTGTGCAGGTGAGCCCTAATGGAGCTGTGCACTCAAGGCTAAGCTAAGGGATCTCCTGGCTCTGTAAATACAGTATATCACATGAACTGTCAATTAAATCAATGTGTAGCTTCGTGGCAGGGAGGTCACAATTTCCAGCCTCTTTTGAAAGTCAGTGTGTCTGTCTCTGCGTGAATGCTAGATCAAAAAATACAAACCTGCTTCAGGTCTATCAAAAATCCCACCATGCACTCTTGATTCCTGTGGTGAAGTGTGGCTATACTGCATTTTCAGAGGAATCTGCAAAAGCACTGTCTTATTACACACATCATAACACCTAAGGACAGAATAGGATGTTTGGCAATGACTTTCAAAATGACACATATGACTATTCTATTTAACGCTGTGTAACAACACGCTGTCACTGCCAAATCATCACTAGAAAAGATAAAATTACAACACTGATTTTTCACACTAGACGTGAATACCATCATTGGTCCAGGGTTCGTTTGACCCTTCCACCGCCTCTCTCACCCACCCTAAGTGGACTTTTGTACTCTTTATTCCATATCCGTTGCTCTAAGCATCCAATATTTCCACTGATGGGTTTGGGTTTATTTATTTTTTCAGTTCTTTATTTGATATAGAGGGACTGCTGTATCTGACAAGTTGGAAGAGAGAATGGCTTGGGTGAAATGTTGTTATGCCGATGCAGATTAAAGCATTTGACCACTTTGAAATAAAACTACTTGGTTAGGTATTCATTCATTCATTATCCTTAACTGCTTATCTGCCCTCAGGTCGCGGGGGGCTGGAGCTGATCCCAGCTGTCACTGGGCGAGAGGCAGGGTACACCCTGGACAGGTCTCCAGACTGTCACAGAGCTGACAGAGAGAGATAGACGATCACGCTCTCATTCACTCCTACAGGCAATTTAGAGTCACCAATTTAACCTAAGTGCATGTTTTTGGACTGTAGGAGGAAGCCAGAGTACCCGGTGGTTTAGGCAACTGCTGGGTTAGGTTTAGAAAAAGGTTGCTGTGATGATGTCACATATTACAGCAACCTCACTTAAGCTCATAGAAAACTGTTTTGTTTCAAATTAGACAAAAGCAGCAGTCCAGCCACCCTTACACGCGCAACGTAGACTTTGGACTTTAAGGTTCGTCACCTCATTTCCTGTTTTCCAACCCTTAAAATGACTACAGCCACTAAAGGTCAACAGCTAACTGCAAACATAAATATGGGTCGCAATAAGCTGTTTGCAAAGACAATCCATGTGGACATGTTTTGGGTGAGGTCTGCCTTATTTTAGTGTTTTTTCCCTCAGTCATGTATCAGAGTTTTAAACATCAGGGAGATATAACAGCTTTGGTGCAGCCTGCAAGATTAATAGTGTGTTAATAATTATGATTCTGAATCCAAGCCTCATTGTTTCTTAGAGAAAAGGCATTATTTAATCCACTGACAGATATGAATTACTGGGTATCACTCCAAGTCATTAGTATTACATGAACAAACAGGCATCCTTGTGATGGATCACCCTAAGGTGAATGCCATGTGACTGCGTCCATGCGGGTTAAATCTGTCCTTTGTCAACATGTCAGCCAGCTGTCTTTGATTCGTCCTTCATCACATGTCTACCAGCTGTCTCTGACAACTCGTCAAAAGCAATTCCTAAAAGGCACATCTAAACCAATCTGTATTATAGATTCAATCTGTATCTACATTCGCAACCCAATAGAAACTTGCCCTGTCTCCTGGAGAGACAAACGGGGACGCTTCAGAGTATTCTCATGTTAAAAATCAAACCTTCAAAGTGTGTTTAAATCATCCCCAGGCTGAACAAAGTAACAGGGGAGTTTCATGCCGAGTCAAAAAAAATAGAACGCCTTTAAGCACAGCGCCTTACTCTCCTTGACAGGTGCATGTTTGTTTTCTTTTTAGAACAGCCTCTGTTTATGGAGCGCCTTTAAAAAGAAATGAACCCCATACTCCACTTCTTGACATATGCACCATTACTGAATCAGATTTCCCTATTGCTGCCCCGCTCATATTATTGTATTGCTTGTCATCATCTCAGTGGAAGGTTTGCTGATGGCTGTTTTGGAAGCTGAGGAGTGGTAAGTTGAGTCCAAATTGGTCCGGTGCTGCCTTAACAGGCGGACAGATTCTATGACAGCTGTTGTGCTCGTTTCAGGTCTCAGTATTTCCTTAAGGCATTAGGCTCTTTCCAGAATCATCCACTTCAACCCACAGCTTTGACTTCACTGTTCCAAAGACCAGGAACCAAACAGCAGAGAGAGCAACATGGTTAAATTGATTAGGGAAACTACCACAAGGATCACTAGTTTTGCAAAAAGCATTTAGAATTATAATTCCATTCTGAATTAAGACCATAATATTGTTATCTCTTTATTCTGTTTGTTCACCTACATTTCTCTGTAAGGTTTAATTTTGCATGGCGAGCTAATAAATCTAACATTTCCTTCTTTAACCAAATGCTGAGAAGAAGACGTTTTGACAAGTTTGAAGTCGAAGCCGAGCGAAGCGGCCTTGAAGATCTATCGGAGTCACCCGTGTAGATTTGACACTTCAACAGTGGCAGAGGATTCGGCAGAGTTGAGGGGGGGGGCGGGGGGTTCATTATCTCCTAATTACATGAGATAGAGCAGAGGCTTACTGAGCTGGAGCAGGAAAACACCTGCAGACTCAAGTGTGTCTCCCCAGATTTCAGCATCAAGCCTGTAAAATGCTGCATACTAACCAAAGGATTACAGCTCATGATATTGCCAGGAACCTTGTGAGACGAGCAAATGAGAAGCTAAACCCTAGCTAAAGAGGAGAAAGGGAAGGTGACGATAGATGGCATCAGTTGTAACTGGGAGAGCCACTCAGCCAGGCCAATATGTAATTGAATAAACATGTGTTTGCCTTATTTGTTGTAAAGTTGTTTTGCTCCCCTCGGCCAAAACCCAACTGTCCACCAAACAGATTCTGCCACCGCAACCATGACCATGTAGCATCTGCTCTATGGTCATGATCTTGGAGAAAAACCTGGCACAGAAATAGCCACAGGACACAGTGAGCTTCCTACAGCTTGACTCGATGCCATGCTCACATTGTTAACAAGCAAAGGTTGTTTGTTTCCCAGAAAACTTTCACTTTTTCCTCTAGCAAATTCATACAGCAGCCCCACGCTTTTTTTTTTTTTTTTTTTGAGTGGCTGACACTATGACAAAGATAATATAATTTGTTGGAGCTGAAATTTGAGGGAGAAAAAAAAGCAATGTTGTGGCAGCTTGTTCCAGATGTTTGTGTAAATGCACCTAGTCGCCTACAGAGAAAGGAGTGTAGGGGGAAATGCTTTCTATGTGTAATGTCTGACTTTACCTGCATTCCTCCTGCAGCGTGCTCTCTGGCCCCGGTAAGCAACAGCTGTGACAAGCTCCCTCCTCTCTGCTACACACAGTGAAGCTAGAATAAAAGGAGCACACAAGCACAATATCTCAATCTGAGCTGACCTGAAAAAACTGACTCATCAGTTGTCCGGTGCAATAATGGTCACAAAGATTTATCTTTATTTAAGTGGGATATGGGTTTGATAGAGACCGCATGGTGACAGAATGATTTTTCATCCACAAGTAAGATTGGAGGAACTAAGTTAGCTGTACACAAAAGGCTTAAAATTGGATTGCAGTGTCTCATGTGGATATAGGCTCCTGTCACTGAATTGAGAGCAGCCCCTCCTCGGCTGCTGCTGCATAATGAGACGACACTGTGCCATCTAGTGGGAGGCTGGAAAACAACACCACCACTCTGATTGGAGTAAATAAGTAGCTGTGAGCATCCAAGCTTTGCATTTATTTACCAGCCACTTCGATAAAACAAATCTGCCTCTCCAAACAAGACTAAATAATACAGCCGACTGGTGTAATGAGGCAGGAACAGAGGACAGGAACACAGTGCTTAATCAGAGCGTGTTATTGCCCCGGTCTACTCATCAGATTTTGAAAATTGGAAATGTTTTTTAGTATTTTCTCGCACCTGCCTTTCTGTACCAGGCTAAAATAGAAGCAGATGAATAGGTTCACAATGAGCAGCTTCATTCATCACAAGAGAACTACGTATCGGTTACCAATAGAGCATTACCTTGATCCAGCACTGTCGGCCGACCTCCACTTTTTGCTGCTTTTTCTGCACCACAGAGCTCAAGCAGTCTTGATTTGATTGTGTTTACAGGGCTGGGTAAAGGTATTAACTTGCCTCTCTTTTTTTGTGTGCTGCAAACAAAACATACAAGGTTTTAAACGGAGGTAGTGGGACAGCAACATCAGAACTCCTGCACGCTGAAATGCAATTCATTTGGTTCAATACCAGGCTGGTTCAGAGAGTGAAATTACATATCATGCCAGCGCTGTAGTGGGACGTATTCTCTATCGCTTAATGGAATACCGTTTGCTGAGTTGCAGGAGTACAGAAACATAAGTGCCATGAGTAAAACGCCAGGAGACGTGCAGAAGAATAGCAAGAGAACTATAATAGGGCACACTTTTTGCCTGATCTTTCCTCCCTATTCATATCCACAGTGGGTTCATCCCATGAGACACAAGGGAAAGAGCAGACAGACCTGGGCCACAGAAGTAGACAGCGAACCCCGTCCTGGCCAGTGCATCCAATTAGCAATCATGGCAAAGCCTCAGCCTGGGGCTAATGGAAATGTAGATAAGATCCTATGCACAAATTGGAGGTAGGATATTATAAGGGACTGGCAGATGGAGACCAGGAGCTTTAAGATGCTATCTGACACACGTGCCGGCTGGCCTTGCTTCTGCTGACCAAGCATTACCGGCACACACAGAGCAGGAAGAAAGAGAGATAATTATGTCATATAATAATGAATTACACTGGCACCAGTTCAGAGGATTGTAGATAGCGTTTGTCAGCACACCAATTGCTTTGTAAGGCTTCCAATTTGGTTGAGTTGAATAAAACCTTGGCAGCGGGGAATCTATTCACATGTGTTACTCTTCTTCCTTCACAGAAGAATGAGGAATAATCAGAGAGGGGGGGTGGGGGGTCTCTAAGTGCCAACACTTTTCCATTACAATGTCTGAATTCAAGCCGCTTTGGCACTCAAGTGGAGACCAAACTTTCTGCCTTCTGTGTTGTGTCTCAGGGCAGCATGCATATTTCATGTTAATTCTTTTCTAATTGCATCAATGAGCAGTGAATGGAGGATTGCATGTGGCTGCTGGGACTTCAGGGCAGGAGTTAAAAACATGCAGCGTCCTGCTCAGCAGAGTAGAGCGCTGAGACCGGCTCCCTGTGTGTAATAAAGCTCTGGGCGGCACAGCAGGGGGAGGGCGGGTTCACTCTGCATGCAGTCATAGGTGATTTGTCAGTATGGTTGAGAATGTAGGAATATAAGCGTGGGGGCGGATCGGTCTGTGTGTGTGTCTGTGTGTGAAGATGGTTTTCTCTGCATTTCATCACCTCAAATTATCTTTTGTGGGTTTTTTTTCCTTTTCTTATTTTTGCTGCTTGTAAGCAAATAATTGATTTTCCTTTTTAGTGAAGGCTGATGAAGGTTTCCTGTTGGTTTTTCTTAGTTTCCAAAAAAAAGTAAAGTGTCCTTAGAGTATCGATTCAGTCACTACAAACTCCCCTCCCCTCGTAGCCAGCTCGCCAAACTCTGAATGACTGTTAGGTTCTAAGTACAGTTTACATCGTTCTGTAATGATCAAGATGTTGGCACTGTAACCTTAAGCAAGCTAATGAGTCACTATACATCGCATTTCGATATGCAATTAGAAACTTTTCTGTTTCATTTGATTGGGATAAACCGCAAAGTAAGTGTGCCAAATTAGTGTAAGTCAAGTGTTACATCTAATGAAGGTAATTAAACAATACTAATTAAGCATCCTAAACAAACAGCTAATTACCTTAACTCCAGCTTCTGCAAGATAAAGCGGAGCTGCTTCATCATGAGCGGCTGAGGTGAGGTGGAAAGATTAGCCAATTTTTCTGGTTTGATGCAGCCTGCATATTCCATACTCAGCAGCCCGGCTGCCTTATAATTAGAGAACATCACAGAGAAGACGCAGCTAAGGCAGATATTTACCTCAAGCAGCTTTTCATTTAGCCATGTCTGAGCTGCATTCAAATCTTTTCAGACTCTTTGTTGCCAGGCAACATGAACCTGAGGTACTTTATGGCATTCTAGTTAGAGAGTTTTCCCTTTAGGCTTTGACAATTCATATCTGAGATATACACTGACATCCCCGTCTTTTGACCTCAACAAAGTCAATCTTCAAAATTAGAATCCAGCTTTGCTGCTGGAAACAGTGGAGCATGACTGGGAAGGATTTCCTGTGATTCTCATACGGAGGCTATCTTTCCTTTTTTTCCTCCATTCTAATTCGAAATGTATAGGACAAAGGAAAAAGGATATGAAATCCTGTTCAACAGACAAGTACAAGTCAATAAATCTAGGTTGATGCCTCCCAAGTGGAATATTATATTCAAAATATCTCAATCTCTCTCTGCCAATTGAAACATTTCAGAAACTGTTTCAGGCATGTCTAGTTTCAGGCTATTTTTGGTGTGGCAAAGTCAGAGGACCATTTATCTGCTCATCAGGAACAGTATTGCATTTTCATCTCTCTCTGAATCGTTCTCAACAAACCTCCCTCCATTTATACAATGGGTCAGAGAGATGATGACCTCTTTGAAATTAGAAAAAAGTTACATATTTAGTATGTGAGTCTCAGTTTTATACAACTTGGTCTCCTTTTATAGGACACATAAAAACCTTATTATTTACATGAATCAAGCCTACTCTTTATTAGACAGGTGTCCCTTTTCAATGACAGTTATAACAATAAAGGAGAAAGCCTTCATAGTTTGACTCAATATATATCTTATTTACATCTTTTCAAGCATGCACAGCCTATTTAGAAAGCATAGTTTTTGCCTATTATTTATTTAATATATATTTGTGTATATGTTTTTATGTTGACTTGAGAGGGATAAGAATGAGGATGGGGAGGTGAGAATAAATGACAGTGGGCACATTATCCTCTTAATCTATGTATAAATAAATCTAGCTATGTAATTTAAGTAAAGTATAGTTATTTATAGGTTTAAGAGGGAGGGTCGAGTATAAGCCCTTTGGGCTTTTTGATCTTTCCTGCATTTTCTTTAACTGTTTCTTGTACTGTTATTTCTTTATGATTGTATGTTTTTTTTAAGTGCATACAACAACAACAAAAAAAAAAAAAAAAAATTTAAAAAAATAATATATATATATATATATATACAAGCCACCCTTGCTGCTTATGTTGCCTTCTGCCAGCCTGCCACTAAATTTACGCACTGAGAATTTGGCAGCGAGCCAGTCTGACATGGGCGAGGTCAGAGACTGTGACTGTCTTCTCGCAGAACTGTGTTGAAAAGTGACAGTTTGGTCAAGACTCACTCTCATGGGGTAAGGAATGAACTGGAGTGGGCCTCTTACATTGTTGGAAGCTGTCCAGATTAATTAGAAGACATCTGGGAATAGAGAGAGCTGACCCCACCGCTGCCAGCTTTTCTCCCCACCTAATCTGACAGGGATGCCATCACAAGCGGATATCTAGGTGGGGATCAGGGGAAGCAGGAGGGCTGCATGATTCATCAGGAATAATTTTGCAGCCTACCTGCTGAATTTGTAAACAACATTGATCAATCTGACGTTGCGTTATACAAATGGCTGCAGCTACTAAAAATGACAGATCATTACAATAAAGGTGCAGGGGCAGGAGGGTTGCTAATATGGATCATGGCCTGGAGATAAACTCAGATAGATTCTGAACAGCATCATTGATTTCCCATGCATCAAGAGGACCAACAGCACTTAGATGAACAACACAGAACCTTACAAAAGGGAGAGCCTTAAAAAAGCCGACATACTGGAACAAACCACAGCCACTGGGACAAAGACAGCACATAAACCTTCTGTGATTTAACAGAAAATGCCTCACTCTTTGTGTTTTATAGCACCAGCTCCATGACAAGCGCCTAGCCCACTGTGCTTCTGCTGAATTCTCCTCTCTGCATATCAACTCCTTAATCTTTGAATGTGGCATTTTAATACTGCGTGGTGTTGAAGCACAAACTCATAACACCGTCTGCACAGATACAAAGGCTGATATTTCGGGGTGTCTTTTTTTCTGCTTGAGAGAAATCATTTGCTGTAGGAATACATTTTTTTCAGGCTTTGATTCAGCATTGAAAATATGACCAGACTAGGTTACAGATGTATGGAACGGAAAAGAACGAAATGGAATAGAATAAATCCTTTTTAAGTACAATGTGTCTTCAACCTTCAACAGAGCTGAAGACTCTGAGAAGTAGGGCAGCGCAATTTCCCTTGCATGCAACCAAATGAACTGTAATTGCCTGGGGAGCTGGAAATCCGACTCGAGGGTACAGAGAGGAAGGCAAAGCTCATTCGGTACTCTGATCAGCATTGATGACTGGCAGGTCATTGTTAACATTCAGAAAACAAACAACTCCTGCATAAAGAGGCTCACTGCTCAACAGGGCCAACAAACAATGAGCTGGAAGCCACCTGGGACTAATGATATAACCGTGTAGGAGTAACTAAGCGATGGGCAAGAGATTGAAGATTATTTTGATAATGGAAATGCTTTGGGCTCGCAATTAGAAACAGAAAAGGATGATATTAAAATTTACTTAGCGTGGATAATCACAGAAATATAATGGTGCTTTGTTAAGACAGCGTACATAAGATTTAGCTTGTGATCTTGTAAGTAGGTCAAAGACATGGTGGAAGAATTAATTTATGATCCATCATATTTGCTCTGTATTTAGCTCAGTGTTTCTTATCTGGGTTGTAAAATAACAGCTGCTTACACAAGCTCAGGACATGACGTGACTCGTCTTGTTTACGTCACTATTTTGACAGGGAAAGTGTGAGTAAAATCAATGGCGACAGCATTAATTTCAATCCATCATAGGTCACTGTGCACTCCAAGTCAAAAGACATCGAACGGTATATTGCATCACACTTTGGATTAGACATTACTGACCCCTATAATCCTACTCCTACCTAATCCATCCTACTCTGGACAGTCCCTGAAGAAGCTTTGGAGTCTACCAGCTAGATGGTAAGTGTTGCTTCCATGACCAGTACCATGAGCAACAGGCAGTTTGACGTTAGCATGGCAACAGGCAAATTAACATGAATGTAACCGGTATGCTAATTTGCATATGACTGCTAGCTTTTAGCTATTTCCGGATGTTTACCCCATAATTACTGTTTGAATGCATTACAAACGGCTCCACGTCATACAAGAAATTTTAACATTATGACAAATAGCAATGGTCTTTAAATCATCTAGTGCCATGGCATTTTATAACAGGTGAATCATTCTCAAAGATTATACGTTGAAATAAAGTTAGTAAGCGTGTTACGTCACTACACAATCCAATCTGTTGCTTGTGAGGGTCCGGCAATCGGTTTTCTTCTGTTTGTTTCCAGCTTGTTGTACTGCAGGTATCCATTTTGCCTTGTCTTTTAATGTCTTTAGCAATTAAATGCTTTCCATTTCACTTGTCCCTGATTGTTCGGAGCACAAACTACCATGCTCACTATTTACTGTATAGATGCAGCAGAATAAGAAACTAGCTGCAGACAGTCATTAACGCAGCACATGCTTTCTGCCAATATGGCGTTGTTTTTTCTTGAACAGGTTAGCTCACAGTTGCTTAACTATACCTACACCAGCAGTAATGGAGCAACATTTGCATTCCTTTAGAGTTGGGGTTTTTCCCATGTTCACCCTCCTTTTAGTTCTGTTTTACTCTCCAAATCCTGAAACAATATCTTGCTATATAGCTCTGCTCCACTGTGTTCCCCAGCTAGGTGCTAACTTTGTTGTGGTGCTGTGCAGGTAGTGTACATTGGGATTGTCTTCCTCACTAAAAAAAGCTCCCTGCTAAAGACAAGGTTGATGCAACAACCAGTTGCCAGAATAAATGATGACATATGTATCTGCAAACAACAGAACAGTTTTACATTTATGAACTGCTGGACCCATTCTCATTCCCTAAACATGACCGAGACAGTGGGTCATAGTTTTTTACATGTTATCAAAGTTGTGAATTGAAACCTAGGCAACAATACTACTATAAAAAAATGTGTCAGAAATCCTGTTGAACAGTACTGTGTGGCTGCACAGTAATATGCCAACAGTGCAATATCTTTTGAAATAATGAAAATGTGAACACTTTCTTTCTACTATAAGTTGTAATTATGAGATGAAAACAATTTATATCCTCAGAGAATGTCAATTTGTTTTTTTCTCTCAAGCAGCAGGATCCAAGGATATTGGTCAGTCAGCAAGTCCATCTGTTGAATTGTCCATTCATCCAATAGTCGGTTGAGAGGATGACGTCTAACGAGCACCACTTGGAGCACTATAAGATTTGGTATGTGTATGCATGCACAGGCCTCTCACTGGATGATTGTAATTATTACGGTGACCTACTGACTTTTCCTCTACCTGCACCCATAGGCCAAACGTTCCACTTGTACACCTCTCAAAGTGTAATGGGCAGATTAGTGAAATTTACTGAATGTTTTCAGCCAGCAAGTGCCATCAGGTGCCCCAGTTAAGTAGATGGTTGCTGGCATGGAGGATACGCACGGACCTCTTCAGAATATTTTTTGTCTGTAATACGGTAACCATTTAATATGCAAATAAACAGAAAGCTGCGGGATGGAACTGGCTCTCCTGAGCGCTGCATTTGTTGACCTGCCGAGGAGAGGGGAAGGGGGGGCTAAAACATGCTGCATTTGTTTCACTTAGAGTAGAGGTTTGTGTGTTTGTGTATATGTGTGCCATTTGGGAAGGGTATTGCAGCAGACTGTGTTTGAGTTCATTTGGCTTCATTAATGAACTGAACACGAGGGAGTATACTGTACATTTTAGATGGGACTGAAAAGCTACATGTACCATTAGATGTCCCCAGTTACCAGACACCTATTAGAGCGGGACAAAGAAACAAACAAAAGAATCATTTTTAAAAATCATTCATCAGCGAGTCTGCAGTGCTACAGTCGGCTTCCAGTGAGCTGAACCTCCCACTCTGAGTCCAGCAGCAGCTCTTTCCAGCTAGTTGCCTTCTTCCTCCTACCCACACACGCAAGCTTAGCTCTCTCTGTGTAGCCTCAGTGCGGAGACAAATGGCTTCTGTAAATTACCTAAACACACACTGCCAATAATGGCAGTGCAAGCATTGCAAGAATGATTCACTGTAGGCCAAATCAATCTGAACAATACTGTTAGTGTGGCAAACTTTTCTGCAGTAAGCAGTCTACTTTTGAGTTGTGCTGTTTTTCCCTCGGTGCCTGTCATTACTTGACTTGACAGCATTCTGGTCCTGAATGGAGCAAATGCATCACATTTGTTTTTTTGAATTTTCAGGTTTGCATAATATGTAAGCCGATTTCTGGCTATTTCTCCAGCCCTGTATTGCCTGAGGTTAGCTACAAAGACATAATCAGGCTGGCATTTGACAGAAGCAGGTAGTGTAAGAAAAACAATAAGATATTGTCACTAAATATTAGGGGTGTGACGATACTCTCAGCTCACGAGACGAGACACGATATTGGGTTCACGAGAACGAGACGAGATTTTAAGAAAACTACAATGACAAAATATGACTGGACCAACAGACTTTTATTTAACTGAGTTGCACATGCATTTTGAAATGTTTTATTATAACTCTTTATATGCATGATGTAAGCATGAGCTTTTAATAAACTTCTTCTTCCACAAATTGAAACTAAAGCTAAAATTTATAAAAGTTAAAATAAGATAAATACAAAATTAAAATCCCCCAGAGGGATTAATGAGACCCCGGAGGTGACGTTTGGTAATTGCTTAGCAACGCTTTCGACCGTGATCCGTGATCACATACAGACGGATTAAACACGGGAGACGCAACTGTGGCCGCCGTCGCTAACTGCACAACATCAGCAGCTGATCAAAACAAAGCAGCATGGCTAATTATCATAAACATAGCGATCTTTAATTAACCGGCATCGCTAACTGTGCACAGAGTGCTTGTTGTAAACAAACAGAGATCGCTAAGTGAACACCTCCTGCAGCAGCAGCAGCACATACACACTGTACTGCTACAGAGCTAACTGTTAGCCTGTTAGCAATTTGCAGACTACGGCTCTGCAGCTGGGAGAGACTGCTGCAGGAGGACTGTGCCGCTTCGATTAGTTCTTACCATGTTCTTACTCTTCTTAACAAGCCTCTGCGACGTCATTCTGACTGCTTGCTGCTTCCCCTCCTTCTCCTCCTCTTCTTCTTTTCATTTTACTGCCCCCACAGGTCACAAATAGTTTGATAACTCACAAATCTCGCGAGACTGATTTTTAACGCGACGAGAAATATCGTCGACTTTAATCTCGCGAGATCTCGTGGCATGAGATCTCGTCACACCCCTGCTAAATATTCAACATAGATATCACAAATCCAGAAACTTCTCTCCTACCCAGCATTATATTTTTAACAAAATATATCAACCAATGTCAATATAAAATGTGCAGATCTTACAAATACTTATCTGGCCAAATAACAGGATAGACACATGCCCTTATAATGCCTGTAGTGTATAGTAGTAGTGTTTAGTCTGCTTGCTTTAGTATCACTTGATATCTGTTGAGTGTCTTTCTGTCTGTTGTCACGTATTGTATCGCTGTCTACTTCATCCTTAATTTCTCATACAACCACTAGTGTTGTGCATGTTCACACTTCACAAGAGCCCACTCAAAGTTTAGTTTATACAGATCAAAATTTAGAACTAAGTTCACATTCATTTCATTCATTTTTTCTAGTGCTTCAAATTCATTGCCAAAGTGGCTGCAGACATTCAGAATTGTTTTCCAGACCAGGCGGGTTCATTTTTTAATAAAAATAAAAATGTCGTTCTTTATACTCTGTATCCTCACTTCCGCCTTGACTTCTCTCATAATTACTACAGCCACTAGAGGGCACTGCCTAACACTAATCCCAAATATGAGTTTTAATAAGTGGCTGTACAAATGTGGACAATCTCTTGTATGTATGTCTGTGTTTTACTTCTATGTTCAGGACCCCTTGAAGGTGAATGGTTTGAACCATGTGCTTGAAATAGGGACCGTTAAATAAACAATAAATAATGAAGTGAATTAAAATGTAATGTTAGGAGACAGGATTGCTCACTGACCCATGGACAGTCAGACCTCAGCAAAGGTAGCGAGCTGTGAAAAAGAAAAGTGTAGTTTTCCCCCAGCGGACCTCATCACATTTCAGGATGTCCTCTGGAATCGTTTCAACAGGAACCTCCCTCACATTCTCATCTTCTCCTAGATAAATTGGCTGCCAGCCAGCTGGTCTGGATCATTCGGGTCTAAATGAAGAGTGAGACAGAATAGACGGCCTTGTCAATTTGTTCCCAATATCCTGGCTCACAGTGCTCCCCGACCTGCCCACTTCAATCCTCCACACTATTAAGAGCATCTCAATCCATGCAGAAGGGAGTGGAGCTATTAAAGCCAAGCCGTGCCGAGACATACAGCTTTAATTATTGGCATATAAAAATTAAAACCTGATATTCTATACCAGTGATGTCGGGTGAGAGCCATTTATTAGATGCGAGGGAGTGACTTTATTATGCAGCAAACTGTGATGCGTGGTTTACTACGCTGTGGCTTTGGTATATACCTGTCAGGAGACTTTCCATTTCATTCAGATAAATGCTCCTGCACGTCCTCCAGCAGCCTGTCTTCATCACTTTACTCTCCTTTTGGAGACTTTATGGCAGCTAAGCAAATGGAGGCAGCAGCCAGACAGGGTGTAGAGCAGGAGAAATGAGTGCTATTTCACCAACAACAACTGATATAAATGCTGACAATGTAATTTAAAAGCTTGCGTAACCTTTGACAAAACAGTTTGGTAAGACATCTGGTCCCCAAATAGCTTTGCTGACATTAGGAAAAGCAATCGGCATTTACCTTGATTTGTGTAAACCCATTTTCGCCTGTACCAAGAGATTAATGAGTTAATCCAAGCCATTCTCTTGTCCTCTCGGTGAGTAAAGGGAGTAAATAATCATGGATGTGGGTGTCTTTGTGTACTTGGGGTCTTTAGAGTTCCTGGATGCTGAGTAAAATGAGATGACTTTATCTCAATTGTGGCTGATAAACACAAAACTGTTTGTGGAAACAAGGAAAAATGGCTCAATGAATCAGACTGAGGAGACGATTGGATTACAGAGTGTCAGTGGCCCACTTACAGTAGCCACTTAGGGTTTGTTGATGTTTCAGATGGAGCTGGGTAATACTTCTTCATAATGTTCTATAAATTTTTAACAGATACTGTTGTCTCTTTGTTATTGACCTGAAAATGCAGATCAGGGTCTGATTTCATGATATAATTCAAGACTGAATACAAAAGTTACAAACAATAGCTGCCAATATTGAAATTTCCATTTCCCATTTAATTTCCCCATCCCCCGTAATGCAACCCTGTCAAAATCATACTTTAAGATTTCAGCTCATTATCATAATCGCATGATCCCATGATAAAATGGAGATAAGAATTCAAATATCCAATTGACATCTCATTTTCCTGTTTTTGTTTCACTCGAGTGTCAATAATCTAATTCAGCCCCATTTACATGATTATGTTTGCACGGCTGTTTGTCTAAACTGCCAAAAAATTCAAATACAAATGAAATTCTCTCATTGCATTCTTATTTTCAAACAGGCTTGTAAATCAAATTGAGTAGGTGGAGACAGGAAGACAAGGCTGTTCACTTCTTGTTTATTCCAGTCAAGTAAGCCTGAGAAGCTGAACATGAACTGATGCAGAGAGCCAAACAAGGAGGAAGATCAGAGAGAGGAGACAAAACATGGAAGACAATGACAGTTAGCAGTGGGTTGTGTTCCTTCTGACACCCGTTCAAGCTTTTTCACTTGACAGACAAAATCTGCGGTCATACTAGTCTACTCAGTGTCATTTTAATTCAGTCATGTGGTATTAATATACCACATATGGTATATTAATACGAGGAATATAAGGAATACTGTCAATCCAAATCAACCATGATGGGATTACGGTTTAAGGTCTAACCTACAACTAGAGTGAATTAAACCAGAATATTACAACATTCAATACTTTTTGCTGCACTGCAAAAAAAGCCAACTTGTATTTTTTGGCCTAAAACAGTGATTTAATTTGCAATTTGGAAATATAAATTATTGACATTTAGGGCAATAATGTAAATTAGCACAACAAAGGAAGCCAGTTGTCTGCTCAAAAACAAGTTTGTGAGTTGTTGTTACTTATATCTTTAAGGCGGTGTTCACAACAAGGGACAATAGTTCTGCTAACTCTTATTTCTTTGTTGTGAAATGCGGGAAAGCTGTGAAATTCGGTCATTAGCGAAAGCTAGCAAATTATAAGTTCAAAAATCTGAATTCAGAGTTGAGCAAACTCAAAAACAAAACTTAAAATATTAAGTCTAATTGTCCAACTTAAAATTGTATCGAAGTTTGTTGCCTTGAAATTTTGAGTTCACCCAACTTTTCTTTTTTTGCAGTGTGCCCACACAAGAGAATCTACCTCCTACAACAAACCCCGCCAGATTATGTCACTACCCACAAGGCTCGGCCAGAAACACTTGTGTCCCCTGTCATAGTAGTGTTGACAATTGCATTGAAGAAACCTTTAAAGTTAAATCACCTGACTCCAACAGTAAATCCTCTTACCAATTCTCTGCGCAAATCGTTTGATGGGAAATGATGTGTAGGAGAAGTCCAAGTACTCAGTTTTTACATTTTATTACAATACGTCAAGAAATGTGTAGTTACAGAGTCTCTGGGTTCAATCTACACGTCCCTGACATCACATTAGGCTGGACATCAGTTCATGGAGGTTGGACCCCTTTCTGTCCCTGAAACAGTTTTATAACCTAACAATGTTTTACTAATCATGTGGGTAGAACTCTCCAGAAGGTGCGTCCCTCTCGAACCGTTGATTCGTCAGTTTTAATCAATATTGTGGACACGTCATGTCACCAAGCAGAGAAGACCGTTATCTTTTCTTCTCAGCACACCAAGTCCGTGATCTGACCTGTTCCCAAAACATTCAACACAACCTCCTGCCTTGTTATGACTAAGAGAGATACAATTGGAGACACAGATTTTGCAATGTCCACATATAATATATCTTTTTGTGATGATAGAATCTTACTAAGTTTAATGTCTTTAGAGTAATCATAGTTTTAAAACAATATTAGCACACGATCATTGTATCAAGCAGTTAAGTTGCGGTTAAACACATTGTTTTATGGGATTTTCCCACGCTGTCAAAATGTTTGTCAGTAGCAGTGGCTCGATGGCGACCGGCGGACGTGACGTCAGCTTCCTAGTCTGAATTATGCACAGAGACAGAAAACAGAGACAGAAAAACAGATTATTTCTAACGCCAGTGAAATGACCACAACCTCTTAACACCTTAAATGTGTCAAAATGAAAAGCCAAAAATGTAATATGAGGCAACAACTATTTGCCTAGACTTAGAAAAAGATCATGGTTCAGGTTAAAATAAGGACATGCTTTACAAAACATAACTCATGTGTGATCATTAAATATGTCAACATTAAGGGCTAATACATACTCAAAACATCTCAAGAACAGATTTTTTTCCCCTGCAGCCCTGGGAGAGAGAACAAATGTATCTGTTCTTGACACATCATCTGGGCAGAACTTTGTTCTTGTGTGGTGTCCAAGAACTATTGTTTGATTGGTCAGAAATTTGAATGAGAGGTGTGCTGCAGTGGGAGGGCCCTAAGACGACTTCCCAGGAGTTCTGCAGTGGAGTTTCTTGTGAAGTATTAAATGTCCTGGTCAGAAAGAACTTTTTTCGTGTTTTTGCCATCTGAAAAAGAACAGATTTCTCTGTCTTATGTAAATGGCTTAACTTCTCACAGGATAGAACAGATATCACCCCAACTTTCTCCCTGCACAAACTTCAATTGACACGTATGTATCTGTTGAATCCTGGGAATTTTTGTGTCTGTCTACCAAAAAGGATCGTAATTAACTTTGCATTGACTTTTCTCATTGGTGCCACAAGTACATGCCAGCACCACCTAATGCAGTGTTAAGAGGTTATGGTCATTTCACATATTCAGATGATCAGGCCGTACTAGTTGGTGTGGAAATTTGAGACTCTACTCCCCCAAAAAATGGCCCCATGGGTCATTTGTACAGTATCTTATTGTGACCCATATTTGTGGTTGTAATAACAATGCCCTCTCGCAGCCATATTAATTATAAAGAACCCCAAGGCTGAAGTGACGTTGCAAGGTGTAAAAGCAAAGGGGGAACATGATCTCAACTGTGGGACTCTGTGAACGTGGTTGCCTTTAATGTTACAGAGGTTTTCCACTGCTGTGTTTCGGTATTTCCAAGAAGTTCATATAGCTCTTTATAATTAGCAATTCAAAATGCATGTCCTTATAATTTGGGAGGACACTTCTGTTTTTCCATTTGGAAAGTGGAAGTTAGCTAGCCAAGCTGGCTAATATTAGAGTTTCCCAGTAGACATTAATTTTTCTACAAGTTATTTTAACACCTGCTGAGCCACTCAAGTGTTGTGTTCATCCTGTGCATTTCCACCTCTCTGTGTAAAAAAATACACTATTATTTTCTAAAGGCATTACTATAATGTTGGATATTATGCGGAAAGTCTTGGGAAATATTATGAAGAAGAATAGAAGAATAACATTTTGTTTGTGTGTATATATATGTATGCAAGAGGCATAGAAACATAAAGTAGGCATACAGTACTGTGCAAAACTCTTAGGCAGGTGTGAAAAAATGCCTAGAATAATTGTTGCTGTTTTGAAGGCAAAGGGTGGTCACACCAAGTATTGATTTGATTTAGATTTCTCTTTTGTTCACACACTTTTCTTAATTGATAAAAAAATAAATTATTAACATTCATTTTTATTAAAGGCATTCTTATTGTACAGCATGTAAGACTCTTGCACAGCACAGTATATGCTGTCTATATTTTGTCCCACTATATACTCCTAGTTGTGGAAACGTATCACACTTAAGTGGCCGGGACATGTTCACAGTTTTGGGATGGCTGATTCAAATTAACAGCTACTGTAGTTCCCACTCAACCGTCCCCAATAACTGCCACAGATGCTGCTCTTGCCACTGGAGAGGGATATAATGTGCCAATCCTGTCTTCTAAAAATGATGTTACCATACAACAAAATTACATTTCAAGGGAAACATTACTGTCAGCTAGTTATGCAAGTATTTTTGAACCACTTTTATAACTTCTATCTCTGACATCTGCCTTCACCCAAACGCAGTGAAGGTAAATGATTGCTCATCGCATTGAAAAACTACAGCAGTTTCTCTTTCTCCCATGGATGTCAGGCTTCTGATTCGGAATAATTCACATGACAACAATTGTCACAAGTCACAACTATTTCTGAAATGTGTAATTTTATTTATACTTTTTTTTTGTTCGTTTACTTAACCTAGTCCTGAAGAAACATTATAAATGAGCAGGGTGCAATTTTCCTCTTCTAAAACTGGAATTAACAAACACGCCTAAAAATCACTGTGCTGTGGATGAAATGACTCATCTGCTGAAATAGTTCCAAAAATAAACTTGACTGCATCATTTATGAGGAATTCATTTTGTTTTAAAATTCATGTATCCACAGGTAATGTAATTCGAACAATGAACACCTTTGCATTATTCAAAGACGTGCGTGACACGCTGGATGCAGTAGATTACATGGTGTGCATAAATTATTTTACTTTATTTTAGTATTAATAATCTTACTTAGAATGGTGGTGTATCAATCCATGTCATTGTTTCAACATTTCACAAACAAAATATGGCAGTAAATATTATTGTAGTACTATTTAAATAGTAACTCTGTAGCTCAATTTCTGTGTCAAACTCAAATTGGCCTACCCAGGCCCACAGCTTCCCCTCACTTACTCACTCACACCAACAACCATTTTCAACATTGTGCATTTGGCAATTTGACAGACTCTTTAGCACATATCTGTTTTTTATTTTATTTTCTCACAGTTTGATATTGTGCCCAGGGGAGAGTGGCAATTATGCCATCAGTGGCAGCCATCCAAACCAATCACTTTATATTCATCTTAAGCCCTCATTTATTTCCAACAAACACTTAAAAACCATTATCCCCTTTAAATTACTGGACTCTATGGACAAAAATGAACTCAGTGACAACAATGGATTTTTTTTTTCAGCGTGTAATAGTTCTTCTGTCACTTTTGTCTGACCCATCACTGATTCACTAAGGGGGTAATCTGATATAATGAATGGCACAGAGCTGTGTTGGAAAGTGAAATAAGTCACTGTGAATCTGTAATCTGCGGGAGAATCCATCTGTGTAATGACGCACATGTTTCCACTAGATGGCCCTTGCACCCAGCTGTGCTGCCTCTTCAAGAGTCATGTTTCATTAGCACTTGATCTGATTGCTACCTAATTCTTGCCTCCAAAAACAGGAAAACAGCTGACAATAACATGTAACTTTCATATTAGACTCCACATTTTACCTTAAAAGCAGTCTAATTGAAAAAAGCTGGTAATTACTGGCCCAGTTTACTGATGTAAACATTAAAGGGGTACTATGCCCATTTTCAAATGTCATGCATACTTATATATAAGATCTAAGACAGTCCAAAATATCATTAAACATGAATAATTTTTCCCAAATCCAAAAATGAGAGTGCTAAAACTCAAATTTGTTACATCATCAAGGATAAAATCTGAAACTGCTCCATAGAAAGATGTTAAAGATGAGAGCACTAAGGGGAATGTTCTGAGTATATGGGCACATTTTCTGTTTCAGGGCTTAAAATCCTATAAAAGAATAAAGCGCATTTGGGTATAAAAAAGAAAAAACAAACATTATGTGGATCCACAAAATCAGTCTCCCATTCATTCTCTATGGAGCAGCTCCAGGCTTTATAAGTGATGACATCACCAATGTGACTTACTGGTTTCTGTTCATGTTCACAAACATTTTAGAGAACTTTTCTAGCTCATTGGAATACCATATTGAAATTCTTAATTGCGGTGTTGTTCCCCTTTAAAAACTTTTATTTATTTACTCTGAAGTGTTATTTGTCATTATTGCATCAAGTTATGCCACATTGGGGATGTTTTGTCCTGCTTCACGCATGAAAGCTTCACAAACTACGTAGTATGTCAAAAATAGCACTCTTCATTGAAAAACAACAACAGCGTTTCTGCAGGGTACAATATGTTCTCCCTGTTTGAGGAAGTGGTTTGCTTACCAGACTGTGTCACACGCAACCCTCGTCTGATATAGAAAACATTTTCACTTAGCAACTTGTAACTCATGAGCTAAATAACCGACTGCATTTGTCTGCCCAAATGAACAATGCCCTGTGCGGTGTCTGACAAATTCAGTGCACTACAGCCAAGAAAGTGTCTTTGTAGGATGGGAGATGTCAGTCACTATCTCATGTTGGACATAAATTGCTCTCTCCGCAATGATGGATTTCCCTCCCAAGGCCTCTCATAAACATCTCAGAGCTGAACGGCTTTTTTTTTCAGCCTGTGGGCTCTCACTCACAATATTACAAGGTTTCTTTTGTTTCTTTTGGCAGCGTGGTACCCTGGGATCCATCCACACTGGCCCACATGGGGATACTGGGTGTCAGAGGACTGCTCAGCCTTGACGTGGCTTCAAGGCACAAGCTGAGCTGTACTGGTAGAGCTGGTACCGTTCTTCTTGGTGATTTATGGTCCACAGACGATGATAAAATAAGGCAGAGGCCTGTATATTCTTCTAAAGGAAACAGTAGACAGCTCTGAGCGATGGAGGGAGGAGAGTTAGGTGGGGGGGTTTCGTCCAAAGTCAGAAAGTCTCCGACCAGAGGGCAGGGCGTGAATGGGTGTGTGTGCAGTTGGTGTGTGTGGGCTGTGCAGCCTTCATTTTTGCTGGGTCAGTTTACCTCTGTGTCCTTACACACTGACCCTTTAATATGGGATATACCTCCTCTCCTTTCACCCACGGCTTTTATGGCCCCATGTAAATCTCTCTCTGGTAACACAAGCTTGTCAGTCCTCCTCTAGCCCCTTTCTTTTCAACACATTTATCCTCATAGAGAATTCAAAGAGCGGCAGGGAGGTGGTATGTGGGCCTACTCGACTTGAAATAGATTGAAAAAAGCCGTGGGGTGATCAAAAAGGAGAAAGTCGGGAGCGAAACCTTAGACATGGGAACGGCTGGACACTCGAGTGGGCAAGAAAGCCCCACTCAGATGAAAGGCAGTCGTCCATCAATAAGTCATTAAAGCAGACATGTGGACCCAGAAACAAGAACGCTGACAATCACCGCTCCAAGTGTGAGCCCACATGAAGGGGGGATTGCAAGGTGAGGCTAATGCTCGCCCTGAAATTAATAAAAGATTATATGAAAAACTGAGAACGAGTCAAATGAGGAAGTGATGAGCACCATCTGGTGGATTTTGTTTTTATGGCCTTAGATGCCTTTTATTCACTCTGCGTGTGATGAGGGGAAAAACATACAAACTCCAGGGGCTTTCTGTTCATAATCAGGCTCTATTGCAACAGAAAGTCAGTCCAAGGAGGTCACTAACTGCTCAGGCAGGACTCCCTTTAACGGCATGATGCTCTGCAATAAAATACCACCCAGAGCAGTCTGTCAGCTTTACGTCTTCAGGGCTGTTTGTGCTCTATTTATAGAAAAGGAGAAATACATGGATGGCAAATAAAAACAATCTTATGACAGAAAGCTTTCCCCAGCTGGTGAAGGCATATGTTGTTGTTAAATGTGCATGTATTTGACTGTGTGTGACCCTGTGAAGGCAAAGTGAGGCAGCAACCTTTAAAAGGCTATAATTGTATCACGAGAGGTCCGAACAAGTATCTCTGAGCCCGATCTGTCTTAGTTAACCCAAAAGAGATATAATAGTCTGACAGGGGTCACACCAGCACTTAGTCATGCTGCAAATGTCACATGTTGAAATCAGGAAGCTTCTGGGGGGAAACATATAACAACATTTACTAAGCAGTAAATCTAGCTGCTTTAGAGGGTAAAGTGACAGCACAGTGTTGGATTTTATGTCATAATATGTGTGCGCTGGGAGGGTAAAACGTATCAAAGGTTCTGCTACAATTCAAACATATTTCTTGATGTTGCTCACTTGATGTGATTGCATTTTCCCAGCTATTTCAGTTACAATGTGAACCTCAGGACGCCTAAATAATTTAAATAGTTGTAGCTGCTCAGTGTTGTTCATATCACCTTTCCAAATTGCTTTGTATTTTCTCTGTGTGACTGCCGTGAGGTGTTATGCATGACTTCAAAATTACAGAGAAATAACTGCACTCAATAGGGCTGTGTGCCGAATCTTAATCATCTGATAGACTTCAGTTCAAAACCAAGTAACGATTTGGAATGGCTTTGTTGCACTGATTGTAAAAGACTCATGACAAAACAAAGTCATTGTACAAATGTCTCCCCCCTTTCAGCCATTAGTTGTTTGTCACTTTAACCACTCGCTATCAGGTCTTTTATGGCTCTGTGCTTGTTAGGGCTCTAATGACATTCCCTGAATAACCACAGAGTCAGGGAAAGAGGTCACACAGCTCTCCTTTCACTCTTTCACTGCGGGGTCGGTTTTGTTTGTTTGTTTCAAGGGTTCTTACCAATTTGACTCAGAAACAGAGGTCTAATTCCGGATAAGGGCCCTCAATTAACCCAAAGCTCCCCAAATGGCACCAATGTTACTTCCAAATGTTTGAAAGTCTCTTATGTTAAAAACATTTATAGTAAATATTGGAACAACAAGTGATAAAAAAGCGAGATATCATTTCTCTGGTACTGAATTTGAATAATATGATGTTAAATGAAGCTTAAGTAAAGAAATACATTTGAATTTGAATGCCCAGGTCACTGACCTTTCACCTGTCCATTACGGGGAACACAATGATTTGTTGAGAGGAGGCTTTTCTCTCCTTCATTCCTAAAAAAGCCCCATTCAGTGTGCTGGAGCCTCTTCAATGCTGAGGTTTTCAACGACAGTGGCAAGCATAGTACACAGCACCGTTGCCAGTAAAAGATGTTGGCATTGTACATTTCTGTAAACCACAGATATGTGAATACATATTTGGCACCCTTGAGCATCTTTATGAGAGGCACCAAGCTTTTGACTAACTCCAATGTAAAACCATCCATGTCCATATTAAACGCTCAGCTGTGGTAGTCGGGTGACTCAGTACATTTATCAAATGTGTTGCTCAAACAGACACCAGACTTTGACCCATGGAATTAGTGTTTTGTGTAAAAGGGAAAGTTAAATTTAAGTTGCATAAGAAATGTGTTCAATTTCACCCAAACCTCAATTGCAAAGTAGTTTTTCTTTGAATTCACACCATGTATTAAAACTGTAACCCAATACATCAAAAACTGACTCCAAGGCATCCTGACTAGGTATGGGTTGTGTAGGGAATGAGAACAGGTTGAAACAATTCAGAAATATCTAGATTCCTATACGGCCCTCATTAACAAAGCAAAGGTAAGGCAAAAAATGCGGGACTATATGGTCATTTCTACGCAAGGCTCAGCATTTACCAATTTAGACGTTAGTGGAGGTTGAGTCAGTGTGACGGCCACATGGCTAAGTCGGAAAATTGTTATTAGACTATTGCAGGGTTATTCCCAAAGTGTGGTGCGTGGCGGTCTGATAATTACACAATGACATTTTTCCCCCCACACAATAAGGAAGTGTAAATGAACATTTCCATTGTAAAATGTAAAATCAAAAACTCTATTGTTAATTGATGAATAAATGCAGGCTATTCAAAATGCACTTCATCTTAAAATGAAGCGTGGAAGAAGTTATCTTCTTCCATTTTTCCAACTTGTGTTATGATGACAGGGTTGTGTGCAATTTTTGTTCAACGCGGCTCAAAATATTAACAAACAAACATTTTCCCCAATTTATCTGCTTTCCACCTCTGATCCTGAGCCTGTCGTCATCTTCTTTGCTCTGAAAAGTGGAAGTTTGCACATAATTTTGTTGTATTATATTGAAACTGTATTTCAGATTAATTCAAATGCGAGAGCACATTGTTGTGATCGTGATTATTTTATTATATGTGTGTTCTGGTCATTTGAGCATGATTAAATATGCCGCCTCTAATATGGCTATAAAAAAGCTTGTTGCATTTCTTTTTTTTTTTATTGGGGGTGCGTCAACCCGGTTGGGACATAGAAGGGGGTGCACAGCTAAAAAAGTTTGGGAAACGCTAGTCTATTGTATCTGCATCTGAAGGCTCTGTGGTGTTTCTTTTTTTAAAAAGCAAACCAAAGCATGTTTACATAATTTTTCTTTAAACTCCACATTCTTTTAACAGGATACTAGCCTAGGCTATTAAATGTTTACCGTTGTCTTCTGCTATTAAATGTTTCTATTACCCAGCTCCGACACCGGTGGTGCTTCAGTGTCTCCACAGCCAGTTATGCCCAAAATGGAGGCATTTCCAATATGCGATGCCCCACGCTCCTCTGTCTGGGACAGAATTGGTACTAAATGTAAAGAATATTAATGTTCTACATGCTCAGATCTGTGCTGGTTTCTATGTTTGACTGATAAATGAGGGGCCAATGTATCTGTTGTTTGCAGAAATGTACAATGCCAACAGTTTATTCCGACGACTGAGTTGTAGTGCAAGAACAAAAAGAGTCAAATGCTGAATTAATCACTTCATTGTAAAAAAAAAAAAAAAAAAAAAAAGAATGTCAGTTTTTACTGTGTATTTTGCTGTGACAACCAAATTGCAGAAAGACATTTGGCTCTTCTTTTTAGTCTCCCAAAATTGCTGCCAAAACGTTGCAACCAGTAATGACTGGCAAATTGGAATTGCATTTTTAATAATTCTGACACAATTTGTTCTTGTGTTTATGGTGGAAATGCAGCTTCTGGATGAATAAAACTGAACCAACAACAAACTGAACCGAGGGTGGTGTCTCAGTGGATGTGACTGTTTCTCAGGTGGCCAGTGGAAGATTTTTTTTCCTGACATTTTCTCATTTTAATGGCGATGGTAAGGTTTCAGAGAATTAAATGCTCACTGTGAACAGAAAATCTTCAGCATGCATACAGTTCTTTCATCCACATTGGGGGCGTGGGCCGAGTGTGTTAAGTGATGCATCATGAATGACTGGCAGTAGGACAGCGCTGGTCTTTTCCTGCCTAGCGAGCAGCTAATGGTGCAGAGAGCATATCCCGGTGGGGGAGACAAACACTGTGGCCCTGCTATGATGCCAGATGTGCTGTCAGCTCAGTATTGTCTGCAGCAACAAAGCACACACACCGGGCTCGGCGCTCGTAGGGTATTCACATTCGGAATGAGATACTTTGCCATTAACGTTTCTGCTGCTCACGCCTGCCCGCCCACTCTGAGCACTACAAAACTGTCATTTATGCTCATATTTATTTTCTCCAAACAAAAAAAAAAGCTGTCAGTGGAGTGACACAATGCCACATTTTCCTGGTGCAGTTTCCCTCATTTCACAAATTTACAACAAGTGAGCATAACAGCCGTAACAGAATATGGCAGATGAGTGCATTAGTATCCAGAAAATTACACTTAATTTGAGAAATTTCTCTCAAAAGAAGTCGATTTATGTAGAAAACAGGTTGTTTTTCACCTGTTTTGATAAGAAAACAAGATCCTAGGACTCAATAATTGGGCAAATGACTCGTTAAGATGGAGATTTATTTATGCTGTGAACTCAAATGACCACATAATGAGAATATTTTACGAGACATACACACAGACGTGACACACCCAAGGACACACACAGAGATATAGACACAAAAAGAAAGAAACATAAATACTGACATACACACACACACACACACACACCCACCCCCGTTACTGAGGGAGGGGCAGCCATCTGCCCTCAGCAGCAGCAGCAACACAATGACCAGATCAGAGGAATCCACTAATGAGCAAGACTTTTTCTGCGGTTAAAAATTCATTTGGTGCTTCTGGCTTTCAAACAACCTGCAGCCCGTGCAGCCACATTACACATAACATTACACATTCATCTGAAGAGGCTCTGTTTGTCTCCTAAGTGCTGCCTCTGTTGCTGTAGTGCTGATGACTTAATCACCTGTGGCTTTTTTTAAGCAACTCATCACAAAGGTCAACTCAGTGCTGACTTGAAATCGTTTGTTGCGTAACATTTCATGACAAAACGCTTAGTGGCTGTGTCGACAAGAGCGAGAGCTAGTGTTTTGACACAGTCTGACGCCAGCATGGCAGCATGGGGAGACAAAAACAAGCCTCTCTGCTGCAGTCGATAGTTCATCTTTCCAAAAACCTCTCACGCAATCCGAGATGAGGGAAGTGCAGACGATGGCTGCTGTATTGTCCCGTGATCCGTGGCAGAGTGGGGGATGGAGGTGCCGGGAGGTTATTGATCTCACTGTGGACATCTGTGGCATCTATCAGGAGGGTTGTCAGTCATCAGAGAGGGGAAGTGAAGGCAGAGTGGAGTGGTTTTATGTGCGTACTTGTGATGAAGCAGGCAGACAACAGCAGCAAGTAAAACAGGTTCACCCTGAGTTCACCCTGTTTCTCTACCAGCCCGACACAAGCAACTTGTTTTTGTTTCTCTCTCTGTCCTTTTTCTGTGTATTTCCCCTGCTCCCTCACTGCAGCCCTCCCTCCATATCTCCCCGGTCTCCATAGCTTAGTGAAAGTGTTTACTTGCACATAAGGAGTTAAAAAGATGTGTTGAAGTCATATAAAAAGGCGGCAGTGGGAGAGATAAGCTAGAGTATCTGCAGTTTTCATTTAATTATCAAGGCAGTGGAAAAATAGGCTTGCTTGGGCCAAAATTCATAGATGGTGCCAACAAAATGTAGAACTGTGTTGATGCTTCACATTCTTTGGAGATGCAGCCAAGCCGCTGGCTACGTGTGCGTTTATTTGTAAAAGATTTTGTCCAGACGTTTGCATGAAGTTTGGGAGATTATCTGATTATCAGAAGAGAAAAATGTTGCAACATCAGTAAACAGCGGCACTTAGGCTCTCACAAAATATAGATTCAATCATCCTCTCTCCGTCTTTTCACCGCTTTGTGTGTTTTGAGAGAATGAAAGCATCTTATGTGAAAGCACATCATATTATTAAGCAAAAGAATAGAGAGAGCGTGGAGATGGATCGAAAGCACTTCTCGGAGATATGCGTTATAAAAACTTGATTTATGACATTTTGCTGCTGCCTCAGTCTTACAAAGCCGGTGTACTATCATTATCTATGGGGGAGAAATAGTAAAGCCCCGCAGATGATTTAGAAACTTGATGATGGAAGAAAGTCTCTTTCTGAGCTTATTATGATGGCAGCCAGCCGCCGGGCATTCAAACACAGTAAATTTAATGAATCATGGGGGATGAGAAAAAGAAGAGCCCATAAGGAAAAGTAGCTGTTCATAGTGCCGGGAAAGGGGAAAAGGTAACATGCAGTGGGTGTTGTATGAGTCACCATTAGTGGAGCCTTGTCAGAGACTATAGACAGTGTTAGGTGAGTAAGACTAATAATAAGTCTGAACAACAGAAAGGTGAGTGAGCTCAGGTTACAGGTGCAGGAGAAAGTCTGTTGCTTTATGTTTATCTTGACAGTGCATGCCTGTGAATACATGCATGGAGTAAGTGGCCTTGTTTAAACTGAAATGCTTGCGTGATAAAGTGTGATTAAATTTCCATGTTAACATGAACAAAACTAGATAACATCCATTTGGGCCAGCCAAAATGTAACACAAAAGCCAACACCTTGTCTCTATTAATAATAATAAAACCAAACCAACCAGACGAGTGTGTCCTTAAAGGTTGGTTCAACATTTATGGAAATTATGCTTATTTGCTTCAGACGAGAATTAGATGAGAGGATCAATACAATTCTCAGTGCATTAATCATGGACAGAGCCACTGTCAGGGGGCGGTCAAAGGGTACAGATTATCCTGCCAGGGGGGCACATGCAAAGGTCAACCACTGACCCTAAAATGGGATCAGGTACGACAATTAATTAGTGACTTATATACAAACACCGGCCACTTTATTAGCTAGCAAGGTGTCCCTTATAAAGGTGGTGTGGTCTTCTGCGGCTGTAGCCCAGCTGCTTCAAGGTTGGACGTGTTGTGCGTTCCGAGATGGTCTCCTGCTAACTTGGTTGTAACGAGTGGTTATTTGAGTTACTGTGGAACCAATCTGGCCTTTCTCCTCTGACCTCTGGCATCAACAAGGCTTTTTGGCCCAAAGAACTGCCACTCACTGGGTAATCTCTCATTTTCAGACCATTTTCTGTAAAAATTTTCTGTAACAGATGGTTGTGTGAGAAAATCCCAGTAGATCAGCAGTTCCTGAAATACTCAGACCAGCACTTCTGGTACCAACAACCATGCCACATTCAAAGTCACTCAAATCACCTTTCTTCTACCTTTCATTCTGATGCTGCTTTGAGCAGCTCGTCTTCACCACGTCTACATGCCTAAATGCACTGACTTTCTGCCATGTGATTGTGTGATTGAACGAGCAGAACATGTGTACATAAAAGTTAAGTGTCCGGTGAGTGTATATTACCGACAATACACACTATGTAAGTGTTACGTGATAAATAAATGTATTCTCATTATTAAAACTCATTCCAGCTTGCCATCTGATACCCCAACCCCAGCTGTTATTGTGAAAATTGAGCAGTTGAAACTTTCCCACGATAACACCGGGGGTAATGTGTGTAGACCTTGACGAAAAGATGTAGATTTAACTGCAGACTGACTATCTAAGTCAAAATGCAAATGAGAGGAAGCCAGGGTACAGAGAGGAAAAGAAAATGAAAGGAGCTGGGAGGAAACAGCTAACTTTCTAGCCAAAAAAAAGGTGTGAACAAACAGCAGGTATGACAAGAAAAACTGAATGTGGTAAAGGAGAGAAGCAAATAAAACGTGCTGAAGCAGGCTTTATAGAGCGAAGATACGTGTATCCTATGAAACTAAATGATTCAAGCATCCATTGGTATCATGCCATGTTATTTTGTGAGGTGGGACTAAATAACACTCCAAAGTTAGGCAACATTTGGGTGTAAACACTGGGTGGTGTTCGTTTAAAGCCTAGGTGACTGGTGGTGACTGCTGGAGTGGGTGAGGATAAGGATCCTTCAGTCCATAGTTGCTATATGTCTGGCCTGATCATGGAGCTGAAACAGTTAGCTTAGTATAATGACTGGAAGCAGGGTGTAAGCTAGCCTGCTAGATAGCACATATAAAGCAAATAAATGCATCATATTGTAAGTTTATTTAATCCCTATAAAAATTACATCTAAAGTTATTAAGCTTTACCGGTGGTTATGTGCTATAATACATATAACAGACTATAACAAACCACATTAACTTTCCAAGTTTTAAACTGACTGTCTTTCTTAGCTTCATATTTAGTGAACATAAGTGGCTTAATCCTCTCATCTAACTCTTGCAAATAAAGAGAATGAGCACATTTCCCAAAATGTCAAACGATTCCTTTAAGGATTAGAGCTATAAACCTGCAATAAATGTTTATTTATTCATTTATTTATTACCACTTTGGTGTCGCAGGAACACATTGTTATCATGAAAATATCAATTATAGCTGCTTTAAGGTTTTAAATACAGATTTACAAACACATAGGTGAAATTCTTCTATGATTGAACGTTTCCCATCTGAATAAGTCGTTATAGTTAGAGATGATCAATTTTAAAATGCCACAGAAATTAGCTCCAGGGCTTCCTTCCCTGTCTCCTTTAGCTAAGGACGCATAAAACTCTCCTTCATGATAGGGAATGGAAATTCTGCTGTGCCAAAAGTCCTTGTTTCAGCAACACACTCCCATAAGCAGGTGTTCCTGACTGACTGATTTATCTTGTGAATTCTGAAACAACAATTTTGTTTTTGGCAATTATACAGTACATGTGTTTCATGTTATTTCTTTGTGAAAAATTGGATGAAATTACTCACATTTATTAAAAGTAAACACAGAAGCTAACTCCCTGAGCTTTGTGATGTTATGAGATTTAGCTTTGTTATTTAATTTCTTTGGAAAATTACATTGTTTACAGTTTTTTTTAGGCTAATGTGTGTGTGGTAGATTTATGACTAAAGACAACACATTTATGATTCTCTAAAACTGATATTTCATTGGAAAAACACTCATATGAAAACACCTAACAGATGTCACATGTCTTTTGTCTCATGACGCTCTCCTTTTACATGGAAAAGTGTTGATGAATGGAAACAGGAACTAAAAAACAGTGTTTTTGTTTGTGAGGATTAAATGTTGGGTGTGACTGAAGTGCCGTGTCTACAGTTTTTCCAAGTACAGATGCCACAAACAATAGCAGCAGACCCAAAGTCACAAGACCTGAGTGGTATCACAAAAACTACATCATCACCTCTGAGCTTCAGAAGTACTTCTGTCATTTCGCTACAAGACAAGTCTCTAGACATTTATTTCCCCTAAGACACTCAGGGTATTCAAAGCAGACTCATCTCCAGAGCATCCTGTCTCAACATCTGCTAATAGATATATGTCAAACTCTCCTAATTTTTGTCAGATACATATAAAACCAGATGGAAAGCTCCCAAGGGGCACAGGGACCCTTTTTAATTCTATTACTCTGTGCACATACACACTCACGCGCACAAACACACACATCAGTCGGAGACATAAGCAGCTTGGGATAGCACAGAGAGTAGTTCTTAGAGATCCAAAGCTGCCCTGAAGGCAAGAGGCCCATGATGGATCAGACATTGATTTGATTTGAAGTGAGTGTGAAAGCCGCCGTCCGTGCCCTCTGCCAGGGAGGTGAACCATGATTGAGCAATGGCTGTCTGGAGGGTTCACTCAGGAAACTGTAAGTGGACAGGCTGGACCTGCTGCTAACAATCACCTTTTGTACAAATCGGCTGGAAATGAATTGTTGATTCACAGAGTGGAAACAAAAAACGAGTCCCAGCTGCCAGTTATTCCTCCACACTTGCTCAGAGCTGTCGGTCCTTAGGCTCCCAAGTAGACACAGAATATACACATTAAAAATGTGTTTGCTGTTTTAGCATGGCAGTCATTAAAGCTGTGTAGTTTCATTTCGAAGTAGGACATATTTTTGCAGTTGGTTTGCACAAGAAAAGCCCCATTCTCCTGTTCTCCTGTTCACCCATAGGGAAGGCCTCATGTCTGCTGGTTTACTTGTCTGAAACCTTCTCCACATACACAGTGATGAATAACAACTTAAGAGTAAAATACAAATGTGTCTGATAAACAGCAGAAAGCATTAAAAACAAAAATGTACCTGCCGCAGTCAGAGCTGTTGCCTCTCTTGTCCCTCTCCTTTTTGCATAAAGCATTAAGCAAATTAGGTGGGTAATGCAGACTGTTAGAAGAAGTGGACATAGGTGGTTTGTGAATATTGTTTGCAATCAAGCTGGGCATTTCGGTGGTTGCCTTCTTGGTTTCTGGAGGCAGAAGTGATCATATTTGGACAATGGGGTGAAGCTGTTGAGGAGGATTGCCAGTAAGTGAGAAATTATCAGCTAACGTAGCGCTAGCTAGGTTAGCTCACTTGGGTAGCAAGATGCATCTAAATGAATAGCCGACTTCTTAAAGTGTTTTATTACAGCCAAACTCCTAATGTTTTTATGCAACCAAAATGTTACAATCAACTTTCATGAACTGAAAACACCCTAGTAAAGGGTCAAAGCATCCGTGATAGCAACCTGTAAATCACCTAAAGCAAACTTTATCTTCTATTTAAGTCTGAATATAAGCAGTAATTTACTAAATGAACCTCATGCTGTATTGAAGAAGGCTTGAAACTACTGGTTTTCACCATACTACCACGCTAACTGTGCACAACGTCAGCAGCTGAAAGCAGCATGGCTAATTATGCACAGTCTCTGCTGATCATAGTGACTGGTTGTTCAAAGAAAGATGTATTCCGATGATTTATCTAAGAAAAGCACCAATACAACTTTACAAAATGCTATACATACATGCAACAGTTTAATGTTTTTGATGGTGCAACTTGAGCTCAATTAAACAGCTTTACATACAGTTGAGTTATTTACTCTATACAAATACTATCAGTTTAAATGTTTTGTGTGCAAAATCTTAATCTAAAAGGTAAAGGTTGGTGTAAAGAGTACAATGAAATACTGTAGAAGTATACAGGAGAAAGTACCAGTAAAATGGAAATACTCTGGTACGGTACAGTAGTTGTGTAAATGTACTCAGTGATATTCAACTACTGGCTGTATATAGTTTCTTGACGTCATGTAACCAAATTAAACATTTCCTGACTACTTCTCATTTGAGTTGACTTTCTTATGTGTCCAGTTGCTGGGTAAAATACTTTGCATTTTCTTCCTACAAATGAATCTGTTGTTACTCTCGGTTACAACAACAATGATTCAACCTGCAACCAACTGTCAAATGCTTTACTGTTTGGATAACCTCAGGAAAACCCCTGTAATACACAGGAAATAATGTGCTTTGCACCTGCAATCGCTTTGTGATAAACAGAGGAGAACAGAAAACAAAACTAAATCTTTTTCAACAGAAAACTTCAAAACATTCCAGTACTGTCTGCCACATTTGATTGATAGATGACACTGCAGTGAGAAACACTTAGATGCAGTGAAAATTAAGTCAAGTCAGGATTTCCAGATGTAGCACATGGAGGAAGTCGGGCATGGAGGTTACTGTTTAGGGTGCAATAAACACTTGAAAACACACAAAGTTTATCAGAGTACGAGAGTAAAGCAAACAGTGAATCACAGCAGAGCACAGAGCTAACTGAAACACAAACACTGGACTCGCTGTCATACAGATGTTATTGATGATAACCCAGAAGCTTTGTTGACACTCTTGATAATGACACATTCTGCCAGCTGCCTCAGGGCCATCCTCTCTGGCCACCACAGCTCAAAGCAAATATCCAAGTGTCTCGCTTCTTGACAGATAATAATCAGTCTAAACAATATGAGTTCATAGGCTCCCACCTGAGGCCTGAAAAACCTCTGTCGGTCCCAAGAAAGGCAACTTTATCACTTCCTGCTCTTCAAGCTCACAGAGTTGATAAGTCTTGTGTGCGTGCTGCTAATAATTCATTATTTATTATTTTTTTATATATTTTCTGCCTCATTGTTGGTCAGAAGAGAGTTTTTTTTTTTGGTTTTTAGTTTATTATTAAGATCCCCATTAGCTGCAGCAAAGCCACAGCTATTCTTCCTGGGGTCCAACAGTATCAAATATACAGTTGAAAACACAAAACATAAACATTATAAAAAATGAAAACTAAAAAAACAAATAACAAGTGAGCGATATGTTTCACCTAACAAAACAGAGTGGGCATTTACACTTCTTAACTGTGCTTCATTCATTCTTCGCTATATTAATTATTCATATACTAATCCATATTACACACATTTCTACATATCATATATGTATACATCATTACACAATCTACCAACACATAATACATATATTGTATATACATTCATACTACAGCATGTACATTATAATAACACATATAATATATCTATAGAAATATACAAAAGAGTGTGTTTTGACCCAGTCAGCTCTCTGAGACCCTGATAAGAAAAATTCCAGAGGCATAATGAGAACAAACAGCACAGTAGAAATAAGACTGCAGAACAAACAGTGAAACCCACAGCACCTGTCATATCCTGATCAATAGTCTTCCTGTGGGAATACAGCGTTATTGGTATGCTGACAGAGTGACCAGCACCCGTCCCATTTCCTGTCATAAACAACTCTAAACCATGGACCTGCTAAATAATCAAAACTAACCGGATGCCGGTGTAGGCACGGCAAATCCAGATGTATTATTTACTCCACATCTTTGTTTACACAAAAACACAATAATCCTCACAGATTTGGGGCAGTGGGGGGTAGGAAAGGCAGCACTCTGTATCAGCGGAGGGATCTACAGTCTCTGCAGTCTTTAGAAAAGAAAAGAATTCAATTGTGCAGAGAAAATAAACCCAAAGGCAGTGGAGTACAAAGGGCCGCGGGTCCCAAGCGAGCGCCTTTAGGATTCGACCCGCAGAGTTGGCTTTAGGAGGAAACTCTATCATAGGGCTGAGGGAGCACAGAGGGTTGGTTTGTTTAGCTATAAATCCTGGTGTTTTTTAATTCACAGGGGGCACTCCCTGTCTGCCTCGATACTAACATGAAGAGGAACAATATGACATTCCTTTCATCTGCATTATGGCGTTCTTTCTTTTTGAAATAATACACATTTCAGATGAAGAGTTTTCTTTGTTTCCACATTCACAGAATTGGCTGAAGAGCCCCTGGCAGAGGAGCAAACAGTCAGCAAAACAATAAGTGTACCTGAGTTTACTCCAGGTAAAAACAGAAAGTTGGCACATCATTTGAATTGCTTCACAATAGGCTCCAGCTTGATGAGTAGACTATGATTAACCCATGTGACTCATCGAACGAGAGCAGAAAAACAAAATTTCTTGTGTTAAAAGACAGTGACGGTTTTTACAACCTGCTGCCCTTTCCTGAAGAGTGTAGGAAGAGGAAAATAAAACAACTATTTGTTTTCTGTTAGCTCCAGGCAGTGAGTGTAGACGGTGTCATCTTTCAGACACAGAGGCACCACAGGGGCGGTAAAGCGTCCCTCTGGCCGGGGCTGATAGATGTCCCTGCTCTGGTGCTTTGTTCTGGTCTGGTGCCGGACACTTGCCCGCCTCGCTCCAGACCTTAGTCTCATGTCACTCGTCACAGGAAGCTCCGTCCATCGACGAGGATGCTCCCGTACACAAATCCAGCTCTTCCCTTTTCCATCACAGTGTTTAAATAATGAATGAAGTCTGTCTGCTTGTGCTGACTGGTGCTATAAATCTGCACTAAAAGCAAAGTGCCGAAGGTGATAGTTTTTTAAGCACAGAGCCTGTCTGGAAAGGTTAAAAGGTTATGCTTTACTCTAATAATCTGACGCTGTGTGTCACTGTGTTTACTCCAGTGCTTCTTAAAAAAGATGCTGAGAAACAGAATGGACTCGTAGCAGAATTTTTTTTAACGCCACCTTGCAGGATATGTCCAACATGAAACTAATGTACGCATCATAACTAAATTGATCTATTACAGACTCCCAAAAGACTACTGTGGCATTGACACTACACTAGACAAGTTCAACAAAATCATTAAATCATTTTGGAACTGTTTATGCTGAAGGTAATGTTTTACCTTGGTTCTGAACTGTGAGATTTTCAGCTTTTCAAGGCAATTTCAAAAGCTCTATGACGACAGCCCCCCATATAGAATTTAAAATGGTTATTCAATGTGAAAGTTGATGTTGAGCAAAATATAAAGCTGGTGCCAATATTTTTGTCACATTGTCTACTAAAAGAAAATGCCCAGGAAAATATCTGAAAAATGTCTGTAACTGAATAAAACATTTCACACAGAGGTCCACAGAGTCCAAATACACCTTTTTAAATTGAAAACAACAGAAATCTGAAGTTATTTTTCTTATTTTATGTCTATATGATATGCTGCCACAAAGATCATGCATGATGGTGCTTTTACACTGCAGCAGAAGGAAAGGGTAAGATCCCCGACTCATATGATGTATAACACTTGATACGGTCTTTGTCTCTGTAGGTTAGATATCAATATCGTGCCCGATTTCATATTATATTTATAAGAAGCTAAAAAAATAAATCTGTTGTGCTGGCTATCATTTGGGAAGCAAACTGCTGCAGACATGAAAAGATTCTCCTTCAACACTCGGTAGACGGTAGAAGTAATGAGGCGATGTGGCTTGGCAGCAGGTTTTATTCCCTCCCTCCTCCGGTCACTCGACTCTGGAAAGCTTATCTGCTGTCATCTGGCCTATTGTCCCCGTTATCTGTGGTGATCAGGGCTGAGCTGATCCTCTGGTGGCGTTTGAGTCTCCTCCACTGTCCACACGGGCCAGATGGAGGACCTCCACCTGCAGAGAGCCTGAAAGAACACTCGCTGTGATCTTCTGTCGTATACAAATGCAGCAGAAGGAGCTCCCAGCAGTGTTTGGAGACAAGAAAAGTTACTCAAGGAACTCATTCAGAACATGATTGAAATCCCCTTCTGCTCTGATCTGCCGAGCAGTGACAGTTGTATAACCTTGCTTCTGTGGGAAAACATAAAAAGAACAGATTCTTTGTTGAAAATCTAAACTGTCATGCAAATGAATAGACAGTGCTGTTTGCATTGCATTTCTATAGATATACACATGGCAGATAACCTCCATGGGGCACTAGAGGCCGTTTGCCAGTGTTTTAACACAGTTGCAAGGCTAAACCACAATGGAGACGTTGGTGTAAAAGGAAAGGGAAACCCAGTTGCGTTTATCATGGACTCATAGAAAACACCCTTCCTATGCAACAACAAGAGACATTTCTCAATCAGGCTTGTGGCTGTGCTTTGGATCTGTGCCACGTGTGGATATATTTTTCACCCCTAACTGCTCCAGGGCAGTGTCACCCATTTCAGTTTTTATTGGTTCGTGCCCCCGTTGTCTAATTCTGCAGGGACTCCATGTCAGGACAGGCAGCAGCAGGATTCAGGGTAATCAGCGTGAAAATGTTCTCAAGTAAAAAAAACCCACCTCCTTCCAGTTGTTGCCCACCAACGTTGTCAGACGAGTGGCTGAGGAGTGAGCCTGCTAGTATTCCAGTAAGAAGAACTGAGAATAAATCACTTGCATAATGCTACTTTGAGCCAAAAATAACTTCAACACTACAGCATGTCAGAATGAGACTATGGAGCCTGGTTAGAGACTCCAAACGCTTTTTGTAAATGAAGACTCTTATACGTTTTTGCTCAAATAAATGTCATTCCTTAGTGCAAGAAAAATGTGAAGACTTTATTCCGTCAGGTTATCTTTATAGACAAATTAGAAGGCTGATCAAAGATGATCACAGCAGCTTTCTTTCATTTAAAAAAGTATTGCAAAGACACCCACCTGTTCCTATTTATACTGTGCATTCATTTCAAGTACATTAGAGTAGTGCAATGCTTTCTGCACCAGCCTTGAAAAACAATCCCTCGTTAAAGTGCAATTAACTCAGGTTTTTCTCTGAAACAAGAAAGAGAGCATATCACCCCAGTTTAGCTTACTTACAGTAGCTGCCGGTGACTGGTTTTATAGTTCTTTTAATTGTTTACAAGTGAATGGCTTGGGACATAGATTACTGATTATGTGTTGTTTTATAAGCGATAAAAAGTGAAGAGAATTGGCAGCGCTGTACACCAGAACTAAAAAAACAAGAAAACCATAAACTACAGCTGAAAGCTTCAGCTTTGCCTTTACCTGTCACCTTTTTCTTTGTTTAATGTTTTTCGTGACTTATTGTTCTTGTGTTTTTCTTTATTTCTATCCTTTATTTAACCAGGTAAAAGTCTTGTTGGGATTAAAAAATCTATTTTCCAAGAGAGACCTGGCCAAGAAAGCAGCATAAAAAGAGACAAGTTACAACACTTAAACACAGTTATCATAAACAATTAATAAATACAAATTCAGCCATCACAACAACACCAAAGTTGCCTCAGAAGCCGACTTAGAACACACATTCTATTGTTCTTAGCACACCTTTCTTGCTAGTTGCTGCTGCATCTGATTTCTTCACATTGGATTGGTTTGCTTCATTTCATTGCACAGTATGTGCACTTGTTTAAATTTTACTACTTTTATTTATTTTCTTGTTTCTTCACTACATTGTACAGCACACTATCTGTAGAAAAGGTGCAATATACATGTCTATTATTACTATTTTGTATTAATATTACTAATATTATTAAATTATCTTCAGGGAAGTAACTAATTGATCCAACGGTAGTCCACAAAGTTGGAAAAATGTTGTTTTGAGACACAATCCTCTGTTAATTGTGGTTTCATTTTCATAGTGAAATGATTGGAACAGATTGATTTATAAAGTTTTTATTGTAACAATCATTGGAAAGAGATTTTTAAAAAATGTACATGATTATTGATTCAGACTGTATAATGTCAGTAATATTAGTGTAATCACAGTACAGTACATAGGCTGTTTCTGCATACCCTTTGCATGTCATGTTGAATTCACTGGGGCATTGTGACCGTGAATGAGGTCGAGGAAAAAAGTTTTAAGAGGGCCAGCAACACATGCAGCTATGCAGCACAGTAGGAAGTTTCAGAGGGTGCCTTCCAAAGATAAGGAGCAAGCTTTGTCTTTAAAGTAGGTCTATTGTTCAAATTCCAGCTATTCTTCAAACACAAACATTTAAGCAAGCAACGCAGCCGGATGCTTTTACAAATATTTCTTTCTGCGTGGAAATATAATCATTAATATTTGTCTGTGCCAACATTGTGATAAAAAATATCATTTCCATTGGCGCTGACAGCTTCTACATCAAATTAGGCCTCTTAAGGAGATTATGGTCACTTCTACACATTATTTGCATCCACTAAAAGTCATTAAAGTCTTGTGATAAGTTGAGTGTGAGTATTGTTTTTCTGGTGTCATGTTTCTCTCTGTGTGGCTTGATGGAGCTAGTCTCGACAGAAAACAAAACCCAAACAAAGGATGGGAGAGAATGAAGGATGACTTTGGCTAAGGACCGCCAGCCCCCCGCCAACCTTGTTCGCTGAACAGACTTCACAAACCAACCGTGGAGAGGAGGGAAAACAACAGCACCCTGATAGAGCCTTGACTGATGGATAGATAAAGAAGTTCTGCATTCCAGTGTCTGAATAATGAACATGACTCACAAAAATGCAAGCACATTCAGATCATATTTAGTCATTTAAAAACAACTAATTCCACACTTCAGCCCCCTGCTAACACTGCGAAGGTCATGGACTTTTCCATAAATTGCAACATATGCCACAAAGTAGAGTTAATACTGACAGTACTACAGATTAAATGGACAGTTCATCCTATAATCAACAATACATATGGTTTCCTCTTACCTGTAGTGCTATTTAATAATCTACTGTAGATTGTTGATTGTGAGTTGCAGAGTGTTGGATATACGGCACGTATAGATGTCTGCCTTCTCTCAGATATAAACAAACTGGATACCACTTGGCTGGTGCTCAAGGCCACAAAAAATATATTTGATAAACTCAACAGCAATGAAATCATGAGCATTGCTGTGAGGAGTTTCATGTAGGAACTACTTTCTTTCTACCAAACTACATAGCATCCCAGTGTTTTTTTTATTGTTGTTGTTGTTGCTTTAACTTCTGCAGTATTCCATTGTCAATACTGTGTTTTTAAATATTTTTGTATGTTAACTTTTTCTATTCTTCATATTTTCTATTTAATCAGCTGTTTTTTGACTGAAGTACTTGCCTTACTCTATTTGTATATTTTCCTACTTTGTTCTTATGCACCAATATACCACAGCTAATTCCTTGTATGTAAAAAACTACCTAGCAACCAAAACGAGGAAAGAAAAATCTCTACGACCGATATCTCCAACACTCTGCAACTCGCACTGAAACAATCTAGATTGATAAACAGAACTACATGTAAGAGGAAAAATACATATTTTTCTCTTTTACCTGTAGTTCTATTTAATAGTCTAGATTGTTTTGGTTTGAGTTACAGAGTTTTGGGGGTATCAGATGTATAGATGTCTGCCTCTTTCGAATATAGAAAAAATGGATAGCACTTGACTTGTGGTGCTCATAGCTACAAAGAATATATTTGATAAACTCAACAGCAATTAAATCATGAACCTTGCTGTGAGAAATTTCATGTAGGAAATACTTACTTTCTACCAAACTACATAGAAGTGTTTTTTTGTTGTTGTTTTTTTTGGCTCTTTGAGTGTCGCAGTATTCCATTTTCAAATATTTTTGTACATTGACTTTTCTATTCTTCATATTTTCCATTTAGTCCGCTGTTTTTCTGAAATACTTGCCTTAATCTATATGTATATTTTAGTACTTTGTTTGTTCTTATGCACCAAAATACCACAGCAAATTCATTGTATGTAAAAACCGACAAAAACAATTTGTCTCTGCGTCCGATATCTCCAACACTCTGCAACTCTCACCAACACAATCTAGATTGATAATCAGATCTACAGATAAAAAGAAAAATACACATTTTTTATTTTGGGGTGAACTGTCCCTTTAATTATGAATCATAAAGTGGGGGTTGCAATGCAAGATGAAACAAACATGACTATATAGTTTGCAGAGGATGATAATGGTGCACTAAATCAAAGTGCCAGTGAAAAGAAGCACTGCAAACATAGAAACAAAAAAAAACTGTTACACTCACACAAATATGTCCGTCTACAATACATGGGCCAGCACACACATGCTTTTGATGTGTGTATCTGAAATACACAAACCACTTTTCAGTGCTCAGACAAGAGATTAAAGGTATTTAAGTTACCCAAAAAACCTTTTGTGCATTATGGGCTACACCCAAAGTCTACTTCAACAACAAAGGTTGCACGTTTCTTTTGTATGCATTGAAGAAAAAAGTGAAGGTGATATTTGAACAGAGGTATCATTATGAAAAATTATCCAGTGCCGACTTGCAGAGGGGGGCCGGGATGAGTTGGAACTGGAGGGCTTGGTGTTGACTGAACAGCGCTGCTCATTCTTCTCTTTATCTCTCTGGCATTCTTCTGCCTCATTTCAATAGCCATTCTTCACTGAAGAGCCCCCTTCGCTGTCGTTCACACTTCTTGTGATTTGTATTCTAAGTAGCTCACAGATCTTTTGTATTCCAGGCCGATAGCAATCTGAATCCTCACGCTGACAGTGGAGGCTGCAGATATCCTGCTGAAGCCAGGGGAAAAAAGGTCTTATTTATTATGAGGAGTGAAATCTCTTTTGTTGAAATCCTGCAAAATGATAAGCTCCATGTACACACAGACTCTCAGCATGATGAAAGGTAAATTGCAACAGCAGATTGGTTGCAGTGCACTGATTATACCTAAAAAGCTACAAGACAGAGCACAAATGTTATGCACTGGACCTTGTCTAACATCGCTTGACATAGTTTTAAACCATCATATTGCCTAATTTAATGCCAAAAAGGAAAAATAATTACAACTTTTTGTCACCCACTGATACAAAATTCACATTATTTTGGGCTTTTTTGTGAAATTCCACTTCCAATTTCAGGATTTTCCAAAAATATCTAACATTTACTGTGCTTTACTCATACATTCTTTTGACTTACTTTACACAAAGAAATTGCACCACTGAATTTGACCAATATTTTCTAATTTAAGGCCAAATAAATGCCTATTTTTACGAATCCTTAAAACATTTGTTAAGTTGAAAATATGTGTGACATTTCGCTCACATATTTATGTTTCAGGAAAGAAAAACTGATCCAACACCATGCAACTGCACCATTTCAAAGACCACCCAACTCCAAACACATAACAGAGAATTTAAAAACAGCCATGGGGAATTTGAGAAAAATTTATAGTTTTTTAAAAACGCACGAATGCTTCAGGAGAAATACTTCTGAAACTGCGAAAGAAAAAAAACAGAACTTCAAAAAGTGAGTCAGTGGAATTCCCCTCCGCAGTGCAAGGGATTTGAATGTAAAATAAAACTGAAATAGTGTATACTTGAGATGTAATCCAGGAGTTCTGCTTGCAGACAGATAACAGAAACTGTCTGTGTCTGAATGACGTTGATAAGAGCATCATACCAATACAGTGGGCTTTCTCTATGCTGCAGATTCCCCCTGTTCCTCTCCTCAGGAGTCCCACTGCAGGAGGAACCCAGCACAACACACACAGGATTAGTCTGCAACCATCTGTCTGTGAATGCTGTTGATTATTACATTATTCATTCATTAACGTTTGGTTATTGTATTAAAGTAATAATCCCTGTGTCTCTAACTTGTTTTTGTCTGCATTTTCTCTACATTGGTGGTGTTTTAACACTTCCCCTTTAATCAGATTGCTTGTAAATCAAACTTTGTTTGTGTGTGCTTTCTTGTTTTCTGCAGATGCTGCACATTCTAACTAGGCTTATTCTAAAAGAAAATGAAATATACATAGTTTCCTTCACACCAGGGGATTTTCTCACACCTGATAGCAGGAGTTTGGAACAGCATGGAGTGGCTATAGATTGAATTACTTTTGTCAATATGATGGAGAAAAGCAAAACATATTTTTCTTTAAACTGTGCAGCTCAGTGTCAAAAGCATTGGATTCTGCATTGGAGCAGTGATTTAGTTATTGAGGTGGGTTTTCTACTAGGTAGATGGACAGATTCATAAGGAGATAGTGGGTAAACTCCCCTATATATTGCTGTTGTTTTTTGGCTGGTAAAGTGGCTGAAAAATAGGTATAAAACATGCATATACCCTCCACTGCACCACCAGGCTACCATACTGTTGGTTCAGGCAACTCAGTACAGTCACAACACTGTGGTTTTCATCCCATCTTTTAATAACAGTCTGGTGTTTATGATTCAGTCATGGCTGCGATCTTTGCTAAACTTCCTCATTTCACAGGCATACTAATGTAAAAATATTAATCATGTCTGATGTGCTGGAACTCACAGTTAACTGAGGCGAGTTTTGGGGGTTTTTCAGGCCATGAGGTTTTTAAAATGCACCTTTAACAAAGTTGATAAGCTCCAATCTTACCTTACCTAAGCCCAGATGTAGTAGGAACAGCCAGTTGGGAAATGTGTTCAGTGCTGATATGAATAATGTGGGTGTTCTGTCTGATAAATCCAAGACAAAAAGGCATTATCTGCTAATGCAGCGTAGATATATATGTTTGTGTTTTATGGAAATGTGCTGATGCCCTGATGTTTTCAAAATGTTATGTTGTCATGCTGCTCTAAGAATCCCTCTTTGCGCACAGAGGAGACATCAATAGAATCAATGATGCAGATTGACTCATTGAATCTATCAGTGCACTCATATATCAAAGACATGAAGGAGTATTTGCATGCCACATGGAGAAGCTTTGGTTTCAGACAACCGCCAGCTCCGTCAGAGGAGAGGGCGGGGAGTTTCGTGTGGCCTGGCCCTGTCATCACGGTGTTAACTGAAATCAGAGAGGCTTGGTAAAGCTGTGAGAGAATGAATGTTCTACACTGCGGGGCTCGATAGCCGTTTGATAGAAATCCCACATTATAGGGCGTGTGGTTCTTTTCAAACCCACTGGGGGTCATTTAGCACTTGGCAGCGCAGACATAACAGCACTTGAGAAGAGACAGGGCGTGTGTAAAGGTGAGAACGGATTCAGACCTCCGCTGATGGAAACTGTCATCAGAAACAGTTATAAAGTGATTTGTAGATAGAAATATGAGGCTGAACGACCAATCTTAATGTCAGTCCTTGCTTCATGCAGAATGAGGAGGGAGGTGCAGAGTGTTAGGCTGCTGAGCTCAGGATATATTACCAGAAGAGCAGGTGTAATCCTCAAATTGCTCTAATTTTTCAACACCCGTCCGAGATGGACATCAATTACTAATGAACTCATGGATGCTGCAGCAACATTTAGATATAATCAGACCTACAACACCTTATCCAAAGTGAAATTCAAGCACTTCTTAAGCTTTCCCAGCACCATGCAGTGAATAAATTATACCTTTATACAGCACACACAGTATGTTCCGTGACAGCATTCTACAAAAGGGTGGCAAATTAAAACACAGCAAAGTTTCATGTTTCACAATGTGTCACCTGTTTGTAGGTTGACACGGCATCTTATACAACATAAACCTCAAACTGTTTCAACCACTTTATTCAAAATCCAAATCTGGCACCCATAAGAACCCTGTGTATTCTTGTGGGCCCTCTGTAGACTTAATAATGATAATATCATCACACTGATGTGAACTATATTTCTTATTATATTCCAGTTTAATTCCTGTGAGATGCAATAGTGTATCAAGGGTTCAAACTGATTTTTAGGATTAAAATTCAAGCACTTTCAAGGTCCCTCAACCAAACATTTCCAGACTCTTAAAGCCCTTATTGTCATGTCTAAATAGTTATTTACTATGCATGCAAAAATAAAGTTATACCTCACAATTGAGAGTATATTGCCACTTTGTTTATTTTACCAGCTGTTCATACACTAATGATGATTGTTTAATTTCAAATATTAAAATATTTTTGTTTTCAAATTAGTGGTTGTGACAAAAGATTATATTGAAAATTGTGTATTTTAAAGTAAAATCAACTATTCCTACAGTTAAAATCAAGCCTTTTTCAAACTTTCCAGACTTTGAAGCTCTGTGTATCTGTGATGTTGATGTGTAGTTGTTGACTATGGCGTCTCTATAATACTTATATAATATGATGTTTGTACATCAGCTGTCTTCCTCAAATATAGCCTATCAGTAGTATCAAGGTCTTTACTTCCTATGCATAAAAAAAAACCCGCATAAAGCTTAAAGGAAGTCTGTGTTGATCCAGATCAGAACAAAAAATCGGCAGAAGTGAAATAAAGCATCATCTAAGCCTTATGCCATTAAATAAATAATCACAGATAAATAATAACGACATACTTTTAAACAATAGCCTCTTTCCATGGTGACTTGTTTCAACGTTTTTTTCTTTTTATTGGTGACGTGATAACAGACACGAGGTTTTGAGTTTAAAAGTTTCACAAAGTGATCGACGCCCTCACCACAGACTGAACTAGTTGGTTTTATAGCGCACCCGTTTTTGGAGCAGAGCGCATCCTGCTCCTCCTCCTGCGGGGAGGGGTCACGCTCACCGGCACTATATAGCCCACTGACTGTTTGTTACAGGCATGGATCTGATCACGTTGGCAGCTCACACACACACAAACACACGCACACCGGACCCAACAACGAGTTGTAAACATGGAGGTGAGTTTCTTTAATAGATTTTTTAGTTTTTGCTGGAGGCTGTTTAATGCTAAATAACTTAGATCTATTTTGTAATTTCCCACACTTGTTTAGAGTGGTATAATTCACTCTACTTGTTTTTTCCCTCTAGTTTAAAATAAATACATTGCAGAGCTTGGAGAAAAGTACAATTTAAACTTTTAAATAACTTTAGAAACAATTTAGCACAGTTTAGATTTTTAGAAGAAAACTTGTGTGAAAAATTACCTGGATTTCATCTGATTTTAATGTTTTGTTGTTTTTTTCTTTCAGTTTGACATTTCATACGACTTTGAGAACTACACTGACAACAGCTCAGAGGAGTCTGGAGAGTGGAGAGATCAGGAGGAGCCATGTGGTGTAGCGTTCAGCAGCGACTTCAACAAAATCTTCCTCCCAACAGTTTATGGAATAATATTTGTTTTGGGAATCATTGGCAATGGATTAGTCGTCGTTGTCATGGGCTATCAGAAAAAGGTCAAAACGATGACGGACAAGTACCGGCTCCATCTCTCCGTGGCTGACCTCCTGTTCGTGCTCACGCTGCCCTTCTGGGCCGTGGATGCAGCCAGCTCCTGGTACTTTGGCAGTTTCCTGTGTGTGTCGGTGCACGTGATCTACACGGTGAACCTGTACAGCAGCGTATTGATCCTGGCCTTCATCAGTCTGGACAGATACTTGGCAGTTGTGCGGGCCACCAACAGCCAATCCACGAGGAAGCTGCTTGCAAGCAGAGTGATCTATGTGGGTGTGTGGCTGCCTGCAGCCGTCCTCACTGTACCTGACCTTGTGTTTGCCAGGGTGCAAGACACCACGCGCTCTTTTCTCTTCTTCGATGAAAGCATGGACACCGGAGACTCCAGGATCATCTGCCAGCGCATCTACCCGCAGCAAAACACTGTCATATGGACAGCTGTTTTCCGATTCCAGCACATCCTGGTGGGCTTCATCCTGCCAGGTCTTGTCATCCTCATCTGCTACTGCATCATCATCGCCAAGCTATCGCAAGGCTCCAAGGGCCAGGCTCTGAAGAAGAAGGCTCTGAAGACCACAGTCATCCTCATCCTTTGTTTTTTCTCCTGCTGGCTGCCCTACTGTGTTGGCATCTTTTTGGACACTCTGATGATGCTGAACGTAGTCCCCAACTCCTGTCAACTGCAACAAGCGGTGGAGAAGTGGATTTCTATCACAGAAGCACTGGCTTATTTTCACTGCTGCCTGAACCCCATCCTCTACGCTTTCCTGGGAGTTAAGTTCAAGAAATCGGCCAAGAGTGCACTGACAGCCAGCAGCAGATCAAGTCAGAAAATGTCCCTCATGCAGAAAAAGCGAGGGGCAATTTCATCCGTGTCAACTGAGTCCGAGTCCTCAAGTGTTTTGTCAAGTTAACAAACATTCAAACTCAGAGTCTGTGACTTGATACCCTCAGGAGAGAAAAAAACTAAGCTTCAGTTTCAAAGAACTTACTACATTTTGTACAGATGTAAAAAGAAAAAAAAGAAGTTTTTATAATTTTTGATTTGTTCTGCAATTGTGTGTTTTGTTGTGTTTTTATTGCAACTTGTGTAGCCTTTATGTCCTTCATGGCAGATTGCGTCCTCAGGCAGTGCCTCATTTCCATTCATTCAGCTTTACAATCAAGATCCATTCTCCCTCTTTTTTTAATCCTTACAATCTGTGCTGCTGTATCAAAACTCAGGCATACAATGCCCTATTCTGTTTTCATGGATGGTAGCTGCTCTTGGAAAAACCTGTATATAGTTTGTAGCATTTGTGTGTTCGCACTTAAGTTGTGTGATTATCTGAAAGCTATTATTTATTGCTGTCATTCACACTGGATGTTTTGTAGAAAGAAAGACTGCATGCTGCTTTTTTAAAGAACATTTTATATTTGTTTTTTATGTAAAAAATAAAAATTTCAGTGCTTCCCATAATGACTGTGTGGTGTGCATTTTCACCTTAAACCAGCTCTTCCTTCCCTCAGGGGGGAGGGGGATGTGTGTGTGTGTGTGTGTGTGTGTGTGTGTGTGTGTGCGTGGGTGTGTGTGTGTGTGTGTGTGTGTGTGTGTGTGTGTGTGTGTGTGTGTGTGTGTGTGTGTGTTGGAGGGAGGGAGGGAGGGGGTGGGGGCTCTCCTAACACAAATGTCTCCACCTGATCTGGCTCAAAAGCAGAAGGGGGACTAAGCAGACAGACCCTGTAATTGCAAGAACATCTGTGCACTTTTACATCTTAGGCAGCCATGACACAAAAGCTAAAAACTTTGGTTATAATTAGCACCCATATGGCTGCTTAACAAAGAAAATAGCATGTTAAGTTCTCCTCTGACTCATTTTCTTTCTTTTCAATTTGCAAGATATACTGCCTCCATTATGTTTAGCTTGTAAACAAGTGTTAGCCTCATTCACTTCACAGAGTGGGTCAGTGGGTCATCTTAGCTATTTTCCAACTCACAAAGCAAAATATAATAGTATTCAGGACACAAGTTATATATTCTGAAGATGCATATCAGCAGACATAGTCTTTGTTGGTGCAATAAATCAGTGGCAGTAAATCTGCTGGAATTACATAGTGGCAAGATAAGACATAAAAATGACAAGATTCAGAACCACACACGTTGACATCAATCTTTCTAAGGGTTCTTATATCTTCCTCACTTTCTGGAATAGTCCAGTGACAGGGTGATGTTCAAGTTGGAGACCAAAGGAAGCTGCAACAATAGATGTCAATGAGAATGAAGTCGTCAAGCAGCCGCTGTGCAGCGTAATGCCGGCATCCATTCAAGACTCCAGGGCAACATTTCCATTTCTTTACATGTAAAAAAGGTGTGAAGTGCCCTCATCTAACCACAAGGTTAATGGATATTTCGGAGCCCTGGTCTCTCACAGTGAAATAGGATAAAAACAAAAGGTGCTTTTTCAGTTGGAAATGTTCCCAGATGATCCAGAATTAGCATAAGAGCTGCACTGCCTCAGCCAGTGCGGGGACAGATCTGTGATTAACACTTCAAGTGTCCAGATGAATCCTCTTCATTTGCTTCTTTCACTACCATCATCAGAGAAGGTTGCTCAAGGATGTAGGATCACTTAAATCACCATTTACACCAAATACTTGATGTGCATATTTTATAGATACACAATAAACTGATCATATGGGGCTAATATAGACTCAAGCCACATTCAGATATCCCTAATATAGATAAAAGTGGTTCAAATGCACAATTATGAAGAATGATTACAAAATCCGAACTGTTGCAAAATGCAATTGGAAAAAAAAGATTTTAAAGATCTACAGATGAAACCCACTTGTATTTGTGATATAAAAAATTGAAATTGATATGATGTAAACAATTCATCCTAGATACTTTTTAATATAATAATATAAGTCATTAACATATTAACATTTTAACATATTTGTATCTAACTTGGTTATGTAGTTATGGCTACAGACTAAGTTCTATTTTAAGTTAAATTAATTTACCAAAAAGATGTGTTTATAATATTGTTATGGTGAATTATTTTGGCCATGATAATAATTTAATGAAAACCTGATATAGTATCAACCTGACCCTAAACTCTTATCCACCAATTGCCCTGTATAACTTGTCAATGCTGCAGGAAAAGTTCAAAACTACACAAAGAGATGAATATGCATTCTCTACTACATGATAGTTAAAAAAGTCCACCTCGTTTCAGAATTTGACTGGCTATTTGATGCCCATGGATGAATTGCATACAGTTTTTTAAATGCGTTACCATTATCACCATAACAAAACACAATGCTTTTATCCAAATTGTTCAACGTACCCACTTGAGTGCACAAACAGAACTCAGGGCCCCTTTGGGAATAAACCCTCGGGTGCAATATGGTGTCCTTTCATTCATAATTAAAGCTTTTGCTCTCTCTGTTTGATGAGAAAATATCCTCTGCTCATCAACATACACATCTAAATCCAAACACAACCTCTTTTAACTGTAACAACGTGTTTATTTTAGGTAGAAGAGGCTTTCCTATATGATTACATTCTCATGATACTGTAGCCATTATCTCCTGCAGAACACCAATAACACCTTCCTGTGCAATGCTGCAAACTCTGAAACTAATATAGAGTAAAAACAAACTCATGTGTGTATGTTGAAGTAGTGAAGAGTTGCTTGTTTGCTTTAAGGGTGAAAGGCCAAAGCTGTTGAAATGGACAGGAAATACCATCTACTGGTGATTCATTACCAGTGAGCATCTAGGTTTCTAACTGCAACTTGAGAGTGTCTTCCAGTGTGTACAGGGCCCCATTTAAGTCTTACTGTTGATATGCATTCAACTTATGAGTGACAGCATGAACACCAGAGATGATTTTTAAATGGCCATTGCAAACGAAGGATAAAAGTAACACAAATACAGCAGGTTCCTTTTGGGCAGTGACCTGCTCCACTAATGGTTACATTGTTTTGGTTGGAAAGTGAGCAGCAGGAAGGCTGTTTCCTGCATCAGGAGCTCCTGTGGTCAACAGCCTGAGAAAAGCTTTGATGACCCCCCACTGAATTTCAACCACCATTACTCGCTGTGCTCGGCCTTTCCTGCAAAGGTCACTGGATACCTGGATGCACTTTGTGCATTCAACCAAAAGCGTGAAAGTAATTTCATGGAGTGTCACTTTTAGTGTTCGTGTGGCTATTTAATAAAAGTGCCACCTGGCCACACACAGTGGTGTCTGTGTGCAGATAAATGTTGATTTATTTCCTCAGATATTTTAAAATGTAAGTTTATTTAATGAATCTTTGATACACTGAATAGTATCACTTGTGCCTACAGCATATAATCAGTGGTGGAGGAAGTATTCAGATCCTTTGCTTCACTAAAAATAGAAATAACCTTTATGACTAAAAATGTTACCTAATTGAAAGTATGTAAGACGTATCAGGAAAATGTAGTAGTAAAAGTAAAAGTAACCTCAAAGCAGAAAAATGTCCCCTTTACCTTTTATGTATTACATCATAATATTATTATTACTCATACATTAATGTGAAGGCAGGGTTTTACTGTTGTTGTTGTTGTTGTTGGTTGAGGTGGAGCTCATTTTTAACTATTTTGTATCAGAATGAAACTACTGCCTTCATCTACTGTTTATTTTTTCCATTAACTGACTGATTTAGTTGGTTAAAAAAAGGGAAAATAGTGAGAAATGCCATTGCAATCAATTGGGGTCCAGTGACATGTACCTTCATCACTTGTTTTTCACAATTTTTAAAAACTAAAATTAGGATAGGAATATCATTAAATTACCATTAAAATGTTTTAGATTAAATATTATTTAAATAGATAGTTTCCATTAATTTTCTGTCAATCAGATGTATTGTATTTATTGTAAGGTAGGCTACTGCAGTTTAATTGATAACAAAGTATCATATTTGTTTATAACCTCTTCTTTTGTTTTTAAGGTTTAATATAGTAAAATGACATTATGCCAACAAAATGTAGTAGAGTAAAAGTTCAAATATTCAAGTATAAGTAGGCTACCATCATTTTGTACCTAAGTACAGTTCTTGATTAAATATAGTACTTAGTTACATTATACCACTACATAGAGGAAGGTTTTTTCTAAGGAACCTCCTAATCGCATCAAGGAATTGCAGGTGGTCCTGTACTAATAACCTCCTTTTCTGCCATGTATCTCTAGATCTGAAACAGAAGAACCCACATAATGCCGTACCTCCAGATACTGTTAAATGTTGCATGTTTGTCTTCACCCTTTGTTACTTATTCAATATTTATCTAATTTATTTCTCCTAAGAAGCATACTCTATTCCAGGATGTATCATTAACCCTCTGGAGTCCATGAAACCACCTGCATATTACTTCTTCATGACGTGAAGACATAAATGAAACAACATTGAGTCTTGCCATCAGCCTCCCTCTAAAGTTCTGGCTTGAAACTACATGCCAGATTTTTTTGATGATATTCAGCCAAGTAAAACCGGAGATAATGTCAAATATATTTCATATAAAAATATAGAACTAGAGATTATCCTCATTTTACCTGTTTCATGTTATTTTTGCAACATGTACATTTCTGTGTGTGAAACATATTTTTTTAAGATCAGATTTTATGTTTTTCTTGTTTATGTTTTTTATGTGTTTCTTTTGGGTTCAAAATTTTGATCAAGTAAGTCAAAGTTAAAAAGTAACTATCAGGACATAGGCTATAGGTGAGGTAACGCTGAAAAAAATCATAACAACATGGCATGGTAAAGATTTTTTAACAGATTTTGTTTAACCGACATCATAGCCCAAGATTTCAGAGGGTTAAATTGAGCGCCATTGTGGCTAATTGCCATAACATAATCCCATTATTAAGCAATAGGTATAATTATGCTCAAGCTGACGCTCTCTTTGCGCCATTGTACATTATTTTGTCCACCACGTGTGCAGTGAAGACCGGACCGGAGGAGGATAAGCTGGTCGGAACTACACTCCCGTCTTTCGTTTCGAGCCGGAACCCAAAGCATCCCGTATTTTGTGCTCCGTCAAAACAAGTCCTTCCTTCCTGTGCCCGTCCATGCTTTGAACAGCTGATGCGGTTCTTCTCTCTGTCAGACAGCCGTGCATTTTGTCCTCATTCTCCAAGAAAATAGCTCGACATGACAAAAGAGGAAGTCCAGGGGTAAGAGGGGTGGGGAGGTTGTGTGTGTTATAAATAAGGTCTCACAACGGCGCTTTTAATAGCGGCTGATAGCACTATTACGGTTAGCATCAAGCTAGCATTAGCTAAATATGCAGCAGATTGCATCATCTGACAGTTTAAGTAAAAAGTTTTACCCATGTAACCCAAATGTTAAGATAGCAACAACAAAGCTTAACACAACATTAGCCCAGTACTTGCAGTCGGGATTTGGGCTTTTCAAACACCAAATGACATTAAAGAATCGCTCAATTTATGATGGCCCTACTTAATTAGCTATGTGCTTGGCTTGAAATACCTGTCAAGATGTTACAAGTGTCATAGGTTTCTGTTGGTGAAATCGTCTTGTTATAAGTTGGTTGATATTAAATAAATATCAGCTTATATACTTTGTCAACTTCGTTCTTGGCTGCAAACTCAAAGCTGGAATGTGAATTAATTTGTATCTGAAATCTGGCACCTTATGATTGTGATAACAGCTTGAATCATATTCTTCCACATATTTGCAGGTTTACAATATACAACACAATATTTAACGTTTAGTTTTATGATAGGGGTGTGCACCCATCCCAGCCTGTCAGTTCGTGTTTGTGCACATTTCACTGCTGTAGTCAGTTTTGCCTCAGGTCATGGCTCACATGCTTTTCAGGTTAGGAGTTGGAGTTGTAGACGGAAAGGAATGTTTGAGATGTCAAATAAGGTCGTGTACTTTTAACTTTTCGAAGGAAATACAATGAGTGACCGGGCAAAAAACAACAACCTGTATGATGCAATGCAATGCAATATAGCAGCCCTGATGTTAAAATGTTAGGAGATAACTTCTTTAGTTATACATGTGTAACCCTAATTATTTGGTATAAAACAGTGATATATCAAAGTTGTTTCTATTATTTAGTTCACCACAATTTCAAATACAGACTTGTGTAATTATATGAACCTTACCCAATAATTAAACCAATACAACAACACCACAAATAGCAGCTTTAAAAAAAAAAAAAAAAACCTTGTCAACAACATTTAAAAGTTTCTTTTTTCAAAAGCTGGATCCTCAATGGATTGCTTTTTATTAGAAAAAGCTGTCAGCAGGAACTTGATGCACTTTGGACGACTATGTCTCACGTAATGACTGATAACAGTTTTTTTTAAATGTGCAACGGCTCTTTCCATTTATTGTCTTTTATGAATACACCTGTTGGACATGTTTCATTTATGACGTCTTATATTCCATAAGGCAGTTTACTGTTTATTATCAGTTGCCAAACGAGAGTTGCTGTTTGTTTAACTTTGCAACATATAACCACTTGTCTGTGAGGAATTAAATTTGCATTGTAAAGAATGGACAACCATAAAGTTTATTTGTGTATTGATTTAACGGCAGATTGTAGCTGTTTGTTGACAGCTGCTCCAGACTGTCAGACTCAACTCATTTGCCTTAGGTTAAAAAAAATTGTTGATCCAGTTTAACAAATACAGCTGGTTGATAAAACAGGTTCATAACACTGCTGTAACACCAGGGCACTCCTACTCATGTTTTAGGTTCTGTTTACCCAACAGTGCTCTCGGGCGAAAACGACAAAATATTTGATCAGATGTGCCTTTTGTTTAGACAGCGACGGCGTTTTATGGGCTTAAAAACACACAAAAATGTCCAGAGTTAAAATCTTAATAACGCTCCACCATTTAGTTTCTGTCTTAAGGGTTAAAATGCAAAAGTGTCTCTGATCAGCTCTCAAGAGTACACGTTTACGTAACATCCTTGTGCGGTCCAGGCAAACAACAACAAACATGTCGGACTATTTCCATCAGTCAGACATTCAAGTTGCCCTAGCAGCTCTGAGAACTATCCAGGAGTCATATCAGCACTTAAACAGAAATATGACAGATAATAATAACAGAACAGAGAAGGTGCATTATTTTCCTAGGGCAATTTGTTTTGCGTCACCGTATGCAGATTTCCCCCTAAAGATGCTCGTCTAAATACGGAATAAAATGTGAGAACGTAACGCCACTTTTGCGTTTTCTGTCCAGATCATCTCCATCTAAACAGGGTCCTTAGGCTGTTTGTTCAACAGATACAGACGCTGTGTTCTTTCTAAACAGAAAAGAAGCTTTAAGGTGTTACAGAGAAGTATAAGGCAGTAGTGCGAGGCAGCAGTTTTTAATATTTAAAATGTTCAGACTTAATTCTCATGGGAAGTTATTTGTCTGTAGGCTGTTGGAGTGGTGTTAGTTTTACATTCTGCAATAAGGGAAGTATATACTGTTGACTAAAGTCCTCCCTTGTAGGAAAAGGACATCATCCGTTGTGATTTTTGTTTCTTGTTTTGGATTTATTGCTATGTATAGTCGGCCTTTGGTCCTTGTTATTTCCTGTGACTAAATAGGAACAGCTCCCGTTTTGCCTGTAGGCTTCCTTCAGGTCTAGACACCTGGTGTCATTGGGAAAGCCAAACAGCACTCACTTGCCAACAATCTTCGCTCACTTGTATAGCGGTAAATGAAAGCGTGATTTGGAGAAGGGCAAAGTTCAGACTGTTTATAATACTAAGTCTGTGATCACCTGGTTTTTTGCAGCTTTTTCTTCAACAGCCTTTTAGTTGTTGACCTGATATATGAACATATCACATCCTTAGTAAACCAACATTACTGCAATATTGTGGCCTCGAATCACTTGCGTTTTTATTGAGAATTCAATTTTTAAGGCAGATTTTATTCAACCTTACAGAAAAGTATGTATTATTTTTAAAATGAACAAGGTTTTGAATTTATATTCTGTTGTGTTTCACTGCTGCCTGTTTATGACATTTGTCCAAGGCTTGTAAGTGTTTAAATGATTCACATTCATGCACACAATTCATGGTGATTTCTGCTGTCCTACATGCTGCATTGTGACCTAATTATTATATCTAGATAAGAATGTAGTGTTTATTTAGTCTATTGTCTTGTTGCTGCTACAAAATAAACTTTACTTTATAGGCAAATGTCACACACTTATCAGCACTGACATTGTGTTAGGCTGTGTAGTGTTGCAGAAGCATTTAGCAAATAAAGACACCTTTATGTTCAGCTAACACCAAATGTTATCATAATCGGATAATCTGTATCCTTCGCAGGTTTTTATAATGGATTAGAAAGTGCTGCTGAGACTACTGTCTGAGTAAAGCTCTAGTGTTTATCTAGCTAATCTTACTGTCTGATATCTCTACTTTTAGCCACACTCCAAACTCCCAGCCCTCCATTCATGCAGGCTTCAGCTGTTTTGTCTGGAATAACAATGGGATTAAAGGTAGCACAGACATAGAAGCTGGAGGTGGCGATGGCTCGGAATGAATTTTCCCAGGCGGTCAACAACTTCCTCATGGGATGCAGGAGAAATAGAAGGTGGAAGTGGACTTAAATGTTTATGTTGTGTACCTCTTCCTGTTACAGGGCGACGGAGGAGGAGCAGCAGGCCCAGTCAAAGAAAGGCTTGAAGAAACAGCAGAAGGAAGCGGAGAAAGCTGCAAAGAAGGCCGAGAAACAGGCCAAGCTGGTCAGTGGTGTTTTTGTTTTTTTTCTCCTGGTTTGTTGTTTCACATCCGTCGCCTCCTCTTCCAGCTGGTAAGGCTGTGACGTGCAGTTCTGCAGGGCATTGTGGATCCAGGGGGGTAGGTTAGCCACAGGGGGGGCAAAACTATCCATTGTTTAAGTATTCCTGTCATTTTGGCTTTGTTTATATCCACCTAAACAAAGTGCTATTTTCTTCTACACTGAGTGCACAACATAGTAGCAGGCATTAAATGTTGAAATCAACATAAAAACTTTTCCACCACAAAGGTCTTGGCACTTCAATAAGTCCTGTGACAGGTGTGTTGGACCATAATAGCTGTAAAAGAACCAAAAATCCAAACAGACTGTCAAACGCATTTACTCACTCCAAGGAGTTTAGTTTCTGGTTCGGTTTATTTGTCTGTTTGTCAGCAGGATTACTGAAAGGATTACTGGTGGAAGGGGGTAGCAGGGGCCAAGGAAGAGCCCATTAAATTTAGAGCGGGTCACAATAACAGGGCGGATACATTTTATTTCACTTTTGCTAACACAGTATGATAAAGCCTTTGGCCTTGGCAGAGGTCTGCACTCTACAGGCTCCCTTCCACAGTGTTTTGGTCGTCAGGAAAAAAATGTACCTGATTTATCGTTTTCATTAATAAAGTGAGTAAAAGAAGTCCAGATTGCACAAGATTTATATGCACCAAAATATGTGGATCAGGTGACTTTGTCACGTGTTTGTGTTCCACAAACATATCTGGAATGACAGCAGTGCATGCATTTGCTTTTCATTGCCAAAGAAGCCATTTCTTTTGGATATATATGAATGTGTGTAAACTTTGTGGATGCACTAGTCTCTACAGGCAACAGGGCAATATTTTGGTAGTTCTCACCAATCCCGTTTGAACAGCCTGTTCTTGACAACAGGTAAACAGTCAATGTGGAGGGAGAAACAATCTCAGTACCTATCAACAATCATTTAACATGATTTAGATTTTAATTAGCTTAGCTAACTTAGCTGGCAACTTGTGAATCAATACGGCTATAGACATCAAACTCCAACTCCATTCTCACATTTCAAGTCAGAATGTAACAGTGACCAACACACAGAAGTTAAGGCTCAGCCCCTTTTTCCGTTTCTTGTTTTCCTGATATCTGAACCCCAGAAATATCAGCATTGTTAGTCGATAGCCAGTGGGTCTCAGATTGGGGACGCATTGATATTGATTTTGTTTCTGCCCTGCCACTTACACACTGACAAAACTCAGGGTATCCTCTAATACTGAGTACCAAACCAATAACAGGGTTCCCCTTTCTTTAAATATCCAGTGTATATAACACTTCCGTGCTGCATGATACTGGATCATTCTTATGGAAGGTAACATAAGGATCTAAGTGTAAATCAGAACATCTTAACTTCCACCATGCTTTTTAGGCTGGTGCATATTTCGTGCTGTGACATAACTGGTGGAGAAATACAGACCCAGCAAGGGACAGATCTGCTGTGATAAAAGTTGAATAGCTGATGCTCCACTTGCTGTACCGTGTGTGTCGGTGTCCACATAACAGTGTTGGCTCAAATACATTTTTTTCCACAGCCTGTGGGCGGCTCTGTCTTTTATTTAATTTTTTTCCCCCTCACAAGCAGAGTTGTTTGAAGTGTTTTGTTCATAACATTTAATGCCATTCGTTGTTTTTTGAGGTTCCAAAAGACATGGGCCTATTAAGCTGCTGCTTCATCAGCTCCACAGTTGTATTTATGCACTTAGTTGCACTTTGTGTGATTGACATTGGAAAAAAATGACATGGGTTAAGGTTTTCAAATGCAAACATCAGGGTAAACAGGAAACGGTGGTAAAGATGGGCGCGAGCTAATGTTACAGTTGCGACAACATGGACAAACAAGACAATCTCTGCATCCATCTTTGCACAAGAGACAAGTGTAAAGAACTAAATACTTGCTGCGGTTGGTGGATATTGACTGCCGGGCATCCTGCTGGCCAGTGCAGAAGCTGGATAGTGAGCTGGGAGGCCTGCGGGGCTTTGTCCTTGTTTCTCATAAGATTGTTGGGAGCTGTTAAATAATGTTTCATTAGGTCAGTATCTGGATCGTTGTCAGTGCTAAATGTTTCCTCTGGCATTCCCTCAAAGCAAAATCCACAGGATGTAAATGCAGGATCCATTGTTAGAAAATGTGTCATCTAGCCTGAAACTGGCTTATCCAAGACTAATTAGAAACCCTGTGCATCAGTGTGTTGTGAATCAACGGGCTTTTATAGGTAAAGGCAACAAAGTATCCTTGTCTCCCTCCTGGATTCATCCTGTCAGCATGTTTCATGGAAGAAGCAGGTGTTATCGCTGTTTAATACCCTGGCTATTGCTGCCTATATCTGTGTGTCATAGTAAGCATTGCCTAGGGGAACGTGCATTGAATAAGCGTCACCTTTGTTATTTGCAGTTGAGCAGTTTTTGTGCTGACACTTGTCACTTCAGTGGCACCGGTGTGAGCCGGTTGCTTCGTGGCTATCGCAGGTCTATATCCAGTTGATCATAAGCTCCAATATCATCCATCATGTGACTGGATTATCATATCAAGGATGGGCGATTTCAATTCACTCCACCGCTACCAGCCATTTCCATACACCAATATCAATTTGCATAGGAAATGGAATTGTAACTTTGCCAAGACTCGATCTCATCGCACTCTGGGAGTCATTTGCCTAGAAGTCAGTGCAGAGATAAAGAATCTGTCCACTTACGCCGTTTCTATTACAAAGCAATATCTCCTCCTGCCATTACTCATTGTCTATGATGTGTTCGAGCAATGTGTAGAAGAGCTATGCGTTCCAGGGATCTGAGGCTTGGCTCCGGGACTGAGCTATGATTTATTAATTTTATTCAAATCCCTGATAGCACAAGATGAAAACACAATTTACATGACTGTTGTAGCAAATCGTTTTAAGTTGCTCCATTTGAAGTGAAATGTTTTTGAACATTTTAAATGTTTGAATTTAATAGATAGTCCTCGTGTTGTTATTTCCTGGCTATTTGCAATGGCCTTTAAATCCCCGCCGCCTCTTTGTGTTTCAGGCTGCCGAACAACAAAGCACAGAGGAAGATGTAAGTATCCCCTACAGACCACACAGTACTCATCCTCTAAGACCAATTTCTTCCTTTCTGCCTGACTTTGATTCTACCTCTGCTTTCACACCTTTGCGACAGTTTGTATGCAAATACCTGCACGCCGAACACCTCGTCTCTGTTTTCTCTTTGACTATTTTCTCCTAAGATCGCGATAAGCCTCATTATCTGTTCTGTCTGTCTGTTATCTCAGATGTGGTAGACAGACTGACGCTTATGAAATCAAAGTTGCCTCAAGAACAATAGAGAGTTGACGTTCATGCATGCCCTGAACGTGGTGTGATGTACTATTCAGCTGTTTGACGAAATGGCTGATCTCAGCTGCTAAAATGTTATGTTTGTAAAATTTCAGGACTTTGCCAAGGACAGATACGGTGTGTCACCTATGGTCCAATCTCAAGAAAAACTGGGTATGTATCAAAGTTGTTTCCCTCAATTATCAGCCAAACAAACACTCTTGTTGCTAAAAACACAGAAAATGTATAGTCTGCTAATATGTTCTGTTCTTGAAGATATGTTAGATAGATATACTTTTAGAATAGTTGAGTTTAGTTTCATTAAAATAATTTGTGGCCTGCCCCTGTCTCAGGTCATGCCATTTGACCGATCACTCTCTTTATATTCTTGTTATTTGCCAGCTGTCCATATTGCCCCTCTCTCTTCCAAGTGGGCCTGCACTATGTCTGCATAGTGAATAAAAGATGTGCATTTCCGAACATTGTATTCATCTGGTGTCACAGAAACATTCACAGAATAGGATTACACCATATACACAGTAAACAAAAACATTTCCTTTGGTTTGAACAGACGTCTGTTTTAATATTAAGTCCAGGTACCAGTGTTGTTGACTTGTTTTTTTCATTCCTTATCTCTGTGTTGCATTATTCTCAATTTCCTGTCAATCATCTGACACTTACTAGAAGTGGAAGTCTCTCGAAGCTCATAGCTCTACAAGGTTCTGTGTCTTTTTTTATTGTTCTGTATTTGGCTTTGCCTTACCTAGGATAATGGTTGGTTGAAAGAGTCGCAAGACAATGTATTTTCTTTTGTGAAAGTTTGTCTTAAAAAAATGATTGGTGCAGGTGTAAACTAGACTAGACTTGCAATATCATTGTTATAAAAGTCACTCGTGACAGCCATGCGTTGCAAAACACAGGTTGAAAATGGATACCTTAGTGCAAAGGGTTCTACTGCATAGTTCACCTTTAACGTGATGTAAAAATATGGCATCCTGATATGGAGAACGTGCAGCAACTCCCAAATTATATGTTTTGATACAAGACGACATCCTGGTCCACTTCTCACGTTACCTGAGTCTGGCTGTCAAAAGTTACAGATTAACACGATTACAGCTGATAAACTTAGAAATATGCTTCTGGTCTCTTCTCTCAGCACGATTGCAGCTGTGATAATTGCAGTAACTAATAGTGCACGATAGCTGGCGGATGAAAGAGGCAGCAGGCGGACCTGTCGAGGTCGTCCATCTGTCTGGATGCTCTTTCAGCTCCAGTGGCAGCAAACAAACTAGGCCCTCCCTCACCTGCATGCCAAGCCCAGCCACTGGGACGGGGAGGGGGGGGGGGGGGTCGGAGGCTGGAGGGCCAAGGCTTTCATGTGGGTTGACGTGGAGTTCTCAGCCAAAAGGGCGGCTCTGTTTTCTCTGGTGTAGCCTCGGTGTCTGATAATAAGGAGAAAGCATGCCTCTGAGTGACACAGGTGAAACTAGAGTCAATTTGTCATATAGCCCACAGAGAATGGCTGAGTTGGACAGCTTTTCAGCAGCCCTCCTAGTGTGTCTTATTTATTAGGCAAGTCTGTAATTTGAGCATTTTATTGTGCAGTACGTCTGCACACGATCATGCGTGCTTATTCACATTTCTTTCTGCCTTCGGGAGTGTGCAGGGGGGAGTAGGAGGGGTGTTAGATTCTTTACACAGAGGTGGGGAAACAGAGGCAGAAAAGTTCTTTGAAGTAAAAAAGTCTTTGTGTGTGTGTGTGTGTGTGTGTGTGTGTGTTTGTGCGTGAGCCAGACAGGGTGTTGGTGCGGGTCCAAGACCTTGCTCCTGAGAAAGCTGACCAGCTGATCTGGCTGCGTGCCCGAGTCCACACCAGCCGAGCCAAAGGTGAGATCACCCCTGTCTTTGTTCACCTTTCTTTCACCCCAGAGCCACTTTCTTTGAGCAGGAGACACAAACGGCCAAGATTAGATGACCCCTGTGCTAATCCTCGGTGTGCTATAGTGAAATGTCTAAAAGGTCTGCCCTTGGGCCATCTCTCCATGTCACTCCCTTCTCTCAAAGACCAAACCGTCATACAGGGTGCCTTTGACTCGCCTTTAGATGTCCCATGACCAAGATGACTGATATCACTCTTTTCAGGCTGATCAACACCAAAGTTCAGAAACTACAAAAGAAATGGGCGCCTTTTATTACCTGGACTCCTGTATATAGTTAAGATATAAACTTTAACCACTTTTTCTGCAATATATTCCTCTGTGGGAACGTGCAGACACTTGCAGCACTTTCTTCCCCCCATTCCTTCCATGTTAAGTAGGGTTTGACAACCTGAGGGTGTTTTTGATATCATTGTCAGACTAGCATGTCAGTGCCAACTGGAAGCTCAGATAACCTCGTATTTGTCGGGTTCCAGCTACTGGCAGCCATGAAGTTGCTCTATTTGAATACAATGAACCCACTCAGCCTTGCCAGGTTATTACATCTCTGTATGAAACACCAAACCTTTTTGCCGCTGTGCCAAACTTGTGATTACAAACAAGCTCAGGTCTCAATGATTACCTTTTAGCCATTTCCTTTCAAGATAACTGCCAGAGTCGAGAGTCACTTCCCCTCCACTCATGTCTTCATTCTCTCTGCTCGCTGTAAGGATGTCCGTGTGAGCAAAATAACATCCTGATTTGGTCTGGGATGAAGTGCATCTGTTGGTGGGAGTTTGGCATTTCTATTATCCCCACCACCCACCCCCTTCTCACAGGCAACAAACATCAAAGTACCTGGGTGGTCTGACTGTCTTCTGCCCTCAGTTTTTGTTGGCTAACTTGTTTACACTCTTCCAAGGTGTGTGTGTTTGTTAGGAAGGTAGCAATCAGCCTTTCTCCACACAGAGCTCTTCAAAGGGAAAAGACCGTTAACAAATGTTTGACACTTTACCTGTAGATGACAAGGGACATCCTTACCTTCACACAAGCCGGCACTATCTATTGTTTTTGTTTTGTCTTCAGGGAAGCAATGCTTCTTGGTCCTGCGTCAACAGCAGTTCAACGTGCAGGCACTGGTCGCAGTGGGAGATCGTGCCAGCAAGCAGATGGTCAAGTTTGCCGCAAAGTGAGTACGGAGACTGCTCTTCCTGTCAAAGAAGGCACAAACAATGGTGGGAAAACCCTGGACCCTAATCGTCCACCGATCCATTTTCACACATTCTGAGTGAAGTGGAGGGTGGAGGAATCAATCATTTTTCACTTGACAACAAAAGCTGGCTGTTAACAGGGTGGGATACAGGAGCGTTTTTAATGGAGCTGTTCCTGTCGAGATGGCAGATACAGCAGCTTGGAGCAGAGGAGGAAGAAATACTTAAGAGCCAAGCATCATTATTCATGTTCACAGCCAAATTATAGCCCATTACTGGTAGTCTGTAAACGAATGCTGCTATCAGCGGATATGCACTTTATTAAAAGGGTTAAAGGAGGAGGGCTGAGTAATTCCACTTAAGCTGACATCTGATCACCTTAAGGGTGCTGTTATGTAGAATAAAGCTAAAACTGGACTTTTATTATAAAACAACATAATCTGGGCTGTCGCGATTTCAATCAAGTCATCAGAAGTGAAGTGAAATGAGTTATAAACACTGACATGAAAGCCCCGTGCCGCCGTCATGCCCTCGTCGGAAGAAAAACACACAACTTCTCAAAGGCGACACAAAGTAGATTACCAGTGACTTGTAGCTGCGCTTTCCCAAACGACATGAACACTGCTGAATTCAGAGACAATGTTATAAAACGACAATCGAACTGGAAAATTATGGAATATTTTGCCGTTATTTCATTTTTTTTTTTCATTTTATTAATTCTTCTTTTCAAACCGAAAAAATAAACTACAACAGCGTCGGCTAGATGCATATACGTATACATACACATACTCACATAGACACCATTATACAGATGTACATAAACATATATAAACATTTACACACATATAGCCCTATACATATACATGCACCTGCCCCATCTAAGTAATAAGATGGATATAAGAACCAGTTAACTTAATATTCTCTGCGCATTTCCTTATATCATTATGGTCCAAAAAAAAGGTAGTAGGCTGAAGTAAAAAATATTTCTCTGGGCCTCTCCCCTGGTACTCTTAATAAGAGATTTTCTCTCTATATATAGCCACTTAATGTCAAATAAGTATGTATTGTTATTGTTATATATTTATTTATTTTCTTATCAGTCAACCATAGTATATCAAACAAACTAGATCTGAGAATTTCTATTACTCCCGCAAAGAAAACAAATGAAGAAAACAACAACAAAACAAAACACTGAAGGCAGTTACAAGAATGTCCTCATCCAGTTTGCAACCTATACTTTTTTAGCATATCATTTTTCATAAGCCTTTTTAACTTAATAAAGAGCAAGACCAGGGTTTGGTTGGCACACTATGCTATACACTGTATTTCTCTAGCATAATTTACATTAGAATATTCTAACTAACAGCAAATAAAAAAAGGTTACCTCCTCAGCTATCAATAAATATGTTTTTAATGTACTTAAACCTTTTCTAAAATTAGATGATTGGTGATAGAAGTCATGTTGTGTATTCATGCCAGCCAACCACATCACAGGATTGGATGATTCTTCAATGCTGAATTCAAAAATTTAATCAAAAAGTGACTTAAAATATAAAAGTATTATCAAATCGTCCAACTCTAATCATCATTTGTCTTGTACATATAGTCCTTTTAGATTTACAGATGTTTGGAAGGATATGTTTGCCATTCTACCAATATTTGGTGAATCAAACATGCATCCATAACACGAAAGACCATAATTATCATGTGTTACTTAAAAGGCACCTCCTCAGATATTGCTAAATTGAGGCAGTGCAACACCCTTAACTGCAATCTTCCAGACCAAAATGGCAGTTAAGACATTGGATAATAAAGAAGTGAAGCAATGCAGAGATTGCAGCTATATTTAAAACAAGCCTTCCATCAAGTCACAGTAATCACAGCCTTTTGCAAAATGCTGCCATTTAGGCTGAAGACGAACAAGTGTCTGCAGTTTCATCCTCCCAGAGAATGTTTCAAGAAGAAATCAGTTTGATTAAAATGATTAACTTAGCAGCACATTATGGACCGAGCAGTGTGACACCACTGAGATGTGCCAGGCTCCCTTATTGTTCCAGACTGAGGCGGCTGTGGGTTGACCCCGAGGACAATAGTCTCTCCGCAGCTTCACACTTCCCTGATTGTTTAGGGCTGAGCTGAAATACAGACTCATTGTTGAATTCTGTAATACAGACTATTAGAGACAAAAGAGACATTTTTGCAATTACTGCAATAGTCATCAATCACCTAGATTAGTTTGAAAGACATAATCATGTATTCAATACAGCCAGATTAATTTAAAAACATGAATGACTTAATGAAATAAGTTAAATGATGAATGGAGTTTATGTACACACCTGCCTGAGTCATATGTAAACAAGTCAGAGCTGCTTAATGTTTGATGAAAACTCAGATGTGCATAAATTACCATTTTTCACACATTCATTACGCTCATGTTTTGTAAATGAGACTCCAGGAGCCTCTTGGCAGTTTGTAGCAGGATGTTGAAGTACACACGTAGCTAAACACAAACACAAGAGCATTTTTCTGATGAGGTCGAGGTCACTGCTGCTCAGACCAGAGTCTTGACCTCTGCTGTCTGAACACACTGACCCCACTTTGTTAGAAGTGTCAGAATCTCCTGACCGCGCCATAGTTCCCTCAGTCACTCAGCTGACCTGCTTTAACTTCACTTCCCCTCCAGTGTTTCTTAACACAGCCATAAAAAGGACCAGTGATTTGTTCAAAAAGCACTTTTCTCAACAGCATGTTCTTTAATGTTGTAGAAATGTTTGCTGTTGTAACAGGATATTGTGTTAAGAACTTCATACAAACATTTTAAGATATTTTTGTAACCTTTTATGTGTAGCAGTTCCTTAATGTGGTTCTGAAATGTTGTGGTCGGGCAGTTAGTGTTATGCAATACATTGTCACATGACAACAGAGCGAATGAAAGTAATGACACAGTTGCCAAGACAACATGGTCTTACGACAACAACAAAAAACACCGCGAAGTCACCCCACAGAGTAACAAGTTACCAAAAAGAGTTTCTGAGCGCCACTCCTAGGACCAAAATATTATGTGCTTTTATATCTTTATATCTTTAGGAACAGGTGGCACTATCAGTTCCTGTGGTTTCTGGCTCACATCTAGTTTCACACACTTTGGCGTGGTGATTGACAAGCTGAGTAAGACCCTGGATTACAAGTTAATCCTCTCATAATCATGCCGAGGGGAAGCGATGACATTGCTGAGGAAGTCTCCTTTCACATATTGTATGTCCAAGTCATCCTCCTCTCACTCACACAGTTTAATTAAGTGATCTTCAGCCTCTTTAACCTTTACTCAAGTGCATTGCTCAGGGTGTGTGCCAGAAGGGGACTTTGGCCCATTTGCTTAAACTGTAATATTAATAATCTTTTCTGATATTTGTGCACTGTGTGAGGTCTGGTGGTTTGATTCAATCTCGAACCACCTGTTCAGCCAGAGGGTTTTTTTTTTTTTTTTAAGATTTGGATGACAATTTTTGATATAATCTGTGCTGTGAACATGCTGTGACCCTACGCCCTCATCCTTCCTGAATCGCATCTTCCGTGCTGCTGGGTTGAATATGTGTGCAAAGGATCCATGTTTTAGAACTTGCAGCCTCCTTGCAGCAACATGCATATTTTATGGATTCCATATTTCCATATGCCATGGCCTCTCTTTGTGTTCTTTCCTGTTCCTCTGATAGTCAAGCTCACTGGCTGATATTGAGGTTCAGATGATTGTCATTGCACAATGTGTCAGTCTTGTGTACTCCTGCAAAAATAGTTGATAAAGACGGCATGTTTTTCACTGGAAAGTATTTGTCGTGGAAACTGATGATGCTGGACTTCTCACACACAAATGAGAAAGGAGACTCCAGATGTTTTAAGTTAGAAGTTACTTTTATAAAATGACTCGAGGAGAGGTGACATTAACAACCATCTGTGTATCATCACAGTACAGTGTCACAGCCAGCTCAGCCAGACCTTCCCTCAGCTGTGGTATATGTGCTTTAACATTATGCTAATGTTAGAGGTCAAGTTCGTCAAAATATTACCAAATATGACTCCTTAACATATGTGTACTTTGGATTGGTCATGAATATGCATGAACCAAGAAGCGCCTTTCTGTCTGCACAATGCACAGATAGAAAGAAAGAGATGAATGCAGCAGCTCCACCTTGGAGGCTCCCTGTTATTGTCAGGTAAACCCAAACAATTGGAGTAAAGGTCGAGTCAGTGTCCAATAGTTTAAAATATGGCAGAGGTCACTCTGAATTGAGGAGAGTGCCTGTGACAATCTATAAGGTGCAATCCCACTATAGTCGAATACCTGGAATGATGTGCCCGGTGAGACATCCCTAGCGGCCAATTGACGTTTTTTGGCCCTGTCGAAGAGCAGGGCCATTTTTCTCCCCTGAAATAAGCCTGGTTGCTTATTGGATAGACTGCTAAGCGAGATGACATGTAGTACTTGACGCCACAACAACACGCAGAATTTTTAAAAGCCTGTGAAGTAGCGAGCGTGGGCTGACGCTTTTCCAGTGGCCACTTTTTACCTTGATGGAAACACACCTATAGAAAAACATTCACTAGAATCATGCAGGTCAATATAGTCAAATCAAAAGTACTTTATTTATCCCCGAGGGGAAATTCAGTTGGTCTGGTAACTCTTTATATCTCTCCGTCCTGCAACAGAGAGAGAGGAGCCGTCCACTGCCGTTTTTTTGCTCCATAAAGGTTTTGTGTAGCAGATGATCTGGGTATTTCAGGATGGCCTGGAACATGTTGACAGGTCATCTCTCCACCACCTCCTCCAGTGTGTCCAACCTGGCTCCAACCACAGAACCAGCTCTTTAGACCAGTCTGTCCAACCGCCTTGCATCTCTGTGTGTGATGCTGCCTCCCCAGCAGACTGCAGCATAAAACAACACAGTACCACCACAGACTAATAAAACATCTGCAGCATCTTACTACACATCAAGAGATCTGAGCTTCAAGAAGAAAAAGAGGCGGCTCTGTCCCTTTTTGTAGAGAGCGTCTGTGTTTGATAGTTTCTTTTCAGGTTTGATTAAATTCCCTCTAAGTCTTCACTCCATATGAGTCTTGACAGATATGGGTATAAACTGCAACTTTACTGGTTGATGGAGGCATACCACCATGCCTCAGTAATTCTAGTGTTTTGGCTCCACTCCCACACAATGAAGGTGAATGAAATCCATAGCCCCTGGTCGTTTTGTAAAAAACTGCATTTAAAAAGACTTAATAGCAGTGTCTGTTTTCAGAAACAGTCTATACCCTCATACTGAGTGTAACAGCGGACATTAAACAGTAGCAGGTCTCCTGCATGAGATTGGAAAACCATGGTGTTGGTCTACAAAAGGCCTGTTTCCTCTGAAGCTTTAATCTCTGTCTGTCTTTTTGTTTGCCTCAGCGATAAAGCGGTCAGAAGTTGTTGTGGGATAATGAGAGTTTGAGTGAGATCTCAGCTTCTGAGGGGAATGTTTGGCACTGGTAGTTGTTTGTAGGCTTTCGAGGACTGAAGGGGAAAGGATTGGGTCTTTCACCTTTTGAAATTGGAAAGTCAGTCTAGTGAGCTGTGCTTGACCATTCTGTTATTTAGTGATGCATTAGCAGATGAAGTAATGGCCATATGCGTCTTTCATGCCCAGAGTGTTTTGCCCTCTGGACACTGATTCACTATGAAAGCAGTCCCTCTGCCTTTTCCTCGTATTTCTCATCTCCATGTGATATTGTCAACTCTCAGTCTTGAGTTAATCAGTCTGTTTCCCTCTGTGAGCGCTGAATGTGTTGCCGCCAGCCTCCGGGCCATGCAGCGGAGGTTATTAATGTGGGGGTTTATTTATCTAACTGATCTCTACTAGAGAGGAAGGACTATGGTGGCAGCTGTCGTGGGGCTGAAGGGACGGCAGTACCCCAGTGTTCAGTCCCTCATTACTGCTTTTTAATGAGGAGGAGTGAAGGATTGCAGTGGGCTTCCCATCTGGCCTCGCGCTGCATGACAGTGCTGTTCCTCTTATCTGTGATGGTGCTCTAGGTTTCACTGAGAAACCTTTGCAGAAAAGGCTGCATTGTTTTGGAAACCCATGGTGACAAACTTAGGGAAAAAAACTGCATTCTGAACTCATACCCTTGTGGTCAATATCAAACTGTGTTTGCAGTGAAGCAAGGTGCTTTCCAGTAGCTGTGAAAGGATGTAAGCTGCCAGCAACCCTTGTGCAACACATGTCCTCAAAGCTCCGAAATCTCCCCCTGACTCCCCTGCTTCTTTTTCATTGACTTCTCTCTTTTTGACTGCTGTATAATAACATATTTTAACTGTTATTGTGCACACTGTTATATCGTATGGTGCCCATTCAATATGGGCTCACTGCCTATTGCTGCTTGCAGCTTTTTCAAGAACCACTCATCCAAACAACTTCACAGTTGTCAGAGCGCTTCCTTGGGTTTCGAGTAATACACCTGCCGTTACATAGTTGCATCACCTAGCAAACCTCAAGTATACATTTCATTTTCTAACGGCTAGATATTTGGGAGCAGTTATATCTGGGAATAAAAGCATTTGTACTCAAATTTAAATCACTGTTGCTTGAAATGTTTACATTTGCTACAATGTAACATCTCTTCATCTGTTCTTGAAAGTATTGTAGCAAGTGACTAAAAAGTAGAGGTGGGGGAAAAAATCGAAACAGCATAATATTGGAATATTTTGCATGATGATATTAAATAGATTTATGGGCTCATTTTAGGGATATAATGGAGATACTGGCATCATATGAAACTAGAAGATCTATGAATCTCATGGCACTATGTGGATATCATGTGGGGAAGTTGTCGCAATAGCGCTGCAAAGTTAAGCTTTTTTATGTTTCGTTCAAAAGAATTGAGAGCAGTGAAGCTTAAAGTTCAGGAAAGTTTGATTAAATGCTGCAGTTGTTGTCGTCCATACATGTTTGATATCAGTTCAGTTTGACTGAATACTTTGTTGGTCAGTCTGTGGGTTTGACTCTCATTGTGGAGAAATAAAAGGACTGAAGTGAGATGAATAGACTGAGAATTTTCTCTTATTTGACAAAACAATTCTTGATTGAATTTAATTTTGTGGACACAAAATTTAGTTAAACAGTTAAATTGTATTGTAACAATATAATAATACACTATTAAAAACGCGAGCTGTACCCAACATGCTGTTTGGCAGTGTAACAGTTAATAGGGGTCCCCTCACAATACATTACACAGTGTGTACAGAACCCGCTACTCGTATATATGTAGATCTCAAGAGCTTGTGTACAACACTTCACTCCTTTGCGTCCTCAGCAATAAACCCACCGAGCATGAAGATGATCGAATAAACAGTTGTCTGGAAAATCAAAAGGATGGACATACATGCAGAAAGATTCCATTAAGTGAGATGCATCCTGTGATCTGCCTTGAAACTAGCGGGTGCTGGTTTAATAGCTCTCACAGCCCTTTGATAGACGGTTGGGTCAAGTATAGCCTTTATACCTATCAAAATCACAGTGTGATGCCAGCAGATGCAGACTTTTTTCTTAGAAACAAATGGGCTCTCTTTGAAAATAAAATAATATGGTGACAGGAATCATTTCAGGGTCCCAGAATGTATTTTTAAGTGAGTAAAAATGTGGTGTAACTCCACAACAGACTGCCACATCTGTCTAAAATAAGATGTGTGGAAACAGTGAAACAATTTCTACCCTGCTGCAACCTGTTTATTTGAGCCTGATGTAAGTGGACACGTGTTTGTGTTGAGCAGAGAAAGGGGGATAGCAGTTTTATTATGAAAGCCACAAGCTTGTGGTGTCTCAACTTGCCCCCGTTGGCTAATGTCATAGCGAGAGTTGTATTTTTAGAATTTCTGATGATTTTGTGAGAAGAAAAAAAAAGCTTCTCTCAAAATCACTCAGCCCTATCCCACAGTACCCCCTGCACTCCACACCGTGAAAATTGAAACTGCTTGTCTGTTTGCATCAGTCACGGTTTAATGGAAATATTGTTCTCAGGCAGTTAGCCTCCCACACAGATGAGTTTGTTTTCTAAGTGCTATCTGTTGTTTACACTCCACCCTCCCAACTGTCTAGCATCACCAAGGAAAGCATCGTAGATGTGGAGGCGTCGGTGAGGAAAGTGGAGCAGAAGATCGAGAGCTGTTCCCAGCAGGATGTGGAGCTCCACATCGAGAGGGTGGGCATCCTTTTTACGGCGTCAAACACACACACAGATCTTAACAAACTTTTCTCTCAACACAGGTCATGAGTATTGGTTACCTCAAAACATCGTTTATGTTGTAATTGGTGCACGATACTAGCTACACTTAAAGGGATAGCTAGGAGTTTTTGAAGTGAGATACTTGTCCATGGTTGATGTTTGACCAACAGCAAACAACAGGTACAGACACTAAACAAAATAGAGCTGTGGACAGGGGCAGCAGCAAAACATATTTAAGCCACCTAAAAAAAACTATATCCGTTAAAGTGAACCCTGTAACCTTACCAACAGGGAACTGAAGCTGTTCCATCTTTGCTCTCTTTAAAGTCAGTTAAATCTTATTGAGCAAAACAGTATTTTTACCTTGCAGGACACACAGGACCTGCTGTGTTACTACTCCCTCTATCTGTTAGTTTGTCTGCTGGATTGTGTAGTTTGGTGTTTTAAAGGGTTAGTGCGGATTTACCAAAGTCCCACAATAACACAAACCAATTGAAGCCACAGTCGACCAGCAACTCTGTGTTCCACCAGGTAAAATTGTCTGGTTTAAGGCTTCAGATAGGTCTGTCTGACGGAAGGGGAAAGGAGTGAAAATACTCTAAATATAGCGTAGGTGGGCCTTTTTGGCTATAGCTATGGATAGACTATGCATAAATACCTCATACAAGCCCAATTATAATTAAAAATGAAAACTAAACATTTGAAGGGAGTGAATCAGACTTTAGGGATGAGGGACAAATGTATAGGCACAGACTCCAATATAATGCAATCCAATGCAACAATCTATGATAAAATTGTGTAAAGTTTTGCACAGCTCAGTGGATACTTTCACATTCTGATTTTATTTTTGTTCCCACTACCCAACCCACTCATTTTAACACATACTCAGTCACATATAGATGAGGTTTTAACAGATGAGGCTGTCTGTGTCTTTCATTTTGACTTATGTCTCTCTGTAGACCCCAGGTACTTTCCATTGTCAGAACATCTAATGGAAATGTTGGTGGCTTCATCACCTTCTGAATTTTAATGCTCTTTATTTCTTCCCCCTCTCAGATTTTTGTCATCAGCCAGGCAGAGGCTCGTCTCCCCCTGCAGCTGGAGGATGCCGTCAGGCCTGATGGAGAGGGAGAAGAGGTGAGGATGAACACAGGGATGGATGAGAGAGCATGGAAAGTGGAATGCACCCAAAATTCTCACTACTGACACTCAGTTCTATTTTCTCCACCGTGCCTCCTAATGTGAAGTATTGGCTGACACCCAAGGCTGATCTTATTCACTCTTTTCAATGAAGCAATGCACTGCAGTTCACAGTAAATGTCTGACATTTGGTAGGTGATTAATAGAGGATCCACTATGTATTATGGTTGACTGAAAAGAGAGAAAAAGCCAACCACCAACAATTTAAGAGACTCTGTATAAAAAAAGCAAGTCTAGTATATTCTCAAGGTGAAAGTTTTTACTGTCAGGTGAAAAAAATCAGCATGCGGTGCCATAAAGACAGCTCTGAGAAAGGAAAAAAAACATCTGTGGACCGTGCTCCAGACTCCGCTTTAATTAAAGACATTCTGACATGAACTTTTCAGTGTGAGAAATAGTAAGTGACTGTGTGAGAGTCCACAGTTGAAGAATAATGGCATGTGTGGATGGGTTTGGTCTGAATGGTAATTATTACAAACAGTAAAGCATTGATGTATCTACATACTTTATATTAAAAGTAAAATTGTAGTATAGCCATGCATAAGCTAACTTCGTCCTTCACAGAGAGGACGTGGTCAGTAAGGAAAATAGAGCTTTGTGTTTTTGGCAGACTCAAGGATTGGGTAATTAAACCTGGTTAAATTAAACAAGATCGAGAGCAGAATGGCTCGCACTGATTAACATCACATTCAGTGAGTAACATCACCTTGTTTGACTCGCCCCTCTCCATGCAAACTGTGATTTCATCACGCTGTGTTTATAAGAGCCGGCAGCCAGTGTTTTATGGTGCCTTCTGAATTCCAATTAGGTAGATTTGTGCGTTGATGCTGAATCATTTGAGAGAATCGTGATGCATTTAAGAAGTCATTATATTTCCAACACACAGTTTATGTGCTTAATAATGGTCATTAAACATTGAGGCTGCTGTTTTCCAGTGGGAATCACTTTCTAAACAGCAGGTTGGTTTGGTACAGGTGTGATTGGTTGGTGATTCAATTCAAGAAACACTTATTTCTTTTGAATTCATTATGTATTATCAACATTTATAACCATTAAATAACTAGGTATCAGTGCAAATAGCTACTGCAGTAGGCTTCGTGTCTTGTCAAACATATTGACAAGATGAACACTTTGAAGGTTAGGAGAACTGGTTGCAGCCTCCAAAGTTACCTGTTGAAATGATGTGTCTCGTCTTAAACAGGTGGTTGGATGCTTTTACGGCGTTTTATCAAGCTGTCCATCTTTCTTTCGGGAAGCTGAAATGTTGAGATAATTCTAACTTGTGTTCAGAGAAACATCAAAGGGTGATCAGGCTCTTTTTTTGAAATGCATCATGTGTTAAGTAACATTTTGGTTGTGACGAAAACATATTTTTGACAGAAAAATATGCATTTTCATAGCCTGGCTAACGCCAGACTAATAATGTTCACATAACCGGACTAGCCCATCTCTACTTTGAGACTAAAATGCTCAATTCTGCTTCTGCAGCGTTTTTCTGCAGCATGTTCTGGCTCTGGCTGCTCTGTAGTTTCAGCTCACAGTTTACCGGCAGTGTTGGTGTGTGTCTGTGTGTGTCTGTGAGAGAGTGTTGCTTGCTGCTTTGCTTCTCCAGTTCTCGCTTTCTGCAAGATTATTCATTTTTACACCTTATTCCCCCTCATGTCATTCAATCAATAGACGAGCTGCTGCGGGTCTCTCGGTGGCTCCGCTGTCCCCCGGCTCGTAGCGAGATCACCGGCGTTTCAGCAGTGAGCGAAGGCTAAAACATCCTTTTTGGTGGTGATAAAGGAGTCTAAAGCCAAACGTTGTTCTTCATTTAAAATCAACTTTGGCTCTAAACTATTTAAAACGCCGTCTACAGCTAGACTGAGAGAGAACTTCGCGTCTGCTGCAGCCATGTTGGATCCGTTAGAAAACTACAAAACTACAAGCTTCCATCTGTCGAGTAGTACACGTCATCGTCTTGCCGTCCCTCCCCGTTCTGTGATTGGATCCCTAAAACAGGGCTAAGAATCGGCTGTAGTTGCCAGACCCTTTCGCAGTTCGAAATGAAATCGAGCGCACAAGGCAGTATGGGTATGCCCAGGCTAGTATTTTCCATGAAATGTAGCTAAATATCTAACAGTCTTCATTTGCTTATTTCAAGTGTTTCAGAATCAGAAATGACAAAAAGAAAATAGCAAAATATACAGAGTTAAGACAATATACAGAGTTTAGAAATACTAAGACATACTATTATTGCACAAGTAAGCAGCTGTAAGCATGTGACAGGTGGCAATAAATTAAAATAAATTAAGGTGTGAGGTGTAATGTGCTGGCATGATTAAGAGTCTGGCTTCTCTGTTGACTCAGAGTGTCTGACGCTCTGAGGGAGGAGAAGGGATTAACAGTGGGGATTAACCATAATGTTCCAGCTGTTTAATGCAAACCTTGTTATGAACAGACTGAAGCTGCTTAATCAACATCATTTGTAATGGATGGGGTGAAAGAATTGAAGTATCAAATTCTGAATTATCATATTAGATTATGTATCTCTTCTCAACAAATTAATATATCCGCAGAGTGGGTCTGTATTTATCCAGGAAGCCGATCTGTGCAGCTGCAGCAGCATCCCAGGTGCTTTCTGTGGGGATTCAACATGTCAGTCACACACTTGTAGCAGCACCTGCCTTCCCGGGAGACACGAGCCTTAACAGCCCTGTCTATCCAACTGTATGCCTGTGTAACCTTTTGTCCCTGTCTGTGGGGCTGTTTGGAGCAGGATGTGGCTACACAGGCTATTAGCTCAAACCCCAACGGGTCCTGAGGAAGCCCGGCATCCATGACCCTGGAAGCAGTGGTTCCTCCTGCGATGAAACATTTATTCTTTCATTTGTCTTTTACTCTTTCCTTTTTTATTGCCCTGTTGTCCCACATCGCAGATGTATTCTATTGCAGTTGAACCCTGTAAAAGTTGCTGCAAGGAGCAACTATTTTTCACTTGTCCACAGCATGTGGATTATTTGTTCTGCACACTGCCTATAGCTGATATGTGAAATAGGATTTTTATGCAAAGAATGACGTGTATTGCATGTTTTTTTTGTTTTTGCCTTCCTTGTGCAATTTGAGAGGCCTGTAAGCTGGTTCACACATCACTGGCCACACAAGCAAAGAACAAAACAAGGCTCAACCGTTACACTGCTGAATATTTCATAGTCTGAAGGGTTTTGGTGATGTGATGATGTTTTTGTGTTTGCCCTCAGGAAGGCAGAGCCACAGTCAACCAGGACACCAAGCTGGACAACAGGGTGATTGATCTCAGGGTAAGTTGCTACCAGAGCGGAGGAAAAACAAGGAAAAAAACATTGAATTTGTGACACAGCCGGCAGAGTATCCTTCTCGATGTATCTAATCTTGCAAGTGACATGTTCACATTTGAGGCTCGAGTGGTTGTCTGGTGAGATGAAAAAAAGCTCTTAGTTTGGATATTTGAAGCCACTCCTGGTTAAAGTTGTGTTTTCATAGCTAATTTTTCATCATTTCCATCAAAACAGTTTTAATAATCATTTATAAATATACAAATGCTACAACGGTTAATCCAATTTTGTCGAGTAATGTAGGAAACTTAAAACGTTAACATTAAAGGGAAGCAGGCGGCCTTTTAAGCTGCAACTGGTGTTTCGAAATGCAAAGCAAACCACTCCTACTTTCACCTCTAAAGCGAGAAAGCGATCGTCTGTGATTTTAGCGGGCAGATGATATCCATCATATGTCGTGTGGGAAATGTGCTAAACCTATGCCAGCAGCAGTCGCGTCTAAGCCGCAAAGCGTCTCATTGTTTTTGATCTATGCCTCCCACGTGTATGATGCAGCAGGCAGGAAGGTACTAACACCACAGCACAGAGAGCTTCACAACAACACCTGTTTCTGTAACACTGTGCACTTTGAGCTCATGGACTCGGGTCTGTCATCAGTTTTGCACTTTAGAGCCCAGTGAAGCTATAAAGTGGTTCCCACACTGGCAGACAGACACTCCAAAAGGGAACCATAAACCTCCCCCCAATAATAATTTAGTTCCAATGGAATTCCCCTTGCAACCTGACCGTCCTTAAACATAAGGCGCTTCGAACTGAAACACAGTGGAAAAGTTAAATTGAATTGAGTTTGTATAAGCCAGCTGGAATCACAGGTAGACTGTTTTGGGCAATTCCATTAGCTCAGAGTCAGGCCTGTAACTGTATACTCTCATCAGTCCAAGCTGAAGTCTACCATATGTTCATTCTGCCTAACAATGCAACTAATTATCATTTGTATTATTGATTAATCTTCCATTTATTGTCTCAGTTTATGGTGTAGTCTATATTTACTGTATAAAATGCAAGAGAATTGTGAAAATAGCACAATTCTTTAAAGCCCAAGGTGATATTAGTTTGCTTGCTTTTTGAAGCAACAGTCAAACATTTTAAGCTTTACTGTCACATGAAACAAAAGCACCAGTTCCAAACATTTGAGAAGCTTGAACAATTAATTATTTGTTGTTTTGACATAAAGTAAACTAATAGATAAAGTTAAAAGCTTTTCTTTGGATCAGCTAATGGATTAATTGCTTAAGCTTTTAGTTTGTTTTGTTGTGCTTGACTTATTCTTGTCATATAAGGAACATTTTGCTACGGGTTGGGAGATATCTCATTACATTGAAATGCTACTATGGGGACTAACATCATCACACAAGGACACTGTTGAGTCTCAGCTCTCCGGTCATACTCAATTTGTGTAATTCCAAGACTGTTTAGGGACCCAGCTATTCAGATATATTCATATAAAATAGTTTGTCTTCTGCATGAGAAAACGTGCATAGTTTTTGCCCCAAATTGCATAGGAATAATATAAAGTGTGCATGACTGTAAAGGGGAAACTCTTTGGTACCCATAGAACCCATGTTCAATTGGATATCTTAAGATGAGAGGGTCCCTCGTCCATGTTTGCTCTCCTTTGTCAAAATGTTGTCCAATTTTGGAGTCTTACCTAGCCTCCTACCCAAGAAGCTACTAATATCTTCACAAAATTTTTAAATGGAGCCCGCCAAACCCACTGAAAAACAAAAATGTCGACCCAGATTGCCATGGGCTACATGGGTCTATGATGGTTAAAGAGATGTCAGATGTTGATGTTCCTAAAAAGAAGACCAAGGTTGAACCCATGCAACTTAAACTATTTGAAACCTGTGGTTCGTCACCACAGACAAGTTTCACTCCAACAATATGTACTATTACTACTACAAGGTGTGGCTGTGCTGGTTTATTTAATGAGTCCCACGCTGTCGGGACACCACCAAGCGAAGTGCCAGTTTGACAGCACTGTTACCACTACCCACCACTTTGACACCTTCCCTCTACAGACAAACTGTAAACAGGAAGTGCTCTCTAATCTCTGAGCATGGTCCTTCACAGGCTGGTTTTAAATTGGTTTTCCAGGTTGCCCTGCATGTAACGCATGACACAAATGAGTCATACGAGGTTAAACTCGTTCACTGCTTTTAAAGGTGTGGGTGAAAGTGTTTTGAAGCAGGAAAGTTTTGTGACTTTCTCCACTTCTTCTTTTTGTAAAGTATTCAGATTAGGACAGAAGGAAAAGTTACTGCCAGACAGCCCTGAAGCATTGTCTGCAGATTAATGAGCTTGCCAGTATTTGGACATTATCACCTTTCCATTCCACAAACTTCTAGTCAGACAAGGCCTATTCAAGACTGGACAGCTACTAGTAATGGGAAAAAAAGTGAGAAATGAAACCATTTAATTAACACAGACCCGTGCATCCTCCTGCATTGAAAGGACCTTGGTCTGTCTTCATCAAGGTGTATAATAACTGGAGTTGAAAGCCAGTGAAGCTCAATTGTAGAAATCTTGTGGTCATTTGAGATGAGTCATTCGATTAAAGGGAGTTTTCTCTTGTTTTTTGACACGCTCTATCTCCTAACTGTTGTAGTTTTGGGGGGATTTGGAGCTTGGGTTTTTTACAGTAATCACTCTGTTTAGTTTGAGCCGTTTTCCTCCCCGCCGTGGTTTCAGCATTAACATTTATAATGATAGGTTTACAGCACCCAGGGCTCTCGCTGGCTTTGAATTCACGTCTCGCCCTCGCCAACAAATGTTTCACCCTTCATGTCGAGAGGAGTTGCATGAACAGATATCGGCGGTCCTGTTTTCACACATCTGTTCTGATTGTGTAATAAATCAAATGAATCATGCAAAGTGTGGTAATGCTTCTCCGTGTGTGGCGCTGTCTGTATGTGTCTGTTTCCTCCCAAAGACAACCACCAGCCAGGCCATCTTTCGCCTGCAGTCAGGAGTGTGCCAGCTCTTCAGAGACACCCTCACCAAAAAGGGCTTTGTGGAGATCCAGACCCCTAAAATCATATCAGGTACAAACACACTCTGTGTCACGTTGATCCTGCCCTATGGGAAAACTAAGACTAACACGCATTGAATTGTTTTTGATTAGATGTTTCAGTAGAGCCGCGCTTGTTTCCATATCACCACCCACGAGTGTCATGTGAGTCACAGTGTGGCAGTTGTAAGGTTGACTTCCTGTGTGAGCTGTCCATTTTTTTTTTTTCAGCAATTCATATCAAAACATGAACTTCAGTTGAAGCTCACTGATCCCAAACAGAGTCACGTACATCTATGTTCAAGCAAACCACTATAAGCGTTTTATTGTTTTAGACCTATCAGGCTTCTAATCCAGCCCACTGGGAATTTTGATACATCGACCAACTCTCACCTCAGCTCCCCTACTCTCACATCAGCTCCTCGACTTCACATTTCCACACAATGCCTTTCTAATTTGACAGGGGAGGCCTTCCTTAAGCTTCCTCCCAAAAGACCTTATCCCACTTCACTGAAAGAAGGCAAGACCGGGAGAGAAAAAACCCTTAAGATTCAAACAGAAGTCTTCACACTGACATTCAGACATAGTTATTTTGAGCTTTTCCTTGCACAGCGTCTCTCTCATCTTGCTATCTTTTCCTCAACATCAAGTGTGAGACATGACTTGGTTTTCTTCGTATATACAATTTACCTTGCGAAAAACCTTTCCATTCTCCAGCTGAAATTAATTCATTTTTTAAAGCCTTGAGAAAAAGCTCAGTCGGGCGTATATACTGCTACATTTCATGCAAAATGATCAATTTAAATTAAGTTTTAGTGGAAATAGATGAGTCGTTGCATGTTTAACAACAAAGTACTAAGTCTTTACACTAAATCCCGGTCCTCAGGCCTGCCACGTGCCCCTGAGGTTTGAAATGAACTGTGGTGAAACCTGTCACACTCTCACTTCCTCTTTTCTTCAAGAGCCAATGATATCGACTCATCCCGACACTACTGAATTCAAAACTGGCGCTCATTTATTTTGGCGGCACCTCTCAGTTAGCATGTGCCCTTTTGCAAAAACCGCATCTTCCTGCCTGCCAACACCCACAGTACATACAGTGAACAGTTTGTGCTGTGTGAACCCACACCCTAATATTGACGACTTGAAAGTATCAGATAAAGCCCTCTGACGTGTCAAATGGAGAACCGCAGATATGTTATGTAATAGTCCTACATTTGTTTGTTTTGAAAAACGTGCAACACCTGGTCGTTACATAACCCTAACCCCTAAAAAACTGTTATGGAAATTAAAGTGAAAAAGTCTGTGATAGTCTCCGTTGACCCGAGGCAGTCATCGTAATATTCTTATCTCAAAAAAATAGGTTGGCTTGATAATTAGAGTTCCAGCTGAAGCGTCCACTGAGCAGACATTGTATATATATCATCATTAGGCAGGATGTATCTAAGTTTGCAGGAAACTGGGGTTTCTCTCTTCACAAAGTGTGTGTTTGTCAAAACTCTATCTTGCAGTTAATGGCCGTTCTGTGCTGCGGGGGCCGCAAGAGCCTCATTTCATATCTAAAAGTTGTCTTTGTCCACTTCCAGCTGCCAGCGAAGGTGGAGCAAATGTCTTCACTGTGTCTTACTTTAAAACCAGCGCCTACCTGGCCCAGTCCCCCCAGCTCTACAAGCAGATGTGCATCTGTGCTGACTTTGACAAGGTCTTCTGTGTGGGTCCAGGTAAGAATGCCTCCCGACTGTCCACTCACACAACTGGCAAGCGGCAAAATGAGCAGCAAGAGTGCCGTGAAAAGAGTACACCCTATTAACTGAGATGACAGTTTGAAAATGGCTGCAAATGCATTTAGATTGTTAAAGTTTAACAGACCTCCCTCTGTTGCTTTCACTGTGGACAGAGCTGCTGTAGAACTTAGTGGCTTAGAGACACAATGGGACTTGTAAAAAACTTTATGGTGTTGCACTGAGTTTAAAGACCCCCCAGCTCTTTAGGTAAGCAACACTGCCACCATCTGATTGAATACACGTAACAAAACAACACATAAATACAAAACATGCTTTACACAGCCTTCTTTTTTAATCTTAAGGTGAAACACATTTCTCCACTGAGATACATAAAACATTTGAAAGAAGGGTGCTCAGTATTCTACAGACTGGGCCGAGGTCTTTGTTTGCTTCTCTGTAGCTCCTCCAGAGAAATCAAAGGGCTTAAGGTCATCACTGCTTCTAAGGCAACAATGTACTCACCACTGTTGCCTTAGTTACGGTCGCACCAATTCAGCGAGTAAGGAGAATTGGGATCAACTCTCCTGTGGCCAGAAGTTCTGATTTGTTGTTGTTTTTGTAAATGTTGCCTCCACAGCTGTGGCGCCACTGTCTAAAATCAGCTAAAGAGGTCCATCAGGAAACAAACAGATGTAAACACGAGGCAGGTGTTAAGCACAGATGAGCAGATGTCATGTCAGTTGTGTTTGCAGTTGTTTCAGTAAATGTATGCAGGGGGCATAGAGCTGTGTAGGTGCTAGACTAAAGCTCTGTGCGCATACAAAAGCAGAAATATGCACAGATACATTTTAAAAAGCAATACATATGCATAGGTGTGTTTTATAAATCTCAGTCATTGTGAAATTGTGTGCATGTGCACATCTGATATTCCCTCTCCAGTCAGCCATATGCGGGATGCACTTTTAATTAACTGCCTGCATGCACGTGTAAAGACTGCTCCGCCCATCTGAAGACCTGTCATTAGTGAGGTCCTCCAACATTTACAGAGCAGCCAACCATAATGCACAGCTCGGGCTAATTATATACAGCACTCATAATTTCATTAAATCATCATACAAGGACCTGCAATCAGTGATGATTTAGTTTCTTGCACTTGTCACACAGTTAAAGTGCTTCACTTTAATGGATACAATAAATGAAGAAAAATGAAATTCTTTCTGTAACTACCTTGGTGTAATAGTGTCATAGTAATAGTGTCTTGAGTGTCATTGTATAGTAAAAAAAATAAGGAAAAATTAAGCAAAAACACATTCTGATTTCATGAAATTGTGTTGGATAAGACTGAGTTTAGTGGCAAGATTGTTACCTTGATGTCTCTATTTAATGTTATTCAAGCTTGTGACCATGAGGGGTGGTCACTATTGTTTTTATCAGTGAGCCTGCCAATGACTTTCTTGATTAATTGATAAATCCTTTAATTTTGGTCTTTAACATGTCAGAAAATATATATTTTTTAAAAGTAGTCCAAGTGATGTTTTTAAATGTCTTGTTTTGTCAAAAACCCCAAATATTCAGTTTAATATATGTTTTTTTGAAGCACAAAACAGGAAATTCCTATATCTGAGAGGCAGGAAACAAGATTTTTCTGCAAATTGATCATGACAAAATGTCACGATTAATCAACAATTCTTGTTTTTTTCAACCAATCGATTACTTAACTACTTGTTGCACAGAATGACCTGGTGAGGTGCACATATATATTCAGTCAGTGCACCCTGGATAAGATGACACTGAATTAAAGGCCACTTCACTAGATGATGTGTTCACATTATTTTTGTATTTACTTTATATAGGGGCATTGATATTAAAATCTGCATCCGTTCAGTTTTCAGGGCGGAGGACTCCAACACCCACCGTCACTTGACTGAGTTTGTGGGTCTGGATATTGAGATGGCCTTCAGCTACCATTACCACGAAGTGATTGACTCCATCACTGACACCATGGTGCAGATCTTCAAAGGCCTGAGAGACAAGTAAGATTAGGATTCATACAGGGAAAGCTCCAACTAATGGTTTGACATTTTTGTTTTGACTTTTGACAAATTCTCATGGTATTGGTTTTAAACTTTGTGTGAGCCGAGCTGAGGTGACGATTGCACCAGAAATTGATGCAAATTACATCCTGTAGAGGCCCATGTTTGTTTTCCCTCTCAACACAAGAGGTGAATTTTTGACAGGATCAATTCCTGAGTGTAAATTCAGGGGACAGCAAAAAAAGTCAAAATAATGTGTTTCTTAGAAAACTATTTTAGCTGTTGAATAGCTGTCAGCTCTCCCCACAGTCTCTTGGTGTGGCTTTATTGCCTCCTAGTGGTGTGAACCAGTGCTAATGTACAGAGAGCTGTTTGAGCAGAATGAATGGAACCAATGTATACTGCAGCAGTATTTTTTTGGCATTTAAACTTTGTCATGCCTGTAGTTTTCTTGTTGGTTTTTTCCATCCCATAATCAGGGCAGCATAAGAACAGCATTTTTTGGGAATGACAGTGTCAAGAAATCATATTTTAGCTGCCATAATGATGGATTTTAAAACAAAAAATTTTGCATTTGTGTGTTGGATTTTACCTCAGTTGGCATGAATGGAAGATGACAACTTTAGGGAGATTTGGCTCATGTGCGATAACATTTATTAGGAAAAGAAAACCTTTTTTTTTTTACATTGAACTGACAAGGACACAACTTTCTTTCCCATGTAATAAATAAATAAAAAAATCTGAATATTGAATAAACTCATTGTAAATGGGAAACATGTCCCTGAGAAAGGTCAGATTAGGTTTCATGCTAAACCAGCTACAGTCAGCGAGTAAAGGTCAGTCATAGTGAGGTTCAATAACAACCGCTGTTCCTCTTTCTTGTGGCAGTTTCACACTTTATTCTCACGAATGTTCAGACTGTTCCTCTTTGACGTAATAAATATATTTGCATGTGCGTCTGGCTGATGTTCCAGCACTTAATGCAACAATCAAAAAAAAAAAATGTGTATATATATATATATATATATATATACACACACACAGACGGCTCAGCTATTTACTGAATTCTTTTTACTATTTACTGTACAAATGAAACTTATAATTCACTATAATGCAGTGCAGGGCATATAAAACATAGCTTCTTCTAGTTACATTTTTTCAATGACCCATAGCATAAAACTGTTTACAGATACATTAAAGTCGGTACATCTCAGTGTGCACACAGCACCAGCCTCAGGTTGCCAGCTGGCAATCTAGTAGTGGAGTAAAAAGTACAACATTTGCTTCAAAAGGAGTATAAATCTACATAAATGGAAATACTTAAGTACAGTACAAATTCCTCAAAATTGTACTTGAGTACAGTACATGTGTAAATGTACTTAGTAAAATTACACCACGGTGTGCAAATGATCCGTGTAAGCAGATAACTTGATTACTGATGGTGAAGTATTTAAACAGCATTTGTATAGGAACGATGTATGGTGGCCAACAGGAACAACATTTAGATCTCGCTGTATGAAACTGTTGGAGGCCTATCTGTTCATGGAAAGCTAGTGACCAGCGTGGGCTGTGACCTTGTTAGGTTAACTACCAAAGGCAAATTTTGTCTGGCATCTGGCTGTGTGGGCAGAAAATGCGAACCATGGTTCGTAGGTTTTGATATTTTGTGTTTGTGTGCGTGTCTGTCTTCACCAGCTTCCAGACAGAGATCCAGACGGTGAACAAGCAGTTCCCCAGTGAGCCGTTCAAATTCCTGGAGCCCACTCTGAGGCTGGAGTACACCGAGGCCTTGGCCATGCTGCGTGAGGCCGGGGTGGAGATGGGTGACGAGGAAGACCTCAGGTCAGAATACATCACACGGCCTGTGCCCCGCATCCCACTCGTCCTGTCAGATGATTCCTTTTGATGAAAGCAGAAATAAATTCAGACACGAGTTTAAAGAGAGGAAGTGAAACATCACACAAATAACTCGACAGATGAAAGTTTTTCTCATGATCAGTTCTGTTTTATTTGAGCTTTTACACACAGCCAATAAAGATGATATCATATAATATTCACTTTCAGGCATGTTATGTGTAAACAATGTGAGAAGCTGAGAGAAAAGTGATTTTTAAAGTTAATGTCTTTGGTTTCTCTGTAGTACGCCCAATGAAAAGCTGCTGGGACGCCTTGTCAAGGAAAAGGTATGTTGGAAAGTGTTTTCTTCATTTAATCTATGGTGTAGTCTAAAAAATTTTGCAGACTGGTAGTTGGACACTGACTGCAGAAAATTGTGTAAGCAGGTAAAGAAAAGAAAGTGGTTTCATTAGAGAAATGAAAAAGACATAATTTGATGGGTTGCAGCATTAAAATCAACTCTAATCAGCTGCCTTCAGCAGATTAGAGTCCAATCCAAGGTCATCTAATTATGAAGTCGTAATATTTCCAGAGCTTTCCACTTAATGAGTGGTTGAAAATCCTAAAAAATGCGCATGACAAAAATAATCCAGCAGTGGTTGCAAAAGCAATCCGAAACATGAATCCTGTAGTGTGGAGGACCATGTAACTAATGCAGAACATGGTGGCAATATGTTACTCATTATGCAATGACATATTATAAACAGAATAGGAGAGATACTTGTCTTGATACTTACACATTCATCTGATGTATCCAGACAGTCAGTTTTAAACTGTTGACTATTTTTCTCCCCCTCAGTACGATACTGACTTCTATGTGCTGGATAAGTACCCGCTGGCTGTTAGACCCTTCTACACGATGCCTGATCCAAACAACCCTGTAAGTCTGTCACTCACTCATACATACACACATAAAGTATTCACAGATATTGGCCACAAAGTAAGAAATGTGCAGAAGCAAATGTTTATGTTAATTTTTGCAAATGTGGTTTGTGCTTGACTTGTGGTTACACTTGCACTGCGGCCAGAGAGCAGCCTCAGAGCAGCCCAAGACTCTTCAGCCGTCTGGATGAACTGGCTGATAAAATACCACAGTGTATTTTGTTGCATAAGTAAAGCTCCCTGCAGTGTGGTCATGAAGAATTGAAGTACTAATAGAATTTTTTTAGAGCATCATGAGAAACCTGCGAGCAGTTTAACAGAAAAGCTACTGCATTGCCAATTTATGTTTTTCTCATCTTTGTGGAACCTGTATGTGAAAAAACTAAACCTGGGCTTTAATACCGGTTTCACGAGCAGTTCAGGTCGACAGATTCACCCGTTTGACTTCTTGAAAAAGTTTTCTGTTGTTTCTAAAGTACCACTGTTGTTCTGTGTTGATCTAAAGTATTTACATTTTGTCGGTCAGCATCTTTTAACCTCTCTTTATTTAACAGATTCTTGACCTCACAATTGAAATCCTTTTTTTTTTTTTGTCTAGAAATACTCCAACTCATATGACATGTTCATGAGGGGAGAGGAGATCCTGTCCGGAGCTCAGAGAGTCCACGATGCTCAGCTGCTGACCGACAGGGCCATCCATCACCAGATCGGTAAGAGCAGAGAGTGGAGAGGTGGCTCTGATAAAGGGCCAATCAGGGATTTCTTTATTATCTCTGTCGCCCTCTGTTGGTGACTTATTTAAATTACATTAGCAGGACATTTGTTGTATCAATGGTTGGTAAAAAAAAAAAGTTAATTACAAGTTTCTTTAGCAACTTCTTTCTTTTTGTGATACTGCAGATCTGGAGAAGATCAAGGCTTACATCGACTCCTTCCGATACGGAGCTCCCCCACATGGTGGTGGAGGCATTGGTAAGGAATAACTGCCTTATGAGGAACACATACAGGTGCATCTCAATACATTAGAACAGGGATGACAACTGGAGGCCCAGGGGCCGCAGACGGCCCGCACCCTCACTTGAAGTGGCCCTCAGTACAACTACATGCATTTGAGCCTGAAATCTTAAAACTTCAGTGTAAAAATGCACAAAATTACTTTTATTTCACCAATTAATGTTGGTCTGCTGTTCTTGCATTGAAAAAAAAAAAAAAAATCACAGTCAGTGGTTATTTTTTATTTGCTTCAAACCTTTTGTATTCCTATTTATACTGTTATGCATTTGAGCATGAAATATGTTAAGTTACTGCACTGTAAACATATTTAAAATTGCAGTTTCATCATATCTGGTTAAGTGTACGGTCCTATATGTGGCCCTTTGGCAGTGTCGATGAAAATTGTGGCCCCCTCCAGCATTTAAGTTGCCCATCCCTACATTAGAATATCATGGAAAAGTCCATTTCCAGTAGTTCAAGTCAAATAGCGCCAACCAAGTATTGAGTCATATAGATGGACACACTTTTTTTTTAGAGGCCAACATTTCCATATTAAACATGCTTTTTAAAATTGGTCTTGTATAATATTCAACATTTTTTTAGACACTGAATTTTAGGTCAACGTTTAATTCTATGTGTAATGAATATATATAATGTATTATTTCCACTTTTTATATTTAATTACTGACATAAATAAACTTTTCTATGATATTGTCATTTATTGAGATGCACCTGTAGAAGACCGTTTTAGCCCTCTAGATTCCACTACTCTCCGGTGGATTTGAAAATGCTCAAATATGAAAGCTTTGTTGTTGTAAATATGTACAATTGTTCTTCATTTAAAACAGTCAATTTTTATTCACATTTTAACCTGCTGCTGCAGTTTGGACAAAAACAGAGATCAGAGTATACTTTAATGTCAAAAATACATATTTGTTGAGTGACTGAACTATCATCCCCTCCAGGCCTGGAGAGAGTCTGCATGCTGTACCTGGGTCTCCACAACGTGCGTCAGACCTCCATGTTCCCACGTGACCCCAAGCGCCTGACGCCTTGAACCTTCAACCACTTAGACAAAGCAGATGCTGGTGATGGGAAACAAATACTAATCCACAATCCAGAGAAGGGGAGAGTATAGGAACTAGTGCCATCCTATGACTCTTAACGTGCCACTATGATTAACCATTAAGATGACAGAATGAAGCATTTGCAACTGTAGGGTGTACTTTAATGATTGGTGTACAGAGTTGTCTAACAACAACAAAAACATACATAACAGAGTAAAGGGAGTTGGCCAGGGATTTGAGGGAGTTCCTGTAAAGCTGCACACACTTAATCCATCTTTTAATTGAGTCAGTGTTAGTCTAAGTTCTTTTCTATGGAGATGTTAAACAACCTACTACTACCAGCACAGACTAAGGACTAATGATTGTGGTCTCCAGCAGTTTGCCTGTAACTACAGGTGTTTTGTATGTCTTTAGAGGACAAAACACAAATAATAATAATAAAAAAACTTCAATCAGTTATTTGGTTCCCTTTTTAAATAATGTGTGTCATATGTGTGTACTGCTTCTGAATTCATTATTGCTTATGTGTGACACTTTACACTTTACAGACGAATGCATTCTGCATGTTTAGTCCCTCTCAGTATAAGCTCAGTGTGATCTCTCTTGGCTTAATGAAGCATGCATGATCGACCAAAATAGACTTGCTGAAACAAAAAGGCAAGACAAAATATTAAAAACCATCATACCAACAAAATCTCCAACCTAAATGACATTACAGGTTGTTTGTCAATATACAACCCAAAACGACCCACATGAGCGTTTTGTGGTTGGCTGTGCAGAGCGTTCTAACACACGTCATACATACAGGTACAGTTGTGGTTTTAAAAGAGGCTGCAGTTTCATTAAATTTAGGTGACAAAATTCCTGATCTAGGTTTAGGGTGAAAAACTTCCTGGTAAGGCATTATAAAAGACAATATAAACAGTAAATAAATGTACGTAAATGCCAGAAGTGAATCAGTAATGTAAAAATGTGAGGCACGGATGTTCAGTGATGTTTAAATTGCATTTTTTACTTTATACTTTTCACATGGGACAGGAACCCTGTTCTCCTGGGGGAAAGTCCAGTTTGTTCAGCCCCTCCTGTCCAAGCGCAAAGACCACCATTTAAACTCTGCATCTCTGTCATTCATTATTATTAGGGCCACTAGAGGGTGGTGGATGACAGTCTAAAACGTAAATCATCACACTGTTAAAATAATCGCCTGAGTCATTTTTTGTCAAAATTGTTTAGTTTTTTTCCTAAATCATCTCCTCATGACGCCGGCCATCTATGGTAAAATCACCTACATCCTCAGTGGATCAGATCATGTGATTTTACCCCTTTAAGATAATGGCCTATGTCAAGTGTGTGACTTAAGCAGATTAATTATGCCTAAATCAAAATAAAATGTGACTTAGGCAATTTTTTGAACATGCCTTTGTGACTAAAGCAAGATATGGTAACACTTTATTTTGAAGGCGTCTAAATAAGAGTGACATGAGCATGTCATAAACATGACATGGGATGTGTCATGAACATTAATGACACTTTGAAGTAACATTAATGCTCATGATACTTGTCATGTCATGTTTCTGACAGGCTTGTGTCACTCTTATGTAGACACCTTCAAAATAAAGTGTTACCATATCTTGCTTAAGTCACAAAGGCATGTTAAAAAAATTGCCTAAGTCATTTATTTCTCTTAAGTTACATAATTTACACACGGTGTTATTACTATGCCAATAGTCATCCTTTGTTACATCATTTTTTTTTAGTGAAATTATCAATAAATGTCATATGTTACACTTTTGGTGAAGTTTTTTGTGTTTCCTGCAAAACTTGAAAAAAATGAGTTAGGCGATTATTTTAACAGGGTGACGAAATATACGTTGTTTTTTGCTGCATGTACAAACAACCTATGGGGTCGTTTTTAAGGGAAGACCAGTCTCGCCATACATAAGCTTTAGTTTCTCTCCTCATTCACACCTATGTAAGTTAAAGGCTTAATTCACTACCCTGCCTCTTACAGTGCAAGAATATCTCAAAGTGCTCAAGTGTTACTGATGTAAAAAATAAATGTGTATATATAGTTAAGTTAATAGTTTGGAATTGCAACATATAGCTGGTAGTGAAACATACTGACTGACACACTTATGTACATGTCCAAACCTATCGATGTGCTCTAACCACGGGCTATTCAGTAGCAGCTCCACTGACTTGAAGGATGAAGAGGAAGATGTGAACAACGTCAATGTAGAGAGAGAGCGCGGCGTAGATGTACTCCTCTGGGCTGATGGCCAACTCCCGATTTCCAATGAGAAGCTGGGTGTTGTATACTAAAAACTTTAGACAGAGAAGATAGGAAGTGAAGTGTGAATATGGGTTTGTCTGCTTCAGTTGTCCTTGTTAAGTACAATAAGGAGATACAAACCATCACAGTTTAAAAATAGCTGGCAAAACTGGTATACATTTCTTTATGTTAACATCACAAGCCTTAAGTTGTGTTCAGACATCATAATGTGTAGATGTTGTCACCATTGCTCAGTGGCTCCATGTGTCTGTTCAACACTTTGGTTCGAACAAGCTATCTTAACACAACAGCTTGATTGCTATAATGTTTGACACTAATTGTCTTGTTCCCTATCTGAATGAATCATGATGGGTTTTTTTCTGAGCACTGATATTTCCTAAAGTGCTACTATCAGGCAAAGTTTTGAACACAAGACTCATTTCATTAGAAATCACAGTCTTCTTTTTACTTTTATTACTATTGCACGCAGTATGCATTCAATTGTGGCATACGTCATCAGAACATTGCACTTTGAGCTTCAACCCTCTGGCTCATAAACTGTATACTGTATAGAATACAGGTGCATCTCAATACATTAGAATATCATGGGAAAGTCCATTTCCAGTAGTTCAAGTCAAACAGACCCAAAAAAGGTATTGAGTCATATAGATGGACATACTTTTCAGAGGCCAATATTTCCATATTAAACATACTTTTAAAAATTGGTCTTTTGTAATTAGATTTTTTTTTTTGAGACACTGAATTTTAGGTCTTTATTAAATGTAAGCCATAATCATTATAATTAGAATAAATTAAATAAAAGAAGACATGAAATGTTTCATTCTGTGTGTATTGGATCAATATAATGTGTTATTTCCACTTTTTGAATTGAATTACTGACATAAATAAACTTTCCTATGATATTCTAATGTATTGAGATGCACCTGTAAGTGTCACAATAGGCAGAAAGCATGCTGGCCTGTATACTACAGAAATACAAATTTATGCAATAGGACATCCATTTATTTTGATATACTGCTTTTGACATACTACATTGACTACATATCAGGAAATACAAAATCTCTTTTCTGGCATAGTAAATATTATAGTGGTATGGGTATTGGAAAGGACCCTGAGAGTTGAGCCGTATTTGCAGCACAGCAGTGCTTTGAGCTCAGAGCTAACATGCTGATGTTTACTATGTTTACATTCTAAATGTGTGCACATGCTGATATTTGCTTGGAGAGGGGAAGAAATCAAACAGCACTGCATCAGATGTTTTGATGGCAACACTGTATGAATACAATGACACCACTACACCACCGTGTAACCCATATAAATGATTAATACTGCAAATACAACTTATACAATCAATTGCCATTTCAGTCCACTAGATGATGCTGAGTTGTAATGTTGGACTATGTAGACAATACAAACAGTTCAGTTTAACAGGTGCAAACTATATCAATGAGAGACTAAAAACCTTATTGTATCATATAAAAGATGTAATAATAATACGCAGTTAAAAAGGTCCTGTATCAAAATATATGTCAATGCAATAATGCAATAATATATAATATAATATCACAAAAAGGTAAAAATCCCAGTAATATCCTGTTGTGACTGAAGTTTCATGATAATATTCCATGGTTGGGCCTCTGGTGATATATTTGCTATATTACAAAGTAAACCTGAGGCTGAAGGGATGGACATTATTTTTTTAAAGGTATTTGGTCATAAAGCATAGTATGATGGTAGTCAGAGGAAAAGTCAGAGGATCACCAAAGTTATTACAAATCATCCTGAGGGTAACCTGAATGTCATGGCAATATTATTTGAGACATTTATCTCAAAACCACTGATGTTAACCTCTTGGTGGGGCTAAGTGAAGAAAACCCACTACAGTCAGAAATCTCTGATCATGTTCAATATCCCCAGAGAATAAAAATTACTGCACCAAGAAAATATCAATTTACCACAGATGATTTTATATAAATTATTAAATTAAAATTAATAATTTATTAAATTTATACTTGTTATTCAACCATAACCTTGTAATAAATACCAGCTCAAATGCTCTACTTAAAATCATGTGAGTGTCGACTCACCAGAGTGTAAAGGATGGCTCCAATTGCAGCGTACAGCATATGCAGCCAAGGGACCTGTTGAGTGACATAAGAAAGGCCTCAGAATGTGAAATCAGCCACAGACATACACCCCGCTGAGCCGCTACTCCTCACACTGAGAAACACGAGCAGACAGAATAAATTAAAGAATTTGACCAAAGACTCCTCACATATTGGAAGGAGAGGACGACGGCCGTAACAATCCCAATGATCATGAGTACGACGGAGGCAATGCAGAGAAATCCGCCGCAGGAAGTGAAGTCCACCTGTGATGAGAAACAAGTCATTAACGGGATGAAAGCGGAGTTAATGTGCTGCAAGCCACATGAAAGAGCAGTCAAGATAATTTGAAAGAGAATCAAATTGAGGTGGAAAATTAATAAATATATAAACTTTGTGTGGATGTGTCATGTACAAGCCAAAATATGTGACTTATTCATCTTGAGTTGCATCAGACAGAGAAGTTGGATTCACATCTTATCCCAAAGTGTTATAAATATTTAAAGGAACTCAGTGCCCCATTGTAATGCGAGACAAAGGCGTTCTTTTACACTGACAACAAAGACATCCTCTGACAAGCCACGGGCTACTGAGCTACAGAGAGACACAGTTTACATCTCCATCTACCTTGGTTTGGAAGCAGAAGATTGTGACAGCTATACAAACTAATGCTGTTATTCCCATGGCGATAAACACCGCCTTTGTTTCATAATAGCTGTAAAAGATACATATAGTGATTAAAATAAATACATTAAAATACCACAAGGTGTAATATATCATCATCAAAATGTACTGTATTTGTGGATTGTGGTGTATTGCGTGAGCCGGAGCCAAAAGCAAACCTTGAAATTGTTCCAGTCATGTAAGACAAGGCAAGTGTCTGCAAGATAAAACAAAAAAACAATGAATCTTTTTTTGTTTTCTTTGTTTTTTGCTTTGCTATTCTAGTCACTCCTCATGCTGTGTTGTTAGTTTGGACAGATCTGCAGAACCCAATATTGGCTTCTGACCCATACGCTAACAAACAAACAATACTTACAAATACTCCCAGCAGCACAAGATTCCATGGGAAACGCCTCCTGCACACAAATTGTGATCAATATTTGAAAATGTATACAAACACAAGTGTCATTGCTGGTTATGAATATTGAAGACATAACATTATACGTAGGTAACTTTGCCCAGGGCCATGCCTACCTTGGCTCCTTGCAGCAGATGAGAATGCAGTAAACCACAAAATAAACCACACTGTGGAGAGATAAATCACTATGATTGTTACTGTGTATAACAGCATGCCATTAGAATAATAGCACTGAGAGTCATTCTGTCTATGTTTTGTTTTATTTTAAATCTAACTGCAGAGAAAGTGAGTTTTTGTTTTCTTCCCAGAGTGTAACTCACAGAGAGGCCCAGTAGATGCCAGGGTATCTGATGACAAACTGCCTCACTGTGTCACTGTGAAAGTGCAGATAAGGGATCACTCAGATTAAAGTGTACCTCAACCTCCATCAGATGCATTAATATGTGGTATATTAAACTGGGATGGACAGGAGCACTTACACAAATGTAAAGACTCCAACAACTGAGAAGGTGACGGCAAGCTGTGCTGTTAAAATTAAGTAAACCTGCCCACACACACAAAAAAAAGCATTCTTATTGAACACACATACCAAAAAACAACATTTCAGTGGTTCTGAACAACAGAAAGATAGTCTGAGTTATTTTTTATCTATAAATGTATTCTTCCCTCCAGTGTACATACTACATGTGTCAAAACAAAACTAAACATGGTCTATATGCTCGCAGATCTTGGCACAGATGCTGGTGCCAAGTGTGAAAACTGAATTAGGTAAGAAAGCTTTTAGTTACGCCCCTTTATCATGGGACAATATGCAAAAGGAATTGAAATTGTCTGAATTGATCACAATCTGTGAATTTAAATATCCATTCTAAAGGATAAAGAAATCATTTCCCTTGGTAGGTGTGACTTCTCCTTCTAAGTCTCTACCGAGGCTCCTTCAGTGTTGTTGTAATGGCTGTATTTGTATTTAATTGTATTTAATTGTTTATGATCACTGTGTTTAAATGTTGTAAATTGTCTCTTTTTTAATGCTGCTTTCTTGGCCAGGTCTCTCTTGGAAAAGAGATTTTTTTTAAATCTCAACGAGACTTTCACCTAGTTAAATAAAAGATATATATATCTATATATCTATATCTATATCTATATATATATATATATAGTCTAAGTCTGTGATCAATGATGAAAATCCTTACCTTTTTAATGAAGGCGTGCCGAATAGCTGTGCTTTCCCACTGGGTGCTCAGAAAATCCTCCATGTCTCCTGCAGAAGTGGGAATTTATATTACACTTGGAAACTAATCTAAAGATAATGCAGGATGTGTTTAACTGACGTCCTGTATCATTTCCTCTGAACCTTGATTGGCTGCAGGCACTCCAGCAGATAGAGTCGGTATTGTGTTGGGTATCCCAGCCGGAGAGAAGCCAGGGGCTGCCCACATCCCAGCTTGCGGGTAGACGCCCTCCTGGCCCCAGTAGCCAGGCGGGCCGGGGCACATGCCCGGACTGGGGCTGTAAGATGGAGGTGGTGGAAGAGGGGAGCCATGTTGTGGCTGAAGCGGGTAGTTTCCATACTTAGGCTGGTGCAATGCATCCTCGTAGGGTGGAGGATTATCAGTCTTAGATGTCATGATCTTACCTTGAAGAGAGGATAACTGGTATGAGCTAAATCAGACTTATACTAGATTGTACAGTACCGGTAAATATGACAGATATTGACAAAATATCTGATACAATGAATAAAATAATTATGTTCTTATTCATTTTATTTACTCAAATAAATTATATCTAGTTGTTGTGTTAGAATTAAATGAAAACGACCTTGTAATAAAGTCCCAATCCAAATTTCTGTATTAGTTATCTGCTGGAAAAAGACCATATGAAATAATCTAGTCATACTACAAAAGTCTAGAACAATGACACAAATAAATAAAAACAAATAAAAAGAAAGAAGAAAGAAATGTTACTGACCTGGTGGCTTTAGGCTGAGATGGGAGCACTGTTACCTTCTGTCCTTTCTCAAGCTTACAGCAGGAGGATGGCATCTTTATGTAACTGGATATGTTCACTGAAACCTACACTGTTGCTGATGTGTCTCAGAAAGCATGGTGACTCCAGTTGCTCTGCCTCCTATTTAAATTATATTAAAAAATATATATATATTGGAAAAACAAAACCCCACAGACTGGTGTGTCCTACAAAATGTTAAAAGAAGTGCCTACTTTCAACATTGAGTTGCGTTTGATTTTTTTAAGCAAAGAGCAGCAGTCTTACAGAGAATTATTTACAGAGGCCTGTATATTTCCCTCCTAAACTGACCTAAATATTATTAGCACACAGCCCGCCGTATATCCTCTCACTCGCTCTGGTTAATGTAAATTGTTGTCCCACCAGCAACGTTAGGGGTCGCTAAATTATTCAGAAGTCGACCCAAACTTGGCTCGATTCCACATTGACGGAATTGAAGCAATGAAAGAGCAATTTTATTGACACAATGTTACAATATTTATGTTTACATCAAGTTTTTGTGAGGGAACAACGTTAACAGCTTCAGTACCAGCGATAAGATATTTCCTCAAACAATAGATGTTTCTTGAAGCACAAGCACAATGGGCTTGGATGTGTAAGGTCAGAAAGTTCTTAATGATGATAATGATGATAATGATGATGATGATGATGATAATAATAATAATAATAATAATAATAATAATAATAATTATAATAATAATAATAATAATAATAATAACAACAACAACAACAACAACAACAACAACAACAATTTAATAGACACATATGAATGGTCCTCAATTTATTTTAATATTTTTTATTAACACTTAACAATTACAATATACACATTATTCTTGCCAGGGGATTATAGAAAGAAAAACACACACGAAACAAACAAACGAACGAACGAACGAACGAACAAACAAAACAAACAAAGAAACAAACAAACAAATAAACAAACACCAATAACGAAACAGAAATACAGAATAAACACAGGGTACGAAGAGAAAAAAAAATCACGATTTATAATTCATCAATCTTTATAGTATTTGACCAAAACAAAGTCAATTTAGTTTAACTCTTCTCTTCCGGTGTTGACGTGTGGCATAACACGTCATGACGTTCCGCTCAGAGTGATGGCGCTTCCTGACTGGTTGGTAACGCTGCTTGCCGCCGCATCCTTCTTCTGCTTCTTATGTCTGTGTGTTCGCTACAGACGCAAAGGACAACTGCTGTGGAGACATTTGTTGAGCAAAATAATGGCCCGCACGGAGAAACCGTTGTTCAGAATCGCGTGAGTATAATGCTGTCTTCCTTCATAACACAGGATTTAGTTGTCATCGCGATGATTCTTGGTAGCGTAGCTTAGCAACATCTAGCCATTCTCATTAAAAGGGCTCGTCCCCCCGAACTGCATTCAAACATATTAAAATATTGGCTTGCTTTGCTAGTCGAGTACCAGCGTTAACCCTGACATTTTGGTCTAAAGGCTCTCCAAAAACAATGCCAGACACCGTTTACGAACCAAAAACGTATATTTTGACGTCCAGTTTATTTTGGGAGGCGTTGTTGTTTAGAATGAGCTGTCAACATGCTAAAATTATCTCATAATTAGTGCTTGTTGGAACATATTTTTCAAAGCATCAATGGCTAGTATCGTTCGTGATGTCAAAACGAATGTAAGTTAGCAAAGTTAGTTAGCGCTTTGACCACGCTAAATATGCAGATGTTTCACTTGAGTCGGCGTGACCCTCCAATTTAATTTGAAAGATGGAGATTGCATGGTGGGCTTAGCATTCTCAACCCCTGCTACCTTACACAGTGTTTCCTCGCTTTTTGATCTGTTTCCCAGGTACACACTCTACACCAGGACCAGGCTTGGCTACATGTACTACAAGAGACAAATGAGGAAATCCCGAGAACATTACCCAGCTGGACACTCCACAGCTCACCCCATGGAGATGAATGGTATGCAGCATTCTGGATTAGTTAACTTTGTTCATGTAGTGTTGCTCAGATGTTGAGAGCCAGCTACAAAAACAGAGAGGCCATGTTGGTTGGGTCAAACGTGTTGTACAGGATATAAACATAATTTATAAGTAAGTTATAATTATCTAGGTGTTTACCTGGATAATATGTTGGACTGGTCCCTAAACACAGACGCTCTCTAAAAAAAGGGATTCTTTTTCTTCTTGAAGCTCAGATCTCTGGACATGTGTAGTAAGATGCTGCAGATGTTTTATCAGTCTGTGGTGGTAGTGTGTTGTTTTATGCTGCAGTCTGCTGGGGAGGCAGCATCACACACAGAGATGAAGGCGGTTGGACAGACTGGTCTAAAGAGCTGGTTCTGTGGTTGGAGCCAGGTTGGACACACTGGAGGAGGTGGTGAAGAGATGACCTGTTAAGATGTTGGAGGCCATCCTGAAATACCCAGATCATCTGCTACACAAAACCTATATGGAGCAAAAGAACAGCAGTGGACGGCTCCTCTCTCTCCGTTGCAGGATGGAGAGATTCAAAAGATCCTTCTCTCCTACAGCCATCAGGCTGTCTCATTCTAACAGAGATTCTACCAGACTAACTGAATTTACCCTCAGGGATAAATAAAGTAATTTTGATTTGATTTAATTTAATTTATAATAATAAGTAGAGCTGCAACAATTATTCGATTAATCAAACAAATAATCCATTATTAAATTAATCGTCAACTATTTTGATAATCGAATAATTGGTTTGAGCATTTTTTTAAATACAATAAGTCCAAATTCTCTGATTTCAGCTTCTTCAATGTGAATATTTCTGGTTCCTTTATGACAATGAACTGAATATCTCTTTGGTTTGTGGACAAAACAAGAGATTTGAGGATGTCCTCTTGTGGTTTGGGAAACACTGATTGATATTTTTCAACATTTTATTGACCAAACAACTAATCGATTAATCGTCTAAATAATCAACAGATTAATCGATAATTAAAAATAATCGTTAGTTGGAGCCCTAGTAATAAGTGCAAAGGTGTTATAATTTCAAGACATACTATGTATTTTATATTATACAGTTAATAATACACATCTAGTTTTACCATAAGGTTTAATATTGTCCTGAATACTTCATTAACAATTCTTTGTCTGTCCACAGGTATTAAAATAATTCCCATCCCGGTACTGTCTGACAACTACAGCTATCTTGTAATCGACACAAACTCCAGTGTTGCAGTTGTTGTAGACCCTGCAGACCCTCAAACAGTCCAGGTAATTGCCTCTACTCTAGATTAGGGATGTGCTGATCTGATATTCAGTATGGGTATCCGGCCAATATTGGCCAAAATCAGAAGGAAAAATTCATCGGAAGGAGAAGAAAAAGTCTAATCCGATCCATAAGCCTAAACTATTAGGTAGATGCTTCACTAAACTTTGGGCAACCTGCCGTAGAGAGGTGAGCAGCATGTGTCACATGAACAGTTAGTGTTATATTGAGGTATTGTTGTGGGAAATGTATTTCTTCCTTTAGATGAGTTGTTGTTTCACAGTTTGAGCATGACATATTTAGATGGCCAGGTTTAGAAAAGAAGATTCTGAAAAAATATTTTCTTTAACAGCTTCATTGTTTAAGGGAAAAGACAGGTTGGTATCGTTATCAGCAGATACTTAAGTTTGCCATATTGGTATCTGACCTATAAAAAGTGGTATGATGCCATCCCTACTCTAGATATAGTCTTAAGGCCTTTTTATCTGTAAGGAGCTTTCCGTCATATGTTTCTATGCAGATAATGACTGATATTTGTTTGTGCAACAAGCTCTTTATGTTGCAGGAGGGGATAGCTTGACTTTGCTTGCCTAATATTTGCCTGATCTCATTGCAACACCATCAGGGTTAAACAATAACTGACAGCTTTGGCTCTATTTCAGTAACATTATTAGGTTCACTAAACCTCTGGAGTCCTGTCAATGGGGTTGGATATCAATTTGACCAAATGTAAAATAAAATGGGAGTGGAAAATTGATGTGTATGAATGTAATTCAACTTTTATCAAGCTTACAGTGACTCTGTACCTTCCTTTTATGATTTTATGATTTTCTAGCATCACTTTATGTACACTTCCATTTTTTGTTGCCTTACAATTTTTAAATTGCAAAATGTATTTTACTATAGCTATTGATTATAATTAGCTGTGGTTGTAGTAAATGAGCATTTTATGCATTCTCAACAGCCTCCATTACAAGCACACAAGTGAAATTACTAATGCCATGTTTTGTTAATACTACTACGAGCATTTATATGGGGGCCGAAGTTTTTAACAATTCTTGTAATTTTTCAGGCGGTTCTTAAGGAAGAGGGAGTGACTTTAGAAGCAATACTCTGTACGCACAAGCATTGGTGAGTTTTATCATTTTTTATTATTTTAATGAGTGTTTTTTATGTACAATGACAGGAAGAGATGTGGCTTGTGTTTATATCTTAATATGATTATTTATATGACATATTTTTTTACAGGCTTAATCTAAAATAAAAATGATTAATTGAAAGCTTGAAAACCTGAACAAATGTGCAATTTTCTAATGTGTCCACAATTCTGGCTGATCTCTGATCCATTCACAGGGATCACAGTGGGGGAAACAAAGGGTTGAAGAGGCTTCACAGCTCATGCAGAGTTTATGGAAACGCAGCTGATAACATTCCAGGCCTCACGCAGTAAGTCCCTGCTTCACACAATATCCATCTGACTATACTGAGACCTGTCTTGTTCTCTCTGTCAGCACAAGTAGCAGCTGACTGCACGGCACATTATCATGGTTTGATAAACTGTTACGGCCCAAGAATGTAAGCCAGAAAATATGTTTCTTTTTCAAAAATGATGATGACCGACTTCATGACAAAAAACAAGAAGCTGTAGCTATATAGATATATAAAATATCTATTTCTTGTTCAAAACAAATCACTTGTCTCTGCTTACTTCCTAAAGCCCATTTTCACTTTTAGACTGCCTGTCAATTTTTTATTTTTTATTTTTTTTTTTAGCCCTGTCTCACACAAAGACTCTGTAACAGTTGGTCGTATGCACTTTAAAGCCCTCTTCACTCCTGGACACACGGTGGGTCACATGATCTACCTCCTGGATGGCAGGCCAGTTGATTCGCCCTCCAGCCTCTTCTCTGGTGACCTGGTGTTCCTCTCAGGATGTGGTGAGTTACAGCAGAATGGGAACCATAAGAACAAGCATGTAGAAGTGACAGTGTGGTACACAGCAGCTTGTGCTTTTATGGAAGAGAACACAGAAGAGGCACAGCAAGCATACAACAACCGAGACCTTTGTTATGTGTCTGTTTGATGTGAAGTCATTCTACACATAATCTAGGTCTTTGTACTCCACTGAATGACTGCAAAGAAATAATGAATTGGCTTTTTGCTAATGCAGGCAGTAGCAAAAATTGCATTAACTTTATTAAATCTCATGCAGAGATCCACCCATAGACAACTAGTTGTAAGTTAAAATGGATTGTTAAAATGTGTAATAATGCAGAATGATATTCATAGCAACAACAATCCAACATAACAGTGTTTGCTCTTAAAGATGGACTGTGTGACTTTTAAATAAAAATGAGCATGTGTTAAATTCAAGCTCTTGCCAAACAAGTTCACACAATGCTAATTAGCTCATCGCCAACAGCGAAAGCTCTCTGAATTACTAATTATACCAGAGTTGTGGCGTCTGTGCCGACTTGCTTACTGCTCTTGGACATGTTGGTATTTGTTAAACTCTAGTTCAGTGCATTCAAAATGTACCTGTGTTGAATTGTTTGTACAGAAGACTTGAAGAGAGGCCAGTGACTACGTCATAAGCATGTCCACAGTGTTTGTGTAATTACTCTCGCTGCCACAGGGGGGAGACAAAAGTTCTGCACTGCAGGCTTATATAAGCAAGACACTGAAAATGTCTAATGTATAATGATGGATACTTAGTGTGTTTTTGTGTGTTTTTTAATCTCATTATTACTTATAATATGGTTTTATTGTTTTTGCTACCTTGTTCCCTTGAAATGGAGTAATTTAATTAAATCTGCAGGTCGGACACAAAGAAGTACTAAATTATTGAAATTAAAATTCTTATAAAGTATGTCTTAAATATATGTTTTGGAGGTCTTGTTTTGTTCATTATACAATATCAGCATCTTTTGTGCTCTTTCCTGCAGAGCAGAGTTAGCAGTACAGTAGCATAGAATCAGCTTTATTAAACACAACTTTATGACACTTTATTTGCAAAAACTGATGAAAGCCAGTCTTAAAATGAATAAACCAACACCAGTTTGATAGACATTCCTTTGAGTGCACAATAATAATAATAATATATGTATTTAATTTTGGGGGGGAGATATCTTATCAAAACAAGCCAACACCGGTTTGAAATATATTCCCTGGCTAGCACAGACAAAAACATGATTTAGCAAAAAATAAATAAAAATTAAATATGAGATATTTGTTTTTGCAATCCACCCTTCATTTGCTAATGTGCCTTTTCTTTAGCTTCCCATTTACAGTATGGACTCATAATCTCCATTACTTCTGATGAATCAGAAATTGGTTGTATTTTGTAGCAACTGACCAATCTAAAGTATTTTAATTTTGAAGTCTGGCCTTTAAAATGCAGATATAATGCCCTCAAAAATTTTCAGATGCTCTTGTTTGCTCGTTTTGAGTAAAACCTGTTCTTGTCTTTTTTTTTCAGGTCGGATGTTTGAAGGCAGTGCCACAACAATGCTGTCATCTCTGGACACAGTTGTCTCATTAAGTGATGACACTTTATTATGGCCTGGTAGGAAAGTTGTCAGAGACTCTAAACAGCTGTCAGTGTTTGTGTGCTGTAGATGTGGTGGTGGTGGTTTGAATGTGCTGCATACTGTGGCAGTCAGTCTTCTCAGAGGCTGTACTGGGAATTCTATAGAGTGTAGGCTCTTAAGTGTGGTTATGGGAGTGGGAATGATTTTTTTTTGTGTGTCCACTGGCTATCCCTCAGGTCATGAGTATGCAGAGGACAACCTACTGTTTGCTGCTGAGGTTGAGCCTCGCAACGCTGCCAGGGAAAACAAATCTCAGTGGGTGCTGCTGCAGCGAGGCCAGAAGCTGTGCTCGGTGAGAATGATATATCGCCATTGTTATGCCTCTGTAGCACGCTGTTCCATAGAGGATCCATGTTGTCCAGCACCTGGAAAGAAGGGTTTATCACCTGACTAAGGTGAATGTGTTGTCAGCGCCCAAGCGCTCCTCTTCCAGGCTCTCGCAGTCAAGTCTCATCTGTGATACAGTCTGCAGCAGAGCAAAGGTTCACTGTTGAGTGAAGTGCCTATCCAGAATTTTGATTAGTTTTTATCTGCCATCTATACGGCTGACACTAGAGGCAGTTTCACACATTTGCAATAATAGGCCTTTTTACAATAGACTGAGCCGTGCCCGTTTAAGTAGGCAGGATAACTGGTTACTCGCAATTCTGTTCTGCAAATGAATTGATGGCATGTGAATCACTGTGGCTGCTCGGGGAGACAATGCACATTCATTTTGAAGAGTGCTGCTTTTTGACATGCTCTTCATTTTCAGAGTCCCTCCACTATCGGAGAGGAGAAGCAGTACAATCCTTTCCTGCGCAGCCACTGTACAGAGCTCCATCAGGCCCTGGGTCTCCAACAGTTCCAAGATGAAGACTGGACCCAGTTCAGGGCTCGGGTGCTGGAGGAGCTGCGTAAACGCAAAGATCTCTTCAACAGGAGATAGTACTGGAAACACTAAGGCCAGCTAAATGCTGGTAAAGAGGAGCGAGCTCACCTGTTCTGGACAGTGGTACGTTGTAAAGTAATGATGATGGTACTGAATGAAAGGTCATGCTCCGATCAGACAGAACAAATCAGCAGCCTGGGCGCCTCTTTGTGATTGTGGTTTTTAATGGCAATAAAGCTTTTTGCTTGCTGCTCCTGAATACCTTGAGCTGAAAAGACTTCAACACAGAGCAGAACAGTTTCCCATTATCCAATTGGATGAATAGAGAGGACATGTGATTCTGTGGTTGCCTAGCAACATTAAAAAAAGACGCATCAAGCTGCTCATTTTGAAACTTTAGCCTTCAAAAAAAAGAAAAGGCAGTGTAGTGTGTTTCGCATTTCTGCAACCAGCAGAAATCGATCTGTCTGATCGGGGCGTTAGTCTATTCATAAAAAAAACATTTTGTTAGTTCAAAGGGGCATTAAGTGATTTTTGACCTTTATTAACCTGCATCAGAGACCACTAAGAACATAGTCACAACTACATCATTACACGAAACTAATCAATAAGCCTATTACCTCTCCACAAACTGTATGTTGTGCTTATGTTGTATTTTTGACGGATCAGTGTTCAATTATTGCCTCCTTAACATAGAGACTTAACAGTAATATAGATTTTTCATGAGTAGCTTTCTGTTATTTTAGGTACAGGCTGATTTATGATTCTGGTGTGTGACAGAGAGGGATAACAAGCATTATGTTAATTTAGCATGTTAGGTACTGTATATTTTTTTTACTGCATGGTCTGGTTTATTTTTAAGGGAAGTTATACATTGTATTAAAAACCTTGCATGAACATCTTTGATCGGCTGGTTTCACATTAACTTCTGAATAGAGGTTGAGATTTTTGATTGATTGTGTGTTTGATATTGTTATATAATTTTCAGCAATAACTGTTAATTTAACATATCAAACACTCTTTGCTGTCGGTACTTTGTGTTAGCACAGTCTATGAAAGAAAGTCTGTACATTAGCCTTTCATGTGAATCTATGTATGCTGAATTTCAGAGCCAATTTTGTTTTGACATTTGTGCTAACATTTTATAACACGTGTTTGGGCTACTAGCCCTTTTCTGTTTTCCCCTAAAAGTTTCCTGTTAAAATTCCCTTTATTGTTTTAAGATTCCCTAGGGCCCATGTATTAGATGTGAAACACATTTTTTGTACTGAAGCCCTTTTTGTACCTGTGTAATGATTTGACTGGTAGTGCTTTGTATGAAACATGACTGAACTGCTGCTGAAGGGATGATAAGCTGAAATAATTAAACATGCAGGGTGATCCGAATCAAGCAATCCTAAAGATAACACTATTTTGCAATCACTTTTGACTTTTTAAAAAAAATGTATAATATTTAAAAGGAAGAATACAATGTGACATTGACTGTGGTACTCACTTTCAAAAATCAGAAGGAATGTTTTATAGACAATTTGAAAACTTTGAAGCCAAAATTGTATATAGTTTTTAATATATTGGAGGATTTATTCTACTGTGATACAAAGCACGGAAATAATTTCAGTATAATAAACAACGTTCTCCCCGTGCACATTTGAATATTTGTGTGTTTTTATAAAGGAAATGTAATGCAGCTTCTGGTAGGTGGAAAGAGGCCAGAATGCAAAGGAATAAACCTTTAAACTTGTGTGGAGCTTTGAATGCTCTTCAGATTCCTCCGCTGCTCCTGCAGTAGGGCTTGTATCAAAGCACCTTGTCCCCTGGTGACTGTTGACTAAAATGTTATTCTGTTTGTTTGATGCACATTCCCATCTTATTTGCATATGTTTGAGTTATGAATACCACCACATGGGAGACTGTTTTACTTCAGGTTACGTTTTAATGAGGAAATATGAAAGTAAACTTCTTCATTAGAGCTGTGTATGTGTTATTTGTTGTCTTTATCAGTGTTCACAACTGACAGCTGAGTTATCCCCCCCCCCCCACCCCCACACACTTTAACTTCCCTAAACTCAAATAAGAGAGTAACCTACTTTATGCATATGCAAAAGATACTCGCGAAATGACAGGTGAACAGAACTTTCTGTCGACAAAACACAACAACAAGCAGAAGAACTATAAACCAATGTGTTGTGTCTTGGGCTCAGCTCAGGTGTCTTCTGTATAATACAGGAGAATACTAATGAAAGTAGAATCAGTCATTTATTATTGATTGTACTCTGAGTTTTTCCCTATAAAAATTAAAATGTCCTTGAAAAGTCTGAAGCTGTGATGCTGTCAGAATCAAACTTGCATTTGCTCTCAATATGAATACATTAATACAACACATTATTTAAAACAACCTGAAACTGCTGCCTTGACTGACACACTCAATTATAAAGCATTGTTCAAACCATAAACAATTTACTATGCCGTCTAGGTCAATGGATATTACTTTTCATGGTAGACCAATTAATCATTCAGCTTTTGAGATAATCATCGTCAATCGATGCCTGCACTTAAGATTGATTATTTATTATATAATTTCAAATGAGCCAGCACCATTGAACGCAACTACACCATTTATCTAAGTTTACGTATTTTTATTCCCTTTCAGACACAAAGTGCTGCTATCTGGTGATACATGTTAAGAGTGCTTTAATTATTTATCATTCATGCATTTTGTGGACATTTGTTCGATACAATTTAAATAATACAGACAATAACTTAAATAAATGTTAATTTAAAGAAAGCATTTTTGTTTTTTCTTATTTAGTTGTACTGTACATTATAAAGTAAAAACAATAAAATGATAATGGAAGATATATTGGCCATTGGCCACCTTGTTCTCTAAATATTTGCATTGCCCCATAATTACGTTTCTCCTTTTATTTTGTTAATATTTTTACATTTAATGACAGTTAATATGTCACAGTAATAAAAGAGGCGTAAATAATACAATTAACTAGGCAATGCAATTGATGGAGAAATTGCGGTGGGAATGTTGGATGCTGAATAGCTGATGCTACGCTGCCATGCCGGCAGGAATGTGTTAAAAGACGTTAAAGTAGGAATAGTTTAAAAAGTAGGATTGGGTGGAATTAATATGAATGTCATAAAAAAGTTGAATAATGCCAATAATGTATAAAATAATGTGAAATATTAACTTTATTAAGAGCTGTTGCTACAATGCAATGGTGGCCTAAAATGTGTGAGGAGAAGTTGAAATAGTAGAAACAAGACTTTGAAGTAGTAGGTGTTGTTGCAAAAAAAAAAAAAGGTGTATTTATGAATGTAATAAAAGTGTTGAATACAAAATGTGGAATATATTTGAGTTCAGATGATGAAAAGATGATGGCTTAAAGGGGTAAGGTAAGGTTGAAGTAGTAGGAAAAGTGCTGAATCATGGTTGAATAGAACTGGTGATTAAACAAAATAGTTGTTTGCCGAGACAGAGGTCCCAAAAACAGCTTACGAGCAATCATAGACAGTACGAATAAGGTATGAACCACATACTCACGCTCAGGGATGGGCAACTGGAGGTCCGGGGGCACCCTCACTTGAAGTGGCCCACAGTACAACTACATGCATTTGAGCATGAATCTTAAAAGTGCAGTGTAAAAATGCACAAAATTACTTCTTGCAATTAATGTTGGTCTGCTGTTCTTGCACTGAAAAAAAAAAAATCAGCGTAAGTGGTTATTTTTTATTTGCTTCAAACCTTTTGTATTCCTATTTATACTGTTATACATGCATTTGAGCGTGTAATATGTTAAGTTACTGCACTGTAAACATATTTAAAATTGCAGTTTCATCATATCTGGTTAAGTGCACTTTCCTATATGTGGCCCTGTGGTAGTGTCGATGAAAAATTGTGGCCCCCTCTAGCATTTAAGTTGCCCATCCCTGCACCAGCTCCTCCACTCCGCTCCAATAACTAAACTCCGCTCCGTGTTTTTATTCTGATCTCGTGACGTCACAGGTAGGAAGCGCAAGCGGAAGTACTCGTCAATCAGCTGTACAGGTGTAGTCTCCAAGCTGAGCTTGTCTGTCATAAAACGCAGCTCCTCGTTCAAGATGTTGAAGGCGGTTATTTTAATAGGAGGTCCTCAAAAAGGTGAGAATGAGTCTCATCCATGTGGTGTTTTCAGAGTCAGCTGTGTAGCTTTGTTGAAGCGAAGCTAGGCTGCTAATGCTAACAAGACCCGCTGAGCTTGTTTATATCACTGACGTGGCATTATGAGGGGACGCCACACAAATAAAGGAAAACAACAACATTTAAAACTCATATTTTTATATCATCAACATCTGCTGACAACATGCAAATAAGAAAACTGGCTTTGCAAGTAGCGCTAACAGTTCTGTAACTGTTTCATCCTACCTGCTTTTATTATTGGCTCATTTAATGAAGTCACTGTCCTGTCAAGTGAACGTACTCTGATTTATAAGTGAGGTGTTTTAAAATGACTGTACATTTACTACAAGTATAAGTTTAATAATGTGCTTAATGGAGAGAGTATACATTAGTTCGGCACACAGTTCGGCATATATTAGTCCACCGTACATATATTAATATTAAGACGAGAGTAATGCAAACGAAGTGGAGATTGTACTGGAACTATGCCTTGTGATCACTTATTTGCTTAATTTACGACCTTGTTGAACCATTTCTTGACCATAAAGATGGACTTTTAAAATACCAATTTATTTAAGAGTTTTGCTGCACACTAGGAACATGAGTGTAACGAGATCTGCATTGTAATCCGATTTGCAAGTAATCACCATCATTGCTTTGCAGGCACAAGGTTCAGGCCGCTGTCATTTGAAGTGCCCAAACCATTGTTCCCAGTAGCCGGTGTGCCCATGCTCCAGCATCACATTGAAGCATGTGCCAAGGTGAGTGTCACTGCAATACTGAAGTCACTGTGCAGCTGACTATGAGCAAATGTAGTCTACAGTGTAGGGTGACTGAGACAGTTAAAGTAAATTGTTTCAATATAACAACATACAAATAGTTAGTACGGAAACGTATTGCTGCCACACTAAGCCACTTTTTTTTAGTTTAGATACCTAGCCTGTTTTTTTTAGTGTGACAGCAATACGTTTCCATAAGTTAGAAAACAGTTATTACTGTTGAACTTAAATATAACCAAATATATTTTATGGTAAATTTGAGCCTAACTGGATTTTGAAAATAAATAATAATTCATTCCAATGTGCACTGTAATGCAGATAATAGCCCTTAAAGGTATAATGTGTAACTTTTTTTCTCTTCTAAAGAGATAAATTAGTCACTTTTTAATTGTTTGATTTTAATCACTGTAAGTCATTTCATTTGGTTGCCTGTCAATGTTGTTATATCCATTTTGTCCATGTGCCACAAGCTGTCGTGCATTTTCTCTTCATCCAGTTAAACCCAAATTTTCCGATAAGCTTTTAAGATCTTGGTCGTTTTTTAACCATATATTTTAACCAGATGAAGAATTTTAGTCATCGGATGTCTGGATCTTAGTTAGTGGCCACTGTCCACAGAACAGTGTCAGAGACAGAATTTTAATGGGAAACTATTTTGTTCAGTATTTTTGCAGCTTTCATCACCAGGTCTGCTTGTTTTGGAGAGAACAAGACCTCCAGATAGACCAGATAATTTGGCTCCCACTAATAACCTCCTGAAGCCTGGATATTGTGCGTTTAATTAAACCAGTCCAATAATGAACGTCTTTTGTGTTCCAAGGTACCGAATATGAAGGAGATTCTGCTCATCGGCTTTTATCAGCCAAATGAAGAACTAACCAGATTCTTATGTAACGCACAGCAAGAGTTCAAAATTTCTATCAGGTAAGCCCTTAACTACCTCACTAAACAAGTACAGACGAACCTAGTTACTTGCATTTGGAGCATTCATAGCAATTACTAATTACTCATTTCTTCGGTATTGGTGGGAGTTGTGAGAATATAGTGCTTAGGTGTTAAGTTTTATAAAAACTTTCACAGAGATTATTTTTTTCTTAATTCAACCTCATTCAGTAAAGAATAACACAAGTTGTCTTTCTTAGGTGCTCTGAACTGTAATTATATTTAACAGTGGTGGAAAAAGTATTCAGAAGTGAAATTACTCCACTACAAGTAAAAGTCTTGCATAAAAAACTTACTGAAGTAGAAGTATCACCATCAAAATGTACTTAAAGTATCAAAAGTACTCGTCATGCAGAATGGCTCTACTCTGATTGTTTTATATATTCCAAATATGTATTTGGATTGTTATTATTGATGCATTTATATAAGTATTTAAATTTTATAGGGCTTATTTAACTACTTAATATACTGTTATGAGGTTTAATTAAAAAAAAAAAAAAAAGTCAAATCACTTTAAATGTATTTATGTGTTTTTTATGTTAAATCTCGACCTGAAAAGTAACTAAAGCTATCAGGAGTAAAAAGTATAATATTTGCCTAAAAAATTTAGTGAAGTAGAATTATAAAGTTACATAAAATGGAAATACTCAAGTAAAGTACAAATAGCTTAAATTTGTACTTAAGTACAGAACTTGAGTAAATGAACTTAATTACGATTCACCACTGGTATTTAAGCACATCTCCTTGTTGAATACATTACGTATTGTATTACTTCTTTTTGAGTTTACATTTTCTGTTTTTAATGTTGTGTACGAGTGGTGGTGCTTTTCCTGCTGTGATGCACTGCCACTGCTGAATGACTGCAGGTATGCTGTTCTTCCTGACTCTGCACCGCAGGTATCTGCAGGAGTATGCAGCCCTGGGCACCGGAGGGGGTATCTATCACTTCAGAGATCAGATTGTCTCCGGCAGTCCAGAGGCTTTCTTTGTTCTGAATGCTGATGTTTGCTCAGCGTTTCCTCTCGCAGAGATGCTGAGCTTCCAGAAGGAACATGGAGAACCAAACAGCTTTGTTATCCTCGGGACAACGGTCAGATTTCATTATTGACAGTTTGTTACTTCCTTTAATAGAAGTTGTAAAATGTAGTCGAAGTAAAACTCCAAAAAGTTTTTTGTTCGGAAAAAAAAAGTTTTTGTATTATTATTATATTGGGTTTAGCTATGAGCATGCTGAATGTAATGAAATATCACATGTTGGTTCTTTGATGTCAAAATTTGATATGTCCTAAATATTACCGGCGTTCTTCTCTTATTAGGCAAACAGAAAACAATCACTGAATTACGGCTGTATTGTTGAAAACGAGGAAACAAATGAGGTATTTAACCCTTCCTGTTCTATTTTCCCAAATAGTCACAAATTACTATTGCACCTTGAAGTAACAATTAACCTTTTTTCTTAGGTCTTGCATTATGTGGAGAAGCCGAGCACATTTGTGAGCGATATCATAAACTGTGGCATATACCTCTTTAACCCAGACATCTTCCAGCACATCGGCGCCGTCTTCCAGAAAAACCAGCAGGACATGTTGTTGTGAGTTGAAGCTCTGCCTCATGGGAATCTGTGTGTGGGAATGCATGTGAATACCATTTATTCCATTTCTTTGCTTCTCTTCATTTGTCCTTTTTCCTCCCCTTCTCCTCCCTGCCATGATTTCTGTTTGCTCACACAATCATCAGATATCCATACGATGGGTAAGTCGGTGCATTTAGGCTGCACGGTGTAGTTACAGAGCACTTAGTGTATGGTGTGAGCTGTAGAAATATATAAGCCATTATAAAGCTGAGATTGCACAGGGTGCTTTGTGAATGCTGCCTGTGCCCTTTTCTGTGCACCCTTTTTTGCAAAATGATGTACCAACCATTTGCAAGCGGCTTGTTTTTGTTTGTGTGTTCTGGCAAATATTTGTCCTTGAAATGGGCAAGGCAGAGTCTTTACCTCAGAGATTAAAGGAGTAGGTCCACATTATGGTAAACATGGTTATTTACTTTCTATTGAAGAGTTAGACGAGAGGATTGATGCCACTCTCATTTCTGTTTCGTAAATATGAAGGAACAGTCAGCAGACAGTTAGCTTAGCTTAGCACAAAGACTGGAAATGGGGAAACAGCTTGTAACAAAATCCACCTGCCAGGACTTTTATAGCTCACTAAACAGCTCACTAAACACTCATCTGTTTTATTACTACAGAAATGGTAGTGTTAATACTAATTTGCTCTCTTTAGTAACTTTAGAGGTTCTCATAAATGAATTTTTGTTACTTTTGGACAGAGCCAGGCTAGCTGTTTCCAGTCTGTGTGCTACATTAAAGGGCATTAAATTATTTATTTTAACCTGAAACCCTATTTTGCTATTCATATTTTTTGTGTATACTAATGGGAACAACGTTTTTTTTTAATTGGTCCAGTATTTAGTGAGAACACAAATCAAGCTGCGAGGACGATTGGGCGATGTCGGTTTAGTGCTTCGTCCACTAAAAGTGCTCAGATTTTAAGTGTCTGGCCTGACAACATAATGAAAGATGCTGAATTTTCTGTTATCCTGCCATTTACTTGAGCTATTAACATTACCTCCGCTCAATCTGCAGCAGGTCTTTCCACTTTTGGACAGTATTTTTTTTCCAAAGAAAAGTGCTTTGGTGTAGGATTAATTCTCCTCTTTGGTTGGCAGTAGTCATCCCGGTCATCATGGTCACTGCAGACCCAAAGGTCTGCAAGGCTCCATCATATGGCCAGCTGCAACCTCAGCCTGTCTGTATCCAACAAAGGTAGTCTAAAGGGTTGCTCAACATTTTGTTAGTGCAATTCGAAAATTAAATTTTTTATCTCTATACAACACAACAAACTCTTCCCTGCAAGTCTCACTCACATTTCCACCTCCCACAAGATCTCAGAACAAGACTTCTTCATCTTTATAATGTTGGCAGACACTTATTTTAACAAGCTGAGGCTGTCAGTGGCTAAACAAGCTCTTTTAGTTGATGTACATTGACGCTGCGTTATTTCTCCATGCGGTTATATTGCAGCTCGTTTGGCAGATGCTGACTGCAGCACTCTCTCTCAATACTGGACCTCTTTCAATCCTCATTAGTCACTTGGACACAAAAACATGGAGGAAAAAGGTGCAGGTTGACACATACCCTTTAAGCTAACTGGCGGCAGGCTGTAGCTTCATATTTAACGTCAGATACCGGAGGGTTATTGATGTTTTCATCTAACTCTGCCAGAAAGCAAACATAATATTCCAAAAATGTCAAACTTTTGCCTTAAGTCATAAAAAACAGAATTCATTTGAGATAACCATATCTGTAGGTCAAAAACATCTTTTGTCCAGAAAAATCAACCTTATTGTAGCTTGCTC